>NC_090650.1:141218342-141818342 GCF_040937935.1 Hyperolius riggenbachi
TAAAAGTTTTTGTCCTCTCAACTAGGCTACACACACTGCAATTTCCACAACTGTACATCCCTACCTTTTGCGGAAACTTATTCAACCAGGTTTCTCTTTCCTTAGTCACAAATTCTGATCTTACCAACTTGTTCTTTAAATTAGGTGCTTTTCTTGCCGTCATATAAGGTCTTTCCCCCACCAAATTTCTTATTCTCCTGTCCAGTAGCAACACACCCCAATGTTTCTGCAACACTTTTTGTAAAGGGTACCAATGAGCCCCATAAGCTGTAACAAATCTAATAGGGTTCTTACCATCAGGACCACCCCCCAATTGTTTTCGGGGGGACCGACCTTTTCTCAACTCTTCCCTGTTTGTCTCCAACATTCTCTGATATTCCTTTTCCACTAAATCTTCTGGATAACCTCTCTCCTTCAGTCTTACACTCAATTCCTGTCCTTCCCTCATAAAATCTTCGTCCCGGGTACAGTTCCTTCTATGCCTATAGAACTGTCCTCTAGGGACCACTCTTTTCTGGGATTCCAGATGGAAGCTGGAATAGTGTAGCAGTGTGTTCCCTGCTGTGAGCTTCCTAAAGGTGGAGGTTATCAACCTCTCACCTTCTTTCTGAATTTTCAAATCTAGGAATGAAAGCTCTCTCTCATTCCACTCAAAGGTGAATTTCAAATTCCTCTCATTTTCCCTTAATTTCTCGATTAAACAGTTCAATTGTTCCCTGGTTCCCCGCCAGACCAGGAGCACGTCATCAATAAACCTCAGCCAGAGGCGAACATGCCTCTGGAAGAGGTCCATGGGGTAAACATCCTGCCGCTCCCACAGCCCCAGATGGAGACAAGCATAGGCCGGGGCACAGGATGCCCCCATCGACGTGCCCCTGATCTGGCGATAAAACCGGCCGTCAAAGCAAAAGCAATTGTATTCCAGGATCAACTGCAAGGCCTCAATTATAAACTCATTATGGAGTCCCGACTCCGGGAAATGCTCACGGAGGAAAAAAGGACATCGCAGCTAATCCCACCTCGTGGGGTATAGAGGTATACAGGCCCTCGACATCCACACTTACAATCAAGTCCTCACCATTAACAGGGATCCCCTCCAGGACAGCCAACACGTCACCTGTATCCCTAACAAATGAGGGTAATGCCTCAACCAGAGGCTTCAACTTCCCATCAAGAAACTTACCCAGTCTCTCCAACGGGCCATCAATTCCTGACACTATTGGCCGTCCCGGAGGTCTCTCCCTATCCTTGTGTATCTTGGGGATGATGTAGAATATCGGGGCCTTAAAAGTTAAAACGCTGCAGAACTCCGCCTCTCTCATCGTGAGCACTCCCAGACTCTTCCCGGTATCCACCAATGAGTTCACTCTACTTTTTATGGCCAGGAAGGGATTCTCCTTTAACCTCAGATATGTATCTTGATCACCGAGGAGTCTTAAGCATTCTTTTTTATAATGATCTTTTGTGAGAATCACGACATTACCGCCCTTATCACTAGCATGGATGATCATGTCATCCCTTTCTTTCAAAAAATCAAGGGCTTGTCTTTCCCCTGGAGTTAGATTATCACCTTTCAAAGTTCTTTTTGGGAACCAGTTCAGTTTTTCCATGTCTCTCTGCACCAGATCCCGGAAAGCTTTAAATTTATAATTAAGTTGGGGCATAATTTGTGACTTTTTACAAACCTTTTGGGGACAGGGGTTCAAATATTCCGACTCAGAGGTCGTCAGTTCCTCCCTTCCTCCACTGCCTCCATCCCAGAGAGATTCCAGATCCCTGAGGGCACTTCTATCCTCAACTGACATTTGTCCCACTATAGGCCTCATTTTTTCATGAGTCTCCTCCCCCTCTTTCTGCCCACTCTGATCCTCAAATAGCAGTTTTAGGGCTACTCTTCTCAGAAAAAAAGTAAGATCTTTAAACACATTGAACTCCTCTCCTCCTGTAAACGGGGCAAATGACAGGCCTTTCTTTAGTAAATTTATACAAGCCTCCGTCAAAGTCAAATCCGTTAGATTAATTACATTATTTTCAATCGTTTGATGCTCCATTACTTCTGGCCTCTCACTGGCTGCACCCTTTTCTTTGCTTCCTTCTGAGTCTCCTTCTGTGTTTTTAGTATACTTTTCACCGCTGATTCCTCTACTTCTTCCTCCTCGTCGTTTTCCCCTTTGTCTCTTCCCCCTGTTTTTTCCTGCTCTAAAAAATTCACTCCATTCTTGCCCGAACCTGACTCTCCCCTAGCTTCCTCCTCTTTCTTTTTCCTCCACTGTCTACTCCTAGATCTACTTCTGGGTCTACCCCTCTGACATTCAAAAAATTCCCCTTTGTTCCAGGATTTGACATCCTCATGGAACTTCTGTAATTTTTCCTTTTTGATTTTTTTCTTGATTCTTTTCCACATCTATTTTCAATTGTTTGTTCAATTTCTCAAATCTAGGATTTTTCTGAAAAACATCTAACTTGTCCTTACTTGCTTCAATCTCCTCTTTTAATTCACCTAGTTGAAACTCTTCCTCCTCTACTATCATTTTCATGATCGTTAATCCTCTCCTAATACAATCCTCCTTCCACTTCTCCATAAAACGATCCGTTTGCAAATGCTCTGCCGGTATAATTCGCTCTCTCAAACCCCAGGGAACTACCCGTTCCTTAATGTAAAAATTCAATGTTGAATTATCCCATTTTCTCCGAAGTGACTTGATTAATAATTTCTTATGTTCTCTAAATAGGGGTTCTATCTCCTCTTCTACTTCTGTACCTCTATTTCCAACACTGTTTTGCCCTTCAAATGCTCCACATATATCTTCCTCAATCTCTGTAGTGATAACATATGCCATGTTGGATCCACAACCAAGGAGTGGTCACCCCCTGTCTCTTAAACTGATGCTGCTGCTAAAAACAATAGTGTGTAATCGTGCTTTGCTATTCCGCAGGAAGCACCTAATTTAAAGAACAAGTTGGTAAGATCAGAATTTGTGACTAAGGAAAGAGAAACCTGGTTGAATAAGTTTCCGCAAAAGGTAGGGATGTACAGTTGTGGAAATTGCAGTGTGTGTAGCCTAGTTGAGAGGACAAAAACTTTTATGAATGCAAAGGGGACTAGGTCCTTTGAGATCAGGGACAACATAAATTGCAATTCGGAAAGAGTTGTGTACTGTATTAAATGTCCGTGTAACCTATTGTATATAGGGAAAACAAAACGACGATTGGGTGCTCGAATAGGTGAACATGTAAAAAATATTGAGAAGGCTGAAGAAGATAGCCCGCTGGGGACACACTTTGCACGCTACCATAATAAAGATCCTACTGTACTACGCTTCAAGGGAATAGTGAAGCAGAAGGTATCACACAGGGGTGGTGACCTTGAAACCGACCTGTATAAAATCGAGGCAACCTGGATCTACCGTCTGGGGACACGGATCCCAGACGGACTGAATTCCGATTTAAACATGGTATACTTTCTAAAATGAAACAAAATGGGGGCATAGTGAAGAAAAGGAGAGACTTTGGATCTAGTATAGTCTGATTGTGTCTGAAAATGCCTGAAAGTGATAAATGATCAACGAATATGCGGAGGAATAAAAGGGAAATTTGAGAGCCACAGCTTGCCCTTAGTTTGACAGTAAATAAGATGGCCGACCGCAGCCAGGGAGGAGCTATGAGGATGACCTGTAAAAGGAAACGATGCTGCAGCACTAGCCAACCCCACGCACTTTGAGAAAGCCCCGTGGGCGGGGCGAAACGCGTCAGTGGGCGGGGCGAGGTGGACCACGTGAGCGCTCACTATCCCGGGACGCCGGGCAACACACCGCGATCCTCCGCAAGTCTATGGGGAAGAGGAGACCGGAGCAGCCAGTTCAATCAGCGCAAGTGAGGTGACGCTTATACAGCGTCGGGCGAATGGACTATGTGAGCCCTGAGTAAAACTCCCTCCGCATGAGATCTGATGTCAAGGCAGCAAGGTCGTGAGTAAAACTAGCAATTGCACACACACACTGCTTGCACAGTTCTGAAGCCGAGAAAATGGATGTAAATCTGAAGGACTTTGTTACATTGAAGTGTTCATTGGCCGGCAGTTGGAGAAGGAGTAAGGAACCATCGGGGTGATTGGAAGCTACTAGTTTAGCCTATACCTCCATTTAAACCAACAGTATACCAGATGCAGTAAACCATGGTGACCAATCAGGAACTGCTTCACTGATTCCATAAGGCTAATTGAGTGACAGTGCACTGTCAAGCTTGCTATGAGTGAGGAGGCCTCGTGGTGTGCGCCGGGTGGAGGGCCCACAATTGTTCAATCATGATTGGGTAACCGATTGATTTGCATAGGCTGCGGCTGGGTGATCAATTCGGCAACATACCATCATGAGGACAGTGGGTGAAAAATGATACAAGCTCATGTGGTCCACATTGGTTTTAGGATTTTAACATGTTGTGAACCGTGTTTTGTCATGTATTTTGCAAGCCAATATTAAAGTTATTTAAGGCACAAGTAGACAGTCCGGGTTTTGCTAATTGGTGAATATTGTTCTGGGTACCCGGGTGTCTCCCCAATACTGGGTGGTGCATAATTATAAACACGAGGCCGCCGAATTTTTGTAAGGCATAGAATGAGGATTAACCCATTAGTAGCTTCAGACAAAATGTTTCTTTTGAAAGCTGCTATGCATTCTAAACCTCTGCCGGCTCTGCACTAGACAGCCGGTGGCAGGGGGAATTATAGTTATGCTTCTATATTCACACTTCACCCACCTAGTAGGCCTTATTGTAGACCAGTGGTCCTCAAACTATCCCCCCCGAGGCTTTTTACAGGCCCTCCACACACAAATGTATTACTTATAGGTGCGGCAGCAGTGCTGGCACCCCGTTTCCACATGGAAGCCAGCAAGAAGTAATTCGCTGGCTTCCACTCCGATATGGCATTAGGTGGCACTGCTGTCCAACTATATGGCAGGTTGTCACCTGTCTGGTGTGCAAAAAACATTGTGGTAGTGGTGGTGGTGGTGGGGGGGTTGGGTGGTTAGAGGTAACATAAAAGCAGTGCGCGTGTGTAGGAGTGGATAATTTGCAGTCCTTGCAAGTTGCAATTACTGGGGAAAGAGGGTTGTTTTGGGGGGAATTTTGAAAATGTCTTTTGAACACAGATTGCTTTGTGTGTGTGGGATTGTATTTCAAGTGCTGTTTACACTACCTAGGTTCAATGTAATGTTTTTCTACATAATTTTATGTATGCTCCAGCCCCCCAGCCGTCTCAAGTGTGTTGACCCGGCCCTTGACTAAAAAAGGTTTGGGGACTCCTGTTGTAGACCTTTGTGCCGGTGCCTGTCCCCTACAGGTACACCACTCCTGCAAACCATAGCACAAATGGAGACGGTACACAGTTGGTTTCAGCAAACAACTGTACTAGCAGCATACAGAGGCACACGACATGTTTCGGGCAGAGCTCTTCCTCGGCTGTCAAACCTGAGGAAGGGCTCCGCCCGAAACATGTCGTGATCCTCTGTATGTTGCTAATACAGTTGTTTGCTGAAGCCAATGGTGTGCAGTCTCCATTTGTGCTATAGCAATTATAGTTACCTCTTCCAGACTGCTTCTTCTTTTCCTTTACTAGCAGCTCTGAACTTTCGACAGGTCTTCTGGGTTGTTATGATGTGATCGGGATCCAGGAGACCGTGTCAGCATTACAGCACCACCCGGTGGTGGAAAAGGGGTGATTGAAGAGATAGAAGACACTCTTCCATCACCCCTTTTCCACCACAGGGTGGCGCTGTAATGCTGTTTTACTGTATTTGGCTGCTAAAGGCTTAAAGCGGTATTGTCACCATAAAAATCAAATTTCAACAGCAACTAGTCTGAGTGTATTAAGTGATAAAGATGCTAATCCTGCATTCAAAACTTTCAAAACTTTTTCTGCTGTTAAGATTTGGAGTTATCACATACTTAAGGAGCACTGGTCCTTTAGTCGTCAGTGCCAAACAGTTGCATGCTGGGGGTTATTTTTATCTATAATATATTCCTCCTCGTCCATTTATTTCCCTACCTAGCTGCTTATCTGAAACACGATCCCCAGGCTGAGGTGACTCAGTGATTGGAGGAGTAAAGAAAAAAAGTAAAGAGCAGAAATGACATCAGGATTTAGCCTAATCTGTGGGCAAAAGACATGGTTCCCACCAGGAACAGAATTCTCTTCATTTACTATATAAAAATCACTGAAATCAAAACGTGGACAGTAGGGCTGCACGATTTTAGGGAAAAAATCGAAATTGCGATTTTCTCTCAGAAATTACAATTTCGATTTTTCCCCGATTTTTTTTTTTTTTTTTTTTTTTTTTTTTTTTTTTTTTTTTTTTTCAAATGCTGGGGGGGGGGGGGGGGGGGGAGAGGTTGGTCCGCACTGCCCGGTCCTGTCCGTAATTTTTGCTTCTGGCCCCGCTGTGCGCGGATTGGCCAGAAGCAGTGAATATGTATGAGAGTTAATGAGCGGGGAAGGGGGGGGCGGATCCACTCCAGCAAGCGGCCGGGCACATGCAGCATTACCAATCACTGGCTAGCGATTAAATGACGGCAGCGGTAGGCGGAGCTGTATGCTCTGTACAGCTCCGCCTACCACTGCCGTCATTCCATCGCTAGCCAGTGATAGGTAATGCTGTATGATGTGCCTGGCCGCTCGCTCTAGTGGATCCGCCCCCCGCTCATTAACACTCATACATATTCACTGCTTCTGGCCAATCCGCGCACAGCGGGGCCAGAAGCAGTGAATATGTATGAGCGTTAATGAGCGGGGGGCGGATCCACTAGAGCGAGCGGCCAGGCACATCATACAGCATTACCTATCACTGGCTAGCGATGGAATGACGGCAGTGGTAGGCGGAGCTGTACAGAGCATACAGCTCCGCCTACCGCTGCCGTCATTCCATGCTAACCAGTGATTGGTAATGCTGTATGTGCCCGGCCGCTCGCTGGAGTGGATCCGCCCCCCCCGCTCATTAACTCTCATACATATTCACTGCTTCTGGCCAATCCGCGCACAGCGGGGCCAGAAGCAAAGTATTAAACAGCAGACCGAAAAAACCGATGGTACTGACGATCAGCAGATCGTCTTGCCACGAACCGCGGTTTCGGTTTTAAACCGAAAAACCGTGCAGCCCTAGTGGACAGTACAATACATGTGTTATGCAAGTAGATCAAGGATTTATCTGCTTATATATGTGTTTTTTTTCACTGGCAAAGTATGACTAATTCTACTGCTTTAAAGCACACCTGAAGTGGGAGTAATATAGAGACGTATTTATTTCCTTGTAAACCTTGCAGATTGCCTGACAGTCCTGCTAATCATCTGCCTCTAATACCCTTAGCCATAAACCCTGAACCAGCATGCAGATCAATGCTCTGACTGAAGTCTGACTAAATTAGCTGCATGCTTGTTTCAGGTATGTAATCCAGACACCACTGCAGCGGAAGAGATCAGGACTGCCAGGCATCTGGTATTGTTTAAAGAGAAATACAGTAAATATGGCAGCCTCCATATCACGTTCACCTCAGGATAACCAAACACACACACAAAAGTTCAGTTATCGGTTTGTCATCCAAATGTGCATCAAAAAAGTAAATTGGGCCTCTTACAAAGAATGTTAAGGGCTTTTACTACTGAGCCTAATGCCAACCAAACCATTTATTGCAGTTGTTAAAGGGGCACTATGGCAAAAAAAAATATGCAAACATATACAAATAAGTACATTTTTTTCCAGAGTAAAATAAGCCATAAATTACTTTTCTCCTATGTTGCTGTCACTTACAGTAGGTAGTAGAAATCTGACAGAACCGACAAGTTTTGGACTAGTCCATCTCTTCATAGGGGATTCTTAGGGTTTTATTTATTTTCAAAAGCACTTAGTGAATGGCAGTTGCTCTGTCCAACTGCCAAAAAACTGTGTAGCGAGCAGGGAAGCTGGCCACCATCATTGTTTAAATCCTTTTTAGGGAATATCTTTATAAAGAATAAAAGCCTTGCTGAGAATCCCCTATGAAAAGATGGACTAGTCCAAAACCTGTCTGGTGCTGCACACTCCACTTCATGCACTGCATGGGTGGGACCTTTAGCCAGTGCTGCATGGGAGGAACCTTTAGCTGATACTGCACACTCCACTGCATGCGTGGGACCTTTAGCTGGTGCTGCACACTCCACTGCATGAGTGGGACCTTTAGCTGGTGTTGCACACTCCACTGCATGCACTGCATGGGTGGGACCTTTAGCCAGCACTGCATGGGAGGAACCTTTAGCTGATACTGCACACTCCACTGCATGCGTGGGACCTTTAGCTGGTGCTGCACACTCCACTGCATGAGTGGGACCTTTAGCTGGTGGCGCACACTCCACTGCATGCACTGCATGAGTGGGACTTTTAGCCAGTGTTGCACACTCCACTGCATGAGTGGGACCTTCAGCCGATGCTGTTCACTGCATGAGTGGAACCTTTAGCTGGAGCTGCACACTCCACTGCACGCACACATCTGGTGGGTCATTGACCCATGTGTAAACCAAAATTTGATTTACACTGTGATTAAGACGACCAAGAAGTCACTTATTATAACTGAGTGTATAATGTATGTGTCCCCCATTTAAAGAAGAATTATTTTCATGTCCTGCCCAGTGATGGTTGTCACTGAAAGCAACAAGAACCTAAAAGGGCTTAACTGTTCCTTACTTTATCGAAACCACAAAAGTTTTGTCTTGAGTTAGACATCAGAAAGGTTGTTCCACTTAATTTATAACCTCTGCTAGCTTTCCATTTGTGGAGACCACATCAGCTGCACAGGGAGACGATGTAAGAAATGCCTGTGATGCTCTCTGGTGCACTGCTGAGCAGTTTGAAAGCAATGGAATCCACATGTTCTGCTCCAGAATCCCTTTCTTGTAGTCTTGTTGAAAAAAAGTTTATCCAGTAGGCAGTGGGTGGAATTGTGCAATCTTATTAGCTCATCTCTGCTTCAGCACATGAAACGCAGCAGGGCTGGGAGGATATGTTAAAGTTCCAAGGTTCAGTCCAGCATTTAATAGGGATTGTATGTATAAAATATCAGTTTGTCTTTAAGAAATCTCCTTATAGATAAAAGCCAAAGACAAGATTTTTTTGCTTTCAGTATTAATGGAGCTGCGGCAAAGGTGATTTTAGGTCTCTTGAAACTAGTATCAAATAGGCTTCTGTGCCACATACTAAAATAGATGTAATGCTAACAAATGAAGCACGGAAATAGCTCTCAAATGCAAGTAAGCTGCTGGAAGTCTTAATCCATGTAGATCACCTAAACTGAAGTGCAGATGTATAGAAGCACAGGCTTGCTGAAACATGCTTTTACTGTACAAGCTGCAGAATGTCTCCAGGGTGAATGGAGCTATGATCTCATGTAGCCTCCTGCTGAATGGTGAGACCCCTAGAGGCCATCATTGGTTCTTTGTGGCGCTTATTAAGCCAGAAAAGCATGACAAGTGGATGTAAACAGCAAAGTCTTTTGACAATAACTTGTCTGGCAGCTTAACAGAAACAACTTGGTAATATCATCCACATAACTTAATCTTTACAGAATAGCAGCCCTAATCAATAATGAAAGTATGCTGACTTATTACGTTTGTTGCCGTAAGGAGATACAGTGTGGTAAGGTAACAGCCTTATTGCTTTACAAACAGCTTTCCTCTCTTTGATTGCAGGACCAGATTTGCATTTACCTACCTTGCCAATCCCAGGAAAAACAATAACTACTTTTACATTTGTTTAATTTGGCTGCCAGTTGTCCTATTTAAAGCGTGAGATTGCTACAGGGAAGCAAAGTGAGAGAGTCTGCACAGTGGGAACACAGAAGGCAGAAAAAATTAGTCTCTAAACCCCATTCTACACTTTACAGAATATAATATTTGTTTTCTCTGGAGCTGGGTTTTAACAGTACACTAAAATTCGTTAAAATGGCACTGTAGTAAGTAACATATAGTAGCATGCAGACAATCATTGAGGACAACCACTTTTACAGTAATTGTCCTGGTTTCAGCATTAGAAAAACTTCCTAGATCTATATATTGTTGTATATTGGTATGTATCCCTGACAGTGATGTTTAGCCTTGGCTGTTTAGCTATGCGTGATTCAGTTATATTTTGTACTGGCTTTTAGAATTCTCTGTAAACCTCTTTAATTTCAGTGGAACTACTAGTGACATAATATTTGGGGGTTGAGTGAGTGTTAATTTTTTCTACAGGCTTGCTTTAAACAAATAAGATGTGCCTGAACGTATCCTTTAATATCTACTTTGTGCACAGAAACTGTTGTTTGCTCCACCCGTGTTTCACACGCTATTATGTACAGCATTTGCTATGCTGTCAGTTGTTTTACTTAATTCACCTATTAACGGTTTTTCCTTTTATAACTGTTATTAAATATTTGACTTGTCCATGTGTAAGTTTAAATAAATGATCTAAGACATCTAGGATCTCTAGATGTGCTGGATATTTCACCCTTGTGGTGTATACGTCAAGGATAGGGAGTGCCAGATCTTTTTTTTACCTAGTTTGCTTCACCAAGAGAATAATGTGGCATGTTTGTTCTGAGGACTGAGTGATTACCCTTTAAAGGAAACCTGAAAGGATCAGAAACAGGGCCCAAAAACCCTTTAAAAAAAAAAAGTTTCACTTACCTGGGGCTTCTGCCAGCCTCCTTTAGCCGCCCTGTACCTGTGCGGCCTTGGAACGATTCTCCGGTCCCCTGCCGCGTTTAGGTTTAGGTATCGCCAACTTTCAAGTCTATGGCCACTGCGCCTGCACGGCCCTGGCCGCATGCAACCTCGTTCGTGCTCCCCTTCGCCGGGAGTGTCCTGTGCTGTACCAAGTAAGTGAAACTTTTTTTTTTTTGTCCTTTCAGGTTTCCTTTAAAGAGACGCTGAAGCGAGTCTAAATTCACTTTTTTAAGTCATGTTAAGAACTATAACCCCTGCTAAACTGCCACTATCCCGCGGGAAAACGAGGGGTTTATACCCCTCAAATCCCCTCTCCTAACTCTGGGGAGCGCTTCCTGATGAGACAGAGCTTATGACTGTAGCTTTGCCTCTCAGCGCGTCAATGCCCGCTAATCACCGCCTCTCCCCACCCCTCTCAATCTTCCTTCACAAAGGGGCGGGGGAGAGGCGGTGATCCGCGCGGCGATTGACGCACATGGAGGCAGAGCTGCAGCTGAAAGCTCTGCCTCCATGAGCAGCAAAATCCATGACCAAGAAAGTCGTGGATTTTGCAGGGGGGATTTGGGGGGTATAAACTCCTCGTTTTGCCGCGGGATAGTGGTGGTTTAGCAGGGGTTATAGTTCTTAACATTAAAAACGGCAGTTCAGAGCGGTTTTGCAGGCGTTTTTGTTACAGAAGTTGTTCAGTAACAGCTTTACTGTAACAATATCTGAAATCTACTACACCAAAAACTCTTCACAAAACCGCAAAATGCTAGGTGAAACGCTACAGAAAAATAAAGTGTTTCAAAATCTGCTAGCATTTTGCGGATCTGCTAGCGGGTTTTGGTGCGCACCGGGCCTCAGTCTTAACAAAATAAGATAAACATTAAAGTCCTATTCAATTGTATCTAACCTTTGGCCACCCTGGGGTACGGTTTATCACTCTCTAAAGTTACTCACATACTTTAATAAACACCTAAAAAAGGAATCCCAGGCACTGTCCAAATTCAGTATTTAATGTTAACCGCAGATTTGCAAGTTCATACGACAGTGCAGACATGCCTTAAAAGCCTAACAAACTGTTAGGAAAGTGCATGCTCTAGGGGTGAGGGAGCCAAAAGCACAGGTCAGACCGGCACTACAGCCGTTTCGTGTCCAATCAGACTCTTGTTCACATGTTGGTCTGGCCGCCATGGATCCTGTTGACATTTTCTTTGTTTGCCCTTGTCGTATGGTGACCTGCACATGAGCTTCCCTACTTAAAGGGATACTGTAGGGGGGTCGGGGGAAAATGAGCTGAACTTACCCGGGGCTTCTAATGGTCCCCCGCAGACATCCTGTGTTGGTGCAGCCACTCCCCAATGCTCTGGCCCCGCCTCTGGTTCACTTCTGGAATTTCTGACTTTAAAGTCAGAAAACCACTCCGCCTGCGTTGCCGTGTCCTCGATCCCGCTGATGGCACCAGGAGCATACTGCGCAGACACAGACCATACTGGGCTTCTGCTATACACTCCTGGTGACATCGGCGGGAGCGAGGACACGGCAACGCAGGCGCAGTGGTTTTCTGACTTTAAAGTCAGAAATTCCAGAAGTGAACTGGAGGCGGGGCTGGAGCATCGGTGAGTGGCTGCGCCAACACAGGATGTCTGCGGGGGACCATCAGAAGCCCCGGGTAAGTTCAGCTCATTTTCCCCCGACCCCCCCCCTAACAGTATCCCTTTAATAGGTGTGTACAAAGGAGAAGAGCCTTCTAAAGTGTTTGCTAAATCTTCATAGATTGATTCTGTGTTTTGTTAATTAGGTGCTTTATAACTGCTTTATAACTGCATAAAATTCAAAATTTTCCATTTTCAGAAGTTTCTCAGTTGCCTGAAAATGTAGAAGAGTTTTTGTTAGGAACATAAAATTTGGCAAGTAAGCAATACCAAACAAAATAGCACGGCCATTGTTTTACAATAGTTGCAAGTATATTAGGTATAAGACTTTTTAATCTACCCTTATAGAGCGGGCATCTACTGTATAATTTATCCCAAGAACAATATTTTATGTAAACTAACTGTTCTTACTGTTTGTGTAAACTAGGATACCAAAGGTGCGTGTTCTGGAAGATGATGAAGGAACTAAAGATATTGAATTGTCAGATGATCCTTATGATTGCATGCGTCTGAGTGTAGAAGGTGTCCCTTGTATTGTCACGCTAAGCAAGGTAAATATTTACTCATGCACGGATTTGTAAATGTCTGTAGCTTGTCTTCATACACTTCCTGTTTCTAAAGATATTGAAAAGAGCATAAAGGCACTATTTAAAATGAACCCTTAAGCATTTCTGGTATTACGTTAAAGTGGACCTGACCTCTAAATATCAAATTAAACCATTGCAAACCTTGTTTAAAACTGTAGGCAAAAACATTAGTATATATGGCAACCAATATTTCAATAAACTCTATAATATAACATACATGAATTCCCCCCTCACCTCTATGACGTTCATTGCCGTGGCACTGAAGCACAGTACACTGGGGTACTTTGTTTTGGGCTGTTTACAGCCTGTTCTCCCCTCCCTCCTCTGTGAGCTCTCTGCTTCCCCGGAGCTGATTACACGCTGATACACTCAGTGTCGAGAGGAATGTCAGTCTCCGCCCCCCTTCCTCCGAGACACTGACTGAAGACGCTGGAGAGAGGTGGATGATAGGACCTGCTGCTGACTGCTGCAATAGGAGAGAGAGGTGCTGTGTTTGTGTGTGGATGCAGTGTGTATATGTATGTGTGCATGTATGTATGTGATATAGAGCATGTGTGTATTTATGTATGATGTGTATGTATGTGTACAGAGCATATGTACAGTATGTATGTGTACAGGGCGTGTGTGTGTGTGTGTGTGTGTGTGTGTGTGTGTGTGTGTGTGTGTGTGTGTGTGTGTGTGTGTGTGTGTGTATACAGAGCGTGTGTGTGTGTGTGTGTGTGTGTGTGTGTGTGTGTGTGTGTGTGTGTGTGTGTGTGTGTGTACAGAGCATGTATGTATGTGTACAGAGCATGTGTATGTATGTACATAGAGCGTGTGTGTATGTATGTACATAGTGTGTGTGTATATGTATGTACATAGAGCGTGTGTATGTATGTACATAGAGCGTGTGTGTGTGTATGTATGTACATGGAGCGTGTGTGTGTGTGTATGTATGTACATAGAGCGTGTGTGTATGTATGTATGTATGTATGTGTACAGAGCATGTGTGTATGTATGTACATAGAGCGTGTGTGTATGTATGCATGTGTACAGAGCATGTGTGTATGACACGATTGAACGTCTTTGCTGGTCAAATCTGCCGACACGATTGAACGTCTTTGCTGGTCAAATCTGCCGACACGATTGAACGTCTTTGCTGGTCAAATCTGCCGACACGATTGAACGTCTTTGCTGGTCAAATCTGCCGACACGATTGAATGTCTTTGCTGGTCAAATCTGCCGACACGATTGAATGTCTTTGCTGGTCAAATCTGCCGACACGATTGAACACATTTGCTGGTCAAATCTGCCGACACGATTGAACACATTTGCTGGTCAAATCTGCCGACACGATTGAACACATTTGCTGGTCAAATCTGCCGACATGATTGAATGTCTTTGCTGGTCAAATCTGCCGACACGATTGAATGTCTTTGCTGGTCAAATCTGCCGATACGATTGAATGTCTTTGCTGGTCAAATCTGCCAACACGATTAAACACATTTGCTGGTCAAATCTGCCGACACGATTGAATGTCTTTGCTGGTCAAATCTGCCGACACGATTGAACACATGTGCTGGTCAAATCTGCCGACACGATTGAATGTCTTTGCTGGTCAAATCTGCCAACACGATTGAATGTCTTTGCTGGTCAAATCTGCCGACACGATTGAACGCATTTGCTGGTCAAATCTGCCGACACGATTGAATGTCTTTGCTGGTCAAATCTGCCAACACGATTGAATGTCTTTGCTGGTCAAATCTGCCAACACGATTGAATGTCTTTGCTGGTCAAATCTGCCGACACGATTGAATGTCTTTGCTGGTCAAATCTGCTGACACGATTGAACGTCTTTGCTGGTCAAATCTGCCCACATGATTGAACATGTTTTCCTAAGATTTTGTACTGAAATCTGGTCGTGAATTGGCCTGTGGTGTATGGGCATGTAACAGATCTCAATGGACAATTTTGAAACCTCGCACTGCCAAGGGCAAATTGCAGTGTAAAAATCACACTGGCAGCAGAGCACACACAAAAGCAGAGTATAAAGCTGACAGAGGATAGACAATAATACAGAGCAGAAAAATGACAGGCTGGAAAACACAGCAGACATTACATACACAGGCACAGCCAGATGACATCACTGTAATTGTACGCTATCACAGGCTAATTTGCATACTGATTGGAGAAAGGAGCTGCTTGAGGAAGGAGGGGCTGGAGGAAGTAGAAATCAACTGGATGGCACTGTAAACTTGCCAACCAACATATGGCTGCACACACTGCACTAGAAAGCAGTAACAGAAATAAGGACATCTGACAGGTATATTACAGCAAACATACATTTTTATTAATTAAAGCAGTATTAAGCAACACATCAGATATTTTTACAGTGTCAAATTTTAAGGACAGTTCCACTTTAAGCATTTAAAGGGTATTACTTTTACTTACTTATTTTTTTCTCTGCTTAAGTACTTTTCTGGGAAATCTTTCTGCTCCATTTACCCTTAATCTCTATTGCCTATTGTTGCGTCTAAATTCAGCAGGTCCCTGCGTACGTCAGTGGTCTCTAATTACACAATTCTGTATGGTACAACCTTCCTGGTTAAAGAATGGGTGAGGCTGGAAGGAATATGATGCTGGAGCCATGAAATACATTGCTTTGCTATTGAGGCCACTAGTTATATAGTAAATTTTGAAATAAAATTCCACTTTTATTAAAGAAAAAAACTGTAAATACATCAGTGCTGCTCAACTCTTTTTGTTTATATGCCAGTTAAACTACAGCAATATAACCTCTGTCAGAAGATTAACCTATTACTTTAAAAGTGAGGCAGTCTTCACGTCACTCATCGGAGTAGTCCAGACAGGTTGAAGTGACTTGCAGTCGACAGAACATGACCACTGAAAAGGCAGTTTCCATCTCAGTTTCAGGAGGTGCATGTTCTTCACTGTCACTAGATTGGATACGCAACTAATGATCAAGAATGGGAAGGTAGTGGAACCAAAGCTGGTCTTCACATAGTTATCTTAGTTCGTTATCGTAATAACTCCAGTCTAACAGATGTATAGTAGACATGGTATGCTTAGTAGACATGGCATTCTTAACTTTGTAGCACAAGTTGAAAATCCTGCCAGCCGTTGGTCTTCAACTTTGTGAAAATCATTCTGTTTTAATTTGTAGACGGTTAAATTGCACTTTTTTGCCAGCACAAATGTGTAATATCTTTAGAGTATAGAATGCCAAAATATTTATCTCCATGTATGAGATATTGGCTGCACAGGATAGGCAATCTTGTGACTCATATTCCACACCTGCACTGACTGACTAATGGTGATGGTCAGTAGTAGTGCTGGTGTTTTCGATTTCGGAATCCTGTATTTAGAAACCTGAATTATGCCGAACACTGCACTTCAGGATCCACGGTAGTGGACTGGATCACAGGTTTGTGGTCCACGTTTCACTTCACTTTATTCTGATGCTTCTTCCTTCCAAGCTGGAAGTTGGAAGCATCAGTCACACGAGGCACGGCTTGAACTGCAAGTGAGTGACCACCCCAAGCCAGTCCACTGCTCTGGGTGATGAAGTGCGGTGTGCGGCATAATTTAGGTTTCCAAATGCAGGATCCCGAATTTGAACACCAACACTAGTCAGGAGGCTGACAATCCCAACTGACACTCTCTGTTAGCAATACAGTACTGTAGAATAGCTGTGTTTAGTATGCAAGAAAAAAATAGTGTAAGCAACTTAAAACAATGTTTGCCATGAATGCTTACAAAGTGTAAAGATCAGCTAAAGAGATTGAACTTCATCGTAGTGGTTACCACCCATAGACTATGGGCCATATGCAAGTAACTTTTTTACCTGAGTTTTCTCCTAGGAGATATTTTCACAACTTTTAAACCACCAGCAAACAAGAAAATACTCAGAATAATTAGGTTATTTTAAATCGAAGATGAAAAATTATCTTCTAGGAGAAAACCTCAGGAGAAAAAGTGAATTGCATATGGCCCAATATGTCTGTTTACAATCTCTATTTAGTATGAGGGAAATTCTTAATGGTTTATTTAGATTTTAATCTCCTTAGTACACGCTATACACTATGTAGCTGAGGTTGAAAGGAGTTGAAACAGGTTATCAGTCTTTTCGGTTGCATTTACTCTTTTCAGCCTCCATGCCACAAAGTATTATGAAATATGATTTCAGCAGTTCTAGATGTACGCAGTGGTCCCAAAGGCAAAATGAACTCTTTGCATGGTGATCCCGGCATCACCTGAAACAAGCATACAGCCAGTGTGGTCAGAATCTAGTCACAGCACTGTATACTTGTTCTGGGTCAGTCAGAAGTATTAGCTGTTTGGGAGATCCAGACTATATTCATTGTTTAAAAGGAATACATATGGCAGCCTTTATAGTCCTCTTAGCAGAGGGTCATTTTAAAAAGGTAGTATTGTACTTTGCAGTGCTTTTACCAAGGGACTTTAAGGTTGCATGTAGTTAGCTACATAAAATCCTTGTGGTTCAGGGTCTTCATTATTTTATTGGGTGCCCTGTACTTGTAGGACGAGGCTCAAACAGATTGCAGTATACCAGCCTTTCAAAACAAGGTACAGGATTCAACTAGTTATATAGAAGCACTATGGATTGCTCCAAAAGATTGCCACATTTATGGCCCACATGAAGTCTTAAGTCAAATGAGCTATTTAGATTCCGCATTGTAGTAGCTTTACAAATGGAAATATGATGCTATGTGTTCTCATGTACATTCCTGCTTAGCCCTAGTGAATTTGATTCCTGCTGTCATGCCTCTCCTCCTCCTTTATGCCAAGCCTTTCCTTCACCAGCCCCCCTCACTCCAAATCCCTTGAATATAATTGGCTGGCCTCTGCATAAAAAGCGAGGCCAGTCAGGTATCAGGTGGGATAGGGGAGGGAGTTGGTAGTCAAGTCCATATTTAGATTCCGCTATCATCATAGGGGCATGGTAGGGATCAGCAGAGATCTGTGGCACCAGCCAGTGTTCATGAAGTTGGAAGGTTGCCTGATGCTTAGCCTTAATACCACACATACTTACTTTAATTGCTCACTAAGAACTTTGGCCTTACCTGTTTGTGATAGACGGTAGTTTGGTGTATCAATCTGAGGATGAAAAAAAGAGAGCAGTAAATTGTTACCTCTAGACGACAAAAATGTAAGAACAAACATGTTAGTAATAACATTACGCTATCACTATATTCTAAAAGTATAGATCTTTAATGTATTCTCACAATAAAATCCACTCACTAAAAAGTATACATTCTGAAACACTGAATACATGTACATGCACCTAATCCTATTTACAAAGCATTATAAGCAATTGCAAATGCCTAATCATATCTAATGCTGTATGCCTTGTAAATTAGATCTTGGCCTAGAAATTAGATATTCTATAAAGTCTCTTAGACAAGACCGAGAACGTTTATATCGCACTTTTCTCCTGGGGGACTCAAATCGCTTCAGGGCTACAGTCACTTGCTCCACGCTCAACCAGGATCATTACGGAGCCTTGCTCAAAGACTCCTTATTGTTTTACATACTGACTTGAGTCGGGAATCGAACCAAAGGCAGAAATCCCTCATCCCATAAATTACACTCTGCCTATTATACAAATGTTGTAGCTAAATACTCTAACCCTTACCTACCAAGCTCGGTTTAATGTGGCCCCTCCAGATCATTACAAACATAATTTCTGTTCTGCAAGCAAACTGTCTGCTCATCCACTAGTCATCTCCTCCTATTACTAAATGTAAGACTTTTCGCTAACCACTCTTTTGGAACATAATTCCACAATCCACTGAGCACTTATCAAACCCCCAGATATTCAAGCACAACCTTAAAAGCTACTTTGTTAGGCAAACATTTAAAGTGGGATTAAACTCCCTAAACTATAATTGAAGTACCTACTCTTAGGTACCGTATATTAAAGAACATTTGAAAGTAAGAACATTTACTTTCAATGCAGACAGCAGTAAAAATGTGCACTTTTCTTATCTGCAAACAGACTATAGGCAATCCTCGCTACCCAGGGAGAATTCTCTTTGGTTCACTGGTTGAAGGAGGATTCCCATTGGTCTGTTGAGTCCAGTCTATAGTCACCATATCGATATATCTAAGTTTGTACTGCTTTTTGTATTTGCTTTTAAATTTTTTTGCAGAGTATTCTTAAGTGGACTCACCAGCAGCTATATAATTGACAGAATGTTTCTGTGATAGAGAAATATAATTCTTACATTTTATTTAAGATATCATTTTGTTTTGTACAGATAGGTCATCGCCACGTGGTAGATGCCACATTACAAGAAGAAGCCTGCTCTTTGGCCAGCCTCCTGGTTGCTGTAAACAGTAAGGGTACTGTGACGTGCATAAGAAAAATGGGCAAAGGCAGCCTGGACCCTGAAAGTATTTTTGAAATGATTGAGGTAAAAGCATAACTGGTTTTTTTTTTGGGGGGGGGGGGGGGGGGGGGTTGTTTGTTTTTTTGAGAAATTGAAATCTGGTGCACCAAAAATACAATACTGTCCACAATCAGATTGTGAGCAATGCTTAACCATACATGGGCTGATGTGGTGGACTGATCCTGTTTCTGCACTAAACTGATCCTGTCGACAGGACATTCAGTGTTAATTCCGATTTCAACACCCGCACCCAACTAAGATAGTTTCTTGCACGAATAGCTTGATAATTATTGAAAACAGACTTTAACTACTGCATAATGTCTCATTAACATATCTGTTTTTTGTAAATTAAAATAGCATCACTACCCACAGCTTTTATGAATATTCATTCATGTAATTTTCTCATCTTTCTTCGTAGGGTTCTGATTACGAACCAGGTCATTGTATAATCAGCAAGACACATGTAGAACTACTCCATTTTCACTTCCATCAGTGTTATTCTAGTGCACCTTTAATACTGGTTATTCATAACTTTTTTTTTTTTTTTTTGTTCCATTAAAATGTTCTCTTTTACTTCCAAATTAGAGAAATCTACCAGAAGGCCAAATGGATGTGGGCACTCTTTGTAATTAATGGGTTTGGCTTTCTCAGTCAGACCTTAAATTCACTAAAGGTGTGCATACATCTAGCGATGTATGGGCAGATCAACCAAGAGACAGATCTCTCTCTGATCAGATCTGATCAGTGAGAGACCTGCTGGCTGTCCATACACCACAGGTCAATTCCCGATCGACTTCAGCATGAAATCTTGTGGGAATCTGCTTTTTTATGCCGCATTCGCTGTCTCTGTTGCTGTCTCCTCAAATGTTAATGCTCCTTCCTCATCATTGGCATCCCACATGGCTTCTATGCATAGCACATCACACACACCAGTGTGTCAGCCATGTGGGACCCAAATATGCAGAAGAAGAAGCAGCTGGACTCATTGGCTGGACAGGTGAGAGCTTTTAATGCATGGGGGGGGGGCACATTAACATTTAGAGGGACAACGGTGGATCTGTCACTTGTCACCCATATCGCACTGCGTTACTGCCGTGCACTTGGTCGACCACGTCAGCCTGAGATTTTTCCAGCTTGCTTGTTAGATGCGACAACTTGCTTGATGATTTGCATTCTGCCATAGGCCAAAATGCGGTTTGCGATTATAGTGGCGCTCAGTGACTAATTTGAGCAATAGCTGAAGCTCAAATTAGCAGAAAAACAAGGTAAATCGGCTGCAACTCAGTGGGAAAAGTATTTAACACGACCATTTTCAGCAGGAGCAGCGTGAGCCGTCTTTCCGCTGACTGCAGAGGAAATTAAGACTAGAAACAGAAACTGGCATTAACTGTTTTTGAGTGGAACGCCTAAAGCAGGGGTCCCCAAACATTTTGGGTCGAGGGTCGGGTCAACATACTTCAGACTGCTGGAGGGCCGGAGTATACATAAAATGATGTATAAGTCTTTGTGGACCAGACAGTGAAGCATACCCAGGTGACAGCCTGCAGTCCAATTGGACAGCAGTGTCACCTGATGTGGAATTTGATTGGAAACCAGCGAATTACTGCTTTCTGGCTTCCATGTTGATGGGTGGTGCAAGCACTGCTATTCTATATGCGGACCAACAATATTTAAAGATGTCGCTGACAGCATCTATAAGTAATACATTTTGTGTGTGGGGAGCCAGTAAAAAAGCCTCAGGGGGCCACACTCGGTCCGCGGGCCTTAGTTTGAGGACCACTGGCCTAAAGTAAAGCTATCATTGTACGTAGAGAGTGTGTAAACTCTGAACCGTTGTTGTGGCAAAAGATCTTGTGACCTGTCAAAATTATGCACAAGTGCGTTTTATTACTATGAAAGAATGGGGGAATCAAATTGATTTATCCTGACTACTGCATATTTATTACAAACACGCGGTGCACACATGTAACCGTATGAGGTCAGATGTAATACGGCATCTTGGAGTTTAACTGTTTTCTTTCTTCACAGACAGGAAAGCGTGTTACAAAGTCCTTACACCTGTCTCTGCAGAGCACATTGAACCAGGAAGAAAGTGCTGGGAAAAAAAGACAAAAGATTGGCTTCCTGAGGTGAACTGTGATATTTGATATTTTGATGGAAAATAAAGATATTTTTTACACAAGCTGGTTAGTGTTTTATTTACGTCCCTGTTTCTTTGATACAGAAATGCTAAGCAAAAAAAGCTGCCTGAGGTGTGTAGACTAGCGGCACATGTATGTATTCTCAAACATGGCTGCATTTTCTGCCATGCGTTGAGGCAACATAACTCCCTAATAACTAGTGGCGTAAATAAATAGTGGTGGCATTACCTATAGCAGCCAGTAGAGCTATGCAATCCATGTCTGCCTCTCAAGGTTTATTGATTGATCAGTCTTTAGAACACAGCCAAATAGTAAGAGCCTAATGCCTGGTCCGCACGATGCAATTTCCATCAGATTGACAGTCGGATTGATCATTTCCGGCCTCTCCGATCTGATTTCTGATCAATTTTGCAATCACTTCTATACAAAATCAATCAGAAAAATGATCGGAAATCAGATTGGACCTGTTGGAAATTGTTTCGACCATCAATCTGACTGGCAGTTGCATGGGAGTATACCAGGCATAACATACACACGTAGATGGCAAACTAATAGATCCCACTCTGATCTGAATCTCAGAGAGGGATTGAATTCTTCCACACACCGCACACAGATTTTTAATAAATGGTCATGAAATCTTTTAATCCACAATGTTGCACTGATTTACTGCTGCTCTTGTGCTTCCTTCGATCGATGGAGAATTTCCATCCGATCAATAATTTTGTATTGATTTTTAGAAAAATACATTGAAATTACAATTGATGCGGCATAATCTATTCTCAGATTCCCTCGAATCTGCTGGTAACAGACCATGAAAATCGATGCATGAATGGCCTGCATAAGAGGACTAGCTAAAAAAGTAGTTATGTTCCATCCCAGTCTGAAGAGAACAGAACATAATTTTTTTTTTTTTTTAATATTTATACTGTTTTCAGTAGAGCAAGACCCTTTACTTAGTTTAACATTTTTTTTTTATTTTTTTTTTAGATTTTTCTCAACGTTTTGATTTTTCTCAGTAGACAAAATGTGTAAGTGAAACTGCTAATTTCCAGTAGCCAGACAAAGGTCAGCTTTCAATTTCAAACTTTTACTGTAGATTTTTTTTTATTTTGGCTGTGTGCAGCACATTAAAGGGATACCTAAAGTCAGATTTTTTTTTTTTTTTTTTAAAAGCAGTTTTACTTACCTGGGGCTTCTACTGGCCCCCTGCAGTCGCCCTATGCCCTTACGCCTCAACGATCCTCCAGTCCCCGCCACGGCTCAGTTTCGCTTTCTGCGACATAGCATGTCGCCAGCCACTGCGCCTGCTCTGGCCACAGGAGTCCTCGTTCGCACTCCCGTTGCCTGGAGCATCCTGCACAGGCGCAGCACGAGAAAATCTCTACTGAGGTTGCAGTAGGCTTGGTCACCGAAAGCCAAACTGAGACGGGGGACCGGAGGATTGTTTAGTACCAGTGTGGGCACAGGGTGACTGCAGAGGGCCAGTAGAAGTCCCAGGTAAGTAAAACTGCGTGGCGTGGACTTTTAGCTGGACTTCTGTGCCCCCGCCGGCCTGCCGAGCCACACTGCACATTGCGGGATTCCGAGCGGCTTTTGCATCCAGCCACATGACCTCCTGCAGCTGGAGAGGTTCCCCTCTGGAGGATTCTGTGGCTACCTACTTCAAGCCCCTTTACATGACAGCTACAGCGGCCATTAATGCCTCAACCAGGACAGAGGAGTTCAGCACCATCACGGCTTCGTTTGCATCATCTGAAACAGTAAGGTCATACAGACATACATGAAACGGTACCCGGATGGTAAGATAACGCTGACGCCCTGCATGGCAAACTGGCTTCTTGCTGTATATTGCTGTCTACATGCTCTGATGCGATATTGGCTTGCACTGCTGCTCACATGCTTCTGCTGACTATGCTACTTGCTCATGTGCTTTACTCTCAAACTCCATCCAACCTGTTTGATTGATTGGTCTAGTGCCTCACCGGCCACCAACCCTTGGTTATACTGCTGATCACTTTGACCTAATACAGCCGGTATTTGGAAGCACCTGGGTACTGAACTTTTATGCATTCATGGTTGGTCCTTTTGAAGCAAATTGGAATCTTGCTCCTAATTTTTTGCCCTTGGATCCAGCAATTTAGAACTTTTTGTGATAGTGTGAATGTGAAGGTACCAGCATGGTCGCAGGGTGGCCACCCAGCTAATTTTTATAGTTGTTTATATATGTGCGTTTGTTTTTGTCCCTTCTCTTTTGATATAATAAAGTAATATTACAATTTTTATATATTCAAACGCTGTTTGTGTTAGCTTCACTCTCCACTTCTCCCTCTATCCTGTCGTTTATTACTAAGTAAAACTGCCCCTTTTTTATCTGACTTAAGTATCCCTTTAATAGCAAGCCTCCCTAACACTGCTACTGCCTACTGAGTGTGCTCTAGTGGCTGCCTTGCAAGCGCTTTGAGTCCAACAGGAGAAAAGTGCTATACAAAAAAAAGGAATTATTATTATATATTTTTACTTGTCATTTAAAAAAATAATGTTCATGCAGTTCTGCTATTCACACATTACACTGCATTACATGATCAGACAGGCGAAACCACTAAGAGCAAGCTCACACTTGGTACGCTTTGGGGGCGATCAGTCGGCGGTGGGAAAAGTGCTAGTACAGTGGATCCCTATGAGGGTGATCCCACCGCAGCATTGCAAGTTGCACTGCATGCAACATTTTCTGAGTGATTGCACTTGAAGGACTGTTGCAAAATCCCACATTCCTTCAAAATCTCTTATCTCTTCCTATTCAGTCAGTTTGGTGTGTTATTCCCTCTTCATAATTCCTTCTTAGTGTGTTGCTGGAAATGTAATGTTGCTTATGAACAATCTTCCAGAAAAAGCATCAACACCAATATATCTTCCACCACTAGCACAATTACTCCATCCAGTGCACAGCTTGATCAACAGTGACTATCTCCATTGCAAAAGGAAGCTTACCAGGTCTACAAAAAAAAATCCACATGCTGCAGAAGAGACTGCCAGGGGTAAAGTTCCAGTCTGCAGCATTACCTTACCACTTGGAACAGCGGGTGGACCCTCTTTTTTCACTAATCAGAACACTGGCATACCCGCTACTCCCCTTGCAGGCTGGAAGGCTGAACTATGTGTGTGGCTGTCTTTTCAAATACAGGAATAGAAAAAAAAAATCCAGAGTTATAGATCACAACTGCAGGGAATACCACTTGAAGGATGCCCACAGACATAATACTTTGACTGATCAGGTAGAGCTAGTACCATGTGTTAATATTAATGTCAGCTGGATAATCCCCATTTATTGCAGCACTCCTGCCTAAAGTTTCTTTGCTGAGGCAATGGATTTTCCACTGTCTATAAAGCCCAGAAATAGTATATCAGTATGCCTTAGATTATAAAAGGCTTGTGCGCACACTAAATAATACTGTATTTGGTCAAAACAATTGTTCTGCAAAATCTTGGTCCAGAATCAAATGTGCGTACAACTGCTTCATGACATCGTTTAGCTAAATGACAAGTGACAAACCGCGCTACAGGATGCCACTTGCTCATGGGCCATCCAGAGTTTCTCCTCCATTAAGCTGTACATGCCACTCGGCTATATCCAAATGTGTGTCTGTACAGGGCTCATTCTCCAAACTTTTGCCCTAAGGATTGAACAAAAGTTGAAAAGGGTTACCTTGGATGAGCACATGTATGATGCTTAAGGTCCCGTTTGGCATTTGTTCTGTTGTCATGCACGGCTACAGGGATTCGTGTTTGTGATGCCGAAAAAAGCTGCCAACCATCAAGTTTTTTTTTTCTTGCACGCAATTTTGCCTGAATTAATTTCAAAAGGCTGCACTTCCCTGCCCAAATACGTGTGTGGGTAATCATTCCAACAGTCAAAAGAGGGATCCGCACACAGTCTTCAAGGTACAATGTGCTTTTATTGTTCCAATGCACACATACAGGGAGTGCAGAATTATTAGGCAAGTTGTATTTTTGAGGAATAATTTTATTATTGAACAACCATGTTCTCGATGAACCCAAAAAACTCATTAATATCAAAGCTGAATATTTTTGAAAGTAGTTTTTAGTTTGTTTTTAGTTTTAGCTATTTTAGAGGGATATCTGTGTGTGCAGGTGATTATTACTGTGCATAATTATTAGGCAACTTAACAAAAAAACAAATATATACCCATTTCAATTATTTATTTTTACCAGTGAAACAAATATAACATCTCAACATTCACAAATATACATTTCTGACATTCAAAAACAAAACAAAAACAAATCAGTGACCTATATAGCCACCTTTCTCCATCCCTCAGCTGGGACACGTCCTTCAGGAGTTTGGGCACGCCCAGACACCTGCTGAAACACATCAGAAAAGGATTAAATGCTCCCGCCCTCCCTCTAACCTCCAGTGTATTTGTGTTTCCGCCCGGAAACACACGGAAAAGTAGCTCCTATTTCTTATTTTTTTCTCACCGGAGGGTGAGTTTCTTTATCCTAGGCGGTAGTACCTTAGTGAGCCGGGGACTGGAGGAGTCCGGAAGAACGTGCTGCCGCCGCCGCCATTGTACTGGACACCCTCGGGTGGAACAGGGTGGGCCAGTTTCCTTCCTCCTGCGCGTCTGTCCGAAGCCGGCTTTTGACGGAGGACGCAGTGGTGAGGCGCATGACACGCTTCCGGGGAGAGGGAAGCAACCGGCAGTGACGTCAATGACATGCGCATATGAAAGGACGCCGGGGAGAGTCCGCCATGGGGCATAATGGATTCGGCAAACGCTTCAGCGGCCTCCGCGTCCTTAAGCAGTGCACCGACAGCTACCACACTAACTGCAGCAACGTCGGCGTCCGCATCCTCAGCCTCCACAGCCAAACAATCAGATGGTAGGGTGAGTGGGAGATTTCTTCTCCCTTTATGAAACTTTCCATGGAGTTAAGTATTGAATGGAGTTTCTTTGTCTCTGTTATTTTTTGCAGGCCAAGGTGGAGTCTAAATCTGGTGGCTCTAGTGATAGGCCTAGATCTAAGAGATGTTGCCAATGTCTGTCAAAATTGTCTTCCAGTTATAGGAAGAGTCTATGTCAGAAATGTATTGATGCAGTTATAGCCTCAGAGTCATCAGCTATATTTAAAAATGTAATGCGTTCAGTCAATAAGGATATGACTGAGACTTTAAGCAAATTTAAAGAGTCTATTTTGTCGGGTTCCACTGGGGTCTCTGAAGCTGGGCATTCCTCTGCTCCTATTGTGTCCATTCCTCCTCCTACCACAGGTGATTTGGGCGAATCAGACCCTCCTGCAGGCCCTTCTCAGTTACCAGTTGATTTTGGGGGGGCTCTGAGGGAGGATGAAGAGGAGGAGGAAGAGAGGGAGGATTTAGAGAGCAGGGGTAATTTCTCTGAGCTTGAGGAGGGGGAAAATGATCAATCAGAGGAGGACTCGGATGAAGAGTGTAAAAAGCCAGCAAGATTTTTGTGTAATACAGACGAGGTTAATGAACTACTTAAAGCTGTATACACCACTGAACAAATTATGGAGGTTCAAAAGGAACTTTCAGTTCAGGATCAGGTTTATTCCGGTCTGGCGCAGCAAACGGGTAGAGTTTTTCCTTTTCACCAGGCTCTTAAAGACATTATTGCATCGCAATGGCAGGAGCCGGAGCGACGATTGTTTATCCCAAAGTTAGCGAAAAGAAAATATCCGTTTGCTCAGTCAGACATGGAAAAATTTACAAAATGTCCAAAGATTGATGCTTCGTTGTCTAAACATTCAAAAAATGCGGACCTCTCCTTTGAGGACGCTGGGGTTCTTAACCTCCTGAGCGGTCTGGACGAGCTCAGCTCGTCCATCACCGCCGGAGGCTGCCGCTCAGGCCCTGCTGGGCCGATTTTTATCAAATAAAGTGCAGCACACGCAGCCGGCACTTTGCCAGCCGCGTGTGCTGCCTGATCGCCGCCGCTCTGCGGCGATTCGCCGCGAGCAGCGGCGAAAGAGGGCCCCCCTAGCCGCCTGAGCCCTGCGCAGCCGGAACAAAAAGTTCCGGCCAGCGCTAAGGGCTGGATCGGAGGCGGCTGACGTCGATGACGTCACTCCGCTCGTCGCTATGGCGACGATATAAGCAAAACAAGGAAGGCCGCTCATTGCGGCCTTCCTTGTTTATTCTGGGCGCCGGAGGCGATCGGAAGATCGCCTCCGGAGCGCCCTCTAGTGGGCTTTCATGCAGCCAACTTTCAGTTGGCTGCATGAAATAGTTTTTTTTTTATTTAAAAAAAACCCTCCCGCAGCCACCCTGGCGATTTAATCAGAACGCCAGGGTGGTTAAAGATGTTATGGATAAAAGAATTGATTTATTACTCAAGAAGGCTTGGGAATCTGCCTCGTTTGCCTTCTTACCGAGTGTGGCAGCTACTTGTATATCCAGAAATTTAAAAGTATGGATGGAGAATTTGATTTCACATATTACTTCAGGTAAAGCCTTAAATACATATGTCAAGTCTCTACCGGTGGTTTTGAGGTCGGTGGCTTTTCTGACAGACGCGGCGGTGGAAATTATTAGAGTTTCGGCCCGCACTACAGCTCTTATCAATTCTGCCAGGAGAGCGCTTTGGCTCAAGACCTGGGAGGGGGACTTGACATCTAAAAATAAATTATGTTCGGTCCCCTTTGAGGGGAATTTGCTTTTCGGGAGTGAATTAGAGAATATTCTTTCCCGTTCAGCTGAAAAGGGTAAGCAATTCCCCAGTAAACGTAAACCTTTTCAATTTAAAAAACAGGGAATTTTCAAAAAGCCTGGACAAAGGGGCGAGGATCAGCCCAAATCTCAGTCACAACAAAGGAAATGGTCTTTTCCAGCAGGCAAGGGGAAAGGGGGATTTGCCCTTGCTAAACCCAACAACCCCAAGGAAAATAAGTGACTCTCGGCCAGTGGGGGGGAGGCTTCTTTATTTTGTTTCCCAGTGGTGTCAAATAAATCCAGATCCTTTTATTTAAAAAATTATAAGGGACGGTTATCGTCCGCAATTTTTTGTTCCACCCCCCACCAGGGTCTATGTGAACAGTCTTCCTCGAGAACAGAGGAGGGCAGACGGTCTTCAAGCAGAAATTTCAAAATTAATTGCAAAGCAGGTAATACTTACGGTACCCCAAAAGGAAGAGTACCAGGGGTATTATTCCCACGTGTTCTTGGTGACAAAGAGTACAGGGGATTTCAGATTCATTCTGAATCTGAAGTCTCTAAACCCTTATTTAACCTACAGGAGGTTCAGAATGGAGAACATCTCCTCAGTAAAGGCCCTACTGCAGGGGAAGGAGTTCTTTGTGTCAATAGATTTACAGGACGCATATTTACACATCCCCATCGCCCAGTCGCATCAGAGGTTTCTGAGATTCGCAATTCAATCACAGGGACAGTGTCGCCATTACCAGTTTCAAGCACTCCCCTTCGGAATTGCGACAGCCCCTCGAATTTTCACGAAAGTGCTAGCCGAGGTAATGAAGTTTCTAAGGCTTCAAGGAATAGAGATAATTCCTTATTTAGACGACCTGCTAATTTTTGCCAAAACAGAGCAGACGTTAATACAGCACAGAGACCAAGTAATCCAAACTCTAACACATTTGGGATGGATAATAATCAGAAATCCCACTTGACACCAACCCAGACAATTGTGTTTTTGGGCTATGTAATCGATTCGATAACAGGCAGGATTTTCCTTCCCACAGTAAAGATAGAAAAATTACAGTCAGAATTAAGAGACCTTTTACTGTCACAAGAAACATCCATCAGAAACATAATGAAAGTTTTGGGTTTGATGACAGCAGCACTCCCGGCGGTCTCTTGGGCACAGTTCCACAGTCGGGGCCTGCAAAGGTGGCTACTAGCAATCTGGGACAAGACTCAGGAATCTCTAGAGAAGATAGTGCAGATCCCGGGTCATGTAAAGCAAAGCTTACATTGGTGGCTGGACATTTCCAGTCTAGTTCAGGGCAGAGTGTGGAGACAGGAAGACCCAGTCAGAGTTCACACAGATGCAAGTTCATGGGGTTGGGGGGCCACGACCCTAGGTTACCAGGCACAGGGGACATGGTCCAAAAAGCTGGCAAGAAGCCCGTCCAATCTCAGAGAGCTTCGGGCAGTGCTGGAGGCCTTTTTTGCTTTTCAGGAAATTTTACGGAACAGGCATGTTCTGGTGTTTTCCGACAACGTTTCCGCGGTGGCGTATCTCAACAAGCAAGGGGGCACCAGATCAGTGAGTCTGTACCTCTTGTCCACAGAGATTTTTTGCTGGGCAGAAGCAAATCTGTTGTCGGTTGAAGCGATTCACATAAAGGGATCCTTAAATGTGGAGGCGGATTATTTGAGCCGCCACGAACTCGATCAGTCGGAATGGGAATTGAATCAGGACGTTTTCCTCTGGATAACAGGAAAACTAGGTTTTCCAGAGATCGATCTTTTCGCCTCTCCAATCAATGCAAAGATAGCTCAGTTTTTCTCTCTCCACAGCAGTCCGAACTCTCTGGGATTGGACGCACTGTCAGTACCACGGACATTCAATCTAGGCTATGCCTTTCCGCCCTTAAAGTTAATTCCACGAGTCTTAGAGAAGGTGCAAAAGGAGAAGGCAAACTTGATTCTGATCGCACCTGCCTGGCCCAAGAGGGTTTGGTTTGCCACACTCTTGAGTCTGTCAGTTCAGTCTCCATTACCACTCCCGTTGAGGTCGGATCTGTTGCGACAGGGGCCCGTATTTCATCCCAGGCCGGAGCTGTTCAATCTTTCGGCCTGGATCCTGAGAGGCTAATTCTTAGGAATAAGGGGATATCTGAGAAAGTGATTGATACATTATTGAAGTGTAGGAAACCTATCACGCACAAAATTTATAGGAAGGTGTGGAAGGTGTTTGATTCATGGTGCGTGTCGCATAATAGAATTCGATCTGAGCTTGGTACTATTCTGGACTTTCTCCAGGAGGGTCTGGAGATGAAATTGTCCCTCAGTACGCTCAGAGTGCAGTGTTCTGCGTTGTCTATTCTACTAGATAGACCTCTGGCACAAGAAAGGTTAATCAGAGATTTTTTTCGAGCAGTACAAAAATCCACTCCTATCAAACAAAAAATTGTTCCACAATGGGATCTTTCCCTGGTCCTCAATATATTGACCAAAAGCCTTTTTGAACCCATTGAGGAAATCGATCTAAAATTTTTGACGCTTAAAGTTATCTTTTTAGTTGCAATTACGTCGGCCAGAAGACTGGGAGATCTTCAGGCCTTGTCTATTAAGGATCCGTTTTTGACGATTTTTCCGGACAAAGTGGTTCTCCGGCTTGATCCGAATTATTTACCGAAAGTCTTGTCGGATTTTCACAGATCACAAAGTATTATTCTTCCGTCTTTTTGTGACAAACCTTCTTGTGCTAAAGAGTCTGAGTTTCACTGTTTAGATGTAAGACGTGCTATTTTGGCCTATTTGACAAGAACTAGGGAGTTTAGGAAGACATCTCATTTATTCATTTTATATGGTTCCAAAAATTGTGGGCAAGCATCTAGACAGACTATAGCTAAATGGATTTGTGAGGTGATTTCTTTGGCCTACAAGATTTCAGACTCCACCAACGGGTATTAACGCCCACTCAACTCGTGCATTTCTACATCATGGGCGGAGAGAGCGGGGGCTACAGTTCAGCAGATATGTCAGGCGGCGACCTGGGCAAGTCCGTCCACCTTTGTCAAACACTATAGAGTGGATGTGCTGTCGCAACAGGATTTGTCGTTTGGCAGGAAAGTGCTACAGGCTGTAGTCCCTCCCTAGGTGGGTCATTTACTTTTCCATCTCTCCTGAAGGACGTGTCCCAGCTGAGGGATGGAGAAAGCACCTGCTAGACTTACCGGTAGCGGTGTTTCTATCCTGAAGCTGGGACACTGTCCGCTACCCTACCCTTCTGCGCACTTTCCTGGCGTCTGTTCCTGTTAGAGGTCACTAGGAGGTGCTTCGCTCCTCTCTTCTTTCCTGGTGTGTCCGGTCTTCAACTTTTTATACACTGGAGGTTAGAGGGAGGGCGGGAGCATTTAATCCTTTTCTGATGTGTTTAAGCAGGTGTCTGGGCGTGCCCAAACTCCTGAAGGACGTGTCCCAGCTTCAGGATAGAAACACCGCTACCGGTAAGTCTAGCAGGTGCTTTCTTTGCAAGGACACTCAAAAGCCTGCCATCCATGGATTCTGTCAGTGTTTTGATCTGTTCACCATCAACATTGCGTGCAGCAACCACAGCCTCCCAGACACTGGTCAGAGAGGTGTACTGTTTTCCCTCCTTGTAAATCTCACATTTTATGATGGACCACAGGTTCTCAATGGGGTTCAGATCAGGTGAACAAGGAGGCCATGTCATTAGTTTTTCTTCTTTTATACCCTTTCTTGCCAGCCACGCTGTGGAGTACTTGGACGCGTGTGATGGAGCATTGTCCTGCATGAAAATCATGTTTTTCTTGAAGGATGCAGACTTCTTCCTGTACCACTGCTTGAAGAAGGTGTCTTCCAGAAACTGGCAGTAGGACTGGGAGTTGAGCTTGACTCCATCCTCAACCCGAAAAGGCCCCACAAGCTCATCTTTGATGATACCAGCCCAAACCTGTACTCCACCTCCACCTTGCTGGCGTCTGAGTCGGACTGGAGCTCTCTGCCCTTTACCAATCCAGCCACGGGCCCATCCATCTGGCCCATCAAGACTCACTCTCATTTCATCAGTCCATAAAACCTTAGAAAAATCAGTCTTGAGATATTTCTTGGCCCAGTCTTGACGTTTCAGCTTGTGTGTCTTGTTCAGTGGTGGTTGTCTTTCAGCCTTTCTTACCTTGGCCATGTCTCTGAGTATTGCACACCTTGTGCTTTTGGGCACTCCAGTGATGTTGCAGCTCTGAAATATGGCCAAACTGGTGGCATCTTGGCAGCTGCACACTTGACTTTTCTCAGGTCATGGGCAGTTATTTTGCGCCTTGGTATTTCCACACGCTTCTTGCGACCCTGTTGACTATTTTGAATGAAACGCTTGATTGTTTGATGATCACGCTTCAGAAGCTTTGCAATTTTAAGAGTGCTGCATCCCTCTGCAAGATATCTCACTATTTTTGACTTTTCTGAGCCTGTCAAGTCCTTCTTTTGACCCATTTTGCCAAAGGAAAGGAAGTTGCCTAATAATTATGCACACCTGATATAGGGTGTTGATGTCATTAGACCACACCCCTTCTCATTACAGAGATGCACATTACCTAATATGCTTAATTGGTAGTAGGCTTTCGAGCCTATACAGCTTGGAGTAAGACAACATGCATAAAGAGGATGATGTGGTCAAAATACTCATTTGCCTAATAATTCTGCACTCCCTGTATAATACACACCAAATTGTCTCAGCCAACGTCATGGCTGAGACAATTTGGGGTGTATTATATGTGTGCATTGGAACAATAATAGCACGTTGTTCCTTGAAGACTGTATGCGGATCCCTCTTTTGACTGTTGGATTATTGCTGCTACGGGTTCAAGCACCAGCACTGCTCTACTATAGGTGTCCAATACTTTCAATTGAATGGGTAATTACTCCAAATTGCCCCTAGTGAAAACAAGCCCTTGGAGCTATTTTACCCTAAAAACCGCCAGCGATTTTGGAGTGATTTTATAGCAGCTTGGTGTAAAGTAGCTGATAGGATTTCTTTGTCCAAGTGCTGTTCAAAACCCTGGAAAGTGCTGGTAATCAGAAAAAAATATTTTAAAAGCCCTCTTTGTGTGAAACAGCCCTTGAATATTCTGTGAGATGGAAACTTATAACTCATGACATTGAATCCTGCAATCAAAGTTTTAACTTTCGAAAGATTGAAGAGTAGATTGCATAAATGTGAGAAATAGAAAATCACTTAAGGGCTCTTTCCCACTAAGACATTGCGTTAGATGCGATGTTAAGGTCGCATAACGTACTCCTAACGCAACGCATGTGAGCTTTGAAGTTGGACGTTATATAGAGCCGCGTTATGAGTCTCTTGATGCGTCCGCGATGCGTACTTTTTTACGCATACTATCGGAGGAAAACGGCGCATGCGGCAAAAGACTGGAGACTATGTGATCGGAACACTCCGCATCATTTGGTCCCGCCAGCAATCGTAGCACAAAGCAGCCGCTCCAGGAAGTAAACACCACAAAAAAAACCACAGACATTACTGAGCATGTGCAAACAGTCCAACGCAGCAACATATACGAGTATAACGCACAGCATGCTGCACTTTCATTTACCGTGCTGCGTTTATACTCAAACGCAACGTGGGCACTGTGAACAGCCCATTGATTTTTCAGTGCAGTTGGGCTGCAGTACAGGATGCTCTAACGTGCTCCTGTAACGTCCCACTGTGAAAGCAGGCTAAAAGTATTTGTCACCACTAGTTACTTATGAAAATGCTATTCACACAATATTATCACTTATGTCATTTATGCTCCATTTTGCGCAACACATTTGCAGCTTCTGCCAATGTGACAGTTCTCAGTCTGGCGCTTTAGCAAATACGTTGTTTTGTAACTAATGCATACAGATGAGAGAGATGATCTCATTTTTATCTGCATACAGATTTTAGACTGCCTGTAAGCTCAGATTTGCTCACGTATTGTAAAAGGGATCCAGAACTTCTGTCTGAATATCTATCTATCAAATAAGGATATACATTTGTGCTGTCTTTTTAAGATTGGCAAATACTGTTATTCTCGTGGCATTTTCTTCATTTTATTGAACTAACTTGGTACTCTTAACTGAATGCTGTTTTTAGAAGCCAGAGAAATGGAAACTTTTTATACAGCGCCACGTGTATTGGCAGCAGTCATCCAAGAAATGATAGCTATGTCATATTGCCGGATATTGAAGGACTGTAAGAAGGAGAATGAAATGTTAAGGATATTATCTGTTCTGCCATTTGGAAAACACTGCCATTATAATTATCGGGGTTCACTTGGTTTCAAATTATGCTTTCTTGCAACTAGGGATGGTCAATCAGATGCAAATATGTTCAAGTTGCTGCAGTACTATGCACATTTATGCCACTTGAAAAATGGAGTCTGACAGTGAGGGCTGGTGCACACCGAGCGGGTTTCTTTGGTCTTTGGCGTTTTTACAGCCGCTAGCGGCTGCGGATATGCTTGGTTAATGAATCTCAATGGGGTGGTTCACACCAGAGCGGGAGGCGTTTTGCTGAAACGCATACTCCCGGGGTGAGGCATTTTTTGGATTGCGGAGGCGTTTCTGCCTCCAATGTAAAGTATAGGAAAAACGCAAACCGCTCTGAAAAACTGCAGTTCAGAGCAGTTTTGCAGGCGTTTTTGTTACAGATGCTGTTCAGTAACAGCTTTACTGTAACAATATATGAAATATGGTACACTGAAATCCGCAGCAGCAATCCGCAAAACGCCTCATAAAAATAAAAAAAAAGCGGTTCAAAATCTGCTAGCATTTTGCGGATCTGCTAGCGGGTTTTGGTGTGCCCCAGGCCTGAGTGAGGAGGGGGAGGCAGGAGAGCAGCAGTGTTTCATTTGACTTGCACAGCAGAAGGAGGAGGTGGCAAGGCTGTCCTGAATGAGGAGCAGGGGTCGAGTCCTGCGTGGACGCGGGTGAACGGCGTCCACCCACTTTTTCTTCAGCGTGGACGCCGTTCACCCTGGCTTGTGTGAAGGGGAGCAGAGCAACGTAAGGAGAGCTATGGGGACAGTGGGGATGGGCGGACATCTCCCCCCCCCCCCCCCCATCCCTCACCTTCGTGCTCCCCTTCCTGCCTCTCCCCTCCAGTGTTTTGAAGTGTTGGGCCCGGCGGCGAAAGTGGGCGGAGACTTTCCGCGTTCCAGTCGCATGGGATGCGCCGCTCTGTGTGCGGCTAGAAGACCAGACTAGCCGTCCCATGCGACTGGAACACGGAAAGTCTCCGCCCACTTTCGCCGCCGGGCCCAACACTTCAAAACACTGGAGGGGAGAGGCAGGAAGGGGAGCACGAAGGTGAGGGATGGGGGGGGAGAGATGTCCGCCCATTCCCGCTGTCCCCATAGCTCTCCTTCTCTGCGCTGCTCCCCTCCTGCTGGGGGCACACCTGGCTACCTGGGCACATAATCCCCTGCCTACATATACCCCTGCCTACATATACTGGGCACATATACCCCTGCCTACATATACTGGGCATATATACCCCTGGCTACATGTACTGGGCATATATACCCCTGGCTACATGTACTGGGCATATATACCCCTGGCGACATATACTGGGCACATATACCCCTGCCTACATATACTGGGCACTTATACCCCTGGCTACATATACTGGGCACATATACCCCTGCCTACATATACTGGGCATATATACCCCTGGCGACATATACTGGGCATATATACCCCTGCCTACATATACTGGGCACATATACCCCTGCCTACATATACTGGGCACATATCCCACTGGCTACATATACTGGGCACATATCCCACTGGCTATATATACTGGGCACATATCCCACTGGCTATATATACTGAGCACATATACCCCTGCCTATATATACTGGGCACATATACCCCTGGCTATATATACTGGGCACATATACCCCTGACTACATATACTGGGGACATATCCCACTGGCTTCATATACTGGGCACATATACCCCTGGCTACATATACTAGGCAACTATACCTCTGGCTACATATACTGGGGACTACTATACTCATGGCTACTTATACTGGGGACACCTATAGACCTGGCTACCTGGTGGTACCTATTTTGGGGGAACTGCTGTCAGATTATCTGCATTTTTGTGGAACCGCTGTTATGTATTTTGGGAAACAGCTGCCAAATTATGTGTATGTTAGGGGAACGGCTGCTGCCAGATTACATGTATTTTGGGGAACTGCTGCCAGATTGTGTATGTTTGGGGGACCACTACTGCCAGATTATATGTCCTTTGGGTGTTACGTGTATTTTGGGTGATCCGCTGCCAGGTTTCGCGTATTTTAGGGAACTGCTTCCAAATTATGTGTATGTTGGTGGAACTGCTGCTGCCACATTGTCTATTTTGGGGGAACCACTTCCATATTATCTGTATTTTGGGGGAACTTCTACCAGATTATGTGTCTTTTTGATGAAATGCTGTCAGATTACATCTATTTTTGGGGGATACACTACGGCAGAGCTCAAACTTCCTCGGCAGACCTTTTACATCACTGCTAAGGTCATGTATATTTGGCCCCACCCATGACCACACCCATGGTGTGCTTGACCACGCCCATTTTTGGCACGGCGCAGGAGTTCTCCAAGTGAGTCCACTCACTTCTTTTCCCAGGACTAGACCCCTGGTGAGGAGAAATGGAGTATGGCCGACTGGCTGAGCGTGAGCAGTTTGTTTGTTACAGACTCCCAGCCAGCCAGTGTGTTATTGTGTTGAGCTGCAGCATGTCATGTCTCAGGTTGTTGCATATGCTCCCTTTCTGACTGAGAACATTAAATGCAATCATTCTAAATTGGGAGGGAGGGGGGGGCACATCCTCACAAGTTTGCCTCAGGCAGCAAAAAGTTTAGAACTGGCCCTGGCTTTAGGTTTACTTTAAGGAAAGTTTATGTGAAAGGAATGCAGAGGTCAGAATGCAGATCTTTATTTTCATTTAAAATTACCAGAGTCAGTGAAAATCATGACAGGTGAACTTATTCTGGATCTGAGATTTTAAGAATAATAGGTAGGAAATCCGCATAATTGCCGTGAAAGTAGCATATTTTAAAGGAAGCCAATAAAAACTTTGTATATCCTCCTCACTTTCATGTTCCATGTATAATCTCCCTGGGGTGGAGTTATGTTTTAAAGCAGACGTCTAGGCAGGAAGCAAAATTCAATAATCATGTTTGGCAGGCTACCCTGCCTGTGCATTTTTACTCTACTGCAATCTTTCCTCTGCAGAAGTCTCTATTCCCAGTAATAATTACTGTATATGCTTTAGTCATACTCCTAGAAGTGGGAATAAACATGATGGTGGGGGTAGGCATTCTCCTCTCTGATAGATGGTCACTCCTATTCCTTCTCTCTCTTTACCATCTTTGAAGTCCATGTAGTCTGACTAAGCTCCTCCTCCAAATCGCTGTTATCTACCACCCTTCTGGCCCTGCTTTTGCTTTCTTAGATCACTTCTGTGCATTGCTTCTCAGCTTCATGTCCTATGAAATCCCTACCATTATCACTGGTGATATTAACATAATTTGTATAGCGCTTTTCTCATGCCTGGCTCAAAGCTGCAACCACTGGGATGCGCTCAAGAGGCTAGAACTCCTTACTGAATAGGTACTGACCCTAGCCAAGATTCGAACCCTGGTATCCCATGTCAAAGGCATGCCCTTAAAGAATACGTCCAGGCAAAAAAAAAATTAAAAATACCCTTACCTGGGGCTTCCTCCAGCCCCTGGAAGCTGTCCCGTGCCCTCGCCGCAGGTCCGGTGGCTCCCAGTCTCTCTGCTGCAGATGCTGACCTCGTCAGGTCAGGTGCTGGATCGCTTCATCTGCGATTCACCGCGCAGGTCATGTGGTCGCGCTGATGTCATCAGGCAGGTACTGTGCAGGCGCAGTACTGCGCCTGCACAGTACAGTCCTGATGATGCTTTTAGGCACACCAAGCAAGAGGAAGTGGACTGTGCTCCGCGAAAAATGTTATCTTTTTTGTGTCTGATTATAAAAATGTCTTTCCTATATTGGCGTTGCCCCTTCTTCTTAGAGGTAAGCCATTTTATATTTATTACATCCATGGTTATTTTTGGGGATCGCCTTCTTCCTTCCAGTGAATTTGCCACATACTTCCCTGATAAAATGTACAAATCTGAAGTAATTTTTCCATGCAGCCCTTAAATTCCATCTATACCTCCTCTTCTTAACTGTGCTCTCTCTGCTTTCTCTTCACTCTCTAAACATTCTTTCTCTAGTCTCCAATTCCCATCTAACCACCTTTTCTTTATCCTACACTGCAGAGTGCACAGTAGAGCATCTTCTCTCTCACTAGGCCACCTGTGATTGCCTCTGCTTTTATACACAGTAATATGCAGCAGGTCTTGAGGGAAATGGAGTACCATAGCTACTGCCTCAGCAGTAATGCCACTGGGTGTCACTCTTCCACCTCTGCCTCCCACATCTCCTCCATGTATTGCTGTGTCTACTCACTGCTACTGAAATTCTGCAGTCTTGCTGTAGGTCCAGCTCTTCATTGATAATATTTTCCTTAAGTGTCTTCCCATCCTTTGTTTTGACAAACCCTAAAAAATAAAAGTTTTAAAATAAGCAATTTGTTTTGCTAAAAGAACAACCCTGCTTATATATTACATATGTTGTTCTTTCCCTTGCTTTTAACTAGAATGTATTGTGTTACAAAATGTATGGCTTTCTCAACCAGGGTTCCCTGAGTACTCTGCAGAGGTTACCTGGCATTTTCCCCCATCAAGGAGGAAGTATAATAGAGCACATTATAATAGGGGGTACTGTAAAAAGAAACACTAAATTGGGGGTCAGAATAATAATGAGCACAGTATAATGAGTAGCAGTGTAATAGGAGGTAGTGAAATTAACAGCCTCACCTACTTTTAAAGACCATGCCTCCTGAAAAATAAATGCAGGGGTTCCTCGAGACCAAAAAATTGTTTGTAGGGGTTCCTTGAGATCCAAAAGTTATTTGCAGGGTTCCTCCAGGGTAAAAATGTAATTGTAAGGCTCTAGCTTGTCATGACTTCCTACTACTGCATGAGTTTGGAAACACGAGCAACCCTGCTAGTGGCCATAGTAAAGAAACTGGCTTATCAATTGTCACCAGCCATTTCTGGCATTCCTCCTTTTACTCTCAGCTGCATGTAGTGATGCAATACTATTTCTACAAAGTGAAACTATATTATCATATTTCTCTGTGTTCCACCACATTTATGAAAACTCTTGGGGGGAGGAGGAGATATTATAATACAGATACTCAGCCTCCACAACACTTGCCACTATCTTACCTCACACAGGGTCCAGCGGTAACTCTCCTGCTTCCGGGTGTCAGCAGGCGCAGCCTTCCTCCTCCGCTCATATGCACTGCCGCATTGGCACGGGCCAATCAGGGCAGTGCTTCAGCTAAAGGGGCAGAGTGAGCTATTTTGCCCTCTATTCTGGGAAGATGGGAATTCCCAGTCCTGATAGTGTGGGTGGGTTCTATGGGCCTGGAGGGCTATTTAAAGGGCTGCCTCACCAGAGTTCCTTGCCCTTAGTGTTGGCTGCCTTGTGCTACTCCGCTGGATGTGTTTGCCTTTTTGACCTTGCTATTGGATTGCTGCCTGGACCGACCTTGGAAATGTTCTTGACCCAATTTTGCTCACCCTTTGGTACCATTGTAATCTAATCTTCTGTTTATGACCTCTGGCTTGTTAACTGATTATCTATGTCTGTGATATTCTGTACAGCATTTATCTCCTGTTGCCGACTCGTACTGCCTGCCTGTTCCTGTCTAGTGTGGTTTTGTAGGTACCTCTGTCTTGCTCCTTTCAGTTCCTATACCTTGCGCATGTCGAGGCCTGGAAGGGGAACAGAACATCTATTTTCCTTAAAAAGATGGATTTATTGAATTAACATTTTCTTTGTGTCCAAAAGTAATTCCAGACATAATGAGGGTTTAAAGAGGAACTTTAACCCAGAATTTATCTTCATCCCAATCAGTAGCTGATGCCCCCTTTTTACCATGAGAAATCATTACCTTTTCTCAAATAGATCATCAGGTGATTCTGTGTGGCTGATATTGTGGTCAAACCCCTCCCACAGTGTGATGTCATGATCATGGTCCTGACATATTGCTATCTGGGACTCTTGTTGCATTGTGGGAAATAACTTTTTCTTATAACTGCCAAGCACCAGTATCTTCCTCTGTGAATAGAACTCTCAGTAAACAAACATTCCGTACAGATCACCTGGCAGGACTAAAGATATCACCACCAGTGATATATTTCAGAATATAAATCATGAAGAGAAAAGATTTTACACTGAGCAAACACTGACAAAATAATCTATAAATGAATATTGTAATAATAAGCAATTTTATTCATTGTTCTTTTCACTACAGTTTTCACTTTAAGGGCTGGTGCACACCAGGTTCTGGAGCGTTTTTTAAAACGCTTGCAGCTGGAAAACCGCTTGGCTAATGAAAGTGAATAGGCTGGTGCACAAACGCAAACTCAGGGGTTGCAGCATTTTTAGATTTCTGAGGCATTTCTGCCTCAATGTTAAAGTATAGGAAAGTGGAAAACCGCTCTGAAAAAACGCTAGATCAGAGCGGTTTTGCAGGCGTTTTTGTTACAGGAGCTGTTCAGTAACCGCTTTACTGTAATAATATTTGAAATCTGCTACACAAAAATGCTCCAAAAAAAAAAAACCTCCAAAAAAACGCTAGGCATGTTTAGAAAACGTCTCTAAGATTTCGGCAAAACGCTCAAACGCTAGCGCTTTTTAAAAACGCTAGTGTAATAAAACCCTATTGGCCCGTATTTACTTGGGTGATTTGCGCAAATCGCCCAAAATCGCGAAACGCAAATGTGTCACCTGCACCATTTTCAGGCAATTTCCCGGAGATCGCGTTTCAGTGCTATAGAAGCATTAAACGCGATCGTGGAAAAATCGCCACAGTGTTAAGTGATTTTTCCACGTGAAATCGCAGAAAAATCACTCCTGCAAAAATTACCAGCGTTTTGCAAACGCAAGTGTGAATGGGCCCTAAACATCCCTAGAATCGCTCTGAAATCTGCTTCAAAAACCTCTAGCGATTTGAGGATCTGCTAGAGGTTTTTGGTGTGCACTGGGCCTAACAGAGTTCCAAACATCTCACTGGTGATTTTCATGGCAAAACTGGACATTGTTGACTTATATTAAGGAAAGTGCTTGGCAAAAGTACTAATTTATGATGGTTAAATGCAATGCTATATTTTCACCTCCCCCCAAGGGACACACATCTCAAGATGTCATTCTCATCACTGTACTTTACATACTTTCCAGACACCAACCCAACCGCAATATCAGATCTGTACACCACCTTCTTTTGTCTTCCTTCAGAATCACATTCTGGCATTCATGTATACAAAGTCTCATGTGCTTCACCCCTTTTCTGGAATCCCCTTCCACAAAACATCTTCCACTTTCCAACCTTTTAAATCCAAATCACTCCCTCAAAACTCACTTTTTTTCCGACAAGCATACACGCTAACTTAGGCCACCCCCCTTTTGACCTCTGGCTAAGTTGTACTTACTAGATAACCTAAAAGCACACTGCCTCTAGGTATGCATATTGTATACTAACCCACCTCTTGTCCCATCCCCCTTACCCCCCCATTCCTTTAGATTGTAATCTCACAAGGACAGAGCTCTCTCTCATGCTTTTTGTGTCTTGGAATTTGTTATTCATATGGTGTTTTGCAATTTGCTATACATTTTATTCATCATGTTACTTTTGTCACTAATTTATATTATAATTATTTATTTTCTACCAGTGTCTTTCTTTTGTGTACAACAGTGTCTGTATTATGTACCCCATGATTACGCCTTACTTTGTACAGTGCCACGGAGTAGGTCGGCGGTTTATAATAATAATAATAATAATCTGAGCTTTACATTAGTAGCCGGCCATATATGGAACTGGTATGGCATTGTCTTCATTCTTGCCTGTGATGTCTTGATAAAATCAAAGCGCAATTCTAAACTTGGTAAAGAAACTGCCAGCCTATTTGAAGAATAATGATGCATTAACTAGAGAGAAAAGGAAAAGAGCAGGAAAGAAAGCTGTGTGATCGGATCACCCCATGAACCCCACACCTCAAGTAACCTGTTCCAGAATTGCTTTTTCATTGTTATAATTGCGATTTGTCATGTGGAAGACTCAGATCCTACTGAAAATGGTGCAGATCCAAGCTGAGGAGTTAAACGTTATGAATTATCCGAGGAAAAGAGCTTTTCCAAGACACATTCTCATGCTATCTGAAAAATGTGCAAAAGGCGGTCATGCCGAATAGCAGCCAGAACACAAACTTTCTGGCAGAATTTAAAGTGCACCTGAACTGAGAGGGATATGGAGGCTGCCATATGCGTTTCCTTTTAAACAATACCAGTTCCCTGGCTGTCATGCTGATCTCTTTGCTGCAGTATGTGTGTGAGTCACACACCTGAAACAAGCATTCAGCTAATCCAGTCAGACTTTAATCAGAAACAATATTCTGCATGCTTGTTCATGGTATATGTCTAAGAGCCTATTCACACTTGCGTTTGCAAAACCCGATCGCAATCATTATGCTGCGAATGTACAGCAATTGCGATTTGGGATTCTCATTCCACTGGATGGGCATCGCATTGCGATAGCTCCGCTAATACTACATGCAATGTGTTTGACACTTTCACAAACGGCGCTATTGCCGGTCATAGGGAAAATTGTTGGAAGAATTGCGCGGTAGGTACACTGGCCTTTATGCTGTTTATACAACCTTATAGCGTGGGTTGTTAGTGACTGGTAAGCCTTTTTTCTTTTGGGTGCTGTGATGCACTTGCCTGATACCTCAGATATGAAACACGGTGGAACTGTATCTTATATTTGCCTGTGACCTGCGCTGATTTTACTATATTACTATTCGGACATTGGACATCGTTCTCTCTTAGCTGCGGTCATCTAATATAAGTATGTATGTACCTATTACTACCGGTCGGACACTACAATCTACCGCAGAAGCACAGCGTGTATATGTTCAGTTCATGCCTTATATCATGCTGATACTAATCCTCTATATTAATACCCCTCTGTCCCTGCGGGGCCAGGGGGGCGGGCGGCAGGGAGCGGGCCATGCACACGTGCAGCAGGGAGCGGGCCATGCACACGTGCAGCAGGGAGCAGGCCATGCACACGTGCATCATTGAGCACGGCCATGCGCCCTGGGGTCACATCACAGCCCTAGCGCACGTTATTCAACGGGCGGGCTAAATAGCTAGTCATCATATGACGTTTCAATTGTGCCTATAGCCTATCCTATGTTCTCTACAAGAAATAAATGTCTTTATTGCTACCAATCCTATTTTTCAGTACTTTCTAACTTTTTTGATGGCTATTGCAAGCTGCTTAATTTTTCCTTTGCAATTCTCTGAATTAGCACCATTGTGGCAATGTCAAGAACTTTAATAACAATTGTCATCCTTTTAGTGCATACTGCAAGGCTCTCTAGAGGTTCAGGAATGCTTTACTCGGGTTGGGAAGGAGTTCCTGCACAGCATGTTTTTATTATAGGCGTATTTAATAAAGTGCAGAAACAGATTGTGCTTCAGACAGTGCTTGGAATCACTATGGAGTACAAGCAAGCCTACCTGGTGCTCTGCCTCTTCTGCGTCGTCCAAATCACCTTCCAGCAGAAGAAACACAGGCAGACCAGTAAAGGTGAGCAGCATCTCATTCATACACAAGCTAGCTTTTATTATCTGTCTCTTTTAATGTTTGGCACTTACGAAAGTGTCATATTTTTGGAACAGATTATTGCATTCCTTTGCACAGAATTTGGATCAATAGGGAAATGCTAACGATTTTTTTAAAACTAAATGTAAACAAAGTTCTATGTTTAGTTCTGGTTAACATAACGTTTTATAACTGTGTGTTCGCATAGATAGATAGATAGATAGATAGATAGATAGATAGATAGATAGATAGATAGATAGATAGATAGATGTCAGTATATGATGCCTATGTTTTTTTTTTTTTTTTTTTTGTTGTTTTTTTACAGATGATCACTGGGCTTAAAAGACAACTGAAGTGAAAAAGAATATGGAGGCTGCCATATTTATTTCCTTTTAAACAATACCAGTTGCCTGGCTATCCTGCTGATTTATTTGGCTGCAGTAGTGTCTGAATCACACCAGAAACAAGCATGCAGCTAATCTTATCAGATCTGACAATAAAGTCAGAAACACCTGGTCTACATATGCTTGATCAGGGTCTATGGCTAAAAGTATTAGAGGCAGAGGATGAGCAGGACAGCCAGGCAACTGGTATTGCTTAATAGTAAATATATATGGCAGCCTCCATATCCCTCTCGCTTTAGTTGTCCTTAAACAAAATCAACCTCAGATTACATGCCATCATACCTTTAACTGGTTGCATTTGTAAAATAAATACAATTAAGATACTGAGAACAGTACAGACAGTACAGACTTGGGAAGTGAAGTGCTACTGCCACACTGATATACTGTATATTATACTAGCCGACCCGCGGCGTAGCATACGCCGCATAATTATTAATGCGTGAAGACTTCCTGATAGACACAGTTCTGCAGATGGGGTGGGTTTGAGGTTATCACTGTTAGGGAATGAAAAGATGGAACTCTGGACAGAGCAACATACAGTTGTCCGTGACTGAATACTGGTTTTGGTAGGTACAGGCATATCTTTTTGTAAGTTTGCCCCTGTGCCTTATTAATTGTCATAGCAAAAGATAATCTAACAGGAAATTGTCTGCGTGTAAAAGTAAAAGGCAAATTTGAATCTGATGGGGTGAGGGAAATGCGGGGAATAAGGACAGTTTGTGGGGTAGCAGCTGCGATAGTTTTACACTCCAGTACATTGCGGCGAATGTTCGTGACAGTCAGTCTAGTGCCACTGCACAGACCTCTTGCTGGCATGAGGTTTCTGAGAAGCATAATGACTGCACCAATTTTAATTTTCAGTTTGTGCGGAGGCATGCCAGTGGGCGTAAGACTGTTAAGAAATTCTTCTGGGAATGAAAGTTGACCTGCGGGATCATCTGTGACAATGGAGTCAACACTGGTGAAAGTTACTTCGTGGGTAGGGATACGTTTCAGTACTTGTTCATTAAGGTGTAGCGAGTCGTCGTTGGTGACGCTTAATATAGCTCGGGTACTCAGTATTTCAGGAGTGATAGTTGAGAAGTCGATGTCACCATATAGTTCTTGAACGGAATCAGAAGTCAGAGGAAAACAATGTGTAGGCAATGTTACAGCTGTTCCGGTTTTTCCGTCTCCAACATCGAGGAGCCATTTTGCAAAATCTTTTTCGTGAGGGAGCGCTCTCATATTTGTTGTCAGTGTAAGTACATGCATGTGATGCCACAAAGGTTGTTTGTTAATGCAACTGGCAACAGTAAGTGCTCGGGAGCCACGCATAATGACGGGGAGTATTTGTCTGAAATCTCCCCCGAGTAGTATTGTTTTCCCTCCAAATGGTTGCGTCTCACCCGTGAGGTCACGTAATAACCTGTCAACAGCCTGGAATGCGTATGCATGTGTCATTGGCGCCTCGTCCCATATTATCAATTTGGATTGCAGCAGATGTTGAGCGTGTGGTGAGGTAGGTTTGATGTTGCATGTGGAAGCATTAGTCAGCTTCAAAGGTATTTTAAAAACAGAATGTGCAGTACGTCCACCCGGTAACAATGTTGCAGCAATTCCGGTAGATGCTATGGCTGTAGGAACGTCTCCCCTCCCTCTGATGGTATGAATCAGGGTTTTGTAGACAAAAGTTTTCCCTGTTCCTGCAGGACCGTCTAAGAAAAAGCATGTTTGTCGCGGATAGGCATCGCTGTATGCAGCGTGTAAAACAGAGTCAACAGCGATTTTTTTTGTTCTGTGTTGAGTTTAGCGTAGTGTTCCATAGCGTTCGAGTGTTCAACTTGAGCGTCGATGGTGACAGATGAATGACACGGGAAGAATATCAGTGGTTGGTAAGTGTAATTTGTGCAGGTTGAGGACATGTGGTTGAAGCATGTCGTTAATTTCCGCAAGAGCATACATGGAAGCGGTGGCTGGAGAGTATTTTGTGAGAAGGTCCTCACAAAGGGAGAGTTTATGCGTGTCCCAAAGGTGTAGAACATTGTGTGGTTCACCGAAGACACAGACAAAAACGAAAAGTTGTCGCAAGAAGAATGGCATTCGTATCTGGGATGCCTCTGTAAGAGTATCATCCCATATCTTGTCGTCTTTAAGAAGACCTAATTGTTGGCACGCTTCTTTGAAAGTGTTACATTGGACGCCGTTGACAGTTTGTAGATGCTGAAAACTTTTGCCGCCTACGGAACGGGTAAGGAGAAGTCTGAGATAATAGCGTTCTGTGTCGTTAATAGCAACAACAGGCATTCTACCGATTACTTTGGTGCCTCCTCTGATTCTCTTTTTCCATTTTCCAGACGACTGTTGGAATGTGTAATGTTGTGGAACATCCATGTAATGTAAGTCCACAGCTTCGGGATCTGTCTTGTTCAGTTCAAACCATGCTAAGAGCATAGTGTTTTTGTTAGCTTGTCTTTGTAGCGCTTGTTCCTCGTGACCTTCATGAAAGAAGATGACTTGTTGTTCTGGCAAATGAACCGGTAATCGTGTAATAACGTGAGATTTTTCGGAAAGACTGTATTCGTTCAAACGCCACATAGCCTCAAGAGCACTAACATACCTACCGTCAAGAAAAGTCTGTATTTCGTCATGTTGGAAAACACCATCGGCTGGCTCCTTGTGAAGTGCAATGGATGCAGCGTCATGTCCTTTGTATACATACTTATACAGGTACTTTATACATTGAATGGAGGCGCAAACTTCAACATTAATATGCGCATTGAATTTCTGAGAAAGCCGGGGATTGTAAGGAACTATCCAACGGTTGTCGATATCGCATTTGCCTACAATGGCAGTTCTCCCCTGTCTTCGGCGGTATATGGGGTATCCTTGTGTGTTTTCTTGCGTCTCAACGTTGAAGTCCTTTGGGAAACTTTTGGTACACGTGCCGTCTTTCATGCAAGGTGAATTGGCGTTGAGCGTTCCACATGGACCATGGACCATGCATTTAGTGACAATTTGGAAAAGTCGACGGTGTATTTGGGGATTTGGAAGCTCAGCGCAGACATACTTGTCTATGTCATCTTTGGTCCTTATTTTGGATTGTGAGTCAAGTGTAAGTAACATATGGCAATGAGGCAATCCTCGTTTTTGGAACTCAATGACGTATATGTAAGCGATAACATTGCCAAAAATATTCTTGTCGAGAATATCTGTTAGGAATTCTCGCAGTTTGATATGAAAGACGCGGGCAACGATGTCGGGTCTGTGTTCTGGTCAGTTATGAGGAGAAATGGCGTTGGAGATTTCTGGCCAAGTAGGATTGCAGGTGAAGGTTAGAAATAAGTCAGGCTTTCCACATTTGCGGACAATTGCCATTGCATCTTGGTAGTTCTGTTGCATGTACCTTGGACTCCCTTGAAAGGTAGAGGGAAGAATGATCAAAAGTCCAGGGCGGAGGTTATGGTCTTGTGCTTTAGCAGCGACCGCATCAAGCAGTCCCCTGTATTGCTCTACACGCAAATCTTGCTGATGGGAGCGTAGGTAATGTAAACGTGCGCCTTCTGTTCGGACATACGCATCAACGACGTATTGCTGGAAGAGTTTGCCACTGGAATGCAAGGTGGAAAATGCAGATCGCATGGCAAGCCTGTAAGCATAATATTGTAGTTTCGTGACTCGTGTTCGTTTGGCAGTTTGCTTGTGCTCAACATGGGTCAATTGTATGTGCCAGCCTGGATCTCCGTAAGGGAATAGAAGCGGATAAACCATGGGATCGCAGTTCATATTGAGTACAGAGATACGCTTGCAAGCGTCTCCCGTTGGGTATATGCAAATGTCGCGTTGGGCAGGAGGTTCCCCGTCTTCCCCTACAAAGATAGCAGCAACATCAGTTTGACAGGATGGGGCGTTATACCTTCTGATATCCAGACTTGGTTTTTCCATGAGTACCATTCGTACAGCAGCAACAGAGTTACTGTGACTGATAATGTCATGCATTTGCATGTAAGACTTAGCAAAGGGATTAACCTGTCGTATAATTTTGTCTAGTTTCATCAACAAAATGTCCTTGCAAGCGCTGTTACATTCGTTTTGCAAACGTTGAGTGGTAGCCTCAGCAGAATCGAAGATATATAACTGACCGTATTGTGGTGACGTGTTAGGATTGGTATATAAAGGAGAGACTTGGTGATAAATTTGACCATGGATTCTGAAAGCATACGGTCCGTGGCCAGGTGGTTGAGCGATGTGGGCACCCATTGAAGCAAAAGCTAAAGCAGAGTTGTATTCCCTGATATGATCACAGTAATTTCGGGACAACGGGTTCTTGCCAGTCAAGAGGTCTTGTAATAAAACAGGAGGTTGCGATAGGGATGGCAAACACACCTTGCCGTTATGACAACACTTAGTGTAATGTCCCGATTTGTTGACCTCTGATGGCCAATGAAGAGCATTGCAAGAAGTACATAGTGCGGTAGGTAGGCCAATGTTATGTTCCTGGACGGGAATGGCGGTATCTTCTTGGAAAGCAGCGGAAAGTTGAATGCGGTGACTGCGCATGTGGTTTGCGAGAAGATGTGAGCTTTTGTAAGAGGTTTTGCAATGTACACATTGAAAGATTGTGTTTTGGGAATGTGTTTTCGTATGTTTGTTGAGAAGAAATGATGTTTGGAAGCATTGACTGCAGTGTTCACACTGAAAGGACTTAGTCACAGAATGTGTTTTGACATGCTTGGTAAGAGATGTGCGTGCGTTAAAGTGTTTGTCGCAAATGTTGCATACAAATATATTTGTTGTATGTATTTTGACATGGTTGAGGAGATCCACGTGAGCCATGAAGTGTTTGTTACAGAATGTGCAGTAGAAGGTGTGACTGGAATGAGTTTGTAAGTGGTTCTTGAGAGCGCAAGTAGTTTTGAAGCATTGGAGGCAATGTTCACATTGTATCATTCGTTCAGTGGAGTGGGTTTTGAAATGTGCGCTGAGATATCTCTGCTGTCGGAACGTTTTGGAACAAATGGTGCATTTATACGTTTGTTCAGTGGAGTGAGTTTCTAAATGTGCGTTGAGATATCTCTGCAGTCGGAAGATTTTCGAACAAATGGTGCATTGAAAGTTCTGTGTGGTATGTTTTTAGTTCAGTACCGACATTGTCAATAGATGGCAGCAGAACATCATCACATGATTTATGCGTTTGTTCAGTGGAGTGGGTTTTAAAATGTGCGTTGAGATATCTCTGCTGTCGGAAGGTTTTGGAACAAATGGTGCATTCATGTGTTTGTTCAGTGGAATGAGTTTCTAAATGTGCTTTGAAATATCTCTGCAATCGGAAGGTTTGCAAACAAATGGTGCATTAAAAGTCCTGTGTGGAATGTGGTTGTTCAGTACCGATGGCGTCCATAGATGGCAGCAGAATGTCACCACGTGTGATTGTAAGAGGCAAGAGAACTTCGTAATGGCCATGATCCAACGGACCGCTAAAGAGCAGGGAGATGGAGAGACGTTGGCCGGGATTGTAAACTCGAGGAGAGGCCTGCGGACGTTCTCTGAAGTGAATGGTGATAGTTGCGGGAAGTATTTGGGACATAGCGACAATTTCTGCCTCCCCACCATAAACACCAGAAGTGCTCATGTAGTCAGCATAGTGTTGCGCAGACTGTATGACTATGTTTCCGCGGCTAAGAACAACGGACAGCACATCGCCAAAGTAATCCCAATGTTGGTAAACATAGTTCACAGCGATGTTGCGAAGTTCGAGAGCAACAGTTTCCTCAATGACATTTTTCCAAAAGTATGCGACCGATAGAAACAAACAGTTACCTGACGCAGGAATTTGTATAACATTGAAGGAAACATTGTTTCCATGAAAGACATGTAACGCAGCAGCCATCTTCTATCTATCTATCTATCTATCTATCTAATAGAGTACGTGCCTCAACCTTGAAGCAGGAATTAGTTCATGCTACATTAGCACTATCCAGGAGCGCCACGGGGAGGCTTCCCAATGCCCCCATACAATCGGGGGGACTACGGGGTCCCAGGCTCTCTCTCTGCCTGGAAACCACAGTGGCACCCCGTAGGGGGAGGCTGGCGCAACCGACCCCCCAAGTGTGGCCAGCGCCAGGGGAGCCGTCCGCACCCACTTACCAATATTAAAAACAGGCACTTACCTTAACATCCATTGTGTTCTGCTACATGCGCATTAACTTGGGGGCACCACATGAGAAAGGAGTGAAGCATGGGTCACCCCAAGCTTTAGAGCTCAGGGCTGGCTCACATACAACACTCCAGGGGGGGAGGGGGGGAGGACAGGCGCAGACAACTCACTCCAGGGCTCACACCACCGGAGCAAGCCATCCACCACCTGCCTCCAAAGGATACAAACTGCAAAAATTGCTTTCCATGAGAAAATAATGCGCATGTAGCAGAACGCAATGGACATTAAGGTAAGTGCCTGTTTTTCATATTGGGAGGTGGGTGCGGACGGCTCTCTCCGGTGCTGGCCACGCTTGGGGGGGTTGGCTACACCACCCAGCCTCCCCCTCCGGGGTGCCGCTGTGGTTCCCAGGCAGGGAGAGAGCCTAGAATCCCGCGTTCCCCCCAGTTGTACGGGGGCATTGGGAAGCCTTCCCGTGGCGCTCCTAGATAGTGCTAATGTAGCATGAACTAATTCCTGCAGGGCGACCGCTTGAGTACATATGAAAACGGCGCCGATAGACTTGGGCGCAGGATACAGCAAGTATATGGCTGATCCTGCTTCTGCACAAGTCGTCCGTGTTAATTACTATTCCGCCTCCAGGCCGCCATGGATAGTGGGGGAATGATATAATTCGGCTTCCAGCGATTGCTGGAGGTCGATTTATTGTGTTTTTTAAGCAACTTCGGCTCCGTCTTCTGACGGCGCTGACGTTACTCACTGAGCGCCGCTATAGACTGATTCCCATTACAGTCTATGGCGGCACTCGCTGCGCCCAAATCTAGCAGTGCTGAAAAGCACTGCTCCACGACCGCTTTGCAGTATTGGTTTTTTGACCCTGCATAGTTTGACATGCAAAAGCAAATGCATATTTGCATGAGCATTGCCTCATGAATAGTCAATTAGGCCAGATTTGCAAAGCCAGACTTGCTAGGGTTAAGCCTCCTTTCCACAGACTGTTGATAGGCAGTGAAATGCCTCTCAAACTCTCTCAACTGCTCACTGCTGCCTAGTAACTGCTTGTTGCTGCCTGATAACTGCTTGTTGCTGCCTGATAACTGCTTGTTGCTGCCTGATAACTTCTTACCTGTGCCTGGTAACTGCTTGCTGAGCACACAGCTCAACAGTCCGTGGAAAGGAGGCCTCAAACTTGGTCTTTGAGCACGCATAAATTTTCTCATGCAAAGTACTTCTTCTTCTTGCTGGACGGTTGAGGCACTTACTGAATTATATAGATAGATAGATAGATAGATAGATAGATAGATAGATAGATAGATAGATAGAACCCATTCACCTTGGATAGGAATTGGATGGTGAGCATGGTTTTGTCCACTTATCCACTAGGTACACAGCTGGAAGCATGCTGAAGAGTGTTAATGTTTCATTGTACTGCATTAATTCAGAAAGTAAAGGCAGTTTTGAACAAGTTGAAAATTTGCTTTTATTATAAATATCATAATTACTAAAATGTTTTGTGCTTGGATAAAAGTCTTCCACTAATTAGAAATGAAAAAAGTAAATAACATTCCATCTGCTGCGGCTAAGTTTTTCGGCTGTGATGAAGTTGAAATTTGGGATCTTTCTGCAACGCTATTGGTGTGGCTTCCCATGGTGATGTGTTTGGCTCCGAGAGATTTTTTTCAGTTCTTTCTCTGAGTATTGTAATTTTACTTGCTTAATTACAATTGGTACCCACAGAGCTAAAACATGACCCAACTTCAAAAATACAACAGGTGGGCCTTATATTTAATTCCACCAAACAAGTTCACCATATATCATCAACTGGTATGGCAGTGGGGACATGCTGGAAGGTTAAGAAAAGAACATAAAAGGCTGCCACATACAGATTCTGAGAACTTGCATATTTCAGTAGTAGTACACCAGTTAGTGATCTTCAGTAGAAGTCCTGAGTTGTGGTGGCCATGATTGTCTATGCTTCGTCACTGGTGGTGATTGTCCCTTTTCTTATTGTGCTGCAAGAGAATCAGTGAGATGAAGGTGGTCCAGATATAGAAGGAACCACACACACATATACACACTAGGGATGATCAATGATATGCAAATATCTCTGCATTTATGCAAATATTTATGCAAATACCCATGTTTAAATTGATTGGTCTATTTTCAAGCTTCATATATTTGCATAAAATTTGCATAAACTCAGAAAAATTTGCATATCATTGATCATCCCTAATACACACACACCCACACGTTGCTGCATGGGTGATCACTGTACGTTTAGCTGTGCAGCATTGTGACTTGATTGATTTCAAACTGAGCAGAGATTACATGGCAGCTCAGTGCAGGGTCAGCTGAGAACTTAAAGGTTCCTTTTTGTGTGATCTGCGCACAGCTAAATGGCTATCTCAGCGCATTGCACAGCATCGTTACTTGCACTACATGCGACAGACTGAACCAACATGGAAACCAAAGGCAACCTGCCCCCAAAAAGCCTCAATCCCTCAGTCATGTGCACACTGCCAGACAGGAAATACGCCGCCTGAAAATCCACATCTGCGCATGCCAACGCACTGCTATCACAAGGAAAATTCAAAATGTTAATGTTACAATTGCCTTGCATTGCTTCTGGGACCATGCGCAACAATGTGCTCCAGCCTCTGCATCAGCTGGACAACTTTCAAGGCATCACCTCGCAGGAAGTGTAATATGTTTCATTGCCTTTAATGGCCATTGTGGAGAGATGCAGTAGGAGGAGGTGACACAACGTGACTTGACGCGGTATGTGTAAAGGGGGCCGCAGAAGTAAATATGCAGCACAGCTCAGCATGGCGTAGGCCTGTGTAACCTTGTCCTGTGGTCACTGCGTCTGTTTATTGTGGCCTTGTGGTGGATAAGTAGTCTGTGTATGTTTGCCATGTAGATAGTGTATTTGGGTAACATGACTTAGTTGGTCTCTGTATAACAACAAAGATTTATCAGTCCAACACTCACTGTCTGACTACAGAGCAATCCTTTATGATGTAGCAATGGAAAGAGAATTTTGAGTGCTTTTATATTTACTTAATTAAACATCAGAAGCTCCTAGCTGGAGAGCTTGCCTCACTTCCTGCCAATGCCTATAAGACTACCTTCCCTGTTCTATTCAAGAAAAATCTTCTCAACCTAGTAAAAGCAGAACTCTACCGAAAACTTTTCATTTGTGCTATTGTCATCTCTGACCTCAGTGGAGAGGTCTCCTTCCCGCCTCACTTCTCCTCACTCACAGAGTTCAGTCCCAGGCCAGCTACAAGATAAGAACCTATAAAGAATACATCAGCGAAATATACTCCTAGCCAGAGTAATCAAAAGAGAAGATTAATGCACATTTTCCAAGTTTATGCAAAATTGTGTTGCAAATTGTATGCAGCATGGAACTGGGCCAGTACAAACGTCCATCAACTGCATGTGTTTGGTCCGATTTTAAACTGCATATAATGTGCAGCAAAACTTGCATTAAGACAAAATAATTGTCATCTCACTCATCATCTCTAGTAATTAACAATGACTGTGAGGTTGGTAGGTTTATCATGCCTTCTTCAACAAAAACACAGGAACCATGTTTTGAGTGGAGCACACGTATATGGATATTTATTAGAGAAATTAGCTGTTTGTGGCTGTACAGGGCTGTCCTTTGGATTATCTCCATTGGCTTTCACTTATCTTAATGAGATCCAGACAGCGGAACACAAAATCAATGACATTCTTAGGACACCTCTGAGCCTACAAGGAATCTAACTGCAAAGGAATGTGAGGAAACACGTAAAATCAAAACGTCCATCTAATGATGTGGAAAATCTATTGCCAGCCGGCTTACATTCAAATAACTTTTCCATTTTGAATGTCATTTATTTACTAATGCCAATACTGACCTATAATAATGGTTGCATAGCCAGCTGTGGATGGCAGGGGATGATTTTTCTTAACCATAATTGCCAGGGGGAAAAAACCATTGATTGATAGGGCTAAGTTCACATGGAGTTTGTTGCGATACACCAATCTAGAAACTGACAGCTTGCTTATTGGCATTCATTTATGACAACATGGAGGTGTAACGGTTAGCACTCTTGCCTTGCAGCGCTGTGACGCCACAATGTGAATGCGGCAGTTATAAAATCATTGTAGTGTGTTGCCTTTGATTGTAACTCATATTATTTAGCCATACTAGCTATAGCTGGAGAGGGTTGAAAAAGAGAGGATGACCTCTAAAAGCATTGCAATATCTCCTGCTTAAATTGATACAATTGTATGAGCTATTTTTTTAATTGATGGAACTTTATTGAAATGAATGTATGCTGATCTAAAAGAAGATGGTACTGAGTCCAACACTGCAATCTATACACTAGATATTCCCTTCCTGGGCTAGGAGGGCAGGACCTTAAGCACGTCAGCATATCTAGTGGGTGGTGCTCAACCATGTGGATACATTTCATTATGCTCAAACATCTACGCTGCTCCTTCTAAAGCTTTTTATGCTGCAAGCAAAGTTGTCTAGAGGCTCATATTGCTGGTTCGTCAGGGGCGTAACTAGTGGAAGAGCAGCTTCTGCAACTGGAGTGGAGCCCAGAGCCATGTGTGTGTGTGTCGGGGGGGGGGGGGGGGCAAGGGGGCACTTGTTGCCCTCCCTCCAATACAACTCCCCCTCCAGGGCTGGTGTTATGGTCAGGCTTGTTATAAGTGTGGAGTCATGGTAGCTACATCTTTATGGGGGGTCATAGTGGCGACTATGACCCCCATAAAAATGTAGCCACCATATGAAAAACATGTATATGACCCCCATTACATGGTTCCCCGGGCTCTAAACATGTGTTTCTCCATAGAACATTGGTGAATGATCAGAGCTACTAAATGTCTGTAGACCTCATGTATTTACAGGTGCTGTAATTGTGGCCTAAAACAGTGCTGTGTATCTGTACTTGAGCTTTATAAATAAGAGCAAATTATATAAATAATAATGATTAGAGATGGCCCGAACGGTTCTCGGCGAACTTCCGGGGGTTCGCAAACTTTTCTGGAAGTTCGATTCGCCCCCATAATGCACCATTAGGGTCAACTTTGACCCTCTACATCACAGTCAGCAGGCACATTGCAGCCAATCAGGCTACACTCCCTCCTGGAGCCACTCCCCCCCCCCTTATAAAAGGCAGGCATCGCCGGCCATTTTACTCATTCGTGTGCCTGCAGTAAATAGAGAAGGGACAGCTGCTGCTGCTGCAGACTCTCATAGGGAAAGATTAGTTAGGCTCTTGTAGGCTTGTTAGCTTGCTCCTTGCTGATTCTTATTGCTAAAATAGCACCCCACAACAGCTCTTTTGAGAGCTAACCTTGTTTTTGTGATTTTTTTTTCTGTGTGTCCCACTGACACTTGTGTTGCATAGGCAGCCTTGATAATTCATACTGTGTGTGTGCCACTGCCAGGCCCAGCACATTCAGTGACTACCTGTGTGTGTGACAGGTGCACATTGTAATACCCATTTCTGCATATACCTACCTACCTGTTGTTTACAGTGCACCCACCTACCTATGTGAGTTGAGCGCACGCAGTGTCACTGTGCCTGTCCACTACCTGTCTGTGTGTGACAGGTGCACATTGTAATACCCATCACTGCATATACCTACCTGTTGTGTTCAGTGCACCCACCTCATCACTGCATATACCTACCTGTTGTGTTCAGTGCACACACCTACCTACATGAGTGCACCCAGTGTGATATACCACTCCCTGCATACCTGTTAACTGCACCTGTAGGACTGCACATTGTATTAGTCAAGTCAGTGCATACCTTTCACTTCATCCCCCCCCCCCCCCCCCCCGATATGGACACAACGGACAAAACAGGTAGAGGCAGACCCAGAGGAAGGCCACCTGGCAGGTCTGTGCAACGTCGTGTTGATGTGATTTCGTGCGGCCCTGGCCCAAATCTTGGGAGTCTCATCAACTCCCAAGATTGTCAGGATGTGGTTGACTATTTAACACTGAACACTTCATCTTCCGCAGCCGCCAGCGCTACTACAAGCACCACATCTGGTGCATTTGACACTTCCCAGGAGTTAATTAATGGGGAATTAACTGATTCACAGCCATTATTGTTACAACCAGATGAAGGCACTAAGCAAGTTACACCACCTCATATGTCTGAGTTAGGCAGCGACACTTTGGACGTAACGTGTGAGGAGGAGGATGATGAAGTACCTGCTGTTGGTGCATTTTTGGAGGTGTCTGAGGCAAGCGAAGCTGGGCAGGATGATTATGATGATACGGATCCCACATGGGTTCCTAAGAGACAAGATGACCAACGGACAGTTCAGAGGGGGAGTCTGAGAGGAGTAGGAGGAGACGAGTTCCTGAAAGAAACGGGGAGTTCGTTCAGAAACAGCTGGTGGCAGTGTCCGGTGCCATGTACCGCCACCTATGGACAGCCAGCCAACATGCCCTTCAACGTCAGCTGCTGATGTCACCATATTGCCATCACCCCAGGGGGGCTCAGCGGTTTGAAAAAATGTTTATGTGTCTGCCTCAGATCGGAGCAATGCCATCTGTTCTCTCTGCCTCCAAAAATTGAGCCGTGGAAAGGCCAACACTCACGTAGGGACAAGTGCCTTACGAAGGCACATGGAGAAAAGGCACAAACTGCAATGGGAAGAGCACCTGAGCAAAAGCAGCACACAAAAGAAAAGCCACCCTCCTTCTCCTCTTCCTCCTTCATCTTCAGACTCTTTCTCCCTTGCACCTTCACAGCCACCCTCCTCCACTCCGCCTCTGCCCTTGAGTGATTCCTGCTCCTCTGCCCACAGCAGCCAGGTGTCCGTGAAGGAAATCTTTGAGCGGAAGAAGCCAATTTCTGCCAGTCACCCCCTTGCCCCCTTGTCTGACAGCTGGCGTGGCGGAACTGTTAGCTTTCCAGCTGTTACCATACCAGCTGGTGGACTCTGAGGCCTTCCGTAAATTTGTGGCCATTGGGACACCGCAGTGGAAGATGCCAGGCCGCAATTATTTCTCTAAAAAGGTGATACCCAAACTGTACCATGAAGTTGAGAGGCAAGTGGTGTCATCTCTGGCACACAGCATTGGGTCAAGAGTCCACCTGACCATGGATGCCTGGTCTGCCAAGCACGGTCAGGGCAAGTACATAACTTACACAGCCCATTGGGTCAACCTGGTGACTGATGGCAAGCAAGGAGTACGTGGCTGTGCAGCGGAACAACTTGAGACGCCTCCACGGCTTGCAGGCAGGCCTCCTGCCACCTCCTCTCCTCCTGCTACATCCTCTTCGCTGTCGTCCTCCTCCTTGGCTGAGTGGCAGTTCAACTCTACTGGTGCTGCAATCTCCTCTCTAGCTACACAGCCCCAGCTCCCCAGGGCCTATGCTGCATGCCAGGTACGACGGTGTCACGCCATCTTAGACATGGCTTGCCTCAAAGCGGAAAGTCACACTGGACCAGCTCTCCTGGCTGCTCTTAACAAACAGGTGGATCAGTGGCTGACCCCGCACCAGCTGGAGATCGGCAACGTGGTGTGTGACAATGACAGCAATCTCCTTTCCGCTTTGAATTTGGGAAAGCTGACACATGTACCCTGCATGGCACATATGCTCAATCTAGTCATTCAAAGATTTGTGTCAAAGTACCCAGGCTTAGAGGATGTCCTGAAGCAGGCCAGGAAGTTGTGTGGGCATTTCAGGCGGTCTTACATGGCCATGCCATGCTTTGCGGACTTTCAACGGAGAAACAACTTGCCGGTGAGACGCCTCATTTGCGATAGCCCGACTCGCTGGATTTCGACCCTCCTTATGTTCTCCCGCCTGCTAGAACAGGAGAAAGCCGTCACCCAGTACCTCTACAATTTCAGTAGAAGGACACAATCTGGGGAGATGGGGATGTTCTGGCCCAACAACTGGACACTCATGCAAAATGCATGCAGGCTCATGCGGCTGTTTGAGGAGGTGACCAACCTGGTGAGTCGCAGTGAAGGCACCATCAGCGACTTGATCCCGTACGCTTACTTCCTGGAGTGTGCCGTGCGTAGAGTGGTGGATCAAGCTGTGGAGGAGCGTGAACAGGAACAGTTATGGTAGGAACAGTTGTGGGAGCAATTTTCATCAGAATCAGATGTTTCCTCAACACCTGCGGCAGCACAGAGGGGGGAGGAGGAAGAGTCATGTGGGGAAGAGGAGTCAGACTCAGATGATGAGGAAGGTGTTTCTTTGGAGGAGGAGGAGGCGATGGCAGAAGAACAACTGCAGCAGGCGTCGCAGGGGGCTTGTGCTGTTCGACATTCCCGTGGTATTGTTCGTGGCTGGGGGGAAGGAGGAGGACTTATCTGACGTCACTGAGGAAGAGCAAGAGGAGATGGATAGTACGTCTGGATCCAACTTTGTGAAGATGGCGTCTTTCATGCTGTCCAGCCTGTTGAGGGACCCCCGTATGAAAAAACTCAAGGGGAATGAGCTGTACTGGGTGGCCACGCTACTAGACCCTCAGTATAGGCACAAAGTGGCAGACATGTTAACAACTCAATGCGTTTAAGGGTGATGTCACAGCACAAAGCAATAAAGGTACCACTGTCAGTAATCCTTCTCCCATGTCCACGCAGGCAAGGACAGGATGCTCCAGCGATCTCATGGTGAGGTCGGACATGCGGACATTCTTTAGTCCAACGCCTCGCCTTAGTGCTTCCGTATTCACCCTCCGCCACTTGACTGCCTTCTCCGCCACCACCAATAGGGTCCAGGACTCCAGGCGGATTCCTGAATTTTTAAGGTCGCTGCTAGCAGCGGGCTATAATAATTTTTCTGGTGCGTGTACATGCCTGCCTAATTTTTCTGGCTGCAGCTGCAACAACAAAACAAAAGGCATGTACATGTGCCCTTTCCCCTTTGTGATCATTACCTTTCCGCGATAAAGGAGCTTGCGTATCACAATGAAGCAATGACCGACAGCTATATGAGTGTCTCAGGGGGAGGGGGGTTAGGGGCGGCACACCCAATATAATAAGGTTGTTGCTTCATTGTGGACAGACCAAATTTGATCAGCTGGACAGTCACTCCTTGAGCTGCCACAGCCTGGCGACCATATGGGCTTTAAAACCGCCACGGCCTGCACTCTGGCCATGGTGCGCACCAGTCCAGCACGGCCGTCACTACACAAACAGCTGTTTGCGGTGCGTTACACAGTGAGTTTGGTGTGTCAGTGTGAAGCAGTACTCTAATTATACTCCCTGATTGATGTATACACATGCAAGATGTTTTAACCACCCTGGCGTTCTATTAAGATCGCCAGGGTGGCTGCGGGAGGGTTTTTTTTAAATAAAAAAAAAACTATTTCATGCAGCCAACTGAAAGTTGGCTGCATGAAAGCCCACTAGATGGCGCTCCGGAGGCGTTCTTCTGATCGCCTCCGGCGGCCAAAAGTAACACGGAAGGCCGCAATGAGCGGCCTTCCGTGTTTTGCTTACTTCGTCACCATGGCGACGAGCGGAGTGACGTCATGGACGTCAGCCGACGTCCTGACGTCAGCCGCCTCCGATCCAGCCCTTAGCGCTGGCCGGAACTATTTGTTCCGGCTGCGCAGGGCTCAGGCGGCTGGGGGGGACCCTCTTTCGCCACTGCTCGCGGCGGATCGCCGCAGAGCGGCGGCGATCAGGCAGCACACGCGGCTGGCAAAGTGCCGGCTGCGTGTGCTGCTTTTTATTTCATGAAAATCGGCCCAGCAGGGCCTGAGCGGCAGCCTCCGGCGGTGATGGACGAGCTGAGCTCGTCCATACCGCCCGGCTGGTTAAAGCACTTTAGGCCTGCAATTTAGCATTCAATGTGATTTCTGCCCTTAAAACGCTGCTTTGCGTCAAATCCAGATTTCTCCCCGTGACTTTTGGCGTCTATCCCACTCCGCCATGCCCCCCTCCAGGTGTTAGACCCTTTGAAACATATTTTCCATCACTTTTGTGGCCAGCATAAATTTTTCTAGTTTTCAAAGTTCAAAGTTCGCCTCACCATTGAAGTCTATTGCGGTTTGCGGAAGTTCGTGAACCGAAAAACGGAGGTTCGGGCCATCTCTAATAATAAGGGCAATCTTCCCTTCACTTCTGCAGTATGTCATTGGTTTGCCAATCTAGTGTTTTATAAAAGAAACATATAAATGTGGTTGTCAGTCACCACTTGTTTCACTTTTCATTACTTGCCTTCAATTTGTTGTGATCACACATGTTGTACTCTCATTCTCACCTGCACTTCGGGAGGATAATGGCCTCAATTCACTAAGCTTATCTCTTGTCTTTAATAACTCTTCTAGAGTTGTTACCATGGTGATAAGACATGTAGTATTCAGGAAACATTTTACCTCAGGCAAACCTAAAGTTAACTCTTCTGTCTTTAAGTTAACTCTTCAATCCTTAAAGAGAATCTGTATTGTTAAAATCGCACAAAAGTAAACATACCAGTGCGTTAGGGGACATCTCCTATTACCCGACGCTCCTCGCCGCATTAAAAGTGGTTAAAAACAGTTTTAAAAAGTTTGTTTATAAACAAACAAAATGGCCACCAAAACAGGAAGTAGATTGATGTACAGTATGTCCACACATAGAAAATACAACCATACACAAGCAGGCTGTATACAGCCATCCTTTTGAATCTCAAGAGATCATTTGTGTGTTTCTTTCCCCCTGCAGCTATCTTCCACTGAAGTGTCAGGCTATTTCTTCCTGCAGAGTGCAGACAGCTGTGCCTGTATGTAATTCCTCAGTATGTGAAAGCCCAGCCAGCTCAGAGGAGGATTTATCCAGCTTGTAAAAGTTAATAGAACAGAGAGAAGCTGCACTAATCTAAATATCACACAGGCAGTGTGCAGAGAGGGGCCTGGATGGGGGAGTTCATAGCAGAACCACAACACTGAAGAACTTGGCAGCCTTCCAGACACAGGCCTGACAAGTCTGACAAGAGAGAGATAAGTTGATTTATTACAGAGATGGTGATAGTAGAACGTGCTGCAGTAAGCCAGAACACATTAGAATAGCTTTTGGAACTTGTAGGATGATAAAAAACAGGATGCAATTTTTGTTACAGAGTCTCTTTAAAATAACTCCAGAGTTAAAGACAGGCTGTTCATTAACTGCGTGTGAAAATAACTACAGAGGAGGTAACTTAACTACAGAGGAGGTAACGTAACTACAGAGGAGGTAAATTAACTACAGAAGAGGTAACGTAAGGAATGAAGAGATAAGATATCTATTACTTACTGTGTGGAGGTAAGTTTTCTCTTGCCTTATTATCTCCAGCATGATCTTAGTGAATTGAGGCCATTGTTAGTTCCTTTAAAGCAAATCTGAAGCGAAAAATAAACTTATGACATAATGACTTGCATATGTAGTACAGATAATAAGTGAAACATTAGTCACAAAGAAATAAGCCAGATCTGCTTTAAATAGCTTAGATTTAGTTCTGCTGAATGACTCTTTTTACTAAAATACAGTTATACAAGGAAGTGGTGCCAGACTGTAGTTCACTGACCACTTGTGGTTCACAAGCTCTTGCCATATGTTCTCCTGAAAAGAACTATGATATGCATCTCTGGTCAAATTAAATGCATTTTGATTGTTAAGTGGAAAAAGTGAATCTGTGTAAAAGAATACCCAAGCAGCTCGGGTTGACCCAAAACTACTAGGAAAGTATAGGGGACTAAAAGAGACCGAAAAGCCCTCCTACTAAAAAGCAACGTGTAAATAAAAACAGAATGTTCTGATTTGCCAATTGTATAAATCTTTCCTTTAACTAAAGTTATACAAAGACAGTAAATGTTGGAATTAAGGTTTTTTTTTTAAGAAATGCATTTTGATTCCAGGAACATGCTTCAAAAAAGTCGGGGCGCATATAGTATTGTTTTGCCTCACCTCCCTTTCACCATACTCTAAATATTTTGGAGTTTTGAAAGCGAAATGTTGCTTGATTCAGAACCTGTGTTCACAGATAATTGTTTTGTGAAGTGTTCCTGAACCTGTGCAGTGAATCAGAATCAAGTTTGTTTTTAATGCAGTGCAGTCTGAGGACCAAAGATCACAACCATCCAGTGGTGGTTTTTGGTCTTGTCTCTTGCATACAGAGATTTCTCAGTATTCTTTGCAACTTTTAATGATGTTATGCACTGTAATGATAACCCCCCCCCCCCCCCCTCTTTTTTAAATTATGCATTTAGGAACATTGGGGTGTATGCAATAAGCAATAATGTTTTAACAGAATTACGTTCGCAAAGTCTGACGTTGCATGCAATGAATTACGCTGCATAAGCCTTTAGGCATGTAACTCTGCTAAAACAAACATTTTTTATTGCATACACCGATTATCCAAAAATTGTTGCAGTACTTGTTCATATAGTGTTCCACAAAGTGGTGTTTCTCTCCCCATTTTTACTTCTGAGGGACTCCTCTCTAGGACGCTCTTTTTGTACTCCTGTTGCTAATTGAACTAATTAGATGTGAGATGTTTCACCAAGTTGCTGTTTAGCATTAGACAGCTTTCCCAGTTTTTAGCTGCCCCTGGCTCAATTACTTTGAAACCGGTTACCACTAAATTCAAAATGAGGATCCAGTGCTCATACAGCAATGCAGTTTCTCAGTTTTAACATATGATTTGATATTTCAACATAGAGTTTTCATTATTTGAAAAGTATCAAATTCTGCACGCCAACTTTTTTGGAATTAGGGCCATAAAATGGTAAAGTTTACACTTTAAATTTGCATGAAAACATGGCATTTTTATTGTTGTGTTTTGTGGAGGGAGCAACTGCATGTTGCAGACATTTACACTGAGATGCACCCCGGGGTATGTACATTATTAATGTTATGTTCCAATAGCTAATCTTACAGTAGTTATGAAAAAGAACAGCGAGGACCAGTATTTTCAATATTTCTGCATAAATAAATAAATACCTAAAATGTGATCTTTTTTCTAAGTCCTAAAACTAGATAGTGAGGACCCAATAAAGCAGATGAGTCTGATATCTCATGCTTGCTCAATTTATGAGGAAAATAGTTTACTTACATATTTCTGTGTGGCACTGGCAAGACGACGTGAAGTGTTGCTGCCAGTATCTGATTTCCCGTAGTTTAACATTTCTGCTAACTGTTGATCAGCCCTGTAAATTGGCTTGGCAGAATATTAGTTTATTTCTCTCTACAGAACAGATTCAGCTCAGGGATATCAGCGGACGTCCTTGCATAAATTGCTTGCTTCAGGACCCCCTGCAACATCTGTGTAGGCTTAAAGGACAACTGAAGTGAGAGGGATATGAAGGCTGCCATATTTATTTTTATCTAACCAATGCCAGTTGCCAGGCCCTCCTGCTGATCTTCTGCCTCTAATACTATTAGCCATAGCCCCTGAACAAGCATGCAGCAGATAAGGTATTTCTGACATTAATGTCAGATCTGACAAGACTAGCTGCATGCTTGTTTCTGGTGTTATTCAGATACTACTGCAGAGAAATAGACCAGCAGGGCTGCCAGGCAACTGGTATTGATTAAAAGGAAATAAATATGGCAGCCTCCGTATAACTCTTACTTCAGTTCCCCTTTAAGTTCAGGAGGACTGTGATTTGGCTAATCCAATACATCCATTTCTTCTGTTTTTAAGGGATTTTTAACATTTGTTGGAAAAAGTAATGCATTCAGTTCAGTTCTATATACTTGTAGTGTTATCCAAAACATATTTCAGCTTGCTACTTTGTTCTTGTGTGCGTATAAAATGCAATCACTGCACAATGTGTCCAACAGAAACTGGCAGAAAAGGATGCCAAAGTTATCTGCCAGTCAATGGACTAGAGCAGGTGTTGAGAATAAGTGGCTCCTGCTCTTTGAAGTTTAAGTGGACCTGAACTCAGAATGTCCTCTCTGCTCAAAAAGATCAGCAACAGCATAATACCCTTTAAAGAAATACATTTCTTTGTTACAGCTGATACAAATCCTGCAATAAGTCTGCTGTGTGTACACTTTGAGTTAACATTTGGGTTAGCAACCTGTGTTTACAAATTAGCTGCTCTGCCATGGCAGAGGAGATTCCTGAGCTGACACAGCTGAGAGATCAAATTACAGTACGATTAGTTACAGATGAGGGGGAATTAGACAGGCTAAACTATCTAAACACATACAGGTTGCATTTTTCTATATTTTCCTTCTGTCCTGTGCAAGAGTTAAAAGGTCTATTTTAATAACCCCTGCATCTCCCTTTTCCACCCGTACCATCCGGGCAAGTCATGCTTCACTAGATGCAGCATCCTCTTCATCTCAGCATACTGGATGGGATTTTTGACCATGCTTATGCTGAAGGATCTGAACATGAGGTGATTCAAATTATATGGCTTCTGATGAAGCAGTCATAAAGCTGTGAAACGCACGTCAAGCATTTGTTGTAACTGCATAGAAAATACAAATGAGAACATCTGATATTTTTTTGAAGGATGATCCCTTGATCTGGAACTTTTTTTTTTTAAATCAATGTGCAATAAAAATTATGTTTTATGAGTTACTTGACGCTGTTCTATGAACCAATATGAACCTGTGCCTCAATACATTATCCATGCAGCATAGTGGGAGCAGAGCTGGAACAAGGTCCTCCAGCACCCAAGGCACCAAAGTGCGCCCCTCCATCCCTCCCACCCCAGCCGTCACACACTGATTGCTATTAGAATAAGAGGCATCCTAGGGCCCCCAACCTAAATCTCTAGTTATCTGGCTTGCAGCCACTGCCATGTAGTCCCTTTTCTTATTTCTCTCTGCTTCAAACACAATAGGGGAATGATAAGTGATTGAGTTGTGCACCCCTTCCTACACTGCGCCCTGAGGCTGGAGCCTCTCTCGCCTCTGCCTGAGCCTGGCCCTGCAGACAATATATAACAGTATAACAGAATACTGCTGCTGTAGTTGCACAGAGGAGAATTTTGAAAGTTCTGTAGGTTTTGGAGGGAGAGGGGATTTCATTTATTAGTAGGAGTTGTGGGTGGTGGCTAAAGGTACATACACACGTCGGATTTTTCCAAAAGACGTCAAATTGGGCGTGTGTACAGTCGGTGGTTCAGCTGATAACACTGGTTTTGACGGATCCGCCTCCAAACGTTTGGAAAAATCCGACATGTGTATGTACCTTAAGTGTGGGTGGAAGCTTAGTGTGGTAGTTGTGGTGTCTGCGCTGCACACACAATTCTTTTGAGAATCAGGGGTTTCACTGTCTACAACAAAGAAAATCTAATCAATAGATCTTCAATGATGTCCAATGTAGCCAACTCAAGTGTGATGCTCCCAAGGTAAAGCAATGTACATCCAATAATTGATTTAATAACTTAACAAATTGCTATTAATTGTAGACATACGATTATTACCCATTAATTATTACTGTGGTAACTTACCTTGAAGGGCTGCTCGCTTGTCGTCACCCTTCCACTCTATTTTTGGATCTAAGATAAGCAATATGGCCTGAGGGCCTCCTTACTAGAAATAATCATCAGGATGTGAAGAATTCACTTTGTTTGCAAGTTGTACACAGCTTAGATTCAGCCCATGCAATGCCCTTCCTGCTGATTACGATTTCCCAGTTCCAAGCTACATATTTTTTACATTTTCATGTAAGTTGGAATTATTTGCATCTCATCGGCCATATCTGCTTCTTACAACATCTAGTGTCTGCCTTATATTATATGTTTGTGGCTAATGCCTCCTGACAGGGTAGAAATGTGGTAAACTTTGCAGGACATCTAGGCCTTGGAGAACAATGGTTTATAGTTCTTTACCGTAGTTACCCAAAACTACAAGTGAGTGTACAGTATATAGTCAGATACCTTGGGTGCGCTGTTTAACAATCTGTTAGTAAGCCACTAACATCGGACTCTTTTCTCTCCAAGCAGTAGATGTTGTTAGCATGAAAATGCATGAAGAGCTGAAAAAAGAGGTCCAGGACCTCTGGCAGGAGATAAATCACCTGAAGGAACAGCAGTCTTTGCAGACAAGTAAGTAAAATGTGGCTATAAGTTTTAACCTTTTGGGCACTGCCGAAGTTATCTGATGTACAGTATACATCCTTTGCGACCTCTCCTGCCTTCCAACACTTCCCTCTATTTATGGATATACCGTACTACACTGCATACTACTAACTTTTTTTTTATTGCTACAGTCCTTGTACTGTAGCAGGAGCCTAATCATTATTAGAATATTTACATTTTTCATGTAAATTACCTTCATTGATATTCACAGAAAAATTGCTATATAAAATTTCACATACACAGGCATATAAAAATCATTGCAGTCCTCTTGAGTCTTCTTCCATTTCCTTTCCATTTGATTCATTGACCTCCAATCCTCCTGCATCTCACAGGTTTGTTTCAGTCCAGGATTTGCACTTACATTCCTCTTGGATTGGGGGAAGGTGTATATGTGTTGGGTTTGAATACATAGCCAGATGGTGTGAAATATGTTAACTATTTGCCTTTGTATACCTTGGAAGTTTAATAAGATGTGCCATTATGGAACATAGGGCCTTTAGCATTGAAGGCCAGTAATATGCTGCGCGCAGGAAGTGCACAGCAAATGTATTGGTACTAGTGGCAGGGGAACAGTGCCCATTTCACTATAAGCGCCATATGCATTACCAGAACACATTAATTGGCCTTTCTTGCATCAGGCTCATGGTGGATTGTGACATTTTCTTTCCTGTACCACATGCAGTGTTTAGAAATTTTAATTGAATTGTTGTCTACATTCTCAATTGAGACCATTATTGGATTGATTTTTCTCTTGTGGCTGCTCTCAGGAACATTGCCTACAGTCTAATAGACCTTAAATTATACTAGACGTCATCTAGTACACTGAATCTTTTCAAACCAATTGTCAGTCAGTTCCCTACACTGGTTTAATAATTCCAACCTCCGGTCCTAGTTTGAGTTGTTTCTGAGGGGAACGTTTTATATCGTTCACAGATTTTCTGAAGCAGGGACCGCTGGCCATCTAACCTGTCAGGATGTTTCTGCTGAACGCTATTTAAACAACTGACTTATTGTATACAAATACCTTTCCATCCATTATCTCTTGACTTATTAAGGGAAAGTGCTTCCAAAACCTTTATTAACTGTTCAAATTTTGTGTTTTCTTCTATACCTCCTGTATATTGTATGTTTGGGAATTTATTCTTGGCCTTCGATAAGCATTTCATCATGGACAAATGAATTTTTACTATTTTTGATTTTATAAGCTACTGTACGTAATTGTCCTACAACACCACTTTATTGTTCACGACTTTAGTGTCTAATCTATGCTTGTTACATTAGATTTATCACTTTATCTGCTATAAACACTTCATAATGTGTGGCTCTAATTTTCTATTTAATTAAGATAAATGTCTGGTTGTACAGCTAAAGACATGATATTCTTTAAAGGAAACAAATAGTTTTAAGAGTCACTCGAAATGCAGTTATTTATTTAAGGGGTGCCAAAATCTGTCCAGGCCATTTTGGAGTACCTATGTAGAATACAGTGGTGTAGCTAAGGAGCTGTGGGCCCTGGTGCGAGTTTTACATGGGGCCCCCCCAAGCACTCTATACATAACAATTGAAACGGCGCACATAAACCTGCCAAGGACAACATAGTGTCAGAGGTGCAAGGAGGGGATGGGGAACAGTTTGTTAATGATTAATATCATTCAAAGTATCATTCAAAGCATTTATAGAAGTGATCATTACAAACACAGGACCAATAAAGAGCTAACACTGCAGTTGAGGGAGGGCCCTACAAAGCATACATTTGAAAAAATTGCAAGCTAATTTAGGCGTGACGTTAAATAACAATATACTAGCAATATTGGTAAATAACAATTTAAGCACAACATTAAATAAGAAAAATCATAACAAAAACAGAAAATAATGATTAAATTGTGGTATTACATTATCAATAAATTTACCGATAATGTTGAACCTAACTATAACCTAACCTTTACCTACTCTTACACAAAACCATCTCCTGGTGGTGCCTAACCCTAAGACTCCCCCTGGTGGTGCTTACCCTAAAGGCGCTTATACAAACCAGATTTTTTTAAACTACGGGTCGTCAGACCCACTCGTGGGGCGGTCGTTCTGACGACAGTTTGCCTGTGAATACAGGCTGTCATCAGGCTGATAAGGCTGGTTCTGACTGATCCGCTCACTAAATAGAGTAATGGCTTTTTATATTAAGATAAATAACAATTGCACCCATAAATATTGATAAATAACAATTGCACCCATAAATATCGATAAATAACAATAAATAACAAATAACTCAGTTAGTTTGCTGAAGTCCTGCATCCAGCCAATCACCTTGTGGCTTCAGTCCCCGCATGGTGGTTGGCTGGCTGTAAGACTCCTGCAAACTAACTAGGAAGTGAAGGAGCGATCGCTGGGACAAGGTAATGTATATTGTCACGGACGGTTGCGTCCTGTAACCGCCCGTGAAGGAAAGCGATCGCACTCGATCGCTCTGCATCGATTGCGCTTCAAATCGATACAATCTGGGTTGAGTGTGTAGGGGCAGCTGCAGTCTCTTCTCACTCAAGAGAGAGAGCACCAGCAGGCTGGATGGCTCTTTTGATATGCTAATGAGCCTAATCTGCCCTGGAGAGCCCTGGCTTCAAGCTGTGCTGATGGCCCATCCATCAGGTACAAGGTGACAAGCATCCTGGCAGAAGCAATCTAGCTGGGGGGAAAGCCAGACCCACTGGCGCCCTCACTGCAGGGGAGATGACACCTAGCTGGCTGCCCAAACTTCAAAGAAGCCTTTGCCTGGGAATAACCTCAGTCTCATAGCCTAATTCATAACTTCCCAGATCTGTCATATTTCTGGGGTTCCTGAGGTAGCAGCGTTGCCAAACGTGGGGGAAGGGTAGCATGAGCCCCGGTGCTGGTTCTGAGGAAGTTTCAGAACCTTCTGAGGTAAGGACTGCCAGGTAGGCAGTTCTAAAGTGCCCTGATGATACCACAGGGGTCCCACCCCTCATGTCTGGTATCAGGGCGCTGGGTAAATCGAGACAGACCTGAAAATGTTAATAAATCTGCCCTGACCTGTACGGTTCTGTGAGATGGAGCCCATATATGGGTAGATATGATTTCTAGCCCCCAGGATAAGGGGAGGGCTCATCTCATCCTCTAAGGGGGTGTGTGGCTCCCCGCCCTCACTCCCTCCTACTGACTCAGGGGCATAAGAATGGCAGAGGACCCAAAACTCAGTGTCCTCCACACTGAACCATCTTGCACTCATCAGATGCCAGCTTGAGGATATGCTGGTATCCACCTGGTCTGAACTCTGGACTTTGAAACCAAGGACTTTATGATTCTTCCCACAATAAGGACATCTTTCCAGGAACTAAGTAATTTTCTCCCTTCTTTTATTTTTCATACTGGCTATTACTGTTTTCATAATTGTTGATTTTCATAATTGTCTGTATATATTAATTATTTATATTGCGTGAATAAACGACTTTCTCCAAGTCATTCACTTTCCGCTACCCTGCTTATCAGCACACACAGAAATGATCCCGGGTCTCTGAAGATACGCTACTGTTTGTTTGTTGTTGGCTAGACAGAATATCGTGTGTTTAACCGTTTTATTCGCAGGATTAGTCAGTCAGTTAGTGGGCCCCACGGTCCCATAGTAACCGCGGTGGTGGCAGTTTACTCTGAACCAGTGGGTGACGTTGTAATCACCCGTGTCTCACAGGCTCCCTTCTGAGCTGTCTGCGGCTAATTCTTAACGGTTCCTGCGCATTGACTGCGACCAGAGTTCGCACGATCTGTGCGCTGGCATCGTTTAGAAGGCTAAGTGCGGTCAGCCACTGAGGGCTCATGTGACAGTGTTAGGCAGCGGTGGAGATCTGTGTTGTGCTGAAAGTATCTGCGATAGCGCTAGCGCTATCGAGAAACGAACTAATTCGTTGGTGTAGCTGGAAGGCAATATATTTTTTATATATACAGAGAGACTGTGTAGCCAGTACCCCTTCCCCAAAGTTTTATTTTATTTGGCATGGAAATGTCCGGGAACTACCAGAACATGTGCCTAGCAGACCTGGAAAATCTTTGCGAAGAGAGGGGCATTGGCATCCTCCGCAAGACAAAACGGGACCTGATAGCCGACTTGTCCAGATGGGATACCCAGCAACTGCGGGAGCCGGGAGTGTCCGCTGAAGTGGATACCAGCCCATCTGACAATCGAGGGGAACCAGAGACTGAGACTCCTGACCGTACAGAGGTTGTGCATCCTGAGGGCCCTGCATCAACAGTTACGCCGGAGAATGTCAGTGTGGACCCCAATCCCAGAGTTTCTGACAGTACTCGCCCGGAACTGGCCAGTACTGGACTGTCCATGGGTGCTGACCCGGTAATGCAGCAGGCATTACAAAAGCTGATGGAGACTGACCTGGACAAGTACCTGCAGTACATGGCGGAGCAAAAGCGAGAGGCACGAGAGGAGCGGGAGCGCCAATCTGCAGAACGCAAAGCTGCTGCTGCTGCTGCTGAACGCCACGCCGAGAGGGATGCCGCTGAGCGAGAACGGGAGCGCCAACGACAGCATGAGCTAAACATGGCAAAAGTGCAACAGGCCAGCCGGAGTTCACCGCCCAGCCTCCCTGCTGAAGGAGCTGCAGCACCCGTAAGTGCAAAATTTAAATTTGCTAATATTGAAAAAGACACTGACATTGACTTGTTTTTGCGGTCTTTTGAGAAAGCATGCCGTCAGTATCGTCTGTCCCAAGACCAGTGGGCCAGACATCTGACACCGTTGCTGCGCTACAAAGCGCTTGATGCCTTCGCAGAATTGCCTGCGGAGAAGGATAATGATTATGATGCTATAAAAGACGCTATCATTACTAAGTACCAGCTGACGCCAGAAGCCTATCGCAAAAAGTTCAGGGCCTGGCAGAAAAAGTCTTCTGATTCGTACCGAGATGTGGTCAGCAGCTTGCTCACCACACTCCGCCAGTGGACACTAGGCCTCACCAAAGGGTCTTATGGCGTCCTGGAGGACTTGATAGTCCTGGAACAATTTCTGAACATTTGCCCTGCTGATGTACGACAATTTGTGCTAGAACGCAAGCCGGCTTCAGCAACTGTCGCTGCAGACCTTGCTGAGACTTTTGCAACTACCCGGGTGGCTGATACCCGCAGGACTGTCCCATCCAGCTGGAGGGGAGGTCAGCCCAATACCTCGGCAGACTCTCCTGCCCCTGTGAGCCGTCCGCCACAGAGGCCACCCAGCACAGCTTCTGCACCCAGGTCTGCAGCCCCTGGAGAGGTCACCTGTCACTACTGCCACAAGACGGGACACATGAAGTTCACCTGTCCGGAGCGGAGGCAGGCCACCCCAGCACCTGGACCACCCGCACCTCGCCCGCGGCAGACACCACCCGCCAGCGTACCCCAACCAGGAGCCGCATCCAACCTGATGTTTGCAAAGGGGGCAGGGAACTCCCCCATCACAAGCAATCACCAGCTGGTTACTGTGAATGACCAGCTTGTCACTGGTTTCCGTGACACCGGAGCAGATGTCACTCTGGTGCGTGCACACCTTGTCCCCGCAGAGGCCATCATTCCTGACCAGTACCTCACCCTCACTGGAGTGGGGGGCACTCTTTCGCACATTCCCCAAGCCCGGGTGTCCATCGACTGGGGGGTGGGGGTCCACGAGAAGGTTGTTGGGATCCTGGACCAACTGCCGGTCCCTGTTTTGCTGGGGACCGACTTGGGCACGCTGGTGTCGTACTATGAACCTGCACCAAGCCCTGTGGAATGCCAGGACGGAGACGGACTCTCTGCCCACACCCAGGTACTTTGCACCCAGGGGCAAGAACAGGGGGGAGGTGGGTTGAACGTGCCCAGTTCACGGGAACCTGTGTTTGATGTACAAACTGTCTGTGATGAAAATGTTCCTGTTACTGTTATTAATGCTTGTAACAATGATGTAGGTGATGCCAATATGTGCCATTCTGAAGGTATACCTGTGCTAGCGGTAACACGCAGCCATACTGCTCAGAACCTGGGCTCAGAACAGGTGGAGGAGGTTCCGGCCTCCTCCCCCTCCTCTGACCACAGGAATGGTACCCTTCAGCCACTAGCCTCATATGCCACGGGCCAGCTGGCTGAGAGTGAGAGTGCTGCATTTGTGCAAGCACTCCAGACTGACCCTAGCCTCGAGGCCCTCAGAAAACAGGCTTCTGAGCCCCTCACAGAAGAGGCTACATTCAAGGTATACTGGGAAGGTGGGAAGTTGTACAGTGAGCCTGTACACCCCACCGAAGGTGAAATGGGGATGGGTACCAAGTTGCTTGTGGTACCTAGTGCCTTCCGGGGGCATGTGCTGAAGTCCGCACATGACATTCCCCTGGCCGGGCACTTGGGGATCCACAGGACACTTGATCGTATCCGGGGACATTTCTACTGGCCTCAAATGCGGATAGATGTGACGAACTACTGCCGCTCATGTACCATTTGCCAAAAGGTAAAAAGGGCTGGGAATCCCCGCAAAGCTCCCTTGTGTCCACTGCCAATCATAGGTGAGCCCTTTCACCGAGTGGCGGTCGACATAATTGGACCGTTGCCCACTCCCAGCAGCAGTGGCAAAAGGTACATCCTGACGGTGGTGGATTACGCCACCCGCTATCCTGAGGCCATGGCACTTTCCTCCCTGAGGGCGGACAAGGTAGCCGACGCGCTACTTAACATTTTCTCCCGAGTCGGGTTCCCTGCGGAGATGCTCTCTGACCAGGGAACCCAGTTTATGTCCGGACTCATGGAGGCCCTGTGCAAAAAGATACAGATGACGCACCTTGTCTCCAGTCCCTACCACCCGCAGACCAATGGACTGTGTGAGAGGTTCAACGGGTCGCTGAAGCAAATGCTGACCACGTTTGTTGAGTCGCAAGGTGGGGACTGGGAACGATACCTGCCTCATCTGTTGTTTGCATACAGGGAGGTGCCGCAGGAATCTACCGGGTTCTCCCCGTTCGAGCTCCTGTATGGTAGGAATGTCCGAGGACCCCTACAATTGATGCGGGAGACGTGGGAGGGCAAGGGGGACCCCACAGATGTCTCTGTAGTTGATTACGTTCTCAGGTTCAGGGACAAGATGGAGTCCCTCACACAAATGGTAACGGAAAACATGGCCCAGGCTCAGGCCAAACAAAAACTCTGGTATGACCGCACTGCTGGAGAGCGGTCATTTGAAGTAGGTGACAAAGTGTATGCCCTTCTTCCAGTGAGGCAGAACAAGCTGCAAGCAGCCTGGGAGGGACCCTACACTATAGTGCAACGGTTAAACCCTCTGACATATCTGGTGAACATGGGAGGCAGGAAACAGAAAAGCTTTCATGTCAACATGCTGAAGGCCCACCATGACAGGACCAAGTATGTGCTGCCAGTGTGCAGCCGGTTAGAGCAGGGAGAGGCAGACCCCCTGTTAGACCTGCTGGCTGACATACGAGATGTGGACAGCGACCTAAGTGTCAACCCACAACTCTCCTCGTCCCAGCAAGAGCAGTTGCAGGAGGTGCTGGGTCCGTACCAGCACACCTTCTCCGGTGTCCCGGGGCGGACCAGTCGGGCAGTGCATAGGGTAGATACGGGCACCCATCCCCCCATCCGGCAATCCGCTTACCGCGTCTCCCCAGAGGTGCAAGCGGACATGCAGAAAGAGGTGAGGGAGATGCTGGAGCTAGGGGTGGTTCAAAAGTCCTGTAGTGCCTGGGCAGCCCCTGTTGTCCTAGTCCCCAAGAAGGACCAGACAACTCGGTTCTGCGTGGACTACAGGAAGTTGAACGCCATCACCACTACAGATGCCTACCCCATGCCTCGCATCGATGAGTTGTTGGATACGCTGGCATCCGCCAGGTACCTATCAATCATGGATCTGAGCCGGGGGTACTGGCAGATACCACTTGCACCTGACGCGAAGCAGAAGTCGGCCTTCATCACCCCTTTTGGCCTCTTCGAGTTCACGATGATGCCCTTTGGGATGAAGAACGCTCCTGCCACGTTTCAGCGGGCCGTAAACGACCTGCTGGAGGGACTGCAAGGGTTCGCTGTAGCGTACTTGGATGACATTGCGGTGTTCAGCCCCACCTGGGAGGAACACCTCAAACACCTGTCCCAGGTACTAGAGAGGCTGGCCGCAGCCAATCTGACAGTTAAGCCGAGTAAGTGTCAGATTGGTGTGACCGAGGTGCAGTACTTAGGTCACCGGGTGGGGGGTAACACCCTGAAACCTGACACGGGAAAGGTGGACGCCATCCTGGCATGGCCTCGGCCTATCACGAAAAAGCAGGTCCAGGCGTTCCTGGGGACCGCCGGCTACTATAGGAAATTTGTTCCAGCCTATAGTACCCTGGCGAAGCCCCTGACCGATGCCACTAGCAAGAAACACCCCAAGGTTGTTAGCTGGACCCCCGCTTGCGAGAACGCCTTCCAAGCGTTGAAGCAGGCACTCGCGAGTGCCCCTGTGCTGCAAGCCCCGGATTTCAGTCGTCGGTTTGTTGTGCAAACCGATGCCTCTGACTACGGTCTCGGCGCAGTCCTCAGCCAGGTGGATGGACAGGGCGATGAACACCCTATCCTCTACCTGAGCCGGAAGCTCCTGCCCCGAGAGGTAGCCTACTCCACCACTGAAAAGGAGTGCCTAGCGATCGTGTGGGCCCTACAGAAACTACAATCGTATCTGTACGGTCGCTCTTTCACGATCATTACCGACCATAACCCCCTCAGTTGGCTAAACCGTACTGCTGGGACCAATGGCAAGCTCCTACGGTGGAGCCTGTCATTGCAACAGTACGACTTTACGATCCAACACAAAGCAGGCAGCCGACACCAGAACGCCGATGGGCTATCCCGTTGCAACGGGGAACTAGATCAGACATCGCAGGTTAGCGGCAACGACACACATCTTGCTGATGCATGTCTATCTGCCTTCTCCCCAGGGGGGGCTGTCACGGACGGTTGCGTCCTGTAACCGCCCGTGAAGGAAAGCGATCGCACTCGATCGCTCTGCATCGATTGCGCTTCAAATCGATACAATCTGGGTTGAGTGTGTAGGGGCAGCTGCAGTCTCTTCTCACTCAAGAGAGAGAGCACCAGCAGGCTGGATGGCTCTTTTGATATGCTAATGAGCCTAATCTGCCCTGGAGAGCCCTGGCTTCAAGCTGTGCTGATGGCCCATCCATCAGGTACAAGGTGACAAGCATCCTGGCAGAAGCAATCTAGCTGGGGGGAAAGCCAGACCCACTGGCGCCCTCACTGCAGGGGAGATGACACCTAGCTGGCTGCCCAAACTTCAAAGAAGCCTTTGCCTGGGAATAACCTCAGTCTCATAGCCTAATTCATAACTTCCCAGATCTGTCATATTTCTGGGGTTCCTGAGGTAGCAGCGTTGCCAAACGTGGGGGAAGGGTAGCATGAGCCCCGGTGCTGGTTCTGAGGAAGTTTCAGAACCTTCTGAGGTAAGGACTGCCAGGTAGGCAGTTCTAAAGTGCCCTGATGATACCACAGGGGTCCCACCCCTCATGTCTGGTATCAGGGCGCTGGGTAAATCGAGACAGACCTGAAAATGTTAATAAATCTGCCCTGACCTGTACGGTTCTGTGAGATGGAGCCCATATATGGGTAGATATGATTTCTAGCCCCCAGGATAAGGGGAGGGCTCATCTCATCCTCTAAGGGGGTGTGTGGCTCCCCGCCCTCACTCCCTCCTACTGACTCAGGGGCATAAGAATGGCAGAGGACCCAAAACTCAGTGTCCTCCACACTGAACCATCTTGCACTCATCAGATGCCAGCTTGAGGATATGCTGGTATCCACCTGGTCTGAACTCTGGACTTTGAAACCAAGGACTTTATGATTCTTCCCACAATAAGGACATCTTTCCAGGAACTAAGTAATTTTCTCCCTTCTTTTATTTTTCATACTGGCTATTACTGTTTTCATAATTGTTGATTTTCATAATTGTCTGTATATATTAATTATTTATATTGCGTGAATAAACGACTTTCTCCAAGTCATTCACTTTCCGCTACCCTGCTTATCAGCACACACAGAAATGATCCCGGGTCTCTGAAGATACGCTACTGTTTGTTTTTTGTTGGCTAGACAGAATATCGTGTGTTTAACCGTTTTATTCGCAGGATTAGTCAGTCAGTTAGTGGGCCCCACGGTCCCATAGTAACCGCGGTGGTGGCAGTTTACTCTGAACCAGTGGGTGACGTTGTAATCACCCGTGTCTCACAGGCTCCCTTCTGAGCTGTCTGCGGCTAATTCTTAACGGTTCCTGCGCATTGACTGCGACCAGAGTTCGCACGATCTGTGCGCTGGCATCGTTTAGAAGGCTAAGTGCGGTCAGCCACTGAGGGCTCCTGTGACATATATTAACAACAAATACCGCTTTGAAAGTGGCGCACCGTTCCGCCGATAAATGTATCCAAAAAATGCAATTTACTGTTTTAATGTATTAAATGGTAAATTGGCTGCAAGGGGCTGGAGAGTTTTTAGCCTTAAAGCAAATCTGAGCTGAAAATTCTAATTCAAAGTAAACATACACAGGTCATACTTACCTCCTGTGTAGTCTACTACTCCATCTCTTCCTACTCTCCTGCGTCATGTTTGTCTGTTCCTGGACAGCAAACTGTTATTTCCCAACAGAAATAGTTTATTGAATCACAAATATAGGTCAGCACACTGTTAATATCGCCCACATGAGCCATAGGGAAACATGGACATTACCTTGCACATGAGTTGTCCTTGCATGTATAACTGACAGCAACATATATATAACGTTGTTATAAGAAAATGGTGAACTTCTGGGATGAACTGATGACGAGGTAAGTATAGAATAAATCCGACTAGTAGAAACAAAAAAACACAGGGACGCCGGGAGCCCAATATCATGTATTATCGTCACAAAAGATGGTCTAGGGTACAAAGTTATATACTCACAATTGTGGGTTGCTTTTAAAGGCAACCACTATCAGTACATGTGGAGAAGAGCCGTCTCCACTTGGCCTTGTAGGTTGCTGCTCCAGAACAAGTTCCCCCTATATAAATATAGTAGCGAATACCCTACCAGGTAGGGGGAATGAATACTAGCAGATCACGCTATTGGAGGCGCCCATAGATCTCAAACATATGTTATATAGAATACATTTCAGTTTTCTATGGTAAGAATGATTGTTCTTACCTGATAAGAAGACTCATAGACAGAAAAAAAGTGGTTAACAATTTATTTTGCACTTGGACCAAGTGCGAAATAAATTGTTAACCACTTTTTTTCTGTCTATGAGTCTTCTTATCAGGTAAGAACAATCCTTCTTACCATAGAAAACTGAAATGTATTCTATATAACATATGTTTGAGATCTATGGGCGCCTCCAATAGTGTTATCTATAAGTATATAATACTAATTTGCAGGACATCATGTGTATATTTTTAACAATTTTACTTGGTTTGGGTTCCCTTTAAGCAGCAGATTCAGTGATTTGCAAGCTCCAGTTTATCTCCTCATGCCATATCAGGTACCCGGTAATGATAAATGTCATAGTTCCTTCTAACACTAACAGTAAGGCTTCAACTGCTAGTGTACAGGGCAGCATGCAGCAATGGTATAATTATATATGTTTATTATATTCTAATAAATTAATTAGCATTTTATACATACTCTTTACCATTGTTATACTGTCTTTTATATGCTTGTCAAGCAATTTTCAAGGCAAATACCTAGTAAGTGTGCACTTACAAGCCAAAAATAAACAAAAAATCTAATTCTGAAAAGGTTAAAGGACCAAATAAAAGTTATGTATAAATTACTGTTCCTGCCTTTTATATGCAAAATTAATTTAAATACAGTGTTGCTTTAAGCAGTAGCAACAGTATGATACAATGTTGTTGTTCTCTTTCAGTTTGCTTGAAGGGCATGAAATCTTTCAACAAATGTTACCTGTCCTCCTCTGAACCAAAGAACTACCACGAGGCCAACGATGTGTGCATTGCTCAGGGTGGCACCCTTGGTACACCAGACAGCAGAGATGAGAATGACTTCCTGCAAGATTATGTGCGCAAGAGCTTAGGGGCGGGCTCAGAGATATGGATAGGAATCAATGACATGGCTAACGAGGGAGCTTGGGTGGATATAGCTGGCCAACGGATTTCCTTTAAACATTGGGAGACTGAAATAACCATTCAGCCTGACGGTGGCAAACAAGAGAACTGTGCAACCTTGTCCGCTGGTGTCAATGGAAAGTGGTTCGATAAAAATTGCAAGGAGTTGCTGCCATTTGTGTGCCAGTTTGCAATTGTTTAGCTGTCATATTAATATTATTCTAAATCAAAGTGCAACTTCTCTTACAACAGATATTTCCTTGTTTGGGTGGATAGTGGTTCATTAATCCTCTGGCTTTTCATATTATTCTGGAGCCCCGATGGTGAGATGTTGGTAAGGTATCTCCACCTGAATTCCAGGATCTGCTGATAAGGTGGGGGTTTTACTGTTGCTGCTGGTTTCTCCTTAATGTCACATAATGAAGAGTCTAGCAGCCATGCCAGCTCCTTGCTTGGCTTCATAATGACTGTTGCGGGGCAGAACAGCAGCTGAACTATCACTATACAGAAAATGGGTCACCTGCATACACCCTAAACTGAAATATCTGTTTTGCGTAGGCTTCTTTAAGCATGCTTTACAGCATTTATGTAGCAAAACCTCCGCACAGCATGCGCAGCCACCTGAAAAATTCAATCTTGTGTTTACTGTAGTTGAACTGTCCTCTGTTAGTGTCAGACTTTGATTTGCTGCCACTTATATTTATTTACACATTCTATATTGTACATAGCCTTATGACAATGGAAGTAATTATGTCACATGCTATATTATATTAATTATAACAAATAAATTACCGGTAGTTTTTGTATGTTTTTTTCCTATTATAAATGCTACATTTGAAATGGTGGAAAGAAATGCAAACAATGAAAATTGCTGACTTTCTTTTAGAAAATGGTGTTTGTTTGGCTGTTGTTAATCAGTTTTGAATCACGGACACAGAGCAAGTATGCAGATAAGGGGGTTGATTCACAAAGATTACTTATTTTTCACCTTAACTATAATGCTAGGTACACACTATGAGATTTTCTGGAAGATTTACTGTCCGATCGATTATTTCCAAGATATCCGATCTGATTTCTGACTATTTTTCATTCACTTCTATCGGAAATGGATTGGAAATCAGATCGGACATGTTGGAAATAATCGATCTGACAGTAAAACTGCCATAAAATCTCATTGGGGTTGATTCACTTTAACAAATAGTGTGCCTTATCAGAGTTACCATGCCTTATCAGAGTTAGGGTGCCTTATCAGAGTAGCATAGCGAGCGCTAGGTAATTATGCCTGCTATTTGGCAATAACGAGAGCTCCACTCATCCTGCCCTGAGCCCCTGCAGGTCCAATCATTTTAAAGGACATTATCCCCGCACTTTGTTTGGCCCAATAGGCTGCCTGTCACTTGATGGGAAACTTGACAGGCAGCCTATTGGGCCAATCAAAGTACGGAGATAATGTGATTACGTGATTGAGTTTTAATATCAGAGCAATCCAGAGAGCACTGCAAAATAATCATTCCATTAAAACAGCCACTGTGCGTATCTAGAGATAATATTATGTATACAACGAACAAATGGAAGAAAGCATCTCACAACGCACTAGTGGAAATTAATTTATAAATATATGAAACTTTATGTATCAAAAAAGGTCAATATTAAAATCAAACAAATAGTACCAAGACATCAGCACAATATACAACAAGAGACACAACAAGAGCCACCCTTATGCTTTTATTGTGTCTCTTGTATATTGTGCTGATGTCTTGGTACTATTTGTTTGATTTTAATATTGACCTTTTTTGATACATAAAGTTTAATATATTTATAAATTAATTTCCACTAGTGCGTTGTGAGATGCTTTCTTCCTTTTGTTCTTTGTATATGTTACGGCCAGAACCCGAAGTTTGGCCACTTTGCATTCTGGCCGGCCACTTCGGGTTCTGGCCGGTCAATGTGCGAAGTGACCGCAGCGGTGCAGCCAATGTTAGAAATGTAATGATTCCAGTAAGATTAATGTGTGTTCTGGCCGTCTCGCTGAGGCCAAATGTTTCAAAAAAGGAGTTCATTTCATGAAATTACAATTGGCAATGTAACAAATTAAGCTGCCGGCTTCAGCCTTCTCTCCTCCCCCCTGCCTCTCTCTCCTACGGGCAGCCGGCGGGGACATGCATGTCCCCAAGAGTCATTCGTCGCGCAAGGGCAGCCGGCGGGGACATGCATGTCCCCAAGAGTCGTTCGTCGCGCAAGGGCAGCCGAGCGGGGAGGCTGCAGACATCGCTTCTGCCAGCACCCGCTCTGCAAGAACGAACAGCAGGATTCCCTGCTGCGACAAACGACTCTGGGGGGACACGCATGTCCCCGCCGGCTGCCCAGTAGTGTATAGGAGAGAGGCAGGGGGAGGAGGGAGAGCTGAAGCCGGCGGCTTCATTTGTTACATTGCTGCCGGCTTAATTTCATGAAATGAACTGACTTTTTGAAACATTTGGCCGCAGCGAGACGGCAAGAACATACATTAATCTTACTAGAATCATTGCATTTCTAACATTGGCCGCACCGCCGCGGCCACTTCGCACAGTGGCCGGCCAGAACACAAAGTGGCCAAACTTCGGGTTCTGGCCGTAACATATACGTGATTGAGTTTGACACCACTGATGTATAGTATACTACCTCAGTGGCACTACCTATTCTTGTTATGGAGGCTTCATTGAGTCTTGGTGAGTGTTGATGTCCAGTGACACCTATCGGTATGGAAGTGCTGCTACACCCCCATCCACCCGCTGTGAAGCTTATACCTCCGGATATGGAGCAGCGGAGACCAGGGGAGTCGCGCCGGCGGAGCAGGTAATGTATTGCAGCTGTATTGCGTCGCCGTCGGGCACTCGAACGCCACTAGCGACGCGCTCCCTACCCGCGGGCGATCGACGGTAATTTCCCGCACGGAGCGATCGACGGAATCGATCTATTTCTGGACGAAATAGATCAAAATTTAGCGTTAACGATTTTACAGCAGATTCGATCCCAGTGATCGAATCTGCTGTCGATCGGCAGGGAATCGGCCTAGTGTATGGCCAGCTTTATAGTTGTTACAAAAGCTGAGCTTATAATCTTGTTTGCGGCCTTATCAGGCAGCTCTGCAAAGGATAAAAAAAGAGCATTTCAGAGAGGCAAAGTCTTTCAAAAGTAGAGATTGGCAAGTGTAAAAAGCAATGTTTAAAGTGTTACAAGCATTTGACAGAAATCTATCCGATGATCAAATCTGCTGTAAATCTATAACTGTATGGCCACCTTTACATAGACAAACATGGACCCATTTAAGAATAATCAGCCTAGGCAAAATTGCGAATCATTTGGAAATGTTATCATCTGCAGTACATAATATTATTAAAAGAGTAAAACAAATCGAGGGAATCTCTAAACAAGGGACAAGGACAAAAACTAATATTGGATGGCCATGATCTCTGTGTTCTCAGGAGCACTGCATTCAAAACCGACATAATTTTATATTGGAAATCACTGCAGGGACTCAGGATCAGGAACTCTTCCGGTGAATACAGTTTGTGGATTTTTCTTCTTGCAGGCGTGTACATAACACTGCAACACCATAATCATTAATTCACTGACCTGTTAGCAGACTTACCTTTAGTCTGACACCATCCAAAAGGTGCAAAGATTTGCAACATTATACAGATTTGCATATTTGTACTTTATTTACTGTTCTCCAGCATTCTCAAACATTAGTAATCAATATTATTGTGTGACTCGCTGCCAGGGCTCGTTCAAGGTCTAATGGGACCCCAGGGTCTAATGGGACCACCAGCACAAAATTCACTCCCCAGGGCCCATGAGCGCTGCTGCCTGGTCTCAGGTGCAAAAATGGTGCATCATGAGCACTTTGTACAGATATATAGTTGAAGCCCTCAAATTAAACATCTAGGTTAAAGAGAGCTGTACTGTGTACCGTAATGCAGGAATTACAATTTTGATTATTGTCACAAGACAAGGTCAAATTATTTCTTCTGCAATAGCTCCCTGGCTTCCTGGGAGTCCACAGAAAAAGCATATTTCACTCTATATCTCTCTCTCTCTAGAAGTAAACAACATACTGTACATCTCTGTATGAAGTCATCACTCCCCTGATTGGCAGCAGCAGCAGCACAACAGACAATTCCATACCTTTCCCTAGCAGTGACGCTTTGCTTCCCAGATGGGCCACATCTGCACACACACAGAATGTTTGATCTCTCTAATTCAATTACACTTTCAGACTTACAGTATTATACATAAAGCACCACCTGCAATGTATTTACAGTAAAACGGATATAAAACATGAAAATAGAGGGAATCACATGTGGCTGACTACCATAACGCAGATGTGTACTTTAACAGACAAAAAACGTATGCTCTTTAATCTTGGAATGTGTTGTCTTCATTTCTATTTATAAGGACAGTTTCATCTCAATAAAAGGAAATAAAGTTTTCGTTCAGTATGCAATTTATTGCATTATGCACAACAACCGGAACGACCTTGTTTTTCTATGGATAGCAACTAATAAGTTGACAATTAGGCAAGAAAAGTATATTAAACTTAAAGGACAATTGAAGTGAGAGGTATATGGAGGGAGACTGCCATATTTATTTCCTTTTAAACAATACCAGTTGCCTGGCTGTCCTGGTAACCCTCTGCCTCTCATACTTTTAGACATAGACCTTGAACAAGCATGCAGATCAGAGGTTTCCACTGAGAGTGATATGGAGGCTGCCATATTTATTTCCTTTTAAACCATACTAGTTGCCAATAGTTTTGAGCACCTCTCCCAGCCTCTCAGTTGTTCATGCTATAAATAATTTCTTCCATTTCCATCCCATTGAGGTTGGAGGGGTTTTCCCTTGGGTCACATGGGCAGACGCCATTGTGACATCCAGTTGTATTTGACCTAAGAGAGCAACCGTATCCAGTCCCATTGGGACACCTGAGTGGAGTCAGGTGCATTGTCTCCACCTGCCTTAACCACCCTGGCGTTCTGATTAAATCGCCAGGGTGGCTGCGGGAGGGTTTTTTTTAAATAAAAAAAAAACTATTTCATGCAGCCAACTAAAAGTTGGCTGCATGAAAGCCCACTAGAGGGCGCTCCGGAGGCGATCTTCCGATCGCCTCCGGCGCCCAGAATAAACAAGGAAGGCCGCAATGAGCGGCCTTCCTTATTTTGCTTATATCGTCGCCATAGCGACGAGCGGAGTGACGTCATCGACGTCAGCCGACGTCCTGACGTCAGCCGCCTCCGATCCAGCCCTTAGCGCTGGCCGGAACTTTTTGTTCCGGCTACGCTGGGCTCAGGCGGCTGGGGGGACCCTCTTTCGCCACTGCTCGCGGCGGATCGCCGCAGAGCGGCAGCGATCAGGCAGCACACGCGGCTGGCAAAGTGCCGGCTGCGTGTGCTGCTTTTTATTTGACAAAAATCGGCCCAGCAGGGCCTGAGCGGCAGCCTCTGGCGGTGTTGGACGAGCTGAGCTCGTCCAGACCGCTCAGCAGGTTAAGTGGTTGGTTGCCCCTATTGTAACCCACCTTTGTGAGTCGCTTCTTTTTGATTTTATATCCTATCCATTAGCTACTAATGTGCTACGCTATTTGGGCTCATTTTGTCTCTGTGTCTGTTTCCTCAGGGTGTCAATACACCCCACTCTTTTATATTTACTATATCAGAGTTCACTGTACCAGATTCTACTGTAGTATTCAATATCTCATAATATAGGGAGGTGGTAAAATTGGTCAGTGTTTGGCCAATCACAATTGAAAGTGTGTACCAGGCTTAAGTGTGCATACACAAATGCAATTTTATTGGCAAATGACTGGCCAATTTGTCCACTTCCACATAGTCTAAGAGCTTACTTAAAGGAAACCTTAACTGAGAGGGATATGGATTTAAAAAATACCAGTTGCTTGTCAGTCCTGCTGATCTCTTTGGCTGCAGTAGTGGCTGAATCACACACCTGAAACAAACATACAGCTAATCCAGTCTGACTTCAGTCAGAGCACCTGATCTGCATACTTGTTCAGGGGCTGTGTAGAGACACAGGACCAGCAGGAGAGTCAGGTAACTGGTATTATTTGAAAAGGAAAAATGCATATCCTTCTCAGTTGAGGTTCCCTTTAAGGTGGCCATACATCAGGCAACTCGGCGGACGATCGACCATCCGATTTCATTATTATAATCGAATTGGATGAAAATCTGTGCTGCCAAGTGCATGCCCAACCGACCGACAATGCAACCAATTTTGCACACCCCACGTGGTTTCCTAGTAAGGGCATGCTTCTGACGTCACACACGCACGCTTTTTACTAGGAAACCAATTGGGCCACGCGTGTATGCAGAGGAGATATCATGGAGGCAGCAGGGGACAAGCGCAGGCCAATGGACAGGTATACTTTACACGGGGCACCGGGGGAACATTTTTCATTAGAGGACACAGGCGGATGGATGCGGCACACAAGGCCGTTTCCGGATCGAGTTCAGCATAAAATTGATTGGGAATCGGCCTTTAGTGTATCAAATCTCTCTCTTATCAAATTCGACTAGAGAGAGATTTGTCTCTTGGTCGAATATGCCCATACATCGCTAGATGTATGGCTACTAGGGATAATCAATGAGATGCAGATTTTTCCGAAATTATGCAAATTTTTATGCAAATGTATGCAGTTTGAAAATGGACCAATCATTTTAAACTCAGGTTTAAATTGATTGGTTCATTTTCAAGCTGCATACATTTGCATGAAAATTTGCATACATTTGCAACAACTCGGAACAATATGCATATCTGTGATCATCCCTAATGGCTACCTTTAGACAAACTGTTCATAGTTACATAGTTTGTTTAAAGAAAAACATTTGTCCATCAAGTCCAACCACAAAACAATTTTAGAAAAAATAAAACACCATCCTGAACCTGAACATATCCCAGCTGATTCAGGGGAAGGCAAAAAAAAAAAAAACCTTACAAAGCCTGGGCCAATTAGCCTTAAAAGGGAAAAATTCCTTCCCGACTGCAGATGGCAGATGATAAGTCCCTGGATCAATGCTTACAAGAATTACCCTATTTTTTGGACTAAAGATGCTCCTGACCATAAGACGCACCTAGGTTTAGAGGACACAAATCAGGGAAAAATATATATATATATTCTAAACCTGGTGCATTCATGGTGAAGGGGCACTTTGTGGATTATGCCCCGTTTGTACCTCATGCTCCCTTCTATATCTTGTGTCTCCCTGTGTCCTCCTGTGTCCCCCTCTGTCCTCATTGCGTCCTGCTCTATGCCCCTTTGTGTCCCCCTTGTGTCCTCTTCTATGCCTCTTTATGTCTCCCTGTATCCTCTGTTTGTCCCCCTGTGTCCTTCTCTGCATCATGATGTTAATCGGGTCACCTCAGTCGCCTTTTTTCCAAGCTGAATAAGCCCAGTTTGTCCAACCCTTTTTTGGTAAGCGAGATCTTCCATCCTTCTGATTTATTTAGTTGCCCGTCTTTGTACCTGTTCCAGAAGGTCAACGTAATTTTTATAGTGTGGTGCACAAAACTGTATTCCAAAATCCAGATATGGCCTCACAAGTGATGTATACAGAGAAAGTAGTATACTAGCATCTCAAGATATTTCCCTTTTTATGCATCCCGGAATTTTATTTGCTTTAGCTACCGCTGCTTGGCATTGTATACGATTACCTAACTTGTTCATTGTATTTCAAATCTGTTGGCCCTCATACTACATGGAGGTGGTAAAATTTAGATGTGTGTATGCACCTTTAGGCCTGGGACCCACTAGCAGTGTTTTTTTAAGAGTTTGTGATTTGAAAATCTCTTGCTAATGTAATGCTATTAGGAAAGCACATCCCTCAAGTGGGATCAAACCCATAGCATTATATTAGCAAGAGATTTTCAACTCACAAGTGCTTACAAAAGGCTTAGAAAAGCACTGCTAGTGGGTTCCAGGCCTTAGAGCCAGACAAATTACATTTTTAAAAATGAAAACCAAGACAGCAGCTGAAAATTTTCCAAGTTGTCTGTAATGGTCAATGCAAGTTATAACATGATTCAATGTGGATGGATTTACCCAATGCACAGTTCATCCGATTAATCTCAGAATTCAACAAATATTCACTTTAAATTGAGTTTCTACAGATTTGCAATAAAGTCTTTGGGCATCCAAGTTTGTCACATTATTTGAGGTAATTGCAAAACATCAAAATGACTAAAAGGGTCAGGGCCACCTTTACATTACACTTGCATACATATGCATCTGCCACTCATTCCATATGCTTCAGTCATTGTAAAAGTTGCTTTGCATCACGTCAGCTGTTAGGAACAGGTCACATTGGCAACTGAGAAAGCGACGGTGTCTACTAGCCAGAGTCCATCCTGCAGGACGCATGCTGACACTTGAAGTGATGAGAGCAAGTATTCAGATCAGAGAGGGATCTATATGATGGTTGTAACTGCTGAGGAGCGTTGTAAAAACAGCGCTGGAGATTTGGGCACAGCTGACGCCAGCCTAGGCCTAATGGGAATTACGGCTACAGCTATGCTCATTGATTAATTTGGGCGCCGTCAGAAGGTGGAGCACAAATTACTATAAAATCACTGTAATTTGACAGTTTTGGAAGACCTGGTTCAGTTGGTTTAAATGTAAGAAGTCCCCACAGTACTCCACTCTCGTCTCCAACTAGAATAATTTTGCTGCAAGTATGCGGGAGGTAATTGGGCTGAGCCAAGACCAGTAGCCCTCTGCCATTGCACTAATCACATGGATGGCCCCTAGCTTGTGCTTCCACTATCTACCATTCCACCACTTACTTTTCTTTCTCACTGTCCTTTGTTCTTTTTGTCTCTTTTTTTGTGTGTTCTTACTAACCCGGGGATGGACTACTTAGGGTTTGTCAAGATGTTTTATATAGTGGGCATCCAGCTGTGAATATTCAACTCGGCGCTGGACTGCTCAAGTTTACTGGCACTACTGCGTTATGACAAATACCTCATCTGCTTCATCTGTGTTGCACGGTTAATAGATTTTGCTTGACTATTCCAACGCAGACGCTGTCTTAAAGAGTCCACTGAGATGGGCTCGATGTTGAGTTCCTGTTAATATGGTTTTATGGAACTGTCTGACGGCACTGGTTGGCTGTCAGGCTTGTTTGTTTATTAATGGGACTAATTTCCTAGTTGTGTTCTTTTTTTTAGGATTTCCACTGTCTGAAAACGTTTCTTAAAAAAAAAAAAGATGACTGTAATTTGGCCGCCAACAATAACAGGCAACTGAATTACATCTTTCCTTACATTACTATCCATGGCCACCTGGAGGGGGAATAGTAATTAACACCAGCAGGACTTTTGCAGGAGCAGTGCGAGTGTTTTTCGGCTTTACCCCGTGCCTAAATCTCCCGGTGGCTTAATTATATACCTGCTCTGCTGACCATCTGCCCATGTATGGGCGCCTTAACATATGCAACTAGTTCATAATAGAGTAATATGAGCAGTAAAACACTGACGAAGCTGTGGACACGCTGAAACACATCATGACATGATCAGCACAAGTTGAGCACCACGGCAGGCATCTCCAGTCTTCCATTCCACCAGAACCGGGACTGCTACTGGCCAAAGCCGTTCCCAGGTTACCCCCACTGGTTGCTGCTGAGAGGGCTTTTAAGCCCGGAAATACATTTGTATTTCATCTTATCTAGTAAGTGCAATTTGTTTTGCACATTTTTAATGATTAAAGGATAACACACTACGGAGCGCTCCTTTTTCTCTTTTGTTTTTGTTTTCACCAAGTCGAGATGTACAGCCCAGCTTGCAGGAGTTGCTAGAGTGTGTGATCACTCATTTGGCTGGATGGTGTACTGGTTAAGGGCTCTGCCTCTGACATGGGAGACCTGGGTTCGAATCTCGGCTCTGCCTGTTCAGTAAGCCAGTAATTCAGTAAGGAGTTCATTGGGCAAGACTCCCTAACACTGCTACTGCCTACTGAGTGCGCTCTAGTGGCTGCCTCGCAAGCGCTTTGAGTCCGACAGGAGAAAGGCGCTATACAAATACTGCCATTATTATTATTATTTGTTAGCCTTGTTTGAGCAGTGCAAGATTGCCCATATTTTTAATATGAGCAGTAGATGGGAATGAGCAATCTGTGTAGACATGCAAAAAATCCCATCAGACGTGAGAATCCCTCCACCCTGTGGAATGAATGTGCCATTGCCGTCAGCCAAGTAGGAGTGTTGCAAAATGTGTAATATATTCTTCTGCATATTTTAATTTCAAAGTTTATTTATTTATGCATTTTAACAGGGCTGGGTAAAGGCAGAGGCTTAGTAGGGGCCAGTCTCTGGGCACAGAGGTCATGAGGGTACATCTATGCCACCCCTCCCCAGTAATTGCTGAGTGGAGAATGCAGCAGAAGGTACTCATTGCAGTGTTTCCGCTATATGACTACATTAAGTGGCAACTCATTACGTGATGGGGCTGGAGGAAGTCATAGTAAAGGGATGTTGTGAGGTGACTGCGAACGGTAGTATCTAACTTTTCTTTTAGGATGTTACAGTTCCTTTGAGTACTCTCTGCGTAAAGCACATGTACAAGCACATGTTATCAATATGGTTATTTGTACCATGATCTATGAGATATATGGCATGCAATATTGATTTTATAAGTCTATTTGCCAGGTACTGCCTTATGTGGAAAGGTTTACGCTAGGCCATACCATGTTTGAATTTAGCTGGTTAGGTAGTAAAAATTGCTAGTCGCTTATTAATAAAGTGTGTTTGTAGTAAGACACTGTGCTGGTCTCTACTAACTAGTCTCTAATTTTTAATAACCCTTGCTCATTTATGTCCCACCCGCAATTCTGGAGTGCAGGACACAATACCACCTAAGTGTGCTACTTATGGACTAAAAGGGGACACAATTTCATGAGGCAAATGTTGGTATTTACATTCCTATTTTTAATAACAGGGATATGTGAGGGAGCAGGCTGGTGGTGTACTTTATTTTCTGGTTGAACTAGATGGATGTAGGTCTTTTTCAACCCAAATAACTATGTAACTATGTAATAAGTAACTATCATGTAGGCAATGGCTGTCGCAAGCATAGGTAGTATGAAATAAAACAAAATAGAATTTTGCCCGTAAAGCAAGCCTATCTAAAATATGAGCTTAATAAGCTAAATGTATGTACAAATATAAAATGAGAAATAAGGTTTTGCTTACCAGGGAGGAGTAAATCTGCCAAAACCAAATTCACAGAATCATTTGCGAAACTACGATAGTTTACACATGCACATCTGCCTTTGCCTGTGCATACCTCCCAACTTTTTGAAACAAGAACAGCTTTAACCAATTCACCACTGAGGCCGTGTTCCCATTGCGTTCCGATCGCATGAGTGTTCACGTTGGGCAGTTTTTGACATGATTTTTCACCCCCCAATTCCCGGTGCTTGGGTGGCCGGTGTGTTTTTGTTAAAAGCGCTTTTCTAAGCGCTTTTCCAGAGCGTTTTTTTTTCACTCTCGATGCAAGTCAGAAAAACTCTTTGAGCCGGAAAATAATAAATACAACTTATTTATTCTTAAAACCGTGAACGCAATCGTTGCACAAAGTGATTTTGTAAGCATTTGCGTTTTTCCTATATCTTCCATTGAGGTAGAATCGCCTAGAAAACAGTTCATGCAACACTTTTAAGACCTGAAAGTGAACGGAACACCCCAATCTGATCTAGAACAGAGGAAAGCATGGTGTAAGCGCTTTCAGGGCGATTTTGGAAAACCGCCAGGGCTTGAAAAAATGAAAAAGCAGCTTTAGTGTGAACTAGCTTTCAGGTGTTTGTCCCATTACAGACCATAGCAATTTTCACCTTTCAATGCTCCTCCCTTTCATTTGCCAATAACTTTATCACTACTTAGCACAACAAAATGATCTATTTTTTTTGCCACCAATTAGGCTTTCTTTGTCACATTTTGCTAAGAAATATTGTATTGTAAATGCATTTGAAAAAGAACCCGAGGTGGGTTTTAAGAATCCAGTTAGCATACAGAGGCTGGTTCTGCATACAATAACCAGCCTCTGTTGCTATGCTGTTTCTCCCCAGCCCCCCCCCCCCCCCCCCCGCGCACTCTGCTGTCCCCCATAAATCAATCGCCATGCTGGCGACACGCAGCGTGTCGCCAGCCGGCTGTTTACATGTGAAGTGTCAGTCTGCCACTCCCCCACCTCCTCCATAGCGCCCGGTCCCCGCCCGCGTCCCTTCCCTCCAATCAGCGGGGAGGGAAGGGACGCGGGCGGGGACAGGCGAGGGAGCGGCAGACCAACACTTCACATATAAACAGCCGTCGCCAGCACGGCGATTGATTTATGGGGCAGAGCACAGGGGGGAGATGGTATAGCAACAGAGGCTGGTCATTGTATGCAGACCCAGCCTCTGTATGCTAATTGGATTCTTAGAACCCACGTCAGGTTCTCAAGGGGAATAAGGAAAAAAAAATATATGTCTCAGTTTTCTGCCATTATCGTATTAAAATAATGCATGCTCCTGCAATTAAAACCCACATATTTTACTTGCTCATTTGTCCTAGTTATTACACCATTTAAATTATGTCCCTATCACAATGTATGGTGACAAAACGTTTTGTGGCCGTCGCTAATTACAAGTTCTTATTTGCAAAGATAACAGTAATACACCCTCAAGACATACATTTAAAAAAAAGTTAAGTCCCTAAGGTAACCATTTAGGTTTTTTAAAATATCTTTTTATGCAAATTATTTTTGGTCACTAAGAGTGGGGGAGGTAAGGGGTTAAAATTTAATGGAGGATATAGGTAATTTTTATTTAAAAAAAAAAAAAAAAAAAAATGTATGTAGGTGTAATTTTAATATTTGGCCACATATGCCCACACAGATTCTTCCTGCGCGTAATGTAAGGAGCATGTATGTGTTACTGTGTTTGCTACAATGACCGCAGGCATCTCATTGATGCCAGTGATCATTGACACGGGGACCTGGATCAATGAATGGGTACTGTGTTCACTGATCTCCTCACTAACAGGCAGCGACGGGGGGCACATGCACGAGTGAGCGGGAGCGCACACAGCAGCGATCGCGGCGAGATACATCTATCTACACCTCTGGAGCCAAGATGAAGTCGGGGGAGGGGGGGGCGTAGATATACTGTATAAAAAAAACTAACTAACTGGTTAATACATGTCCCAGCCACACCCTTAGTTATCCATATACCACAAAGAATTCATAAGCAATACATGTAAAGTATGAAAATAAGTTTAGAGTCAATGAAACATTCAGTAGAAAAATACATATACTGTATTTACATAGATCCATATGTCATTCCTGAAAGAGGTATAAGGCTCTGTTCACATCTAAAAATGAAATCACTGATAGCAGGCATTTGATTTTTTGTGTGTTTTTTGCCCCCTCCCGGCGCTCCACTGCACCCTACGATTTTGTGCAAAGCGCTTTTGTACACTTTTGCAGAGTGATTCTGTTTTTGCACTTCCTGACGTTAGTCAGGAAGTGAACTCTTTGACCCGGAAATGAATAAATACAATGTATTTATTCTTAAAATCGCTAACGCAATTGCCGCACAAAGTGATTTTGTGAGCGATTAGCACTCTTCCTATTCCTTCCATCGGCCCAAAAATGGTACAGGCACCGCTTTGCGGAGCAGAAAGCAGACAAAACACGCCGATATGAAACCTCTCATAGAGATTCATTGCACAAGCGTTTTGTGGGCGATTTTGAAAATCGCCTGCGCTTGAAAATGCCCTAGATGTGAACAAGCCCTCAGTGAGGAAGAAAGAGGGATAGGGGATTTTATTCCCAAAGAGGGATACAGCCAAGAAAACAATTCACTACTACCGTCTCCCTACAACAAGGCATGAGGATGTCCTAATTCCTTTTGGTTGCTAGGGGCACGCTCTATATAGTCCGATGCCTTTGCAAGGATACCAGGGAACACTCCATTGGATATAGAAAAGGGTAACTTTACCCAGAAAGTCTGTTATATGGTGAATTCTGGCCCCAGGTTTGCAATGCTGCAAAGAAAATGCTGTACACGCTATGGTAATTGATAAATAAGGTTCAATTAATTCAGTTTATGCAGGGTTATGTAAACGTATTCAACTTTTCCAATGGGTTAACTTCCTCCTTTTACATAGACTGCAATGCAGCTCCCACTGTGAACCTGGACATATACGGCCACAACCCTATACCAACGGGCCAGAGATTATGTTATAAAAAGACGACATCTGCATTTCCTTTGTGCTTTGTCTACATTTAAGGCAGACCCAAACCAAATTTTTTAAATTCAAAATATTTAGTTGCACCACTCTGACACATACAAAGATAAACACTCCTTCAAGCCTATGAGCATTTCAGTGCATGCTTTTCACCCTTCTCTTTTCATAACTAGGGTTATACAGGTGGCAGCCGTTACTTCAGGAGCTTAATAGGTTTTAGGTCATGGGAGTGTGTCATCAGCTACCCTCCCTCACAGGATCATCATCTATGTGAAATCTCACACAGGCTGAGATCACCTCCCCTGTGACATCATCAGTAGCAGCCTGTGTTTTTTTGTTTTTTTATCTCCTCCACCTGTCTGCCGTATTCTGTCCCGGCAATATGAAAGGAAGAGAGGGGTTCTTCCAATAAATGTAAAATATTTTATATTTGTCCTCATGCAGCTGGAAAAAGGCTGCTATTTATTATTATAATTTAGAAAATAGATTTCTGAAATCTTGTATTTTTAGTTTGGGTCCACTTTAACTGAAATAACTTCATTACAGAAGCCCCAATAAAACCAGTTTCTAGAGAGTGTTTATTTAAAGGCTTGACCATATAGTAATAGGATATGACCTGTGAATGTTGCAAGCGTGTGCATTCCTGATACAGCCATGACATAGCTGTGAAGCAACTTTTACAACTCATGAGTCAAAGCGCAGCCTGCAAGTCCAGACCCAGCAGTGTGAATGAATCTAACAAAGCGTACTACAAGACGTGTGTGTCTAAGGTAAGAAATATGTTCCTGGCTGGATGATCAACTCCTGAGTCCAACACAGAGGGAGTGGCACCAGATACTCACTTTATAGGCACGCTACATTTTATTCCAGAGCTAAAAACAGACATGCATGTTATTCCACATATTCTTGCAATAGAGAAACCTTCCATCTACAGTTTTCATCAACATACAGATACACCAAAACTGCTCACAGACAATCTATGCAGAGTATTTTCTTAACTGAACATTTATTACTGTATATAAAGATAAAAAGATGGGAAATGCAGATAGATGGAAGAGGACTAGGAGTTTAAAAAGAACCTGAAGTGAGAGGGATGTGGGAGGCGCATACATCAAATAAAGGCGCATGGAAATTTGGGCGCTCAGTAATGCCAATAGTAAGATATTAGTATTTAATACCAATACATTACGATTGTCTAAAATAGAGGTATTAAATACCTATATTTTACTATAGCAAAACCTAACCCTACTCTCACACAGAACCCCAATTCCTGCGTCCCCCTCCCCCCAGCTGCGCAAACTACCTACCTGATGGCTAACCCTTAACCTCCTTGGCGGTATGAAAAATACCGCCAGGAGGGAGCGCAGCAGTTTTTAAAAAAATTTTTTTTTTTTATCATGTAGCGAGCCGAGGGCTCGCTACATGATAGCCGCTGCTGAGCGGCATCCCCCCGCTTCGATCGCCTTCGGCGATCTCCGATCAGGAAATCCCGTTCATAGAACGGGATTTCCTGGAGGGCTTCCCCCGTCGCCATGGCGACGGGGCGGGATGACGTCACCGACGTCACTGACGTCGGGACGTCATTGGGAGTCCCGGGCCACCCCTCGGCGCTGCCTGGCACTGATTGGCCAGGCAGCGCTGGGGTCTGGGGGGGGGGGGGCCGCGCGCCGCAGCAGATAGCGGCGATCGGGCGGGGGCCGGCGGCGATCAGAGTGCTGGCGCAGCTAGCAAAGTGCTAGCTGCGTCCAGCAAAAAAAAAATTATGAAAATCGGCCCAGCAGGGCCTGAGCGGCACCCTCCGGCGGCTTACCCCGTGTCACACACGGGGTTACCGCCAAGGAGGTTAACCACACACACGCCCCCTCCCTGGCACCTGACCCTTAACCCTCCCCCCTGCACAAACTACCTCCCTAATACCTAAACACACACACACGTCCAGAAATTAATTAAAAAACACAAATTCTCGGCCACCCTCTGCATCCACGGCTGCTGTGCTTGCGATCAGGTGCAAACATTGAGCAGTCCTATGCAGACCAGGCAGTGAAACTAACTGCATCACCTACTTACGTACATAAATTTAAACTAGCTCAATGTATAAAAACATTCATGTTAATCGTAAAAATTATTATATTTGATGAAAAACACACACTCCTCTTAAAGGGAACCTGAAGTGAGAGGGAGATGGAGGCTGCCATATTTATTTCCTTTTAAACGGGAACCTTAACTGAGGGGGGCCCGGGACTTCAACCTGTGCCCGCGCCAAACTAATCCTCCGGTCTCCCACAGTGAGACAGTTTCAGGCGACTGGCCAGTTGCATCCTCGCTCACACTCCCGTAGATGCCCTGCACATGCGCAGTACTAGATTTCTCGTGAACGAGGATGCGCACGACCAGGGCCATGCAGGCGCATTGGCCACCAACTGGCCAGAAACAAAACTAGCTCACTGCAGGGAACCAGAGGATCGGTTCGTCTCGGCGCAGGCTCAGGACATTTGCAAGGGGCCGGTAGAAGCCCCAGGTAAGTTAAACTCTTCCCCCCCTTCAAGTTAGGGTTCCCTTTAACCATTTATGCCTCCAGGACGTAGTACCTACGTCCAGGAGGCCACTGCGCGTCCGCGCACTCCCGGCCGTGGATTTGGTAGCCCAGGAATCAATGTATCGGGCTATGGTGCCCGAGCACTGATTCCTGATTTCTCTCGGAAGCTATGCTTTTTCTGAAGCTCTGTCCCTCTAAGCGTACATTGTACGCTTAGAGTGACGTCATGTAAACAAACTCAAGATTGCCATCTTGTGGCCAAAAAGTAAAACTACAAGTAAAAGTAAAAAAACATTACAATACACAAATATTTCCCCCAATAAAACACTATTTATATCCCACCCTCCCAAAAATGCCCACATAAAATGTTTAATAAAAAAACAAAAAAAACCACTACTATAGAAAAAAAACAAAACACAAATATTTACCTAAGGGTCTTAACTTTTTAAATATCTATGTAAAGATGAAATATTTCTCTCTATTTTTTTTTTATAAGCTTGTAAACAGTGATGGATGCAAAACGGAAAAAATGCTCTTTTTTCCAAATAAAATATTGTCGCGATACATTGTGATAGGGGCATAATTTAAACGGTGAAATAACCATGACATATGGGCAAATACAATACGTGGGTTTTAATTATGGAGGCATGTTTTATTTTAAAACTATAATGGCCGAAAACTGACAAATAATGAATTTTTTCATTTTTTTTCTTATTCTTACTGTTAAAATGCACTTACAGTAAGGTAGCTCTTAGCAAAATGTACCCCCCAAAGAAAGCCTAATTGGTGGCGGAAAAAACAAGATATAGATCAGTTCATTCTAATAAGTAGTGATAAAGTTATAGGCTAATGAATGGGAGGTGAACATTGCTCGGATGCATAAAGTGAAAACGACTGAAGGCTGAACTGGTTAAAGCCAATGGGTACCGTTAAAAAAAAAAAAAAAAAAAAAGTCAGATACTCACCTAAGGAGAGGGAAGTCTCGTCCCTCTCCTCTCCCGGGGCCCTCGGTGCTGCACTGGCTCCCCCGTTCGCGTCCGCCGCCGCAGGGACTTCAAGGTCTTCGGAAGCATACTACGTACGCGTGAGCGCGTCATAGAGGGCGCATGCGTAGTATGGAGCGGCCGCGTCATCGGGAGCCCGAGTGCTCCCGAAGGCTTCCGAAAGCTCCCTTCGGCATGCGGAAGTGGCAGTATTTGACCGAACTGGTCGAATACTGCCACGGGGGATCCTGCGCGGGACCGGGCACCAGGAGAGGGAAGGCTCATTAGGACAGAGCCTTCCCTCTCCTTAGGTGAGTATCTGACTTTTTCTTTTTATAAACGGTAAACATTCACTTTAAACAATACCACTTACCTGGCATCCTGCTGATCTTACTGGCTTTAGTAGAATCTGAATCACACACCTGAAACAAGCATGCAGCTAACCTTGTCAGTATGATCTGCATGCTTGTTCAGGGTCTATGGCTACAAGCATTAGGGGGCAGATTAGCTGGACAGCCAGGCAACATGCATAGTTTAAAACTAACTAAACTATCCCTCTCACTTCTTGTCCTTTAAACTACGTTCCCCAAAACAATGGTAAGGCAATGAAGTACCTGTGTGCAGTCTTACTGTACATGCTCCATATCAATACATTTATGGCTTTGAAAACACATTCATCATCATAATATCAAGAAATATACCTTGAGGAAAGCTCATCTCTGCATAGCCTACATACTTGAACTTGTAGACAAGCCAGTAAGCTGCAGAGCAGTTGTGTACAGACATGTACTCAATCAACTTCTGTACAACTAGTCATTTAACGTTATGTGTGTGTGTGGTGTGTGTGTGTGGTGTGGTGTGGTGTGGTGTGTGTGTGTGTGTATACAGTGTGTGTGTGTGTGTGTGTGTGTGTGTGTGTGTGTGTACACAATGTGTGTGTGTGTGTACACAGTGTGTGTGTGTGTGTGTGTGTGTACAGTGTGTGTGTGTGTGTGTGTGTGTGTGTGTGTGTGTGTGTGTGTGTGTGTGTGTGTGTGTGTGTGTGTGTGTGTGTACAGTGTGTGTGTGTGTGTGTGTGTGTGTGTGTGTACGTGTGTGTGTGTGTACAGTGTGTGTGTGTGTGTGTACAGTGTGTGTGTGTGTGTGTGTGTGTGTGTGTGTGTGTGTGTGTGTGTGTGTGTGTGTGTACAGTGTGCATACAATACGTACAGTGTGTGTGTGTACAGTGTGTGTGTGTGTGTGTACGTATTGTACAGTGTGTGTGTGTGTGTGTGTACAGTGTGTGTGTGTACAGTGTGTGTGTGTACAGTGTGTGTGTGTGTGTGTGTGTGTGTGTGTACGTGTGTGTACGTGTGCAGGTGTGTGTACGTGTGCAGGTGTGTGTGTGCAGGTGTGTGTGTGTGTGTGTGCAGGTGTGTGTGTGTGTGCAGTGTGTGTGTGTGTGTGTGTGTGTGTGTGTGTGTGTGTGTACGTGTACGTGTGTGTGTGTGTGTGTGTGTGTGTGTGTGTACGTATTGTACAGTGTGTGTGTGTACAGTGTGTGTGTGTGTGTACAGTGTGTGTGTGTGTGTGTGTGTGTGTGTGTGTGTGTACAGTGTGTGTGTGTGTGTGTGTGTGTGTGTGTACAGTGTGTGTACAGTGTGTGTACAGTGTGTGTGTGTGTGTACGTGTGTGTGTACGTGTGTGTGTGTGTACGTGTGTACGTGTGTGTGTGTGTACGTGTGTGTGTGGATTAACATAGTAATCGTGGTGCCCTTTTTCCACTTGTGCTATACAGGTTTTTACCTAAACACAAATGCTGTACATGCTGCTTTTTTCCTTCATTAGTGTTTATGGGAGCTCAAGAAAATCGCATTGCAATCAAAGTGCTATGCGATTTCCTTGTGATCCAACATTTTTTTCCCCTTCTTATTTGTCAGAAATTGCAAACACAAGCGGGTTGTGACACCCATCTAAACACTCGATGATCACGTCAAAAACCTGTGTCTAGTATAGATAAAATTGACATTTTACAATAAACTGAAGGGCCACTTCCCAGTTTATACAGGAGTGAAATATAGATTTCATACCTACATTGTAGGTAAAAATGCTGGGTGGCACTTAACGTAGTATTGAGTTTGCATTGTAAAGTATGCATTTGAAATTCCATATTGTGTTGCTGGAGAAGGGGACATACCGGTATCTACATTATAAAATGTGTGTATGCCCAAATCTTGTGTGTGTGTGCTTCACACACTCTTTCACATTGATGTGGCTGTACAGAGCAACTATGTAGCATTTGTCCTCCATCATTCCCTCCTGATGACAGGCTAGGCCTGCTCCGTCCTCCCATGTACTCAGCCCCCTATACCCTTCCCTTAGGTAATCAGCACAGAACTGAAAAATTCTCACATTGCTTACTGCCACTATACTTGCATAATGTCCTTGACTTGTAATATACACACTGTCTGTCCTTGTACGGTTTTTGTTTGTGTTTGTTAAGCAACTGCTAAGACAAATTCCTTGTAGGTGCAAATTTACTTGGCGAAAATAAATTGATTCTGATTAATAATAATTCCTATATTTGTATAGCTCTTTTCTCCTGGCGGACTTAAAGCGCTTGCGAGGCAGCCACTAGACCACACTCAGTAGGCAGTAGCAGTGTTAGGGAGTCTTGCCCAAAAACGCCTTACTGAATAGGTCCTGGCTTACTGAATAGAAAGAGCCGAGATTTGAACCCAGGACTCCTGTGTCAGAGGCAGAGCCTTTAACCATTACTAATCCAACAACCACCTCCTCCCATTACATGATAACCTCATTGTGCCTGTGCAAAGAAGAGGATGAGCTCACAAAAGGAGGAGTCGAGAGCAGTAGAAGAGGGGGTAAGAGAGGCAGATGCAACTGCAGCAGCTCAACTAGTAATCGCCCCATCACACCTACCCCACACGACCCCCCGCTGCTGCTGCACACACACACACACACACACTTGTCATTACACAGGCAGTTGGAATATGCGTGCAAAGCCCTGCATCCACACCATGCACATTACAACTGCCTTTTAGATATAAAGATAAGGACAGGGGCAATTTATTACGACTCCAGAAAGGTTTGAAATTTTACACGGTGGTTGTAAAGTAAAATGTATTTATTTTTAACACAAGTTTAAGTCCAGCCAGGAATAAAAAAGAAACAAACTTAAAGTATGAGCATTTCATCAGTTTTCATAATCAATTGTCTTTATAGGTTTCTAAAGCTTTGAAATATATTTTTTCTAATGTTTCCCCATGTCTCAACTGTTACCTGGTGGAGATGACAATTATTCTGACTTGCATACAAAGTTACAGTCAATTATGATTAATCCAATTACACTCCAATGAATTTGCATGCAAGTTGGAAAATGTAGCATCCCATGAATCATCTCTGCTACCTGGTGCCAACTACTAGAATTCTGACACCAGTAATTCATGCAGGGCACCCATCACAATGTTCTGGGCCTCATAGTACTGGGCAAACCTACTGGGCAAACCTACTGGGCTCCTCCCACTCCCCTCTGCCCCAACACCCCAAATCCAAACCGGCTGAAAAATCTTGAAGAAAAGCAAAAAAGTCAGCATTTCCTTTTCATTTCATAAAGGAAACATACATATTCGGCACATTACGCAAACATATATAGGCAGCATGTCACATCACTAGCCAGGGAATCACCCAAACATAAGTCTCCCACCCTAAACCACCAAATATAACTAGGCAGTGACACCCCCCCCCCCCCTCCTAGAGAGAGAGGTGACAGTGTGTGGAACTGCTGAGGGATGGCTGTGGAGAGGCTTCAAAGGGACAGGAGCTTTGGGGGGGGGGGGGGGGGGGGGCTTGTGGCTGTGGAGAAAGGTCACTGTGGATGTGGCTGGGGCAGGATGTGAGTTCACTGAGTTCACTGTAAGCGCTACTGGGGAGTGGGAGGGTCACGGTGTGTGCCTTCTGGGGGTGGGAGGTGAGGTCACTGTAGATGGTATAGGGAGAGAAAGGGGTCATCTGCAGGTGCTGCAGGGGTTGGCAAGAGGTGATAACGGGAGCTGCTGGGGGGTGGGGGGGTGATAGAGAGGGGAGAGGTCAATGTAAATGCTGTTAGGGGTTAGGGAGAGAGGTCACTGTGGGCACTCCTAGTGGTGGCAGGCAGGGGTATAGGAAGAGGTCACTGTGGGAGCTGCGGGGGTTGACAAGAGGGTAGAGGACACTGGGGCCCATACATTGTGATATTTTCACTACTAGTAAAAAAACAAAACAAAAAACAAAACAAAACAAAAAAAAACACCTTTTACACAACCAGCAAGCAAACAAAGACTCATAATAGTTCTGACAGTACTTTTTCACCTACTTTGTAGTATTTTTTTCCATTGCAATAAAAAGTTCATTTAAATTGAAGATGAAAAATTATCTCTTAGGAGAAAATTTAGGAGAAAAAGTGAATTGCATATGGGCCAGGGAACATTAAGAGGGATCACTGTGGGTGCTGTTTGCAAGGGGAGGGAGGGGGGGGGGGGGAGTTAAAGGATACTTAGAAACATGTTCTGTTGCTATGAAGGTGGTGCACAAGTGATGTCAGCCAGCAGGTGTGTGTGTGCTCTCAGTAGGTGCTCAGCAGAATCGATCCGCTGTTCTGCTCACTGGCTGAGGTGTCACCGGGATCCACTGTACTCAGACTAGATTCCTAGGCAGAGGTGGTCATCAACCGCCTATGCTAAGTTTCATTTAATGTGTGTACAATGCTTAAAGATCATCAGCGAGATGATGATTTTTTTATTACATTGATGCAAATTTGGTTTCAATGTGTGCAGAGTGAAACAAAACTACCAAAATCAGCTGCAATATTAAAGAGGAGCTGTCAAACATACTATCTCAGAAAAGAAAAAAAAAACACACATATATAAGTAGAGAAATACTTGCTCTACTTATATAACAGATGTTTTGCACTGTCCACATTTTAATTTTAGTGATTTTTCTTTATTAAAAAATGAGAAAATCCTTAGGATTTTCTGTTTTGACTTGGTCTATCTTGAAGCCAATACCGACAATTTCCTCCCTTACTCTGTCTGTGTATCGTCCACCCTCCTCCCAGTCTTCAGACACTCCCACCAAGCTTTGCAATAGAAAGTGCATTGTCACTGTGTGACTGAAGCTTCTCAGCATGAGAAATATTGGCCAATCAGAGAGGAACAGAGGTGTGGAAGGGGAAAATAGGAGGGAAAGAGGCTTCAGCCAATCAGGCTGCATTAGTCAAGTCGGAGGGGACAAAAAAGAATAAAAGAAAACCCAGCATGCCCTGCAACTTAAATTTGTGCAGCAGACATACCAAATGAGAGCCAGGGAAACTGGAGAATGATCTTTTATGGACTAAGCTTGCAGGAGTGAGTAGATCACTGCCAGATTCAAGCAATAAGTTCTATCTGTGGGTAGAAATCCAAATATTGGTGTGATGATGTTCCTTTAATATCTGATCACTAGACAGAGCAAGCCTTGAAGCAGCATCATCATTATTATTTCAGTAACTGTTTACCAGGACTTAAAGAGAAACCCTGACCAAGAATTGAACTTCATCCCAATCAGTAGCCGATATCCGTTACATGAGAAATCTATACTTTTTTACAAAAGGATCATCAGCGGGCTCTGTATGGCTGATATTGTGGTGAAACCGCACCCACCCCACAGGAAACTTTGCAGTTTCCGGTCTGTGAACCTCATTCCAGTGACATCACCTGCCAGCAGTAAAAATGTCACCATGTGATAAATGTCAGAATGTAAATCAGGGAGAGGAAAGCTTTTACAATGGGCAAACACTGACTAAATAATGTATACATAATTATTGTAAAAATGAAGATTTTTTTTTCTTTTTTATTACATTATTTTCACTGGAGTTCCTCTTTAAGCTTTAATACATTTTAGACATATGCAAATCTTTTGTAGGTTTAGGACAAGTGCAATGTAGAAGATCAAGTGATGCTTACAATTTGGAAACATGCAATACTTCTTGTGTCCCTTTCTTCACAAGGTTTCTCTCACCGGCGGTTCCTTGACCATGTTAGAATCACAGTATATTTTCTGATGGGGTAAACATGGACGTGATACCCAGTGTTTGCTGCAAGTTAAGCTGGTATGCTTAAAAAGGACACTAAGTGAGAGGGATATGGACACTGCCATATCTATTTCATTTTGAACAATACCAGTTGTTTGGCATCCTGCTGATCTTTCATGCCTCTGTAGAGTCTGCATCACACACCTGAAATAAGCATGCAGATAGTCAACTTCAGTCAAACATCTGATCTGCCGACTTATTCAAGTTCTATGGCTTAAGAGGTAAAAGATCGGTAGGACTGCCAGGCAATTTGCATTGTTAAAAAGGAAATAAATATGGTAGCCTCCATACTCCTCACTTCAGGTTTTTAAAAAACAAAAACAAACAACACAAAAATAACCTTTAAATCTTATGTATATAAAATAAAGACATCCCACAGTTCAGTAAACATATTTCACAAAATATTGTACAATAAAATATTTTATGCATCAGGAGTGAATATTATAGCTGCCAGGCATCACTCGCTCTGCATAGTGAAGTCCATATGGCTTCATTAATTGTCCAGACCTTGTGCACACATCTCATTCAGTTCCCTGCTATAGGGCAGTCCACTCCTCACTGGACACCACAGGGACTGCGGCAAACCAAGTCACAATAAATAGTTTTCCTTTGATGATGCTACTAGATGGTTCCATTTTCCGATTCTTCTATGTAAGGTATACTTGTATCTTCATTTTCAACTGGCTGTCTTAAAATTGGCTCAGAGATTGTATAGATCTCATTTTCTTTCATTGAATGGGCCAGCGGGTCCTCCACTTTATCCTCTCTACTACTTCCATTAGGAAATTTAAGAGGTGGGACTGGTGGTGCCTCACCCATTGGGCCCTCAAAAGGTCTGTATACATCAACATCTGGATTAGGGTGGTCAGTTTCTTGCAAGAGGTGTCCATAGACCATTGTATCATCAATAACGGCATACACATGAGACTCGTTAGTCTTCCTACCCTTCTTAAAGAAAGCTTGTCGTCTAGGCACCTCTGTGTTCACCTCAGAATTGTATATACCCACCGGCGATTCCTTCTGCTTTTTCCTGCAATAAAATACAAAAGACAGTGATATACAAAACAGTCACATCACACAGTGTTCATTATTAAGATTTTGTTTATACTGGGTCCATTTTTACAGCACTCTGATAATCTTCTAACTTTTGACCTCTGCCATGAATTACGACCAACCCCTCAAGCTTTTTATTCTATATCAGACGTATCCAATCGCGGATACAAGGTTGGCTCACACCCATGCGGGCGACCTCAAGCAAGTCAGCTTTTAATCTTTTTTTTATCCAATCTCAGACATGTCCAGTTAGGGACATGCATCCATGGTTAGTGTAGTGTAGGGACCCCTCTAGGAGATTGGCCTTGATGTTGCAGAGGTGCTTAACCCCACAGCCTGTTGAAATGTGGTACCAGCACTCTTGTTGTGTTAACCTGTAAGCCCCTGGTGATCTGTATTAATACCAATCGCCAGCTGTTTGTGCTTAATAGTCTGCTGTGCTATGTGCCCAAAAAGCTATCGGATTATGTGTATAAAATAGTGACAAGTGAGAGAATAGAATTGTGAGTGTTTAGGAGCTGAGCACTATGTCAAAAGTAAAATAATACCATTTTCAAAGTTATGATGCAATTTCAGCAAAACTGCAACAGTCCAAATGTTACAAAATATGTATATCTGAGTAGGCCTGGGTCTCTAGTTTTCAGAATGGTGACAATTATTATTATTTATGGCTTTTCTTGATTATCCAGATGGTCCTTGTGCTTTACTAAGAAAGAATGACTATTACTTTTGGTGCAAAAATGGCCTTTAAAAATCCATTGGTGCTACTTGTAGTTAACAGTCTGCCATGTGCCCGAGAAGCTATCTGATCATGGATACTGGGTATCATTTTAACCATGACAAACGAGCAAATAGAATGTGGGGTCTTAGAGAGCTGAGGCTTATGTTATGTGATTTATTTTTTTTTTAGTGTCAAACTGAATCAAAAGCAATAAAAGTGTTATTTTCATATACTCTGCACCAAAGTAAAACACTGGTAAAAAACAAACAAACAAACCCCCCCACAAAAAGTGACGGAATTGAAACTAGAATACCTAAATAGTTACCTTAGGGACTAAGCTTCTTAAATATGTATGTCTTGAGGGTGTATTACTGTTATATTTGCAAATAAGAGCTTGTAGTTACTGATAGAGTACAATGAGGAAACAAATACACATTTATATCCAAGTAAAATATTGTCACCATACTTGGGATATAATTTAAATGTTGTGGTAACCAGGACAAATGGGCAAATGAAATGTGTGTGTTTCATCTAGAATAGCATAATTTAATTTCAAACGACAGGGCATGGAATTGGAGACTGTGCAATTTTTTTTCCCTTTAAAATGCAAATAAAGTAATTACTGAAAACAAAAATGCTAATTGGTGGCAAACAAAACAAGATATAGATAATTTAGTTGTGATGATTAGTGACGAAGTTATTGGTGAATGAATGGAAGGAGCGCTGAAAGGTGAAAATTGCTTTGGTCCACAAGGGGAGAAATCCCTGGTGAACTAGTTAATATAGATAGGCACATGTTCTCAATGATTTTGTAGAGAATAAAAAAGGGTTAGTATAATGGTAATAATGACATGTGGCTTATATTTCCACATCAGCAGCAGGACATCAAACTCAGTAAATAGTATCACAGAGTCATAAGTACATAAGTAAGAGCGGTTACTTACTTCTTTTTGACACAGCATACAGTTACTATCACTAATACCACAACAGCCAATGCTGCGCCCGCTGCAATCAGTATGGTCTTAACACCTGTGAAAATAAAGAGGTATTCTAGATACTTTCACTACAACAAACACCACATGAAATGAACGACGTTCCTTACAACTTCCTCTCCTGTATGTTTATATTGATCAGGGGTAACAAGAAGTCTAAAGCCCAATCTACATGATACGATTCTTTGTGCGATTTGATTACGATTCTATTTACGATCCCATTAAATCTGACATGTTCGATCGAGATTCGATTCAATTTGATTTGCCATTGCAAAATTAAGGCAAATCGAATTGAATTGAATCCCGATCGGTCATGGCGGAATTAATCGGATCGTAAATAGAATCGTAATCGACTCGCACAAAGAATCGTATCGTGTAGATTGGGCTTAAAACAGCTCTCACATATTCCAGTCCATCCCTATTTGCATGCATGACTAAACGTTATCCACTAGTCATGCTTATATAAAAGACATCCTCTATTAACAATTGATCTCAACAGATTATTACTTTGGTAGCAATCCAATTTTATAAGCCTGCTCAACAGACTGATATTGGAAGCTTTAGAAACTCCAGGCACAGAATGTTTATCTAGTTTTTTGTAAGTAGAACCTGTATTTTTGTGTATAAGACACTTGATCAGCACATGTCAAGCCACTTAAATGAGCCCCTAACAAGCCTTTTCCTCCAGCACAGGCTTCCCCAGCTGCAGAGTGCAGGCTGCTAAGCAAGATCTGATATGCCTCACTTTCTTGCAGTCTTTACAGCACAGGTGTTAAAGGAAACCTTATCCTCCTTGCCGGATATCCCGAACTCAGTTTGGGGTAACCTGCGCAGGAGGATTTCTCAGGCCCAGCTGGGCCGATTTGCATAATTTTTTTTTGTTACAAGCAGCTAGCACTTTGCTAGCTGCTTGTAACTTCCGATCGCCGCCGCTTATCCGCCGCAATCTGCCGCGCCGACCCGCCTCCCCCCCTCCAGACCCCTTGCGCAGCCTGGCCAATCAGGGCCAGGCAGCTCTGAGGGGTGGCCCGGGATTCCCTATGACGTCCCGACGTCGATGACGTCATCCCGCCCCGTCGCCATGGCGACCGGGGAAGCCCAGCAGGAAATCCCATTCTGAACGGTATTTCCTGCTTACTCTGATTGCCGGAAGCGATCGGAGTGGCTGAAGAGCTGCCGCTGCTCAGCGGCTATCATGTAGCGAGCCCTCGGCTCGCTACATGATTTAAAAAAAAAAAAAAAAATAAGTGCTGCGCTGCCTCCTTGCCGGGGGAATTAGACCGGCAAGGAGGTTGAAGAGAATCAGGGATTTAAAAGATTTTACAATGGGCAAACACTGACTAAATCATTTATACATAATTATTGTAAAAATGAAGCACTTTTTTTATTACATTATTTTCACTGGAGTTCCCCTAACTCCTTTAGCTGGGTGACTACATGATTTGTGGATGATTTGTAGCCTCAGACATCATTACTGAAGTGAACGGGAGCCACTTTCAGTCAGCTACACAGCTGACGTGTCATTTCATGATCCTTTCTGTTTTCTAACATTTCAGAGTGTTAAAAAATGACAGGTGCATTGAGAATTCAAAAATAAATGGGGCTGCAAAGACTTGTGTAAATAACAAAGACATTAAAACACCAAAAAAACCAAACAAACAGAGTTTATAGGTTTGCTTTCCCCATCTAACGTCAGTCTGAACATAGCCTAAAGCTGTGTATACATAAGGGAATTAATGCTGCTCAAATCTTCTGTCATGATTGCTTTGGGTGAGCGTTTACCCATTATCAGTGTACTTTTGAGTGGTTTAGGTCTCTCTCAAGCAGGTCATTCTGACAATCTGATCCATGGGGAGGGGGTGGAGCCACAACAGCAGCTGTCCAAGTTAGTATGAAGCTCAGCAGATCGCTTGAGAAGAAACCACGTATGTCAATGGACTTCTATACTCTGTAGTCTTCAATCCAAAACAATCATGAAAATATTTTTTTTGCCATGAAAGCAGTGTGTGTAATAAATCTTCATAGTGTCAGAAGAGCTTTAGCTCATGTCAACTGAACAGATAACAGAACAATAATTTTGAACTTTTAGTGATGGTGTAAAATAAACCTATTTACCCAAGTTGTATACTCCCAATTTAATGTGGTTATCATTCGGATAGATCCAACAACACTGCCATCTTGCAGATGTCTTATGGGCATCTACAAATGGCCCAAGGTAGGTCATGAAAATCCCTCCTTACAATGGTCATCAGAACTGATGGAGAAGGAGTGGAAGTAATGTCACTCCTCCCCAAAAGAATTCTGGGGTACATTTTACAGATTTCACTACATCTTAAGCGAGAACAACCATGTCATATGTTATATTTACTTGGGGACGGTAAATATTGAAGCTACAGTCGGGTCTGTCGCCGGCTGTTCGGAGGGCTGCAGCGAGACCCCCGTGGGACAGAGGACGGCGTGGGAAGCCTCATTAGGATCCGGAGGCTTCCCCCACCCGAGGTGAGTACCCCCCAGGGGATGTTTTTGAGGTTACAGAGTCTCTTTAAGCTCCCCTCTCCACAGAAGGTACAGGAGCACGTGAGTGGGGAGAGAAGTGCTATTAATCGTTCAACTGTTTATGCAAAACAATGACAGCAATGATGAAATTATGTGTGCACATCCAACTGGCCTCAGATGTGCATAGGGAGATTTCTGCTGAAACCTAATCCAGATTGAATGGGGAAAGGTAGTAAACTGATCACTACTACCCAACCAATTGCAAGCTGGGCAGTTTCTGATTGCTTGTTGGACTGACCATTATTTAACTCTGCATTGCTAGATTTACAGTACACACAGACATGTTTAAAAGTAAACGGAGCCTTCTATAACAGCTTACCTGGGGTCATTGGACTGAAGGTAACAGACAGCTTAAGTTTAAGTTTTTTTTTAAGTCCATACGTTTTGCAGTTGGAGACATTTACCCAAAATGAAGAGGGCAAGTCTATGGAACCTGGTAGCTGCTGGTCTTCTCTCCTTACTATGCCTGGTCCATAATCCTGCTCTTCCTTAATATTAACATACGCACGGCCCATTTCACATACAACATCCATTTTATCGCTGGGAAATTTAAGTCGGCCAGACTGTTTGTTAGGTACTTTGATATTCCATGAAAGAGAAACATAATCTGGAAGGCCAGCTTCCCAGTTTGGGGTCTGTAGTTGAATGGTCTCTCCAGGCTTCGGAAGAACGGTTATTATACACTCCTCTGTGAAGAAAACAAACTTTTTAACTATGTGAATAACAATGCCCAATTTCAGATAAGACCAAACTTAGGTCTAATTTTCTTATACTTTTAGTAATATGTTACCCTCACATCCCATCTAAAGAATCAGTAATTGTTAAATCAGGTCCTCTACATTTTAATTAAAAAGATAACAAAAAAACATTTTCATTTTTATTGTGTATACAAAAAGAATAAACACGGCCATCACAGCATAACACTTACACAATAGTAAATCTTACACTTATAATACTAGTAGGTTTTAGTCACCCCCATATCAAGAAGATAATTCTCCCAAACTGTGATCAGCCGTTTCCCATAATCGAACAGAGTCACACTGCAATAATTCTACCCGTGAGTAAATTGGAGTCCTAAAAGTTTATACAATTCTGCCGAGGCTAGACAAATTTCTTGACGCATTTTGTGAACACTGAACAGAGTAAGGTTCACTTCCCCAGGAGTAAAATTGCCAAATCCCAACATTCCAATTTCAGCTGGAATCTAAGACAGTATAAAAGATAAAATAGCTGGCAGGCACAGGGGGTGAATATAACCTTCCCATTCAACACAGGAAGGGAAGGAATCATGTGAAGGCTGATGGGTTGCCTTGCCAGGCAGAGCCACCAGTGTAGACGCTGGCAGGATGACACATTTGGATCATCTGCCATGTGTCATTTTAAAAAGGGGGGAGATGTGACGCTTCGAGTGACATTTGGAGAACACGGTAGCCATCTTGGCTATCTTAGCTGGTAGAGGCCATTTTTTGTCCACACATTCTGTCTGGTGTAAGTGTGTGTGTAATACCATCATATTTAAATTGTATACATTTGCATTTCATCTGAAGAGTACTGTAGTGACATTTGAATATAACCTAGCCAACCGCCCCACTTATTAGCCCACTAGAAATTAAGAACCGGTCAGGTAATTGGTGTAAGAAAATGAAAACACCCAGAAACAGTCTAAACAAGGAAGCTGTCTGAAACACATGAATAGACAACTGTCTGATATCGCAGGAAACTGTCTACATGCAATGGAAGGCCCGTTAGCAAAAGAGCATGTCATTCCATCTCATATCAAGGTGGTAATTAAATAATTGAGCATAAATTATTTCATCTAGCTCTCACAATAGTAAATGTGGTAAGACTACTTTAAGATAGGGGTTGTGGAAGGAATATAATATAATATAATAGTAAATGTGGTAATACTGCTTGTAAGGCATGTGGCCAGCTTAAACTCTGTGTTGGACAACTTTGGAAATCAATAACCTCAGAGAACACAAATTAAATTTAAAATATCTTAAAATGTTTTTCACTGCACGTTTTAGTTGTGACATTCAGCATTTTCATTACTCCTTGGCACTAATTGCTTGTCCTTACCTTTAATGAATGACACAAAGGACACCAACAGGTCATGTTTTAGTAGTTTCTGGGATTCTGTTGTTCTTGGCATATTCAAAACAACTGTAACATTGTCTCTCATTTGAACCTCTTGGATGGACCCATTCGGACAAAAGGTTCCTATTTTGAATTTATTTTTGTTGTTAGAGCTGTAGATTTCATAAGTAAAACCTGATGCAGTTACATTGCAGGGCTTATCTTCAGTATCTTGTTGAATGTATATGGATTTGGAAGTTATCTCAGTGCTGATGTATTCTGGTGCTATCAGCTTCCAGGTGAAGCTCTCCAGACGCACGGGGAAATCAATGAACGATTCAGGGATGTTCAGAGCCAGGTTGCTGATATTACAGGCTGCGAGATTCCAACATGCTAAGAACACAAAAGAAAAGGCAAAGCACAACATAAATAATAATTTTCAATCAATAAAAGGGGGTAAGACCCCACAGGGGGAGGGGAGATTGGGGAGGGTATGAGGTTAAACACCACCGAGGGGAGAGACTGTCTACCGCTGGTACTGAGCTCTAACAAGCACATGGTCTGTTCAAGAGAGCAGCTGACAGGGGTTAACTCTGCAGCCAGTTTTAAAGAGCCCTAAAGCTGCTCATTAATGGTACAATTTGTTTTCAGGTGCAACCTTGACATGCATTTTTTATGATCAAAAGAAATCAGAAGGTAATTACTGATTGTTCCAATAAACCGGCCAATTTGGGCATTTTCTCTTCTCCAATTTGATTGTAAAATCCAACATTTGGATTGTTTACATTTTCTGATCCAACTGATACATAGATTTTCACCACACTGCACAGTTTACTGTACAATTCAATCGTAAAAAATGTGCCGAAAGATAGCACCTGATGAAAAAAAAAATTGTACACTTAATGGGCACATTAAGGCTTAGAATAACCAAACTCCCGCGCAGGTGCACTTGCGGCTTTCATTCGGGCTCAGGTGGTAATAGCCAAGTCCGATCAGATTAGTTCTACTGCGCAGACACCTGGCGCCCATTCAGTACAGCCAACCCGTAAGAAATACCCGAGCCCAAACGAAAGCCGCAAGTGTGCCTGCGCGAGGCTCTTACAGGGTTGTTGTGGTCCTAGAGCCTGCACCACCAACAAGCTTGTTGACAAATTTTGGGGGGCTGCCAGCACTGGATCGGGGCAGCAGGAGAGGACAGTGAAGCCTCATTAGGATCCAGAGGCTTCACCCTCCCAAGGTTTAAGACAACCCCCCCGGGGCTTTCTTTGTTGTTGCATGTCTGCTTTAACCAAAAATACATTTTTTTTAACCAATCTTTTAAGATAAAGTTATGATCACTTGCTTCGGTTTCCTCTACTGCACTCCCTGAGCCTCGGGGGCCGCTGGCTTCAAATGCATAGCCCCACTCCCTTTCAAAAGAGTTCTGTGGCACTCACTCTATCCGAGATAGAGTGTACCATGGAAATGTCACAGCCTTCCTCTGAAAAGGGGTGGGGCTATGCAATTACATGGAATCAAATGGCTGCGTTCGGTAACATCAAGCATTTCACATTTTGACACGTGATGGTGTTTCCAGGTGGCAAAAATCCATCAGAGGGTGGTAACCACCGCACTCAGATGCAACTCCATAGGTGAGTCCCCTGTCCACCATCTGTGCCGAGTGCTAACAAGTGGTGAATGGGAGAAATGGAGGACATGAATTCAACCAGAGCTGGATCATCCACAAAGCAACTAAGGCAGTTAAATAGGGCCTGGAAAGAGGCTAGGGGCCTGGTTGATGCTAGCCCATTACCAAATCTTATAAAAAAAAAAGCCAGGTGGACATGAAGGGTTAACTTTAAAGTTGTTAATTCCTTAGGGCCCAATTTCACCTTAATCCATCTCTGAATTCAACAGCTTTATCTACCCATGCAACAGAGAGGCCTTAAAGCCTTTTCAGCAAAGCACCATATCTGCTGTACAGAAACCTTCCTCATCAGTATACATCCAGGGTCGCTGCCAGCTACAAGTAAAGCAAGTGGCGGCCTGGTGCCTCACCCCCTGCAGGGGCCTCAGGCTGGGCTGCCCACCTCCCTCCTTTCTTCCCGTTCAGACCTGAAGATCAGCGCGGTGAGCAAGGACAGCCCTGCAGATCAGCGCAGGACCCGGCAGGCATAGCGGCACAAAATATGTATCCCCGACAACTTCATATGCGGAAGTGACATCACTTTGAATTGACTACCATGGTTTCTTACTGTGCGCTGCTATGCCTGCTAAGACCCACACTAATCTGAGGTTTGTCTCTGCTCACTGCACTGAACTGCAGATCTGTGCTGGGAAGGGGGGGGGGGTGGACAACCTACCTACCACACACTGCTACCTACCTGAAACCCCACACAATGCTACCTACCCACCCACACACTGCCTGGGGGCACCCTGCTACCTATACTGGGGGCACCTTACCACCTATACTGGGGGGCACCTATACTGGGGACACGTTTGGCCAATACTAGGGAAGGGGCTTATACTTATGGGACATCTGGTCACCTATACTGGGGGTGGGGTCAGTTCCTACATCTGGCTATATAGTGGTGGCTCCACCCATATCAGGGCCACACTCACTTTTCACCGCGGCCACTCTAGAGCAGATGCATGTCATTCAACTGATGAATAGAGTGAATTGGTTCACCAGAAAAGTTGTACTAGTAATCCATTTCTGTGTTGTCCAGTATGGAAAATTCTATGTGCTATGCTATGGCCGCCATAGCCCCTTAAGAGAAAGTGTCATTAGGGCCTTGCTGTAACATAGATTGTAGTGTAACTATTTCAACTAATGTACCCTTCTTAAACTTGAAGATTGTATACAAATGTAAGCAGACTGCAGAGTGGCACAGCAGAAGTGTGCTGGGCTCATAACCCAGAGGTTGATGGATCAAAACCATCCTCTGCTAGGTGTACTTTATTTTTTACACCTTGCTTTACCACATGGGACAATCGGCGACCATAGCCCCTTAAGAGAAAGTTTATTTAGGGCCTTGCTGTAACAGATTGTAGTGTAACTATTTCAACTAATGTACCCTTCTTAAACTTGAAGATTGTATACAGATGTAAGCAGACTGCAGAGTGGCACAGTGGAAGTGTACTGGGCCAATAACCCAAAGGTTGATGGATCAAAACCAACCTCTGCTAGGCATGATTTCATTTTTGCACCTCGCTTTATCGCAAGGCCAAACTGGTTTCCATAGCCCTGTAAGAGAAAGTATAATAAGGGCCCTGCCGTAACATAGATATTACGGTAGCTAAGACTACTCCTGGGCCTTTCTTGTAGTTGAAGAGATGAGTGAACTGTGACACCAAACTTAAAAAAAAAAAAAAAAAAAACTAAACAAAAAAAAACAGCAAACAGAGACGCTTCCCCATATTGGAGCATTGGATTTGGTAAAGTCTTAAGCCAATGTGTTGTAAGACACAAGTAAGCTTTAGGTTAGCAGGAATGGTTGCATGGCCACCTAGCTTTTCATCCTTCCCAGGCCAGCTAGGCTGGCTTCAGCCTGTAGTGTTGGTGGTATACTGGTGAGCATAGCTGCCCTCCAAGCAGTTGACCTGGGTTCGATTCCTGGCCAATGTATGTGAGCGTGCTTTTGACATCCTAAAAATCCCTGAAAGACAAGATCCTCTGCCTCTGGAGGAGGGAGGAGGGAGGGAGGGAGGAGCTGTTGTGGGGTGATATTTAACGAATAACAATCAGCCAGGAGCAAGCTAACAAGCCTACAAGAGCCTAACTAAGCTTTCCCTAGCAGAGTCTATCAGCAGCTGTCCTTTCACTAATTACTGTAGGCAGACGAGTGAGTAAAATGGCCGGAGAACCTTGTCTTTTGTAAGGGGGGGGGGGGGCTCCAGGAGTGTAGTCTGATTGGCGACAATGTGCCTGCTGACTGTGATGTAGAGGGTGAAAGTTGACCCTAATGGAGCATTATGGTGGCGAATCGAACTGTCGCAAAAATTCGCCTTCACCCGCGAACCATCCAAAGTTCGCCTGGAACCGTTCACGGGCGAACCGTTCGGGCCATCTCTAAAAAGAACACCGCTGCCAATTCTGGACGCTGGAGTTTTTCTATATTGAGATTGGCTATACTATATTGAGACTCTGGCATGCAAATTACCTTTGCGGGGCTGTCATAGCCACAATTTCCACAGCGGCCGATATCAGCATCCAAATTATCAGACCCGATCTGTCCCTAAAGTAACCTATCGACTCCCTCCCAGCATTCAGGCAGGCAGACTGCAGATGACACCTTTTGCCTCCCCCAGTCAGTTAAACCAAGGATTCCCCCATGATGTTCCTCCCCTTACTGCAGTCTCTATATCTACAGTGGAGGAAATAATTATTTGACCCCTCACTGATTTTGTAAGTTTGTCCAATGACAAAGAAATGAAAAGTCTCAGAACAGTATCATTTCAATGGTAGGTTTATTTTAACAGTGGCAGATAGCACTTCAAAAGGAAAATCGAAAAAATAACCTTAAATAAAAGATAGCAACTGATTTGCATTTCATTGAGTGAAATAAGTTTTTGAACCCTCTAACAATAAAAGACTTAATACTTAGTGGAAAAACCCTTGTTTGCAAGCACAGAGGTCAAACGTTTCTTGTAATTAATGACCAAGTTTGCACACATTTTAGGAGGAATGTTGGTCCACTCCTCTTTGCAGATCATCTCTAAATCCCTAAGGTTTCGAGGCTGTCTCTGTGCAACTCTGAGCTTGAGCTCCCTCCATAGGGTTTCTATTGGATTAAGGTCCGGAGACTGACTAAGCCACTCCATGACCTTAATGTGCTTCTTCTTGAGACACTCCTTTGTTGCCTTTGCTGTATGTTTTGGGTCATTGTCGTGCTGGAACACCCATCCACGACCCATTTTCAGTTTCCTGGCAGAGGGAAGGAGGTTGTCGTTCAGGATTTCACGATACATGGCTCCGTCCATTTTCCAGTTAATGCGATTAAGTTGTCCTGTGCCCTTAGCAGAAAAACACCCCCAAAGCAAAATGTTTCCACCCCCATGCTTGACGGTGGGGACGGTGTTTTGGGGGTCATAGGCAGCATTTTTCTTCCTCCAAACACAGCGAGTTGAGTTAATGCCAAAGAGCTCTATTTTGGTCTCATCAGACCACAGCACCTTCTCCCAGTCACTCACAGAATCATTCAGGTGTTCATTGGCAAACTTCAGATGGGCCTGCACATGTGCCTTCTTGAGCAGGGGGACCTTGCGAGCCCTGCAGGATTTTAATCCATTGCGGTGTAATGTGTTTCCAATGGTTTTCTTTGTGACTATGGTCCCTGCTAATTTGAGGTCATTCACTAACTCCTCCCGTGTAGTTCTTTTTTATCTTTCTCAGAACCATTGACACCCCACGAGGTGAGATCTTGCGTGGAGCCCCAGAGCGAGGTCGATTGATGGTCATTTTGTGCTCCTTCCATTTTCGAACAATCGCACCAACAGTTGTCACCTTCTCTCCCAGCTTCTTGCTAATGGTTTTGTAGCCCATTCCAGTCTTGTGCAGGTCTACAATTTTGTGTCTGACATCCTTGGACAGCTCTTTGGTCTTTCCCATGTTGGAGAGTTTGGAGTCTGCTTGATTGATTGATTCTGTGGACAGGTGTCTTTTATACAGGTGACTAGTTAAGACAGGTGTCCTTAATGAGGGTGACTAATTGAGTAGAAGTGTCTAACCACTCTGTGGGAGCCAGAACTCTTAATGGTTGGTAGGGGTTCAAAAACGTATTTCGCTCAATGAAATGCAAATCAGTTGCTATCTTTTATTTAAGGTTATTTTTTCGATTTTCCTTTTGATGTGCTATCTGCCACTGTTAAAATAAACCTACCATTGAAATGATACTGTTCTGAGACTTTTCATTTCTTTGTCATTGGACAAACTTACAAAATCAGTGAGGGGTCAAATAATTATTTCCTCCACTGTACATTTGTTACCTCTCTCTCATCCTCCACGGCATATACCAAAGCTCTGTTACCTTACAGTCCATGTATGTACTTGTAATATACTGCATGTATAGGAAAACACATTTTGTTAAATTCAGACTGTTCCAAATTACCTAATTTTATTTTTTTGGGGGGCAAAAAAAAGCACATGCTAGAAAAGCGATTTGACTGTGCATGATAATTCTCACCACAGTCAAAGTAAATTGCCCTTGAATAACGTATTGAAAAGGAGAGTTATAAATAACTACAACAAACTACTCCACAAGATATTTTATATGTGGGAAAATAAAATGTTAACTAAACTAAGCAATTCAATTTTTATTTGAAAGTGCACTTGCAAATTAACATAAAAACTGTAGAACCTGTATGACTGGTGCAAGATCCCAGCCATGCTATGTAGATGGGGCTTGATCAATAATGACAAGTTCTTCCAAGGGTATAATGTTAGAGCGAACCAGCTGCACTGCAAGTGGGACTGTGTACCTCAAAACCTTTAGCCCTTTTCAACAAAAGACTGGGTGGGATTTCTAAACCCCACAAGGTTTTTTCCCCCCAGGTTTGCAATGCTGACACGTCCTTCCTTCTTAGCCAAATCCTGGAAAGGAATTCCACCTACTAGGCAGGTGTTTATTAACAAAATACATAGTATATACAAGTTGGAGGAATTGTTCCACTCACTCTACAGCTGACAAAACTACTAAGATCTGGGGCCTGTGCTCAGCATAGAACCTGGCTGCGGGCATTTATATTGCTGGCTGGTACCACGATTTCTGCCTAGGCTTATAAAGTGTGAGGTTTTCCCTAATATCTGTTTGAGATCTGTTAAACCATTTGAACCATTGATGGTGTGCCAATTCTATTATGTTTGTTTCTTCTAACATAATTTTGCTATGTATATTTTATATTGTTTCATTAATAAATTCCAGTTAAAAAGCAAAACAAAAAAAATTATAGAGCGCAAAATGTGTGAGATGTGTGAAAAATGAGCAGAAACTGGCATTTTCATGACCCAGGACACACAAGAAAAAAGCAAATCACTATCACAAATGCTGAGCACCCTTGGTAGCGATGTTTGTGGCTTGTTTGGAGCAATTTCCATCCATTTTGAAGAGATTTTGATGCCAGAGGTTATTAGAATTGCAATTTGCGATTTCCATAATGATTTGGTACTTAAAGCGCTACAAAATAGATTTATATTCAAGCGCAAATGCTCCAAAATTGATGCAGGCGCCGTGATAGAAATTTACGGAAATCGCTTCTGTAGGATCATTTCCATTGAACCTCTGCGTTTCCAAAAAAGCACTCTAGTGGGCATAAGGCTTTAGGAAAGAAGTGATTAAATTGTCATAGGAGTAACAACAACAACAAAAAGAAACAAAATGGAAAAAAAAAATAGGCGCATATCAGTACATGTACTTACAGATTTCCTTCTCAGCCGTTACACTCAAGCTGTTCATATCTTGACAGACAAAGGAAATTTTATAGTATTTCCCTCCCTCAATCTCTAGCGTGGTATCACAGTCTGACGCGCCTTTGCAGATCTCACAGACTGGACTAAACTTGCGGAAGGTTTTTGCTTGGCTCTTGCTTATTCGCACACGCAGATCTTTCTCCTTGGTCAAATCAAGTGGATACATAATATCTGTTGGTAGAAGAAATATGTCAAACAATGCCACTAACTTGTATACAACACATCATAATTACCAATTTAATATGGCCTATAGCATTGTCTCTGGCAGTGGCAGCTCCAGCTTCAAATTTTTTTTTGGGGGGGGGGGGGGCACAAAGGGGGCATTACTCCTGTGTAGACAGATCACAGACAAATCATTCCAGCCCCCTTATCAGCCTGCCGACAGACTGTACACACAGGGATACTGTCATCAGAACGGCCGCCCAGCGGCCGGGTCTCATGAAGAAATCAGGCATCTTAAAGCTTGCATTTTACAGACAGGAAGTTTTGAATCCGGATAGTGCCATTTACTGGCTAATGTATGGCCACCTTAGGTTCTCTTTAAATCAGGCGACTTGGCAGCCGATCAACCATCCAATTCGATTGTAAGCGAATTAGATAAAAATCTGTGCCACCAAGTGCATGCCCAACCGACAAAGCGACCAATTTCAGGACGGAATGAGCGATCGCGCATGCTGCAACAACGAAAACCCCGCTGCTGCAATGTATACATTTGCGTGTATGCATTTATATATTACCTGTCCAGTGTCAGCCTCCACGCAGTTTCTATCCATCTCGCCGGGCTCCGCATACACGCTAGCAGCGCTGTGCGCCACTAGCGTGTATGCGGTGTTACCCGACATGGACGGTCACTGCGCAGAGGCTGCTACAGGACAGGTAATGCATAAATGCAGAAACTGGGGGAGGGGTTGGCACATATATACCTTGGGAGGCAGTGGCGGTGTGGACGCGGTGTGCTCAGCAGATTCCCTAAAGATTTCATGCTGAAATCGGACGGGAATCGGCCTGTAGTATATAGGCAGCTTCGACAAGGGACAAATTTATCTCTAATCAGATTTGATTAGAGAAATTTGTCTCTTTGTCAAATCTGCCCAAAATAGTCAGGTCACCTTAAAGCTTCCATATTTACTTCTAAAGCAATATCAGTTGCCTGGCTACTCTGCTGATCTCTGGCTGCAATAGTGTCTGAAACAAGCATGCAGCTAATCCAGTCAGACTTCAGTCAGAGCAGCTGCTCTGCATGCTTATTCAGGGTCTATGGCTTAAAGTATTAAAGGCAGAGGATCAACAGGACAGCCAGACAATATGCATTGTTTAAAAGGAAATAAATATGACAGCCTCTATAGCTCTCTCGCCTTCGTTTCCCTTTAAAAGAAGGCTAGCCAGCCTTCTTTAGGCTCTATTCCTGTTGACTGACCATGTTAGAATATACAATCAGAAGGTGGTAAAAAGATTTTTTTGCAAATATAAGTGATCTTGCAAGGATGGTGAGGTATGTATGGCAAATAGATAAGACCCTTAATTTACATAACACCAACATAGTCTCATGCTGACATGGAGAGCTTGTTTATTTTACTGACCGGTTTCATTGTATGCTCCTAAAGCTTGGAAACAGTTTTGGATATTGGGGAAGGTCTTGCTGCATACTTATGTTAAAAGGGGACACTTTGCCTAGTAAGGGCTGGTTCACATGGGCATTTTTGTGGCGTTTAACGCAGCGTTTCAGATGTGGCGTTTTTTGGGCTCTACCTCCATCCCATTCAAGTGAATGGGAGCGTTTAGAGCTGGCTTTTGCAGGCTTTCATAAAAGCCTCGCGGTAGATCCTGGCATTGCATCTAGTCTCCAAAGCAACATGTTGCTTTCAGAGGTGGTAACCACCAGGAAACAATAGCAGAGACCAGAATTGGTAGCCTTGAACGCTTCCTAAAAGCCTTCAAAAGCTAGTGTCTAAACACTGGTATTCAAACGCCGGCGTTTGAACGTGGAGCCGAGCGAAAGCTCGTCAGAAGCTCGTGTGAACCGGCCCTTAGGTTGTTGGGAGTAGGAGGACACTATGCCAAATTATTTAATTTGGTGGGTACGCGTTACATACTTCATGCATCCTTACATTTGATCCGAATTCAGCTGTTCACATTTGGACCTAGCCAATCTGAAAAACACCTGATTCAACTGCGAAATTTTGACAAAATTACAGCCGACTTTAGTGTGCAAGAGCAAAGCCCCCATACATGCTAGAATTACCAGACTTGCTAGGTATGTTAAGGACCTTCTAGTTCTTTTTGTAGAAAATCACGTTTAAAGTGACTATAGGAAAAATGTTTTTTTCGATGGCGTTGAATGACAGATAATGTATCTACCCATCGGCAATGAACGTTTACATAGATCCCCAGAAACAGCAGTGGATTTCCTGACGTGGATGCCTGTGCGTCTGTACATACAGAAAACCCCGATGCAAAGTGCCAACGTTTTTCCGGGATCGCTGTACAGCTGCAATAGTGGTGTATAAGGTTCCCTGGCAAAAAAAATATTATTTGCACTAATAAAAAAATAATAATAATATGATGTGGAGTCTTCCCCCTTCAAGCTTCTTTAACCCCTTGTCACCCATGCAGGCTGGTACAGCCAGAATGCAGAGCCCGAACCACGTGGGGCACCACATCCTTAGCTATACCAGCCCACATCAGCCCACGTCTATGGTATGGACGGGTTCTGGAAGATAGGAGTTACAAAGACTCCTCCTCTCCTCAAGAGCCTTTGTCCAATCCATAGACACGAGGCTCTTCCCTACTTCTGGTGTCCAGGAGTAGGTGGTAGGGGTCTAGGCCCTAAGGGGGGGGGGGGGGGGTTCATGGTGGCATCTCAAGATATTTGCGCCTCTCCCAGAAATGAGTATGGGGGTGCTAATGTACCCTTTAACTATTTCCACAAAGCGGTAAAAATGAAAACAAAAAACAAAAACCAATACGCCAATATCTTCAGAAAGGTCCTGCACCAATATCCTCTGGATGCTTCGATTGAAGATCTCTGCCACTCCTCTCTTCCAGAGCCCCCCCTTCATATCCCCATGGACCAGGTGGGCTGGTATAATTCAGGATCCAGGCTCCACATTCTGGCTAGATCAGGCTGCATGGCTGACAAGGGGTTAAAGAGGCTTGGAAAAGGGGGGGGGGGAGCGCGAAGCCTTACATTTTTTTTTAACGCAAACAATATTTGCCAGGGATCCTTATACAACACTATTTCTGGCTGTACAGCGATCTCCAGAAAAAGCGTTTCCCTGCTATTGCCGGTTTGTCAGAAAGCTGAGTACTAACACACAGGTAACCCCGGCCAGGAAATCAACTGCTGATTCTGGGTAACATGGTATTGCATCTACCCAGTGGCGTCCCTACCATAGAGCGCAGGGGGGGCGGGGCGCACCGGGTGACAGACACCCAGGGGGGTGTCGCCGCGACCCCCCACAGCAGCACAGCAGGAGGGGGAAGCAGGGCTAGAAGAAGGGGGGCTGTGTAGGCAGCAGTGGGGAGGGGGGAAATATCCCCCCCCTCCCTCACCTGGGACCCCTCCTTCTGCCTCTCTCCCCCCCCCTCCAGAAATTAGCGGCGACAAGTGCGGGGCGGCCGGAGGCATATGGACCTCTGCCTCTAATTCTTTCAACCATAGATCCTGAACAAGCATGCAGCAGGTCAGGGGTTTCTGACAATATTGTCAGAACTGACGAGATTAGTTGCATGCTTGTTTCTGGTGTAATTCAGTTCACTACTGCAGCCAAATAGATCAGCAGGGCACCCTATTGTTTAAAAGGAAATAAATATGGCAGCCTCCATATCACTCTCATCCCGGGTTCACTTTAAAATTAGTTAGCTCCGCCCTCATCTGGTCATGGCCATGCCCATTTTTCACAGCAGTGCGCTTTGCGCGCCGTAGGTTATAGCCACACCCAGAGGGGGGGGAGGGGGGACGCGAAGCCTTAAATTTTTTTTTAATGCAAACAATATTTGCCAGGGATCCTTATACAACACTATTTCTGGCTGTACAGCGATCTCCAGAAAAAGCGTTTCCCCGCTATTGCCAGTTTGTCAGAAAGCTGAGTACTAACACACAGGTAACCCCGGCCAGGAAATCAACTGCTGATTCTGGGTAACATGGTATTGCATCTACCCAGTGGCGTCCCTACCATAGAGCGCAGGGGGGGGGGGGGGGGGGGGGCGGGGCGCACCGGGTGACAGACACCCAGAGGTTGTCGCAGCGACCCCCCACAGCAGCACAGCAGGAGAGGGAAGCAGGGCTAGAAGAAGGGGGGCTGTGTAGGCAGCGGTGGGGAGGGGGGAAATATCCCCCCCCTCCCTCACCTGGGACCCCTCCTTCTGCCTCTCTCCCCCCCTCCAGAAATTAGCGGCGACAAGTGCGGGGCGGCCGGAGGCATATGGACAATTACTCACCTGATTTCCGCGTTCAAAGCGTGGAGCGCAGCGTCATGACGTTACAGGTCTCAGTCTTCAATGCCGCCCACTGTGCTTCCTGATTAGCGGAAGCACAGTGGGCGGCATTGGAGGCGGAGACCTGTAACGTCATGACGCTGCCAGCGCTTGGAACGCGGAAATCAGGTGAGTAATCTGTACACCTCCGGCCGCCCCGCACTTGTCGCCGCTATGCTGGAGAGGGGAGAGAGAGGCAGAAGGAGGGGTCCCAGGTGAGGGACCCCTCCACAGCCCCTCCATCTAGCCCTGCTTCCCACTCCTGGGGCACCTACATTGGGGGCAACTATACTAGCCATACTGGGGGCAACTATACTAGCCATACTGGGGGCAACTATACTAGCCATACTGGGGGCAACTATACTAGCCATACTGGGGGCAACTATACTAGCCATACTGGGGGCAACTATACTAGCCATACTGGGGGCAACTATACTAGCCATACTGGGGGCAACTATACTAGCCATACTGGGGGCACCTACACTGGGGGCAACTATACTAGCCATACTGGGGGCAACTATACTAGCCATACTGGGGGCAACTATACTAGCCATACTGGGGGCAACTATACTAGCCATACTGGGGGCAACTATACTAGCCATACTGGGGGCAACTATACTAGCCATACTGGGGGCAACTATACTAGCTATACTGGGGGCAACTATACTAGCTTACTGGGGGCAACTATACTAGCTTACTGGGGCAACTATACTAGCTATACTAGGGGCAACCATACTTACTGGGGGAAACTATACTAGCCATACTGGGGGCAACTATACTAGCCATACTGGGGGCAACTATACTAGCTATACTGGGGACAACTATACTTACTGGGGGCAACTATACTAGCTATACTGGGGGCAACTAAACTATACTAGCTATACTGGGGGCAAGTATACTGGCTGGGGCAACTATACTGGCTGTGGCAACTAAACTAGCTATACTGGGGGCAGCTATCCTGGCTGGGGGCAACTATACTAGCTATACTGGCTGGGGGCAACTATACTAACTGTACTGGCTGGGGGCAACAATACTAGCTATACTGTCTGGGGGCAACTATACTAGCTATACTGGCTGGGGGCGACCATACTAGCTATACTGGGGCAACTATACTAACTATACTGGGGCAACTATACTAACTATACTGGGGCAACTATACTAACTATACTGGGGCAACTATACTAACTATACTGGGGCAACTATACTAACTATACTGGGGGCAACTGTACTAGCTATACTGGGGACAACTGTACTAGCTATACTGGGGGCAACTGTACTAGCTATACTGGGGCAACTATACTAGCTATACTGGGGCAACTATACTAGCTATACTGGGGCAACTATACTAACTATACTGGGGCAACTATACTGGGGCAACTATACTAGCTATACTGTGGGCAACTGTACTAGCTATACTGGGGGCAACTATACTAGCTATACTGGGGCAACTATATTACCTACACTAAGGGCAGCTATACTAGCTATATTGGGGGCAACTATACTAGCTATACTGGGGCAATGGCAGCGACATTCTCCAAGCACCCCTAAAGCACCCACCAGCGTGAACTGACTTTCGGCGTCTAATAGACGCTGTGTCAGTTCACTGACAGCAGCAGCCCACAGCTGCTTCAGAGCAGGGCTACAGTAAAATGGCGTCTGAAGCCCTGCTCTGGAGACTGAGTCTGCAGTGCAGGGCTTCGGGCGCCATTTTCCCATAGCCCTGCTCTATGCGCGGGAGTTTCAGTTGCTGGCTGGCTGCAGAGGATTGTGGGAGCTGCGCCGGACGGAGGCAGGGACAGGAGGTCTGCTGCTGCTTCAGGTGAGTAAATGTTTTTTTTTATTTATATTAGCAGGTGTATTGACTGTTCTGGCCAGGTCTGCTACATGATTGAAGTGTTTTCTGGGCATGTCTGCCACATGATTGCATGTATTTTCTGGTCAAATCTTCCACATGATTGCATGCATTTTCTGGTCAAATCTGCCGACATGATTGCATGTATTTTCTGGCCAGGTCTGCTACATGATTGAAGTGTTTTCTGGCCAGGTTTGCTACGTGATTGTATGCATTTTCTGGTCAGGTCTGCTACATGATTGAAGTAGTTTCTGGCCAGGTCTGCCACGATTGCATGTATTTTCTGGTCAAATCTTCCACATGATTAATGTATTTTCTGGGCAAATCTGCCGCCATGATTGCATGTATTTTCTGGGCAAATCTGCCGCCATGATTGCATGTATTTTCTAGGCAAATCTACCGCCATGATTGCATTCATTTTCTGGTCAAATCTACTCACTTTACGTGTATTTTCTTGAGAAAACCTGCACATTTATGTGAATTTTCTGGGAAAAGGCTCACCAAAACTTGGGCCCACTGTCTTTGCGTTGCACTTTTAAAGGGAACCCGAGGTGAGAATAATATTGAGGCTGCCATATTTATCTCCTTTTAAGCAATGCCAGTTGCCTGGCTGCCGTGCTGGTCCTCTGCCTCTAATTCTTTCAACCATAGATCCTGAACAAGCATGCAGCAGGTCAGGGGTTTCTGACAATATTGTCAGAACTGACGAGATTAGCTGCATGCTTGTTTCTGGTGTAATTCAGTTCACTACTGCAGCCAAATAGATCAGCAGGGCACCCTATTGTTTAAAAGGAAATAAATATGGCAGCCTCCATATCACTCTCATCCCGGGTTCACTTTAAATTAGTTAGCTCCGCCCTCATCTGGTCATGGCCATGCCCATTTTTCACCGCAGTGCGCTTTGCCCGCCGTAGGTTATAGCCACACCCATTTTTTTTTTTTTTTTTTTTTTTTTTTTGGGGGGGGGGTCCTTTTAATACCCAGCACCGGGTGTCAAATGCCCTAGGTATGCCACTGCATCTACCCATCGATTAGTGAAAATATACAGGCCATTTTTCCTAACCATTTTTCCTACAATCCAAATTTCCTAAAAAAAAAAAAAAAATTATTCCACAGTCTCCTAGCAAAATTTAGTCATTCTAGCATGTATGGGGGATTTTCCTTAACTGCAAAAGTCAGCAATTCGGGTTCTTCATCATCACGAACAATAACGGCCTGTTCAATCGAATGGCCAGCAAACTGAACAAAGAGCTATTTGACCAACACTACCTATGATATAGGATTCAACAAGTGGTTATTATGCACTGTTTGTTTATGGCTCATATGGCTATTTTTAATGGTACTTAGGACCTAATCTTTTGTTTTTTGAAGAAACAAGACTTCGTTCAGCATTTTGCTGGTGTGTACCAATGATTTCTATAGACATCCCTACTACTTTCACATATGATATATGGCCCTACTAAAACTATTATGATAATACCTACTTTTTTCAGAATTACCCCTCCACTGGTGAGTACATTACTATGGGGAAAAATGTTGGGGGATCTATTTAGCATAGTACAGCTCAAGCACAAGTGGAGACTCTAAGTCAACCCCAAAAAGAAAGTTCAGTGTAGAGTACTAAATGTAAATCAAATTCCTGGTACACACCATGCAATTTCCCATCAGATTGACGATTGTATTGATAATTACTGACAGGTCTGATCTGATTTCCGATTGTTTATCTGAACAATTTGTATAGAAGTGATCAGAAACTCAGCAAGGAAAAACGGTCGGAAATCAAACCTGCCAAAATGTATCAATTTGACCTTCAATCTGACCGGAAATTGCATGGTGAGTACCAGGCACAACAGTTCAGAAAATGACAGTGTTCTACCTCTCAAATTCTTACCTCCTTCCCATTTAAAGGTGGCCATACATCAGGCGACTTGGTGGCCAATCGACCATCTGATTAGATTATTATAATCGGAATCTGATGAAAATGGGTGCCATCAAGTGTATGCCCAACCGACAATGCGACCAATTTTGGGCCGAAATTGGTTGCGTTAGTCGGACATGCTGCAAGTTGTAGGGCTAACTTGCTCGATTGGGTGTGCGGCGGTAACTGCAAGTGATATCGGGACAAGGGACGAAACCCCCCGCACTGTCCCCCCCAATATAATGTGCCCCCCAGTGCATGCTATACATTACTTGTCCGCTGCCTCAGTTTGCTCTGGGCTCCCTCCGCCGCCCATGCATGCGCACCACCTGGTTGCCTAGTAACGTGGGCGCATGGGACGTCTGACATCACACATGCGCAGTTACTAGGCAACCATGTGGGGCGTGTGTATGGACAATGGAGGGAGCCCAGAGCACGGGGAAGCCGTGGACTGGTAATGTATAGCATGCACTGGGCACCAGGGGGGCACATTAAACATTAGTGTGGACAGCATTGGGACGGCGAGGAAGTCGGATGCAGCGGCACAAGGCCGATCCCTGATCAATTTTATAATGAAATTGATCGAGAATCGGCCTTCGGTGTATGGGTAGCCGACAGATCTTTCTATAATTAGATGCGATTAGAGAGCGATTTGTCTCTTGGTTGAATCTGCCCATCATCGCTAGATGTATGGCTACCTTAACTGCTGCTCAAAGAACTGATCATGGATAAGAACAAGAGACATTTGTTCAGACAAGAGACAACACTTGGGGTGCAGGTAGCAGTGTATCTGACCCAATCCCTTCTAAAGGAGCAAGGGCAGCAACGGGTGTCAGCAGGACAAGGAACACTATTATAGCAATTTGGCTATCTAAAGTGCAGGACTGACAAACATTTATTGATAAACTACTAGATTTCAGGCTGTCCACATGAAAAGCAATACCATCCTAGGCTAGGATGGTATTGCTTCCTAGGTCTGTGACCACAGATTCCAGATATATGACTTTTACTAGATTGGTGTAAGGACCACTACTTACAAAGGCATTTTGCAATGGGACGGGGCTACAAATACACACCATTTGTAAAAGTACAGTATTAACATCTGAAATGCTGCCACTAAATTGTTTGAAACAGGTTTAGTTAGCCTCTGCTGTCTAGAAGTTTTAAGAATGTTTTTTTTTTTTTTTCCGCACATATTGATTTCAGCCAGACCTAGCAACAATCTGTGTGGTGTCAGAAATGTTGAGAAGGCTACATGCTACTTACTTCCATCCGTCTTCTGAATAATTACATTAAATTTCAGCGTAAGCCCTGGTTGACTTGTGACTTTGGTGTCCACTATGCAGTTTTGCAAAGAAAAATTGAAGTTGCTTTGAATATTTGCAGGTTGCTTATCGTATAATTTTAATGTTGATGGCTTCGGAAGGTAGTATTGTACTTCTGACTCGTGTTTCTCACACACAGGCAATGTATAGTTCTCAAACTTGACAGTGGCTGCGTAATTAGGAGGCAAGTTGAATTTCCAAGTCATGTGTTCAGTAGAAGGAAATGCAGATGGGAAGTTTGCAGACAGTAGTGTTACAAGCGATTCAGTCTGGAAAGTTGTTTCAATAATGCACAATCCTGTGAAGATAAAAGGAAAGCATCTGAGAACTTTGTCAACTGATATTCCACATCATATGCTAAACAAAAACTATGGCCCTGATGCACTTAACGGCACATGTAGAGCATTGCAAATTTACTGGTAACAACGCAGGAAGCACCACCCGTTACTATGGTAATGTGTTACTCCACATGTTACCACAGCAATGCGTGCATTATCCTGGTAACGTGTACGGCATTATTAGCTTAACAGGCGGTGATCCCCTGGCATTAGTACTGGTAAAACTGCTGTGCGAGGCCTGCACAATTTTACCACTGTTTAGTGCATCAGACCCTATGTTCTGTACAAGTGTGTATTTTGCTTTGGCACTCTAGAGCAATCTACATCTATATGATCTATAAAAAGCCACCACACATACAATTACTTCAGGTACACAAGCATTGCAGTGGTTATCAATATTATTACTAAAAAGCCTAGGATGGCTTGCATGCGTCATGGATGCACTCTGATTAATAGATGTATTTGTAGATGAGAGGGAAAATAGCGTGGATCGTACCAGCTTACTCCAGCCACACTACCGATACCTGAGGGATACCTTCTCGTTTCACGTCACTGATGGCTGCCATACTCTGTATTTATCTATACTCACAGGCCACATCGCCTAAAGCCATATTTCCAGAGGCTATACTGGGTGATTATATACTTCTCCAACTGGACGAAATGGATACCTGGAGCATTTGAGATTTAATCCCTACTATATGCTATACTTTATGATGATGATTTTAATTGCCTCATGTCATGACCTTTAAACTGCAGCTGATTGCCTCTGAAGAAGCAGCTATTGTAAAAGTGCTGGAGTGAGTGGACTCTAGTACAAACATGAAACATGCATTAGGCCAACTCTGCACATTGAAGGGACACACACACACACACACACACACACACACACACACACACACACACACACACACACACACACACACACACACACACACACACATACATACATTGTAATTAAAAGTTATGCTTATAATTATTGTATTATTTATTCACTGCCCTTTAAACACTCACTTTTTTTTTTGAGAGGGGGGGGGGAGTGGTTCTCACCATTAAAGTAGCCCAACTCTCCCCTCTAACCCACAAGGTTTTATCCCTTGCTGGTTCTGTCACTCGTAGAGTTATTCACTTTCTATCTGGATAGGAAGTGATGCAAATTCTCACAAAGGCAAAGGACAGCAATTAAATCATAAATTCAATAAAAATCAGCTTTAGTATCTTATTACTCTATCAAAAATGTACAACATGCTACAAGACATGTATATATAAGGCAGCAGATCTGAATTTATTTCCATAATCAACTGTATAATCATATATAATTGCAATATTCTCCCCGACTCTACCTTCCATTACATGAGGGCCATACTCCCTAATTTACCAAAGGCTTTAGTCTAACTCGCGCCTGGGCAAACTTGGCCCTCCACCTGTTAAGGGACTAGAAGTCCCACAATGCATTTGCCTTTATGAGTCATGACTCTGGCTGACAGACTCCTGCAATGCATTGTGGGACTTGTAGTTCCGTAACAGCTGGAGGGCTGAGTTTGCCCATGTCTGGTCTAACTAATCATTTTAACTTATTTGCTGTCATTAAGATTATTTTGCAGATTATAACCTTTGTTTCATTGTTTACTGAAGTCATTATCTGGCTACTTGCCTGTTCTTGCTCAATAAGTTACCTTGAGACCACCACTATGAATAATGACCTTTCACATTCGTAAACCACAAGTATACACTATAAGAAAAAAAATCTGATTATGTTCACAAGTCCTTCAGGCGTTCTCTCCTTTACCCTTTTGTTTCCAGGGCTCAGGTTATTGAGGCCTAGGCCAACATGCATTGTCTTTAGGTAGTTGGCTGGATGCCCTTTTGGATACTTTAAATATAATTACCTCCAACTCCCCCTATACCTGGGCTTGACGACTCAGGGCCCATTTCCACTATTGCATGGCGAAATCGCTGCGGCAAAATTCGCATGCGAATTTCACATGCAAATTTTGTGCTAATTCGCATGAAAATTCGCATGGATGACGATGTATGCGAATTTAACAATGGCAATGCCGGTGTGCTTTTCCATTGATTTCATGCGAATTCACATGAAAATTCGCATACCAAAACAGCATGCGAATTCCCTATTAAATACATTAGCGGCGATGCGCATGCATTCCACTCACAGGCGAATTCTGCGGCTCTTTTGTGCGTTTTTTCACCGCTGAAAAAAACCGCACCTCAACAACGCTACAGTGGAAACAGGCCCATCCACTTGCATTACATGTGCGAATCCGCATGCGTTGGACGCATGCGGATTCGCGATGGTGGAAAAGAGCCCTTAAGGATTCCTCCAGCCTCTCTCCGGCCTCACTGGAGTGGGGGCATACCTATTGTCTGAATATCTGCAGTCCTCACTTTATATAAATGTGAGGAGTGAGGAGACATCTCCACTTTAGTGTATTTCCCCAGTTTAAAGTCAAATGTAGTTCTAACTCAGATCATCATTCCTATTGCGCAATAAAGTAGAGCATACTGTACGTTTCGTGATATTCTGGCAGAAATTGTTAACATTTAGCTCATGTTGGTAAAGAATATCACAGCATAGAAGGGGGACCAGAACATAACAGCCAGTGAGATTTTTAGGGTTAAAATAAAACACCACTTTATTGGTCAGCCAAACATTGTCCATAACAAAAACAAAACCCAAAATGATATACCACACTGGGTATTCAGCAGGTGATATAAAATATACAGCCTTATGCTTCTGTACCAACCCTCCTCTCTCTGGTTATTTCTGTGGTCACTTACCACTCTGACTTGACACTGCGCCATGGGCCTAATGGCTCTGTCTGACACTCAGTTGTCTAGGCTTCACCTCAATCTCCAGTACTTGAGTCCCACTCACTCCAGCACTAGCTTCTCTCCTACATCAGGACTGTGCAGTCTCTTACCACAGCCCACTACCTACTGGAAGCTGCAACCCATTATACAATTGCAGGTGAGATGATTTAAGGTGCACATACATCACTTGACTTAGCGGCTGATAGCCCAACAACTTTGATAATTATCGAATCGGATAAAAATCAGCACCACCAAAAGCATGCACGATCAACGATGCAACCAATTTCTGGGCAAAATTGTTCGCATGTATATAGTTTGGACATGCTGGTAAATATTGGGCTGATGTGCACACAGCAGTAACGGCGTGAGATATCGGGACAAGCACAAACGTGACGGAACCCCCAGTACTGTCCCTCTACCGTAAATGTACCCCCTGTGCATGCATTTATACTTTACCTGTCCACTGTCACCCGCCGCGTTGCCCTTCCGTCTTCCACTTCCTCCATTTACGCTCACACGCTGCTGGTGCTATACACCAGCAGTGTGCGAGCACAAAGTGAGGAAGCGTCACAAGGCTGACTCCTGAGATATTTATGCTGAAATCCATTGGGAACCAGCCTGCGGTGTATGGGCAGCCGACCAATCTCTCTCTGATCAGATTCAATTAAAGAGAAGTCTGTCTCTTGGTCGAATCTGCCAATCATCGCTAGAGGTATGGGCACCTTAACCCTCCTGGCGGTGTATTAGAAACCGCCAGGGGGCAGCGCAGCAGTTTTTTTTTTATTTTATTTTTTAAAATCATGTAGCGAGCCTAGGGCTTGCTACATGATAGCCGCTGTGCAGCGGCATCCCCACCCGCTTTGGTCACCTCCGGCGATCTTTGATCAGGAAATCCCGTTCAAAGAACGGGATTTCCTGGAGGGCTTCTCCCATCGCCGTGGCGGGATGACGTCACCGACGTCGTGATGTCAAAGGGAGTCCTGATCCACCCCTCAGCACTGATTGGCCAGGCAGTGCACGGGGTCTGGGGGGGGCGCGGCGAGTGGCGGCGGCGGCGATTGGAGTGCACATGCAGCTAGCAAAGGGATATAGACAAGTTACTTGTTATAATCCGTTTTTCATCTCAGATCCGCTGTAAAACTCCCTGTGCCTTGACTTGGAGGATTGGCGAGTAAGGCCCACCCTTCTCCTCCCAATACACACCGATCCTGAATACCAAACAAATCTGCACAACAATGGCATTGCTAACTGGCAACACCCACCATCATTATCCAGGACCTTTTGCTCCAAATCCATATCAGAACCAAGCAGCCATCTGCTCAGAACCTGACAGTTTGTTGACAAACTTTGCCATCTGAATATTACTGCATTTGGTTAACCTACTTGTCAACTTTTTACTTTATTTATGCTATTCAATTATCAATATTAAATAGAAAAAAAATGCTGCTGCTGTTAATAATTGCAATATTTGTAACACCTAAAAGGCACAATAGTGAATGATACTTGAATAAACGTGTATAAATGCATCAGAGGGCAATACATAAACTTGATATGTAAAGCGTACATAAATTATAAGTTGCAGTTTGTGTTGAATCCAGGGCCGGACTGGGACCCTGGGGGCCCACCAGAGAAATTTCAACCCACATCCAAGAATTGTGGTGAAAAAAAAAAAAAAAAAAAAAAAAAAAAAAAAAAAGAGCGTCACCATGCATCGGTAGGGGGGCGTGGTCATGATATATCCTGAAAAGGGCAAAATGTACATAGCAGCATTGTAATTCAGACACCGCTGCCCAGCAAAACTTCACATAGCGTCCCCCACCTTCAGTATAAAGTAATGTCCTAGTTACCATACATATGACATTGATTAGACTGAGCTCCTCTGGGGACAGTCAGTGATATGACCATGTACAGTGCTGCAGAAGATATCAGCGCTATATAAATACATAATAATATGGTAGGACATTAGACTATGACAGGATTCGATTTTGAGCTCCTCTGAGGACAGTCTGTGACATGACTATGTACTCTGTAAAGTGCTGCAGAAGAGGTCAGTGCTGTATAAATAATAAATGGTAGCACATTGGGCTAGGACGATGGTAGAGCAGCACGGTGGCCTAGTGGTTAGCACTCTCGCCTTGCAGCGCTGGGTCCCCGATTCAAATCCCAGCCAGGCCAACATCAGCATGGAGTTTGTATGCCGCCCCCCCCCCGCCCGCCAGTGTTTGCATGGGTTTCCTCTGGGCACTCTGGTTTTCTCCCACACCCCAAAAACATACAGATAAGTAATGCTTCATACACACTTGAGATAAAAGTCTTTGGAAAAGGCAAGATCACAGACCATGTAGTATGAGAGCCATACTCTACACAGTCTATTCTATGGAGCTGCACTCCCCATCAGATAAAATCTTTGCAAGATGCTGCACACAAAGATGCCCGTACACCAGTGGCGTACCTAGGGCATTTGACACCCGGTGCTGGGTATTAAAAGACACCCCCCCCCCAAAAAAAAGTGGGTGTGGCTATAACCTGCGGCGCGTGCTATGGGAAAATGGCGCCTGAAGCCCTGCACTGCAGACTCAAAGTCTCCAGAGCAGGGCTTCAGACGCCATTTTACTGTAGCCCTGCTCTGCCGCAGCTGTGGGCTGCTGCTGTCAGTTAACTGACACGGCGACTATTAGACGCCGAAAGTCAGTTCACGCTGGGGGGTGCTTTAGGGGTGCTTGGAGAATGGCGCTGCCATTGCCCCAGTATAGTTGCCCCCAATATAGCTAGTATAGTTGCCCTTAGTGTAGGTAATATAGTTGCCCCCAGAATAGCTAGTATAGTTGCCCCCAGTATAGCTAGTACAGTTGTCCACAGTATAGCTAGTATAGTTGCCCCAATGAAGTTAGTATAGTTGCCCCAGTATAGCTAGTATGGTCGCCCCCAGCCAGTATAGCTAGTATAGTTGCCCCCAGACAGTATAGCTAGTATAGTTGCCCCCAGCCAGTATAGCTAGTATAGTTGCCCCCAGCCAGGATAGCTGCCCCCAGTATAGCTAGTATAGTTGCCCCAGCCAGTATAGCTATATAGTTGCCCAAGTATAGTTGCCCCCAGTATGGCTAGTACAGTTGCCCCCAGTATGGCTAGTATAGTTGCCCCCAGTAAGGTAGTATAGATGCCCCCAGTAAGCTAGTATAGTTGATCCCAGTGTAGGTGCCCCCAGTATGGCTAGTATAGTTTCCCCCAGTATGGCTAGTATAGTTGCCCCCAGTAAGCTAGTATAGTTGCCCCCAGTATGGCTAGTATAGTTGCCCCCAGTATGGCTAGTATAGTTGCCCCCAGTAAGCTAGTATAGTTGCCCCCAGTATGGCTAGTATAGTTGCCCCCAGTAAATTAGTGTAGTTGCCCCCAGTAAGCTAGTATAGTTGCCCCCAGTAAGCTAGTATAGTTGCCCCCAATGTAGGTGCCCCAGGAGTAGGAAGCAGGGCTAGATGGAGGGGCTGTGGAGGGGTCCCTCACCTGGGACCCCTCCTTCTGCCTCTCTCTCCCCTCTCCAGCATAGCGGCTACAAGTGCGGGGCGGCCGGAGGTGTACAGATAATTACTCACCTAATCTCCGCGATCCAAGCGTCATGACGTTACAGGTCTCCGCATCCAATGCCGCCCACTGTGCTTCCGCTAATCAGGAAGCACAGTGGGCGGCATTGAAGACGGAGACCTGTAACGTCATGACGCTGCGCTCCACGCTTGGAACGCGGAAATCAGGTGAGTAATTGTCCATACGCCTCCGGCCGCCCCGCACTTGTCTCCGCTAATTTTTGGAGGGGGAGAGAGAGGCAGAAGGAGAGGTCCCAGGTGAGGGAGGGGGGAGATATTTCCCCCCTCCCCACCGCTGCCTCCACAGCCCCTCCTTCTAGCCCTGCTTCCCCCTCCTGCTGTGCTGCTGTGTGGGGGTCGTGGCAACACCCCCCTGGGTGACTGTCATCCGGTGCGCCCCGCCCCCCTGCGCTCTATGGTAGGGACGCCACTGCCGTACACACTCAAAAGATCATTATCTGCAAAAGATCTGTTCCTGCAAAAGATCCATTCCTGCAAAATGCATTCATAGTCTATAATATCTGCAGATCCTCATACACACTTGGTTTAACAGACAATTATTTGCAGATCATCTGCAGATCAGATCCACCAGGATGGATTTTCAGATCTGCAGATGATTGCCAGATATGCAGATAAAGTCTGTTAAACAAGGTGTGTATGATGATCTGCAGATCTCATAGACTATGAATGCATTTTGCAGAAATGGATATTTTGCAGGAACAGATCTTTTGCAGATAATGATCTTTTGAGTGTGTACGGGCATCTTTGTGTGCAGCATCTTGCAAAGATTTTATCTGATGGGGAGTGCAGCTTCATAGAATAGACTGTGTAGAGTATGGCTCTTATACTACATGGAATGGGGTAAAATTGGTCTGTGATCTTGCCTTTTCCAAAGACTTTTATCTCAAGTGTATATGAAGCATTAAGGCCCATACACACGTCGGATTTGCGCGAACGACGGGTCGTTTGAACGTTCCGTCGTTCGCACGTTTCCGCATGAAATCCGGCGTGTGTACAGACTATCGTTCGGGAGATAAGACTGGTTACCAACGATCCGCCGGGCGGATCGCTGGTAACCATTCTTATCTCCCAAACGATAGTCTGTACACACGCCGGATTTCATGCGGAAACGTGCGAACGACGGAACGTTCAAACGACCCGTCGTTCGCGCAAATCCGACGTGTGTATGGGCCTTTAGTCTCCCCCTAAATTGGCCCTAGACAGCAATACATGCACAGACATAGTAGGACTATGGTAGGGATTAGATTGTAAGCTCCTCTGACAGAGTTAGTGACAAGACTATGTACTCTGCACAGCGCTGCCTAAGAGGTCAGCGCTAAATAAAAATTAATAAAAAATGGTAGGATTACATTGTGAGCGCCTCTGAGGACAGTCCGTGACATGACTATGTACTATGTGTAAAGTGCAGCAGAAGATCATGTCAGTGTTATATAAATGCATAATAATAATAATAATAATAATAATATTATAGGACATTAGACGGATGAACAGAGGGGATGCACGTAGGGTGAGGCAAAGGTGGTGGGCGCAGAGGGGCGCATCAAAGGTGGGCGCAGAGGGGCGCACCAAAGGTGGGCGCAGAGGGGCGCATCAAAGGTGGGCGCAGAGGGGCGCATGAACGGTGGGCGCATGAAAGGTGGCCACAGGGGGCCCATTAAAGGTGGGCGCAGGGGGCCCATTAAAGGTGGGCGCAGGGGGCCCATTAAAGGTGGGCGCAGGGGGCCCATTAAAGGTGGGCGCAGGGGGGGGCGCATGAAAGGTGGGCGCAGGGGGGGGCGCATGAAAGGTGGGCGCAGGGGGGGGGCGCATGAAAGGTGGGCGCTGGGGGGGCGCATGAAAGGTGGGCGCAGGGGGGACACATGAAAGGTGGGCGCAGGGGGGGGGGGGGACGCATGAAAGGTGGGCGCAGGGGGGGACGCATGAAAGGTGGGCGCAGGGGGGGGGGGGACGCATGAAAAGTGGGCGCAGGGGGGGGGACGCATGAAAGGTGGGCGCAGAGGGACACATGGAAGGTGGGCGCAGGGGGACACATGGGAGGTGGGCGCAGGGGGGGGGGAACACATGAAAGGTGGGGACGACGCATAAAAGGGGACAAGCGGAACGTGGGCGCAGGGGGGACAAGCGGAAGGTGGGCGCAGGGGGGACAAGTGGAAGGTGGGCGCAGGGGGGACAAGCGGAAGGTGGGCGCAGGGGGACAAGCGGAAGGTGGGCACAGGGGGGACAAGCGGAAGGTGGGCACAGGGGGGGACAAGCGGAAGGTGGGCACAGGGGGGACAAGCGGAAGGTGGGCACAGGGGGGGACACATGGAAGGTGGGCACAAGGGGGGACACATGGAAGGTGGGCACAGGGGGGACACATGGAAGGTGGGCACAAGGGGGAACACATGGAAGGTGGGCACAGGGGGAACACATGGAAGGTGGGCACAGGGGGGGAACACATGGAAGGTGGGCACAGGGGGGCACATGGAAGGTGGGCTCAAGAGGGGACACATGGAAGGTGGGCACAGGGGGGGGACACATGGAAGGTGGGCACAGGGGGGGGACACATGGAAGGTGAGCACAGGGGGGGCACATGGAAGGTGGGCACAGGGGGGACACATGGAAGGTGGGCACAGGGGGGACACATGGAAGGTGGGCTCAGGGGGGACACATGGAAGGTGGGCACAGGGGGGACACATGGAAGGTGGGCACAGGAGGGACACACATGGAAGGTGGGCACAGGGGGGACACATGGAAGGTGGGCACAGGGGGGACACATGGAAGGTGGGCACAGGGGAGACACATGGAAGGTGGGCACAGGGGAGACACATGGAAGGTGGGCACAGTGGGGGACACATGGAAGGTGGGCACAGTGGGGGACACATGGAAGGTGGGCACAGGGGGGACGCAAGGAAGGTGGGCACAGGGGGGACGCAAGGAAGGTGGGCACAGGGGGGACACAAGGAAGGTGGGCACAGGGGGGACACAAGGAAGGTGGGCACAGGGGGGACACAAGGAAGGTGGGCACAGGGGGGACACAAGGAAGATGGGCACAGGGGGGACGCAAGCAAGGTGGGCACAGGGGGGACGCAAGCAAGGTGGGCACAGGGGGGACGCAAGCAAGGTGGGCACAGGGGGGACGCAAGCAAGGTGGGCACAGGGGGGACGCAAGGAGAGTAGTCAGAGGTGCACAGGGAGAGAGGCCAGAGTATATCACCTCCTCCCTCTCTGGCTCAGTGTCCCTCAGTCTGGCTGTGTCTCTGCTCCCACCTCCATATACAGCTTGCAAGGTATCTAGCTGTTCTCTGTATCCGGGTCTGGCTGTGTCTCTGATCTTCCTCTCTCCTCCTGGTACAGTTCCCGGTGCTCGGCTCGCTCCACTGCTCCTCACTCCTCTAGTCAAGTTTTTGCGCCACAGCAGCTGCAGAACGCTAACACGCAGCTGAAGAGACATCAAGTGGAGAAAGCAGGAGGAGGGGTAGGTGGTGCACTGGTTCTTCTACTGCTAATCAGCAGCAGCTCAGTATTGTCAAACACCTGTGTGGGCAGCACTGGGCGGGGCCCACCGGAGATGTAGGGGTGGGGCCCCCCAGGAAAATTACCGGTACCCTGGCGGGTCAGTACGACCCTGGTTAAACCTAATAAGTTGCCAAGATATATTAAAATCACACAAAGTATGATTTTATCACCCCCAGGGTCTGTATTCCATACCTACCCATAAGGCTGCAGGTGCTCACAGAACCGGGTGTAGCCATGGCTAAGGCTGCCACTGTGGTGCCAAGTCACTGTGTTCTTCCACCTGGGACCTTTTTTCATAGTTTGGGCAACATCCAGGAAAATAGCAGTGGGCAGTTCAGGGAACTGCACTACTTCCTGCACTAGATGTAGCACCCCTCCCTCTTCCTGTCCCATGGGCAATGTGTCTCCACACTCTGCAGCCTGCAGTGGGTGAATATGCAGAGCAGCAGGGTAAGTAGAGAGAATGATTGTTGTGCTGCAGCTGGGACATTAGTAGGGAGAGGTGGCAGGATGTGTTTAGTGCTTCAGAAGTTGCCGGTCATTAGTAGCCATGTTCACTGGCTGCTGTAATACCAGTGTGCCCTAGACTATTGATTATTTAAAGGAGAACTGTAGTGAGAGGGATACGGAGGCTGCCATATTTATTTCCTTTTAAGCAATACCAGTTGCCTGTCAGCCCTGATGGTCTATTTGCCTAAAGAAGTGTCTGAATCACACCAGAAACCAGCATGCAGCTAATCTTGTCATATCTGTCTAAATTTGTCAGAAACACCTGATCTGCTGCATGCTTGTTCAGGGCCTATGGCTGAAAGTATTAGAGGCAGAGGATTAGCTGAATAGCCAGGCAACTGGTATTGCTTAAAAGGAAATAAACATGGCAGCCTCCATATACCTCTCACTACAGTTCTCCTTTAACCTGATCAGAGTAATTAATCAATAATACAGGGCAGTCAGCTGTCAGCACCTGAATCACTGGCTTCTGCAGCAGCAGACTTCTGTAGTGAGCAGAGAAGAAAGCTACAGGCAATTTAGATTAGCTTGATTGCAGGTAATCCTAGCTCTTTTTCCAGCTCCCCTCCCACCCTGTTGTCTTCCCCATGACCCTTTCCAGATTTCAGTGGCTTCTTTTAACAGCATGTCCCTGCTTAACAGCACTGTTGATGTCTGCAGTCCTGGTGAGAGTCCTTCCTGCCATTTCTTCTCTCCCACCAGGTTCTCTGTCTTGTGCCTCTACCTCTTTATTCCTCTACCTCTTTTGTATTCCCCCCTTTTCTAACTGTCCTCAGAGAAGCTTACAATCTAATTTTTCCATAGTCATGTTCTAATGTCCTACCATGTTATTGTGTATTTATATAGCACTTTCATCTTCTGCAGCACTTCATACAGTAAAGAGTTTCACAATGGTTAGCTCCGTCCACATCCTGAAGAATTCTTTTCTCCCAAAATCCCCCAAAATTTGCAGAGACACGCTCAGGGCCCCAACCCGTCAAACTTTCCATAAAAAAAAAAAAAATTGGTTGTTTGGGGAAAGGGGGGGGGGGGGGGAACGGTGTCTGCAAATATTCAGCACCGGGTGTCAAATTCCCTAGGCACGCCACTGATTCTACATGTGGTCTTGAACACCATCCCCCCCCCCCGCCCCATGAAAGCGGGCCCTGGCAATTTTTTCCTTCCCTAACCATTGGCGCAAAGCATACTGGGATATTGATGTCATGACTCCACCCCCCCATGTCCTACCCCCAGCACACACCCACTGTGAAATGTATTCTGATCCAGGCAGGCAGACATCTGAGAAAAAAATTATAGCATGCAGTCTCAGATTTCTTATCTTTATAATCACTCTGCTGGTTTTTCACTTCTTCCCCAAGTGCTGTACTAAAACAAGCCCGACTCTAATGGCCCATACTCACGAGTGACATTTGTCGCCGCAACACGCGGCGCGCGTGTGTTGCGGCGACAGGTCGCCCGTGAGTATGGGCCGCCGCACGCGCGCGCACCCTGAACTGTCGCCCGTCGCTCATGTCGCCAGGCGATTGAAACTTTCAATCGCATGGCGACAGTAGCCGCTGCCCCCCCGCCGCAACTTTCGCTAGTCCGCGTGAGTACGCGGACTAGCGACAGCAACCTCCATTGAGGTTTATGGAGCTTCCGGCGGGGGGAGGAGGAACGTCGGCGACAGCTTCCGTCTCGCCGCTGGTCCCTCTTCCGCGTGAGTACGCGGAGGGACCTGGAGAGAAGCTGTTGCCGGCCTGTCGCCCACACGCTCACGTGTGCTGGCGACAGGCGATTTTTGCAGCCCGTGAGTACGGGCCATAAAGCTTCGTACACATGCCTGATTTAAGTAGGCCGAGGGGCCAATAACAGCCTCAGCTGACAATCAGGTATGTGTAAGGCATGTGTAAGGCACCAGACAACCCCAATACCGACACAGCAAACAATCCGCACATCTCACCCGCATGACATCACCGCTCTTTGTCCCTCCATGGACCCCCCACCCCCACATAGCAACACATTGCTTAGTTCGCTACACAGCTGACATGCGTGTGTGCAGCCCAGCAGTGTTGCACAAGGCAATCCCCGAAGGGCAACATCGGTTGGGCATGTGTAAATAGCCCTTATGTCATCAGTCCATCCCATAATCTCTATAGAGGCATTTCACAGGCACATTTGCACTACAGGGAGGGCGCAAGGCTGAAGGGGAGGACACAATGCTGAGGGTGTACTTGCAAGGCATTGGCATGAGGAGAAAATAGAGGTGCTACTACCGATATAAATTGGTATATTGTAGTTTCTAAAACAGACACCTGATGTTAAGTTTGTATGTTTGTCTAACTGTACACAGTGCATGGACTACATAACTATTTCCATAGAACTTTTTTGGACCAGAGGTAATCTTTAAGCTTTTTGTCCCTAGACTTGTGCACAGATCAAGGGGACATGATCTAGGCATGGAGAAAAAAAAGGTTTTGCTATCTATTCAGGAAAGGGTTCTTTTACTCTAAGAGTAGTTAAAATGTGTAAAATTTTACCACAGGAAGTAGTTGTGGCAAAATCTATATCTACCTTTAAAGAGAAACCGTGACTGAGAATTGAACTCCATCCCAATCAGTAGCTGATGCCCCCTTTTACATGAGAAATGTATTCCTTTTCACAAACGGATCATCAGGGGGCTCTGTATGGCTGATATTGTGGTGAAACCCCTCCCACAAGAAACTGAGGACCATGGTACTCCTGGCAGTTTCCTGTCTGTGAACCTTGTTGCATTGTGGGAAATAGCTGTTTACAGCTGTTTCCAACTGCCAAAAAAGCAAGCAGCAGCTACATCAACTGCCAGCAGTAAAAATGTCACCATGTGATAAATGTCAGATCGTAAATCAGGGATTTAAAAGATTTTACAATGGGCAAACACTGACTAAATCCTTTATACATAATTATTGTAAAAATGAAGCACTTTTTTATTACATTATTTTCACTGGATTTCCTCTTAACCAGCTGAGCGGTCTGGACGAGCTCAGCTCGTCCAACACCGCCAGCGGCTGCCGCTCAGGCCCTGCTGGGCCGATTTTAATGAAATAAAAAGCAGCACACGCAGCCGGCACTTTGCCAGCCGCGTGTGCTGCCTGATCGCCGCCGCTCTGCGGCGATTCGCCGCGAGCAGCGGCGAAAGAGGGTCCCCCCAGCCGCCTGAGCCCAGCGTAGCCGGAACAAAAAGTTCCGGCCAGCGCTAAGGGCTGGATCGGAGGCGGCTGACGTCAGGACGTCGGCTGACGTCGATGACGTCACTCCGCTCGTCGCTATGGCGACGATATAAGCAAAACAAGGAAGGCCGCTCATTGCGGCCTTCCTTGTTTATTCTGGGCGCCGGAGGCGATCGCCTCCGGAGCACCCTCTAGTGGGCTTTCATGCAGCCAACTTTCAGTTGGCTGCATGAAATAGTTTTTTTTTTATTTAAAAAAAACCCTCCCGCAGCCACCCTGGCGATTTAATCAGAACGCCAGGGTGGTTAAACCACTTCCCGACCGCCCAACGCACAGAGGCGGCCGGGAAGTGGACCCCGCAAGGACTGCCGCATGCACAGAGGCGGCGGTCCTTGTAGGGGCATGGGCGGCGCGATCGCGTCATTCGTGACGCGATCGGCCGCCGGGGACTGGCTCCGCCCACCTCACGCTGTAACCCGCCGGCCGTTCGGAAGCGCCGGCGGGTTACTAGCACCCGGATCGCCGCATACAATGTGTATAATACACTTTGTAATGTATACAAAGTGTATTATACAGGCTGCCTCCTGCCCTGGTGGTCCCAGTGTCCAAGGGACCACCAAGGCAGGCTGCAGCCACCCAAGTCTGCACCCAAGCACACTGATTTCCCCCCCCTGCCCCCTGATCACCCACAGCACCCCTCAGACCCCCCCCCCCCCCCCCGGCACCACTGTTTGCACCCAATCACCCCCTAATCACCCATCAATCACTTCCTGTTACTATTTGTCAACGCTATTTTTTTTTTTTAGTCCCTAAACTGCCCCCTGCTCCCTCCTGATCACCCCCCCCCCCTCATATTCTCCCCAGACCCCCCCCCTTTGTACTGTATGCATCTATCTCCCTGATCACCTGTCAATCACCTATCAATCACCCCCTGTCACTGCCACCCATCAATCAGCCCCTAACCTGCCCCTTGCGGGCAATCTGATCACCCACCCACACCAATAGATCGCCCGCAGATCCGACGTCAGATCACCTCCCAAGTGCAGTGTTTATATCTGTTCTCTACCCTAAACACCCACTAATTACCCATCAATCACCCATCAATCACCCCCTATCACCACCTGTCACTGTTACCCATCAGATCAGACCCTAATCTGCCCCTTGCGGGCACCCAATCACCCGCCTACACGCTTAGATTGCCCTCAGACCCCCCCTTATCAATTCGCCAGTGCAATATTTACATCTGTTCTTCCCTGATCTGTTCTTCCACTGATCACCTGTCATTCACCCATCAATCACCCCCTGTCACTGCCACCCATCAATCACCCCCTGTCACTGCCACCCACCAATCAGCCCCTAACCTGCCCCTTGCCGGCAATCTGATCACCCACCCACACCAATAGATCACCCGCAGATCCGACGTCCGATCACCTCCCAAGTGCAGTGTTTACATCGGTTCTCTACCCTAAACACCCACTAATTACCCATCAATCACCCCCTGTCACTGCTACCTATCAGATTAGACCCCCTATCTGCCCCTAGGGAACTCAATCACCCGCCCACATCCTCAGAACGCCCTCAGACCCCAGCCCTGATCACCTCGCCAGTGCACTGCTTGCATCTATTCCCCCCTCTAATCACACCTTGAGACACCCCATCAATCACCTCCTGTCATGCCCTAGCACACCTACCCATCAGATCAGGCCCTAATTTGCACCGTGTGGGCTCCTGATCACTCGGCCAAACACTCAGATCCCCCTCAGACCCCCTTCCGATCACCTCCCCAGTGCATTGATTGCATCTATTTTCCCCTCTAACCACCCCCTGAGACACCCATCAATCACCTCCTGTCACCCCCCTAGCACTCCTATCCATCAGATCAGGCCCAATACAACCTGTCATCTAAAAGGCCACCCTGCTTATGACCGGTTCCACAAAATTCGCCCCCTCATAGACCACCTGTCATCAAAATTTGCAGATGCTTATACCCCTGAACAGTCATTTTGAGACATTTGGTTTCCAGACTACTTACGGTTTTGGGCCCGTAAAATGCCAGGGTGGTATAGGAACCCCACAAGTGACCCCATTTTAGAAAAAAAAAGACACCCCAAGGTATTCTGTTAGGTGTATGACAAGTTCATAGAAGATTTTATTTTTTGTCAAAAGTTAGCGGAAATTGATTTTTATTGTTTTTTTTCCCACAAAGTGTCATTTTTCACTAACGTGACAAAAAATAAAATCTTCTATGAACTCGCCATACACCTAACGGAATACCTTCGGGTGTCTTCTTTCTAAAATGGGGTCACTTATGGGGTTCCTATACTGCCCTGGCATTTTAGGGGCCCTAAACCGTGAGGAGTAGTCTAGAAAACAAATGCCTCAAAATGACCTGTGAATAGGACGTTGGGCCCCTTAGCGCACCTAGGCTGCAAAAAAGTGTCACACATGTGGTACCGCCGTACTCAGGAGAAGTAGTATAATGTGTTTTGGGGTGTATTTTTACACATACCCATGCTGAGTGGGAGAAATCTCTCTGTAAATGGACAATTGTGTGTAAAAAAAACAACAAACAATTGTCATTTATAGAGACATTTCTCCCACCCAGCATGGGTATGTGTAAAAATACACCCCAAAACACATTATACTACTTCTCTTGAGTACGGCGGTACCACATGTGTGGCACTTTTTTACACCCCAAGTGCACTAAGGGGCCCAAAGTCCAATGAGTACCTTTGGGATTTCACAGGTCATTTTGCGACATTTGGTTTCAAGACTACTCCTCACGGTTTAGGGCCCCTAAAATGCCAGGGCAGTATAGGAACCCCACAAATGACCCCATTCTAGAAAGAAGACACCCAAAGGTATTCCGTTAGGAGTATGGTGAGTTCATAGAAGATTTTATTTTTTGTCACAAATTAGCGGAAAATGACACTTTGTGAAAAAAAAAACAATTAAAATCAATTTCCGCTAACTTGCGACAAAAAATTAAATCTTCTATGAACTCGCCATACACCTAATGGAATACCTTGGGGTGTCTTCTTTCTAAAATGGGGTCATTAGTGGGGTTCCTATACTGCCCTGGCATTTTAGAGGCCCTAAACCGCGAGGAGTAGTCTTGAAACAAAAATGACCTGTGAGATCCTAAAGGTACTCATTGGACTTTGGGCCCCTTAGCGCAGTTAGGGTGCAAAAAAGTGCCACACATGTGGTATCGCCGTACTCAGGAGAAGTAGTATAATGTGTTTTGGGGTGTATTTTTACACATTCCCATGCTGAGTGGGAGAAATCTCTCTGTAAATTGTTTTTTTTTTTTTTTTTTTTTTTTTACACACAATTGTCCATTTACAGAGAGATTTCTCCCACCCAGCATGGGTATGTGTAAAAATACACCCCAAAACACATTATACTACTTCTCCTGAGTACGGCGATACCACATGTGTGGCACTTTTTTGCACCCTAACTGCGCTAAGGGGCCCAAAGTCCAATGAGCACCTTTAGGCTTTACAGGGGTGCTTACAATTTAGCACCTCCCAAAATGTCAGGACAGTAAACACACCCCACAAATGACCCCATTTTGGAAAGTAGACACTTCAAGGTATTCAGAGAGGAGCATAGTGAGTCCGTGGCAGATTTCATTTTTTTTTTGTCGCAAGTTAGAAGAAATGGAAACTTTTTTTTTTTGTCACAAAGTGTCATTTTCCGCTTACTTGTGACAAAAAATATCTTCTATGAACTCACTATGCCTCTCAGTGAATACTTTGGGATGTCTTCTTTCCAAAATGGGGTCATTTGGGGGGTATTTATACTATCCTGGAATTCTAGCCCCTCATGAAACATGTCAGGTGGTCAGAAAAGGCAGAGATGCTGGAAAATGGGAAAATTCACTTTTTGCACCATAGTTTGTAAACGCTATAACTTTTACCCAAACCAATAAATATAGGCTGAATGGGTTTTTTTTTATCAAAAACATGTTTGTCTACATTTTTCGCGCTGCATGTATACAGAAATTTTACTTTATTTGAAAAATGTCAGCACAGAAAGTTAAAAAAAACATTTATTTGCCAAAATTCATGTCTTTTTTGATGAATATAATAAAAAGTAAAAATCGCAGCAGCAATCAAATAGCACCAAAAGAAAGCTGTATTAGTGACAAGAAAAGGAGCCAAAATTCATTTAGGTGGTAGGTTGTATGAGCGAGCAATAAACCGTGAAAGCTGCAGTGGTCTGAAAGGAAAAAAAGTGCCTGGTCCTTAAGGAGGGTAAAGCCCACGGTCCTCAAGTGGTTAAAGGAGGCTTGGATGATTCCTTTGCATTGAAGAACACCCACAGCTATAAATACTACAAGGTAACTCCCAAGCAGTGTTGTGACGTAAAGTTGGGAAAAAAGTTTTGAATCAGGATACCATTTATTGACTTAGAAGAAAAGGAGTAAGCTTTCGGCCATGAAGCCTTCCTCAGACTTGATTGCAACCACAGAACAATACTCCACTGTAAAGTAGGGAAGAAATTCTTTCCCTTTAGGGCCCTTCTGAACTAGTAGAGTTTTGTGATCAGATTCTGATCATAACACGCTACATACTTAACCACTTTACCCCCATAGGTGCGGATATCTCCGTCCCTTTTTCCATCCTTTCACCCACAGGGACGGAGATATCCGCACCTCCTGCGCTCCCGCCGCTGCCCGCGCTCCCGTGCACGCCGCCGCCCGGAGATCAATGAACGGGAAAAAACATTCCCATTCGTTGATCTAAGCCCCCCGCAATGATCGGCTGCTTCTATGAGAAGCAGCGATCATTGTGAAAAAAGTTTCCCAGCCTCATAAGACTTCCTGCAAGCATACTTCCTACGCTTGCAGGTCGCATAAACAAAAAGTTACTGTGACCATCTTGTGGCCAAATAGTAAAACTACACCCTAAAGCATATTTCATATACAAATACATTAGTTTTACACTAAAAATTTACTTTTTTTGTAATAAAAAAAATACAATAAAAAAAATACATACCGTAGTTACCTTAGGGACTGACCTTTTTAAATATTTATGTCAAGAGGGTATAACACTTACTTTATAAACTATGGGCTTGTAATTAGGGATGGACGCAAAACTGAAAAACATGCACCTTTATTTCCAAATAAAATATTGGCGCCAAACATTGTGTTAGGGACATAATTTAAACGGTTTTATAACCGGGACAAATGGGCAAATACATTTCATGGGTTTTAATTACAGTAGCACGCATTATTTAAAAACTATAATGGCCGAAAACTGAAAAATGATGATTTTTTCCCAACATTTTTTCCTATTTTCCCAATAAAACACATTTAGAATAAAATAATTCTTGGCATAATGTCCCACCTAAAGAAAGCCTAATTGGTGGCGAAAAAAACAAGATATAGTTCATTTCATTGCCATAAGTAATGATAAAGTTATAGATGAATGAATGGAAGGAGTGCTGAAAGGTGAAAATTGCTCTGGTGCTCAAGGGGTAAAACCCCTCAGTTGTGAAGTGGTTAAAAACAAATGGAATCTGTGGCAAAGGCTTCCAATAGTGCAATGGGTTTGCAATGCGATTTTACTACATCGCAAATCACAGTCCTGCATTTTTGTGCAATTGAGTTCCTATACATAGTTTAGAAGCACAGGGAAAAAAAATAGCATAGCAATCATGCCACTAATTGCAATCTGGCCTTTCAAAATATTTTCCCGCTTTTTTTCTCCCATCAGAAATTGCAAATGCACTGCAACAACACTGCACAATAGATCAGCCAAAAATCACAGCCGAATCTCTGTAGTAGGAAAAGAGAGATTGTGCTCCTTAGTGGAAAAAGATTCTTAAAAGGTTAAATGGCCAAACCTTGTACAGTTTGTCAGAAAGAAATCAGAAAAACTTTATTTCGCCAAGCATGACTGGGTCATGCCCGGAATTGTTTTTGGCACAGTACATACATCAGGCTCAGAGAGAAGATAGAGACACAGATAAAGACATAGGCCTCAATTCACTAAGATCATGCTAGAAATAATAAGGCAAGAGAAAACTTCCCTCCACACGTGAGAGAGTTATCTTACCTCTTCATTCCTTAAGTTACCTCCTCTGTAGTTAATTTACCTCCTCTGTAGTTAATTTACCTCCTCTGTAGTTAATTTACCTCCTCTGTAGTTAATTTCACATGCAGCTTATTAACAGCCTGTCTTTAACTCTGGAGTTATTTTAAGGATTGGAGAGTTAATTTAAAGACAGAAGAGTTAACTTTAGGCTTGCCTGAGGTAAAATGTTTCCTGAATACTACATGCCTTATCACCATGGTAAAAACTCTAGAAGAGTTATTAAAGATAGGAGATAAGTTTAGTGAATTGAGGCCATAGATAGCAGCGAGCCGTAGGCACAAGATAGCATTATATTTTGTTGCATTCCACTATGCATTTCTTTGTACATTGCACTATACTGCCCCGCAGCTCGTTGGCGCTTGCATTGATGGAAGTATGTGGAGGGAGTTCAGGAGGCTGACCGCCAAGGGGAAGAAAGAGTTCCGATGTCTCGTGGTCTTTGTGGAGATGGCCCGAAGCCTCCGGCCCAATGGCAGCAGGCTGAAGTAGCGGTGGCCTGGGTGAGAGGGATCATTTGCAATCCTCAGAGCCCTGGATTTCAGTCTGTTGTTGTGTAGCAGGTCAAAAGAGGGGAGGGGGCAGCCAACTATCCTCTCCGCTGACCTGATGACCCTCTGAAGTTTGTCCTTGTCACTGGCGGTGGCCCCAGCATACCAGACCAAGATGGAGGAGCAGAGGACTGACTCGATGGTGGCAGTGTAGAAGCTGGTTGTCTTCCCCTGGATCAACTGCAATATGTGTGGGTACATGGCAGAAACCTACCCCATTTATATTCTGGTTGAACTTGGATGAATGTCCTTTTTCAACCACACTGACTATGGGGCTCATGCACAACAGTGTGGTAAAGTTGACGTGCGCAGAGAGAACACTGCAATTTCCCCATTGCCTACACTGGGGGAGCACAGCACGTGAACATGCAGAGCTCTCCTGGAATTAGCAAAAGTAAAATTGCCAAACGCTCCCTGCGCACAGCAACTTTACCGCATTGTTGTGCATCAAGCCCTAAGTAACCATATTTTGCAAAATTCCTGAAGACTGTCCACTTTAATCAGTACCATGAAGGAAAAATACATTTTTAGGCACAGCAGCCTCAGCCGTTCTGAGCACTAAACTGAACTTTGCCCTCATTCTACAGGACGTCTCAGAGGATCACACTAACGGCCATCTGTACATTTGAAAATTGCAGTTGTGTATATTTGAAAGTTTTCTGTTCTTTCACAATATGTGGTCATTAGTCTTACATATTAGGAACACTCAGAAATATAAACTAATATGGTCCATTAAACATGCTTTAACCAGCCTGGCGTTCTAGTAAGATCGCCAGGCTGGCGACCAGACGTTTTTTTTTTTTAATAAAAAAAAAAACAAAACCCAAAACAATTGCATGCAGCCAACTGAAAGTTGGCTGCATGAAAGCCCACTAGAGGGCGCTCCTAATGCGTAGAAAGGCCGCGATGAGCGGCCCTTCTTGTTTGGCTTTCTTCGTCGCCATGGCAACGAGCGGAGTGACGTCATGGACGTCAGCCGACGTCCTGACGTCAGCCGCCTCCGATCCAGCCCTTAGCGCTGGCCGGAACGGTTTGGTCCGGCTGCGCTGGGCTCGGGCGGCTGGGGCAGTGGCGGACATACGGCCGTGCAGGCCGTGCCGCCGCACGAGGGCCCCTGAAGTTCCGTTTTCTTCAGGGGCCCATTAAGTATTTTTTTTTTTTAATTTTTTTTTTTATTATTTTATTCCCCGGGGGGCCCCCCGAATCCTATCCTCCCTCCCTCCCCTCGGGGGGCCCCCCTCCCGATATGCGCGGCGGGAGAGCGAGCGAGCGAGCGGCAAATGCAGGAAGTCTTCAGGGCTCTCCAGGCATCCGCTAGAGGCCCAGCCGCTTAGTCTCCAATATGTCTCCAGTTGGAGACATATTGGAGACTCAGCGGCTGGGCCTCTAGCGGATGCCTGGAGAGCCCTGAAGACTTCCTGCATTTGCCGCTCGCTCTCCCGCCGCGCATATCGGGAGGGGGCCCCCCGAGGTGAGGAAGGAAGGGAGGGAGGGAGGATAGGAGTCGGGCCCCCCACCCGGATAGCTACCCACCCGGCTACCTACCTACCCACCCACCAGGCTTCCTACCTACCCACCCGACTACCTAACCACCCACCAGGCTTCCTACCTACCTACCTACCCACCCGGCTACCTACCCACCCACCAGGCTTCCTACCTAACCACCCACCCAACTACCTAACCACCCACCCGGCTACCTACCCACCCACCAGGCTTCCTACCTAACCACCCACCAGGCTTCCTACCTAACCACCCACCCAACTACCTAACCACCCACCCGGCTACCTACCCACCCGGCTACCTACCTACCTACCCACCCGGCTACCTACCTACCTAACCACCCACCCGGCTACCTACCTAACCACCCACCCGGCTACCTACCGGGCTAGTTACCAACCCACCCACCAGGCTACCTACCCACCCACCCGGCTACCCACCCACCCACCAGGCTACCTACCTACCCACCCGGCTACCTACCTAACCACCCACCCGGCTACCTACCGGGCTAGTTACCAACCCACCCACCAGGCTACCTACCCACCCACCACGCTACCTACCTACCCACCCACCAGGCTACCTACCTACCCACCCGGCTACCTACCTACCCACCCGGCTACCTACCCACCCACCCGGCTTCCTACCTACCCACCCGGCTACCTACCTACCCACCCACCCGGCTACCCACCTACCCACCCACCCGGCTACCTACCTAACCACCCACCCGGCTACCTACCTAACCACCCACCCGGCTACCTACCGGGCTAGTTACCAACCCACCCACCAGGCTACCTACCGGGCTAGTTACCAACCCACCCACCAGGCTACCTACCCACCCACCAGGCTACCTACCCACCCACCCACCAGGCTACCTACCTAACCACCCACCCGGCTACCTACCTAACCACCCACCCAGCTACCTACCGGGCTAGTTACCAACCCACCCACCAGGCTACCTACCCACCCACCAGGCTACCTACCCACCCACCCGGCTTCCTACCTACCCACCCGGCTACCTACCTAACCACCCACCCGGCTTCCTACCTACCCACCCGGCTACCTACCTAACCACCCACCCGGCTACCTACCTACCCACCCACCCGGCTACCCACCCACCAGGCTTCCTACCTACCTACCCACCCGGCTACCTACCTAACCACCCACCCGGCTACCTACCTAACCACCCACCCGGCTACCTACCGGGCTAGTTACTAACCCACCCACCAGGCTACCTACCCACCCACCAGGCTACCTACCGGGCTAGTTACCAACCCACCCACCAGGCTACCTACCCACCCACCAGGCTACCCACCCACCCACCCACCAGGCTACCTACCTAACCACCCACCCGGCTACCTACCTAACCACCCACCCGGCTACCTACCGGGCTAGTTACCAACCCACCCACCAGGCTACCTACCTACCCACCCACCAGGCTACCTACCTAACCACCCACCCGGCTACCTACCGGGCTAGTTACCAACCCACCCACCGGGCTACCTACCTACCTACCGGGCTAGTTACCCACCCACCCACCAGGCTACCTACCCACCCAACCACCCATGGGAGCTGCGCGCCGGATGGAGGCTGGGACAGGAGGTCTGCTGCTGCAGGTGAGTAAATGTTTTTGTTTTATTTATATTAGCAGGTGTATTTTCTGGGCATATCTGCCGACATGATTGCATGTATTTTCTGGGCATATCTGCCGACTTGTTTGCACGTATTTTCTGGGCATATCTGCCGACTTGATTGCATGTATTTTCTGGGCATATCTGCCGACTTGATTGCACGTATTTTCTGGGCATATCTGCCGACATGATTGCACGTATTTTCTGGGCATATATGTGTATTTTCTTGAGAAAACCTGCACAATTATGTGAATTTTCTGGGGAAAGGGTCACCAAAACTTGGGCCCACTGTCTTTGCGTTGCACTTTTCAAGGGAACCTGAGGTGAGAATAATATTGAGGCTGACATATTTCTCTCCTTTTAAGCAATACCAGTTGCCTGGCTGCCGTGCTGGTCCTCTGCCTCTTATTCTTTCAACCATAGACCCTGAACAAGCATGCAGCAGGTCAGGGGTTTCTGACAAAATTTGTCAGAACTGAGAAGATTAGCTGCATGCTTGTTGCTGGTGTAATTCAGTTTATTACTGCAGCCAAATAGATCAGCAGGGCCGCCAGGCAACTAGTATTGTTTAAAAGGAAATAAACCCTCACCCCGGGTTCGCTTTAAGTTACAGTTAGCTCCGCCCTCATCCGGTCATTGCCACGCCCATTTTTTGGCGCAGGCTCTATCCACTATTTTTTGCCGTAGCCACGCCCATATTTTGCTACGCACGACGCAGGTCATAGGGGGCCCACAATTACAATTTTGCACAGGGGCCCACTGCTGGCTGTGTCCGCCACTGGGCTGGGGAGACCCTCTTTTTTGCCGCTGCACGCGGCGCATCGCCGCACTGAGGCGGCGATCAGGTAGCACACGCGGCTGGCAAAGTGCCGGATGCGTGTGCTCCTTTTTATTTGATGAGAATAGGCTCAGCAGGGCCTGAGCGGCAGCCTCCAGCGGTAATGGACGAGCTGGGCTCGTCCATATCGCCAGGCTGGTTAAAGTGTACCCGAGGTGATGTGACAGAATGAGATATGCTTGGCACTGCACATGTCTATTAATACCTAGGTTGTGTTCCTTTTCTTCTTTTTAAGACTGAAAGAGTTAAAAGTTGTGCAAGTGACAGTTTCTATCCAGTAAGGACCTAGACGGACTATATAGTGTAACCCTCACTCATAAGGAATTACATCTATAAAACTCTTGCCTGAAAGAACAGCTTCTGAGCACAGAGGACAGATAGCGGTCAATAGCTCATATATTCTAGCTATGGGCCATAGACCATGAAAAACTGTATCATCCATGAAACAATATAACATTAAGCCTACTTTCTTAGCCCTTCAAAACAACCCCCCCCCCCCCCCCCCAAAAAAAAAACCACAAACACTAATTTTGTGGAGGATAGATACAATTGTTTATCTCATCAGTGGTGGCTTACCCTCTGACTATAGATGATCAATGAGATGCAAATTCTTCTAAAAGTATGCAAAATGTATGCAGTTTGAAAATGGACCAATCAATTTAAACCCAGGTTTAAATTGATTGGTCAATTTTTCAAGCTGCATATATTTGCATAAAAATTTGCATCCACTCGGAAGAATTTGCATATCTTTGATCATCCCTACCGCTGACATTATAGAGACAGAACTGTCTAGGAGGAAGACAAGTTACATGTGTCCTTGGTGGATCCTGGAGAGGTGAATAACTTCAACCCTCCTCTGCGTACTCTGCATGGGGGGTGGGGAGACTGGAAATCTGTCCAATCTTTACTGGCGGGGAAAGATCTTCTGCCAAACTTTACTGGGAGAAATTATCTGGCTACCAATACTGGAGGGGTGGTGGTCCGAGGACCACCATTTCCTGTCTGGGCATGTGCAGTTCCTAAAATCTGCAACTGCCTATGCACGGATTTCTCACAAGAGTGTAATCAAGGAGGTGTGTGGCCATGCTGTGCATGCGCAGTAGCTTGCGACTGTACTCAATCACAGACATTATTTGGGGGGATGGCGGCACCAGGGCAGCCATCCGGGGGGGGAGTTGGGACAACTGACACTGTAGTGAGGGGCGCAGGGCTTCTGGGGGCCCTGGGCCCCCCAAAGTGCTCGAAAGGCCACATGTACTGGCTGTGGGTCTGTGGCTCACTAACCAGCACACTGCGTTCCAGCACTGAGAGAAAAATGACATCGGCGTTTGAACGTGGGGAGCAGTATGATCTATACTGGGGCAACACCTATATCTGGCTACAGGCTACCTATACTGGGGCACCACCTATACTTGGCTACCTATACTGGGGCACCACCTATACTTGGCTACCTATACTGGGGCACCACCTATACTTGGCTACCTATGCTGAGGGCACCACCTATACTTGGCTACCTATACTGAGGGCACCAACTTTACCTGGCTAGCTATAGTTGGGCACCACCTATACTTGGCTACTTCTACTGGGGTGCCTATAGCTTGCTACCTATACTGGGGGCACCTATACCTGGCTACCTATACTGGGGCTGGAACCACCTATACCTAGCTACCTATACTGGGGCACCACCTATGCCTGGATACCTATACTGGGGGCACCTATACCTGGCTAGGGTAGGGGAACAAGCTAATACAGAAGGGGACAAGAGATAACACAGGGGGACAAAAGAGGCACAGGGAGAAAAGAGATGAGATGGGAACATGAGGTCACACAGAGGGACACAAAAGAGGCACAAACTGAGGTGAGACGGGGGGTGGGAGGGGGGTGGAGACAAAAGAGGCACAGGAAGAAAAGAGGGGGACAAAAGAGAATGGATAAAGGTTAAGAACGGACCTACAAGTCCCTATCTAATTTGTTAACCGGGGACTACCCGTATTTTGCTAGTATTTGGCTCCACCCTCAACATGCCATGGCCACGCCCACTTTCTGCAGCATCATCGATGTGCATGTAGCTTTCTTCAGTGTCGGAGGCATGCACATTTTTCGCCGCAGCACACTTCATGCACGGACATGGGGGTGGGATGGCTAGTGGGCGGGCACAGCAACCAGTGGGTGGGCCCAAGAAGGGGGGGCCAGGTCTGATCATGTGTGAGGGGCCCCAAAATTTCTGATGGCGGCACAGAGGACCTGATAGACAGCAGGGGGTTGGAAGAAGCCTTAAGTAAATGTTAACCTTTTTCTCCAATTTAAGATATACTTTAAGTGATGGGACAGTTTCATAGTTTTCTGTTTGAATAAAATGTTGGGTTTTTTGTGTAACAAACAATTCCATCTGGACAGTGTTATTACCTCTATGGTTATTTAAAATTAAATTTGTTTACCTGACTACCAATCCTGGCCACTTTGTATACCTTAGAACAGGGGTGCCCACACTTTTTTCGGCCCGCGAGCAACTTTAAAGTTCGCCAAGGCCAGGAGATCTGACATTTTAAATGCGCCCGCACCCCCCTCGCCCCCCCAGGGCACATATACCTGGTTAGCCAGGTATCTGTGCCCTTAGAATAGGCTAGCCAGGTATATGTGCCCTTAGAATAGGCTAGCCAGGTACATGTGCCCTTAGAATAGGCTAGCCAGGTACATGTGCCCTTAGAATAGGCTAGCCAGGTACATGTGCCCTTAGAATAGGCTAGCCAGGTACATGTGCCCTTAGAATAGGTTAGTCAGGTACATGTGCCCTTAGAATAGGTTAGCCAGGTACATGTGCCCTTAGAATAGGTTAGCCCAGAGCCGGGCCGACACATAGGCTCACGAGGCTACGGCCTCTGGGCGCTTGTCAGTCCAATAAATCATGAGCGCACTTCTGCCCGCCGGCGCCCGCCCTGCAATTTACTAGCCGCGGGTGGCAGCGGCGAGAATTTGTCTCTGTACACTCTCTCTCTCTGAGAGAGTGTACAGTTGCCATGGCTTCAATAACGCTGCACCGCCCCCCGCTGGGCTTGCTCTCAAGAGCCGATGCCAGGCATGTTGTTGTCAAGCCAGCGTGCAGGCGCAGCTCACTCGTAAGCCCATGCTTACTGTCTGTGGCTGTCTGACGCTTGGTCCCGCCCGCGGCCCGCCCCGTCACTTGATGTCGTGTGTGCTATCTGAGTCCGCCCCCCTTCCTCAGTCATCACGTCACGACGGTCACGTGACGTCAGGAACGTCCCTCGCAGGCGTCTTCTCTGATTCTGGGCTGGCTGCGTAGTGGGGAATGGACTGGCACCCGCAGTCATAATAATCAAGTAAGTTAGTCAGTCAGTCAGTGCAATATAGACAGTCAGCTTCAGTGTCCCATAGATAGTGAGTGAGGAATAGTATCCTAATAGATTTCTGACTGACTGTCTGGTAACTGTTTAGTTGTTTGCTAAGATCTGCCTGCAGCATAGTGTCTGTCACCTGTGTATATAGGTGCAGAATGAGTTTGTGGATATAGTATATCATTCATTCTACACCTATAAACACATGTGGCCAGAATTATGCTGCATGCCTTAAAGTAGTTATCAGGCAAATATTAAAAAAAAAGCTTTACTCACCTGGGGCTTTTTCCAGCCCCCAGCAGCCGACTGTTTTACGCTGACACCTCCACTCACCCGGTCTCTGTGCTTGGTGCGGAAGCCGAACCCGAGGTCACCCGCACTGCGCATGCACGAACCGCCGCTGTCAATCAAGCCCACGTTGTACGCGGCTTACTGCGCAGGCGCAGTAGTTCTGCGCCTGCGCAGTAAGCCGCGTACAACGTGGGCTTGATTGACAGTGGCAGTTTGCACCTTCCGCACAGAGCATGGAGACAGCGGCGGGGAGTGGAGGTGACAGCTTGGGACAGTCGGCTGCTAGGCGTTGGAGAAAGACCCAGGTGAGTAGAGCTTTTTATTTAATATTTGCCTGATAACTACTTTAAAGGAAATTTGAGTTGAACGTGGGCACAGCACAGGAGGACTTTAAAGGAAATTTTGAGTCCTCTTGTGCTGTGCCCACGGCACCGGTCCAAGACTCTCTGGCCAGCAGCGGGCCTCCTCAACGCACTCCCAGGGGCGTTTGCCGCATCTGCCATTTATGAAAATTGCTAATGCACATGCGCAGTGTGCGCATGGCTTGGAGCTGCACATGTGCAGGAGACGCCAGCTTTGTGGTGGTCGCCACTGCTTGCCAAAGGGACTTGAAGTGATGTGTTGTGGGCACAGAAGGACTTCTGGGGGCTGCTAGAAGCCACAGCTAAGTTCAACTCATTATTTGTAGACTTAAAGTACCCCTGACCGCTTTTTAAAATAAAATGTTTTTAACGCTTTTTTTATTTGCTGTGACATATGAGTCACAGCACCAGCCACCCCCTCTGTCCCCCACTCTGCTCAGCCGTAATGCAGAGCTCGTTGATGGGCGGGCAAGAAGTGTCAGTACTTCCTCCTCTCTGCCCTTCCTCAGGACTGCTCACCCCACTCGCCGTTATTAGTTCCTATCTTTACAGTGCGCTGGGGAGCTGCGCCATGTGCGGTCTTGAAGTAATTTAGCTCAGAACGATAGTGTACTTAGTACACTATCATTAGCGGTGAGTGGGGTGGGCGTTCCTAAAAACGGCCACAGAGGAGGAACTACTGACACTCCCTTCCCACCCGTCATCGACGTCCTGCTCAAGTCGAATATTTCAGCTGAGCAGAATGGGGGGTGCTAAAGGGAGAGGAAGTTGCTGTGATTTCTATCACAGCACAGCAAATGAAATAACATTAAAAGTACACTATTTTAAAGCGAGGTCAGGGGTAAGAACTGTAACCAAGGGTTGAACTTTATCCCAATCAGTAGCCAATACCCCCTTTCCCATGAGAAATCTTTTCCTTTTGATCAATAGATCATCAGAGGGATTACGGTGAAACCCCTCCCATACCAAGGTCCTGACAGCTTGTTGTCTGTAAACGTTGTTGCATTATGGAAAATTTCCAACTGCCAAGCAAGCACAATCTCTCTGAGTGTATAGTACTCTCAGTAGTGAACATTCCGTACAGATTACCTGGCAGAACTACCAGTACATGTGACCACCAGTGATAAATGTCAGAATGTAAATCGGTGAGAGAAAAGATTTTACAATGGGCAAACACTGATTAAATAATCTATACATGAATATTGTAAACAATAAGCAATTTTATTCAGTACGTTATTTTCATTTGAATTTATATAAATCCATTTTCCTGTGGAAAAATACTGTATTATTTGTGCATAATTTATTGTTGCATTAAACTGGGGGAGGGCGCACTTGGGGGGGGGGGGGCGCACTTGGGCAGCCCAGCCTCTGTTGGTGGTGGACCTTGTCCCGGCCCTGGGTTAGACAGGTATATGTGCCCTTTGTATAGGTTAGCCAGGTGTATGTGCCCTTTGTATAGGTTAGCCAGGTGTATGTGCCCTTTGTATAGGTTAGCCAGGTGTATGTGCCCTTTGTATAGGTTAGCCAGGTGTATGTGCCCTTTGTATAGGTTAGCCAGGTGTATGTGCCCTTTGTATAGGTTAGCCAGGTATATGTGCCCTTTGTATAGGTTAGCCAGGTATATGTGCCCTTTGTATAGGTTAGCCAGGTATATGTGCCCTTTGTATAGGTTAGCCAGGTATATGTGCCCTTTGTATAGGCTAGCCAGGTATGTGCCCTTTGTATAGGCTAGCCAGGTATATGTGCCCTTTGTATAGGCTAGCCAGGTATATGTGCCCTTAGAATAGGTTAGCCAGGTATATGTGCCCTTAGAATAGGTTAGCCAGGTATATGTGCCCTTAGAATAGGTTAGCCAGGTATATGTGCCCTTAGAATAGGTTAGCCAGGTATATGTGCCCTTAGAATAGGTTAGCCAGGTATATGTGCCCTTAGAATAGGTTAGCCAGGTATATGTGCCCTTAGAATAGGTTAGCCAGGTATATGTGCCCTTAGAATAGGTTAGCCAGGTATATGTGCCCTTAGAATAGGTTAGCCAGGTATATGTGCCCTTAGAATAGGTTAGCCAGGTATATGTGCCCTTAGAATAGGTTAGCCAGGTATATGTGCCCTTAGAATAGGTTAGCCAGGTATATGTGCCCTTAGAATAGGTTAGCCAGGTATATGTGCCCTTAGAATAGGTTAGCCAGGTATATGTGCCCTTAGAATAGGTTAGCCAGGTATATGTGCCCTTAGAATAGGTTAGCCAGGTATATGTGCCCTTAGAATAGGTTAGCCAGGTATATGTGCCCTTAGAATAGGTTAGCCAGGTATATGTGCCCTTAGAATAGGTTAGCCAGGTATATGTGCCCTTAGAATAGGTTAGCCAGGTATATGTGCCCTTAGAATAGGTTAGCCAGGTATATGTGCCCTTAGAATAGGTTAGCCAGGTATATGTGCCCTTAGAATAGGTTAGCCAGGTATATGTGCCCTTAGAATAGGTTAGCCAGGTACATGTGCCCTTAGAATAGGTTAGCCAGGTATATGTGCCCTTAGAATAGGTTAGCCAGGTATAAGTGCCCTTAGAATAGGTTAGCCAGGTATATGTGCCCTTAGAATAGGTTAGCCAGGTATATGTGCCCTTAGAATAGGTTAGCCAGGTATATGTGCCCTTAGAATAGGTTAGCCAGGTATATGTGCCCTTAGAATAGGTTAGCCAGGTATATGTGCCCTTAGAATAGGTTAGCCAGGTATAAGTGCCCTTAGAATAGGTTAGCCAGGTATATGTGCCCTTTGTATAGGTTAGCCAGGTATATGTGCCCTTTGTATAGGTTAGCCAGGTATATGTGCCCTTTGTATAGGCTAGCCAGGTATATGTGCCCTTTGTATAGGTTACGCACGCAACTTACCTCCCTTTAGCTCCAGTGGTGGCCTCCTGGTCTTCACCCCCTCAGTCGCAGCTGCCTGCAGGGCAGATAAGCCATTTCGGCGGCTGAGGGAGGCTCCGGCGGGCTGCGTGCGCTCAGGAGGAACTTTTGTCTCCAGCGCCACACCCCCAGCCATGACAATGCGTCATAGCAGAGCCGCCCCTGGCCTCTCAGCTGTGCCTCTCTCCCCGCAAGATCAGCGGCCAGCAGCAGAATCTGACAGGACGCGGCCAATAGGCCGCGTTCTAGAGCTGCTGGCCGCACAATTCAATGGGACGCGGCTACCAATCAGGCAGTCGCGATCTACCGGTAGATCGCGATCGACCTATTGGGCAGCCCTGCCTTAGAATCATGCTAAACAGCAATACACAAATGATGAAACATTTCCATTATTATTTTTAGACATTACCAACAATGTACACCTATATAAACCTTTCTGTACTTACCAAGAATGAGGTGTGTGTCATCCAAGAGGCAGCATCAACATAAACAACACTAGATCATAAAAAGCAACCACTCCCTAACCTACTAAGCAGGAAAACATATTATGCAATTACAAGAGGTGCACACTGTAGCAAGGCACTGAGAAACCAATGTATGAACTATATAGCAGCTTTGTAGGATACCCCAGTCTACTAAATAGCAAGACTCCTTGCAATAGCAAAATCAAGCACAGTTCTAAACACACCTTCTCTTATTATAGCGTAGTAAACATTTTATTGCCAAACAAGCCTACTGCAGCTAAAAATAAAAAATATGGATTCAAATTTTGTGCTTGTATGTATATTAATACCCTGACTATTAGTGTATTTAACAAATCAACACAATGAGTATATCTATCTTGGTGGTAGATGGGGGAGAGGATAGAAGGGGTGGCCATTGGGTGGTGGATTGTTTCTAGTTTTGTACCATGTGTTGTACTATGAGTCTTTTTTTTGTGTGTGGACTCACCTGTGAGTGAGTGAATGTTTGGTTAACTTGTCATGTTAATAAAATTCAATAAAAAGAATTTATAAAAAAAAAAAGACTGAAGGTGTGCCAATGAAGGAGTTAACAGTGTGCCTTGCAGAACTAGCTGCTGCTGCTCCTGCTTTGGAAGTCTGCCCTGAAGGCCAAGTTTCTGGGCATCTGACCAGGTACTTCAAAAATGAAGCTTTTGATTCTCACAAACTGAAGAGCTCATACACAGATAAAAACATGCCCTAATCTAGATTGCCTACACTTTGAGAAACTGGATAAAATGATGGTATTGTTCCCATTGATGGGATGGTAGAGAGCTCTGACTTATTTTAAACTAAAATACCTATAGATACATACAGACTTAAGTTACAGTTCTTCCCTTGCTCAACCAATTTCTGTGCATTTACAACACAGATAATAAGATCTCCAATTGCAAAATAAAAGAATATATGCTCAGTGCATATAGAAGTCAGACACCACATCTCCAGACACCATACTTAATCTGTGTTATTAATAAATATCTACTAATTATCTACTACTAATTTATAATAAATAAAAGAAAGAGTACTGGACCCAGTTCACCAATTCCAGGATGTTAACGCTTAAGCTTGTAATTTAATCTTTGATCACATCCAACTTTACTGTATTCATAGATCACTGTAGTCAGGGGTGCCTCTAGCCATTTTGTCACTCCAGGCGAGAAAGCCTGTGATGGCAGTGCGCCTGGCTACCGCCTGGTCCGCCTGGTGCACCAGGCACCTGTGATTATAATAATATATTGACTTTTGCAGCATCGGACTGAACGTTTGATATTTCTGAGCACTTCAGCATTTGGATGTCCTCTTGGCTTTAATCCATCAGCATCATTCAATCAATCAGCCCTTCCTCTTCTTGAACTTGTTTTCTGCTCTTCCCTAGTAGCTTGTAGGGCAACTTCAGACCTGGGGAACTCATCTTTGGATGCCATATCAACATAACTCTGGTTGCTTTTGTTCACATGGTTTTCTGGCAAAAAAGAACTGGAGTGGGCTGCCAGTACCTACTCCAGGGATCGTATTTAATCTGAAATCTCTGCAATGATCTGCTCGTCTTGGGTTGCACTACACAATATAGCTAGGATTTATGCCACCCGCTGTTTCCGCTCCCGATGTGATCGTGCGCACCCGATTGGGGAGATTAAGCCGTCATATGAGAGCTGACATCTCCCCTCACTGGCCAGGAGCCATAGTGTATGTCATCTGCTGCAATGAACCATCTGCAAAGAGATGTGGAAAAAGTAGAAGTAACAGATTTATTCTTTCTAGGATCAAAGATCTCTGCAGATGCTGACTGCAGCCATGAGATGAACAGAAGCTTATTGCTTGGAAAGAAATCTATGGCAAGTTCGGACAAGATAAGATAAAGAGGATGAGCACCCAGTATCAAACCCTGTGGGACCCCCACTGTTAACCCACCCATTTTGAATATGATCCATTGTCTACAACTCTTTGCTTTCTGTCCTTTAAAAAGATCTTTATCCATGATTGCAAATATTTACATAAAAACACAAAGTAGTCCTAAAAAAAAATATATATGCATCAAGGTATTATTGAGATAAACACTCATAATAGGGTGCGGCTGTCATAAAACAATGGTTAGCCAAACCGTTAGCTAGCAAGCTGCAGCTGAACTGCACTGCTCTTTCTAACAGCAGAAATACCATACATCCGCATAGATGCAAAAGTATTGCTTGAGTAAATCATGTTTGCATTTTGTACTACTCTGTTAGCCTCTGGTAAGAATGAAGCCAAAAACCATAGTTCAGGCCTTTAAAAAGCCAAAAAGGTAGAGGAAACTAGATGTGTTATGTAATCAATGTGTTCGCATGCCCCCACTTAGCCCAAACCTTTTTAGTAAATGGGTGGAAAACTGGGACCGTCCCTGTTCTTCTGGCCTTCAAAGGGAGAAGTCAAACATCAGACAGATAGCTTCCTCCTTGTGTCAGCTTGTTGCCAACAGTTATTGCTGAAGCTCCCTTCGAGGGTGCCAAGTGACTAACTAAATAACTGAACTTGCTACAGTAACCTGAACTGCGATTTCAGTCCTTTGGGAGAAAAGTGCTTTACAAATTATGTTGATGTTGTTGACTGTGTGAACCCCAACACAAAGGCAAAGCAAAGGCAAAAAGAAAAACAAAGTAAACCTGAACCAAAATTAAATGTAAAAGCACATCTAAAAGTCTTTATGCTGCTTACGGTCTTCAGGCTCCCTCCAGTTTCCTGTGCTTGGCCTTTTTATTAATTGGTTCTTTAGTCAAATCCTAACCAAGGAAGTGCCCATGACCATGCACGAATCCTTGTGAACTAGGTATGCACAAGTTCTGAATAGCACATGCCCAGTAAAAAGAAGCACCCGTGTGCAAATAAATGGGGAAGTCAGAGAAGAAACTTAGGTCTACAAAAGGTTAATATTCCATTATTTTAAAAGAGATTCTACGATTAGTCATTACAAATCACACTGTGTATCCTACCAGATATCGAGCTTCTGAGCAAAAAATTAGATTAGAATACCAGTCAAAATTTTAGCTTTGGATAGAAAAGGAAAACAATTTTGTAATTTTGCATCCCCATTGGACAGCTTAATCCTTTCTTTGTTATTTGTAACAGAAATAACCACAGACAAGCAAACAGCAGTTAAATAAAAAACCCTTTAGTGATTGTAGGCCTTCCCCACACTACTAAGCAAAGAGGCAGTGGCGCAGCAATAGGGGTTGCAGAGGTAGCGACTGCATCGGGGCCCTTGGGCCAGAGGGACTCCATGGGGCTCTTCCTCATCCAAAGTTTTAGTTGTTTATTGATCCCATGGTGGTAATAATCACTTCTATAGATGCTTTGAATAGTAGTAATCATTAACAAACTGTTCCCAATCCCCTTCTTGCACATCTAATACTGTGGATGACCTTGGCAGGTTTTGGTGTCCCATATTAATTGTTATATATCTAGTGCTTGGGGGGCCCCAATGTAAAACTTGCACCGGGGCTCACAGCTCCTTAGCTACACCACTGCAAAGAAGTTTATTGCCATCTGTGTCCCATTAGTAAAAATATATTAACGGTCACTAGCAGCAACTGGGCAGTAAACAGTAAAACTCAGAAGCACAAAGCAAAAAAAGCAAAACAAACCCCCCCCCCCCCCCCCCCCAAAAAAAAAAAACTTGGAGTTCCAATGAAACACAAGTCAGGGAAAAATACATAATAAAATGAATTAAAGATACACATACTTTTGATGGAGGACCTGTTTGCAACAGAAAATATGGGGTCTTGTATGGTTTGATCCCAAGGCAGACTTAAAGCGACAACACCTCTCTCAAGGACTTTTATCCGAGTAACTGCTCCGTTTTTGCAAAAGGTTCCAAGATTGATGGATGAGCCACTTGTGAAAGTGCTGATATTGAAATATATTCGGTCTGAGCAAGTCTCTGAAGCATCGATCTGTCGCAGCCATGGATTAGTGAAGGCAAGTATAAGGCCTTTGCTCTTCAAGGCTGATATCTGCCAAATAAAAGTCCGATTTAAGCCAACAACCGGTAAGCTTGAAGGTAACTGGCTAACATTTAAGGGGCAAGTACCCAAGTCACAATCTAGAAAAAACAAAAACAAAGATCAATAAATATACAGTATTGTTCATTTGTACAGGTTACACAAACTAAAAGTCCACATCACACAATAAAAAGAATCGCCTTATCGTAAAGGAACTTTTTTCAATTTTCCCACAAAATACGTTACAAAATGTTAGTCCTTTAAAAGTCCGCAGACATATTAAAATTACCACACTATAATATACTCCACCACCACCTAACTAAGTCATACCACTTCCATGCCCAGTTACAGAATGTCTGTCGCTTAACTGAACAGAGTGCACATCGTTTCTATGTGAAGCCTCCTCTTCAAATTATCTGAAGAGTAGCTCTTTAACATGCTGCATTATTATTACTAGGATTAGAACATTATAGAGGCTGTGGAAAAAAGTCACACACACACACTTTACAGGTGGGGCGGTATATTAAAATGCACAGTGAACTGCATAGATTGAAAACACAAAGATAACATTTTCATGAGCTATTATTAGAACTTAGAACTATGATTGATTTGTTTTCTGAGTTTTCAAACACATGGGGCCATATGCAATTCACTTTTTCACCTGAGTTTTCTCCTAGGAGATAATTTTTCATCTTCAAATTAAAATAACTTTCTAGCACTTTTCAACTAAAAAAGTACCAAAAAGTCAATGGAAAAGTGCTATCAAAATTATTTTGAGCATTTTCTTGCTTTCTGATGGCTTAAAATGCATTTTATTGACAAATTTAAAAATATCACCTAGGTGAAAACTCACCTAGGTGAAAAAAAATGAATTGCATATGGGCCATTGTGTAAGAATAAGCAAGGAAACTGCAAGGTATAATGCCTCATGTAGGAGGTAAAAAAAATAAAAAAAACGTTTTTACAACAAAGCACGATGGCGTAGTGGTTAGCTCTCTCGCCTTGCAGCGCTGGGTCCCTGGTTCGAATCCCAGCCAGGGCACTATCTGCAAAGAGTTTGTATGTCCTCTCCGTGTCTGCGTGGGTTTCCTTCGGGGACTCCGGTTTCCTCCCACATTCCAAAAACATACGGATAAGTTAATTGGCTCCCCCTAAAATTGGCCCTAGACTACAGTACTTACACTACATAATATAGACATATGGCAATGGTAGGGATTAGATTGTGAGCTCCTTTGAGGGACAGTTAGTGACAAGATATATATACACTGTACAGCTCTGCGTAATATGTCGGCGCTATATAAATACTAAATAATAATAATAATAATAATAATAATAATAATAATATTATTATTATTATCAACAACAACAACAACAACAACAAAGCCTTTATAGGGTCACGATCATAAAAATACTAAAATCCAACATGTATCCCCAACGACACCAGAGCATGCCTGATCACAATGCTCTTTTCAGTACCCCGCCTGCTTCACCGTGCTCCAATCATCGCCCCTCTGCCTCCCTCCATAGCCACAGAATGCAGCCCTATGTACTGGTTTAGCTCATCTAACCACTCATGCTCTTCTTTTCAATTGGGACCCTGGCTTGTAGGGATGCTCATTCGGATTTCGCAGAAATGCAATTTCCGAAATTCCGATCGGAAATTGCATTTCCTTTTCGGAATTCGGAAATCAGTAATGCAAGTGCCGTAGGCGGATTTTTGCCGGGAATCGCGGAAATTTCACCCGAATTTAACATCGATTTTCTCAAAACCTATAAGGTCTTTTTGAAAACTTTTTTTTCATCTTGTTCAGAAGATTCTGTTTAATAAACCCTGAAAATTTGGCGTTTCTAGGCCTTACGGGGGCTTTGCTATTAACCGCTAAAGTCGGCGGATTTTTACTGTAATGTAAAATGCAGAAAATCTGCATCTGCCTATTTTCTGCATTTTACATTACAGTAAAAATCCGCCGACTTTAGCGGTTAATAGCAAAGCCCCCGTAAGGCCTAGAAACACCAAATTTTCAGGGTTTATTAAACAGAATCTTCTGAACAAGATGCAAAAAAAAAAAAAAAAAGTTTTCAAAAAGACCTTATAGTTTTTGAGAAGATCGATGTTAAAATCGGGCGGAATTTCCACGATTTCCGGCGGAAATTCCGCATTGGAATGCGGAAATTGGTAGCGGAAAGCGGAATCGGTAATTGGTACATGACGGAATGCGGATTTACCGCGGAATCGGAAATTGGCATTCCGACCATCCCTACTGGCTTGTGACAGACTTCTATGCTAGTCCTGACCCGAGCTTGCAACCCCAGTTATTACTGGTTATTAGCCAGACCTGGTCATAGCTTCTGACCTAAACAATGATCTATCAATGTGTTCTCCAGTCGCACTGTCATTTGTACACCATCATCAGTGGGAGAATGTAAGTAGAATGTGGGCCCCTTTCACACAAGTCTACGGACCAAATAACATATTTCTCCAGAAGAAGAGTCTTCTAGTCAGAGACACAGGTATGCTATTCTTCTCATGATGGATACCAATTGTAGAACAGGGACTAAAGGAAGAAAAGAGAACATGCTCCCTGTGTTTAAAATATCAGTGAATTTATCACCCAATGCTTAAAGGGATACTGTAGGGGGGTCGGGGGAAAATGAGCTGAACTTACCCGGGGCTTCTAATGGTCCTCCACAGGCATCCTGTGCCCACGCAGCCGCTCACCGATGCTCCGGCCCCGCCTCTGGTTCACTTCTGGAATTTCTGACTTTAAAGTCAGGAAACCACTGCGCCTGCGTTGCCGTGTCCTCGATCCCGCTGATGTCATCAAGAGCGCACAGCGCAGGCTCAGTATGGTCTGTGTCTGCGCAGTACACTCCTGGTGACATCAGCGGGATCGAGGACACGGCCACGTAGGCGCAGTGGTTTTCTGACTTTAAAGTCAGAAATTCCAGAAGTGAACCGGAGGCGGGGCCGGAGCATTGGGGAGTGGCTGCGCCAACACAGGATGTCTGCGGGGGACCATTAGAAGCCCCAGGTAAGTTCAGCTCATTTTCCCCCGACCCCCTACAGTATCCCTTTAATGCTTAATGGGTTGTTGCCAATTGTGCCACACAGATTGAACAGGCTTGTAATGCAGTGGATCTGCTTGCCATGAACAATATCCAGGACAACATGGGGTCAACCTGCTGCTGATCACAAAAGCACTTTGGTGCAAGCCACTTTGTAATAATCACAGGCTTCTCCAATTGAAGAGAACCCGATGGTTAGAACAAGTTTTTTTTTTTTAATTCTATTATAGGACACTAGGCTTTTCGCAAAGATCATCCTTACTTCAAATGTAAAAGTAATGGGACAACAACCATGCTAACTACCTGGTAGCAACTTGCAGGAAAAGCAGTGAGCTGCTCAATAGAGGTAGCAGACCATCAACCCTTGTGGGACACTGTGGTAAAGACCAGTGGCTACTAGAGTGTGTCAATGAGATGCTAAAAATTTACACAGATTTTTTTGAAAATATATGCATCCTGTAAATGGACCAAATCCAGCACCATTTACAATTTACCATCTGCATAAAAAGTGCCCAAAATTAACATGAAGATGCTAGTGGTTACCTAGGAGAGCCCTTACCAACCACTAGTACCACTGGAGTGTGCCTTCACTTTAAAGTGGAACTGAAGAGAGAGGTACATGCAGGCTGCCATGTTTATTTCTTTTTAAGCAATACCAGTTGCCTGGCAGCCCTGCTGATACTCTGCCTTTAATGCTATTAGCCATAGCCCCTGAACAAGCATGCAGCAGATCAGGTGTTTCACACTTTAAAGTCAGATCTGACAAGACTAGCTGCATGCTTGTTTCTGGTGTTATTTAGATACTAATGCAGAGAAATAGACCAGCAGGGCTGCCAGGCAACTGGTATTGATTAAAAGAAAATAAATATGGCAGCCTCCGTATACCTCTTACTTCAGTTCCCCTTTAACATTGCAATGTCATGACCGCCATTTTCCCTTGCCTTGTCAACTGTCCAGTATTAAGTTGAAGGAGATTAAAAAAAAAAAAACCCTTACCACGTATTGCACATTTGAATACTGTATATACTCGCAAATAAGCCTAATTTTTCAGCATAAAAAAATGTGCTGAAAAGCTACCCGCGCTGCTTGTATGTGGGTCAGTGGAGCAAAACTGATGGTGGCGCAGGTTTTGTTCATGGCAGAGAAGCATAAGGATTGTGCACTAGTGCTCCTGCTCTTACCAGCTTGCGCCCACTGTATCTGTGCCCTCCATCCCCTACAACATGGTGTGCTGCTTAAAACTACCTGTGTCCCCTGGCTTGTGGAGCGGAGCATGCAAGCAAGGTGTCAGTGGTGTAATGATCAGGAATTCTTCCTGTGTGGCAATCGCTGTGTCTCATATCTATGATGTCATCTAGTGGCTTCTTGAGACACAGCTGTATCATCCTTGGGGCACATCTGGCTATGGGTAGGTGGGCTAACTAGTATTGGGGGAACACCTGGCTACTGTGGAGGGGCTTATGCATGAGTCAATCACTTTTTCCTTGTTTCTGAGGGAAAAGTGGGTCCGTTTGGCTTATACACAGGTCGGCTTATATGCGAGTATATACGGTACTTGAAAACTTCCTTTTCTTAATCTATTTAAGATTTTTTTTTTCAGCTAGTTGGTCTAAGACCGTGGTTGCCAACCTTTTCCAGGTGGTGACACATCACGCCAAACATTCAAATATCCGTGACACGTCACATCACGACAAATAGTCAGATACACATGATATCACATATGATAGAAAAGAGGGGTTCAGTAACAATCTGCTGATGCTGCAGGCACAATAAGGGGCTCAGTAACAATCTGCTGATTCTGCATGCACAATAAGGGGCTCAGTAACAATCTGCTGATGCTGCATGCACAATAAGGGGCTCAGTAACAATCTGCTGATGCTGCAGGCACAATGAGGGGAAGGGGTTTAGATGGACACAATCCTGCTGCCGCAATGAGCGAAGGACTGCAGGAATAATATGCTGCTGCTGGCACAATAAGGGACAGAAGGTGGTACAGGGACAATATGCAGCTGCAAAATGAACAATATGCAGCTGCTACTGGTACAATAAGGGATAGAAGGGGGTACACGGACAATATTCTGCTGCCAAGGGACAATATGCTATTGCTGGCACAACAAGGGACAATATGCTGCTGGCACAATGAGGGACAGAAGGTGGTACAGGGACAATATGCTGCTGGCACAACAAGGAAGAACATGCTGCTGCTGCTGGTACAATAAGGGACAGAAGGTGGTACAGGGACAATATGCCATTGCCAAGGGACAATATGCTGCTGCTGCAGGCACAATAAGGGGCAGAAGGTGGTAAAGGGACAATATGCTGCTGCCAAGGGACAATATGCTGCTGCTGGCACAACAAGGGACAGAAGTTGGTACAGGGACAATATGCTGCTGCTGCCGCCAAGTGCAGGGATGTCTCTGCTCTCTCACAATCACAAAATGCTGGCCACAGGAAGAAGTCACACCCTTAGGCCCGGTTCACACTTGCGGTTCTCTGCCAAACGGACCGGATGACCTGACCGGATCGGAACCGTACGGTTCTGATCCGGATCCGGTCAGGTTGCATCAGGTGTTCATCAGGATGCGATCCGGATCCGTTTGGCAAAAGTTAGTACAAACCAAATAAAATGTTGGGGTCTGGGAGGTCAGCAGAAGGGGGACCTGTGGAATCAGGCCCTCCGCTGTTTAGCACTCACCTCCACCTCCAACATGCTGCCAACATCTCCAGCTCGTTTAAAGTCACTGCTGATCCACTCCAAAATGCTTGCCCATGTGTCCCCATCCAAAATCGCCGCAACAATCCGCATAGGAAGTGGGGTAGAACATCCAGATTTTTAGCCAGTGTGTTGTGCGCTCTCCGGTTCTCATTGCTTTGTATTGGCCGGAGGGTGCAGTCCGGCTCCGCCCCGGATACGGCTGCCGGAGGAGCCGGACCAAAAAATAGCGCATGTTGGGTCTTATGCCGGAGTCCGGATCCGGTCCGGTCGAAACGGACGCATGTGAACGCACGCATAGGCTTTCATTGCTATGCCGTGCGTCCGTTCTGTCCGTCCCGCATGCGGTCCGGCTCCGGCACGGCGACTCCGGACGGCGACCGCTAATGTGAACCGGGCCTTATGTGTAAAGGGTGTGAACTTCTAACTCCCCCCTCCATAGTCACCACTCTGCCCCTTCTCCTCCTCCTCCTCCCTGAGCCATGCATTCCCACTGTGGCTCCGTCTTCGATGCTCTGCCTCCGCCTGTAGTTAGTGTAAGGCTACAAGAAAATGTCTGCAAATGCGAACCGCAGCAGTCATTTTCCTGTAGCCCTGCTTTATAATGAGGAGGATCTGCGGGGAGACGAGCGGGGGAGCAGAGAGCGGCGACACATAGTCGGTGTTGCCGCGACACAGAAGTGTGTTGCAGCACACTGGTGTTGGAAACCACTGGTCTAAGAATAGCTTCCCAGCCAATGTCCTTTGAAAAGATGTTAATTTTAAGGCCCGTGTACACTGGCATCGTTGATACAAGGCGATCGCCGCGGCGCCTTGCATCTCGCCGCATGTACTTCATGCGACGTCATGCGGCTTCCGCCGGCGGCTATGGTATTGGATGCATGCTGCTGAAAACTGCAGCATGCTATCCATAATTTCCCCTGCGTCGGATCGCATTGCATCACGATAGGTAATTTCCGTCAATGGAAACACTTCCATTGACTTATGTTAACGGCGGTTTAGTTGCGGTGCGATAATCGCACCGCGTGTAGTGGAAAGGAGCCCTTAGGAGCAGCTGAATACTGCTGCATCTTTGATGTGACAGTGAATAGCAATGATTTTGCACTGGCCAGCCACTGCAGTCAAAAAGATTAAAGGGAAGGTTCAGGGACTAGCTAAAAAAAATAAAAATCCATTTCCACTTACCTGGGGCTTCCTCCAGCCCGTGGCAGGCAGGAGGTGCCCTCGGCGCCGCTCCGCAGGCTCCCGGTGGTCTCCGGTGGCCGACCCGACCTGGCCAGGCCGGCGGCCAGGTCGGGCCTCTTCTGCGCTCCATGGTGCATTCCACGCCGGCGCGCTGACGTCATCGGACGTCCTCCGGGCTGTACTGCGCAGGCTCAGTAGTTCTGAGCCTGCGCAGTACAACCCGGAGGACGTCCGATGACGTCAGCGCGCAGACGTGGATCGCACCATGGAGCGCAGAAGAGGCCCGACCTGGCCGCCGGCCTGGCCAGGTCGGGTCGGCCACCGGAGACCACCGGGAGCCTGCGGAGCGGCGCCGAGGGCACCTCCTGCCTGCCACGGGCTGGAGGAAGCCCCAGGTAAGTGGAAATGGATTTTTATTTTTTTTTTAGCTAGTCCCTGAACCTTACCTTTAAAAACACACACAAAAAAAAAAAAAAAAAAAACAACTTTTAAAATGGAACAATATTGCAAAAAAAATTGGAAATTTTAAAATATATGTAAACACATACAAATAAGATTCATGTTTATACCCCAGAGTAAAATGAACCACACATTTCTCTTCTATGTTGCTGTGGCTCATAGTGGGTAGTAAAAGTTTTACAGAACTGACATGTTTTGGACTAGTCAATCTCGTCATGGAAGATTTTCAGTAATTTGTTTATTATTTACAAAAGCACTCACTGGAAAGACAAAAATTACTTACGGTAATGTCTTTTCCAGAAGTCGAAAGGACAGCAATCCTGAGACTTGTCTCCCTCGAGGACCCACTGGACAGGAAGCTGGATAAGAATTTGCATAAAAGAGTAGATAGGGATTAGTCAGGTATATATCAAACAGTTTCCGCTTACCCCATCAGTTGTAAAAAAAAAAAAAAAAAATGAATGATGCTTCAAAATAAATTTTAATAAGAAAACTTCCGGGTGGGTAGTAAGGGTGCTGTCCTTTCGACTTCTGGAAAAGACTTTACCGTAAGTAATTTTTGTCTTTCCCAGAACGTCTCAGGACAGCAACCCTGAGATGATATACAAGAACAAACTTAGGGGGAAACTACAGCTTGCAACACTTTCCTGCCAAATCATAAATCAGAATTTGACAATACATCCAGTTTATAATGTTTGACAAACGTATTGTGATTCGACCAGGTGGCTGCCTTACATATTTGCTCAATAGTAGCTCCTTCCCTCTCTGCCCATGAGGTAGAGACTGCTCTAGTCGAGTGTGCCTTGATTTTAGATACAAGCTGCTTCCCCTGATGAAGGTAGGATAAAGTAATTGCCTGTTTAATCCATCTGGCAATTGTTGGCCTAGAAGCTTGTTTGCCTCTGAATTTTCCCGCAAACAGTACCAGTAAAGCATTAGATTATCTCCATGATTTGGACCGCTGAAGATATTCGATCACACATCTTCTAACATCTAAACAATGTGATTTACCCTCTTTCTGATTGGATGGGTTGTTACAGAAAGATGGCAGAAAAATCTCCTGGGACCTGTGGAACTTGGAGGATACCTTTGGAAGAAAGGATACGTCTAGCCGTAGTGTAATCCTGTCGTCACTGATAACACAATAAGGTTCATTTATTGAAAGAGCCTGAAGTTCTCCTATTCTTCTGGCAGTTGTTATTGCCAGCAAAAAGGCAGTCTTTAGTGTCAACAGCTTATCAGATATATCAGAAATAGGCTCAAAAGGTGGTTCACATAGGGCTTGCAAAACCGTGTTTAAGTCCCATGATGGAATCTTTGACTGGACAATTGGTCGAAGTCTTTGTTGCTCTAAAAAATCTGATCATACACTCCTCTTCTGCTAATCTTCTCTCTAGGTAAACACTTAAAGGGAACCTTAACTGAACGGGGGGTAAAGAGTTTCAATTACCTGGGGCTATTACCAGCCCCCTGCAGCAGTCCTGTGCCCTCGGAGCTGCTCTGGAATCCTCCGGTCCCCCGCTGTCACTTAGTTTCGTTTTTGATGACTCACCAGTCAGCCGGCCGACATGCGTATTATTAGACTCCCTACTGCAATTAGCACTGTTGCGGACCGCAACACGTACAAAAATACACGTTGCCGCATTCCGCACATGTGGATATGCGGCAACGCATATTTTTGTACGCGTTGCGGTCCGCAACAGCACTAATTGCAGTAGGGAATTCCAATAATACGCATGGCGGCCGGCCGACTGGTGAGTCATCAAAAACGAAACTAAGTGACAGCGGGGGACCGGAGGATTCCAGAGCGGCTCCGAGGGCACAGGACTGCTGCAGGGGGCTGGTAATAGCCCCAGGTAAGTGAAACTCTTTACCCCCCGTTCAGTTAAGGTTCCCTTTAAAAGCAGATACCTGTATCTTTAAAGTGCTGATGCTAAGACCTTTCTGAAATCCGCATTGTAAGAATTCCAGTACAGAATTTGAGTGTGCTGTATTCATATCATTCTTCAAACACCAGGCAGCATATGTTTTCCATGCCTTATGCTATATCTGGCGTGTAATCTTTTTCCTGCTCTGAATTAGAGTCTCTGATAATTTATTAGAGAAACCTTTGCCCTTTAATATTTTCCACTCAGGCTCCATGCAGAAAGCCGAAGACTCTGGATGAAACGCTGGGCCCTGGCTCAGTAGATCTTGACGAGATGGAAAGACCAGATGGTCTGTAGCTAAACGCTGTAGTAGAGCAAACCAAGGTCTCTTGGGCCAGAAAGGAACAATCAGAATGGTTTGTACTTGATCTCGACATATCTTGTTCAAACACCTTTGCAATGAGATGTAGGGGAGGAAAGGCATACATCCTGTGATGACTCCAGCTGATTGAGAATGCATCCACTTCCCATGGATTGTCCTGTGGGCACAGGGAACAAAACAGAGTGCACTTCGCATTGATTCGTCTCGCAAATAGATCTACCAGCAGGGCCCCCCAGAGACTCGATATTTCCTGAAATATTTGATCGTTCAGACTCCATTCGTCCTGAGGGAGGTTCTGTCTGCTTAAATAATCTGACAGATAGTTCAGAGTCCCTTTCAGATGTACCGCTTTTAGGGAAAGCAGATTCCTTTCTGCCCAATGAAGAATCTTTTAGGCCTGGGACCTTAAAACACTGCTCCTGGTGCCCCCCTGGCGGTTCAGGTAGGCCACTACCGTACTGTTGTCCGTACGAATAGTTACATGGGATTGGTGAACCCGAGTCTGGAATGACTGAAGTGCTTCCCATACAGCTTGCAACTCCCTGCTGTTTGAAGATCGTCTGCGAAGAGGAGCAGACCACTGACCTTGTGCAAGAAGAGTATTCAGATGTGCTCCCCAACCCCAGGAGCTTGCGTCTGTGGTTATTACAGTCTGGGTTGGAAAGTCCCTAAGATTTCCTCTGGAGAGGTGATTTGCCTCCAGCCACCAGAGAAGAGAGTGTTTGACACTCCAAGGAATCTGAAACTTCTTGACTAGGGAAGACAGACGTTTGTCCCATTTGGACAAAATCCAGCTTTGAAGTACTCTCGAATGAAGTTGACCCCACTGTACTGCAGGGAACGATGCGGTCAATAATTCCAGAAATGCCATAGCTTTTCTTAGAGAAATGATCTTCATGCTCTCTCCATGTAGAAGAGCTGCGAACCTCAGGAACTGCTGTGATTCTAGGTGAATCGGCAGATGCAAGTATGCGTCTTTGAGATCTAGCGAGGTTAACACACAGCCTTCTTGTAGAAGATTTAACACTGAGCGAATGTTGTCCATTCGGAATTTCCTGTAACGGACTGCTTTGTTCAATCTTTTCAGATTCAGGATAAACCTGTAGTTCCCTTAAGGTTTTTTTTATGAGAAAAACTGGAGAGTAAAATCCTAGACCTTCCTGGCATCTTGGGGACTTGTCTGATGACTTTTTTCCCGTAGAGAGTTTACTTCGCTTAGTAGTGCCTGTGCCTGATCTGGAGTGCTTGGAGAGGGAGTCACAAAGAACTGTGTCGGTGGGCGCCTGATAAACTATCTTGTATCCCTGTAGGATTATGTTTAATAGCCAATTGTTCTGGAATGTCTCCTGCCATTTCTAGAAGAAGTGAGCCAGTCTGCTGCCCACCGGGATCCTGGCGTCATTGCTTTGATGGAGGGTTTGTATTGGTGTAAGAAGGATTTCCTCTTGGCTGCTGTGCTTTATTTGATACCCACCTTCTCTTTTGGGTATTCTTATTCTCCGTTTCTTGTTTTCCTGACAGACGAAAGGAACGATTGAAATTAAAACTCCTCCGCTTAACTGGAATTTTTTTCTTTCTATCTGCAGATCTTTCCAAAGTTTCTTCAAGCTTTGTTCCAAATAAGAGTCTGCCTTCACATGGAATACCACATAACTTAGATTTGGAAGAGGTATCTCCCTGCCAGGTCTTTAGAGCTGTTCTAGCAGTTAGACGTACCGAGTCATCTGCAGCATCGGCCAGATAATTAGTAGCATGTAAAATTTTGGGAAAGGCATTCAATATTTCTTCTCTAGGTACCCCTGATGCTATATGCGATTGTACTTCCATTAGCCATAACTTTAGGGACCTAGCCACAGCAGTAGATGCTACAGAAGGCTTGAAGTTTAATGAAGCCGCTTCCCATGCCCTTCTCAAGATGTTATCCATTTTTTGTCAATTGGATCTTTCAAGCAACCGAAATCCTCAAATTGCAGATCCGCCCTCCTGGACACCTTAGATAGAGAAGGGTCCAGTTTAGGTGAGGTTCCCCAAAACTTCTGATCCTCTGCACTATATGGGTATCTTTTGGCCAAAGATTTCGGCCAGAAGGCTCTTTTCAGGATTGTCCCATTCTCTCTTAATGATGTCCTTAAGACTACTGTGCACTGGAATAAATGACACCTGAGGTTCAGATAAGGTCTCATACATTTTGGTCTAGGGGTGTTAATGTCCTCTTTTCTGTCGTAATCCCCATTGCCTTGTGCATGGCTTCTAACAGTTCCTTCATAAAGTCAGTGGAGAAGGCAAATTTATGACTTTTACTACTTTTTTCCCCTGCCTTATCAGTTTCAGAAGGTATTTTATCAAAAGAGGAAATTTCCAATTCTCAGATTTCTCTGATTCTTCTGAGACAATAACATCTAATTTCCTCTTCTTACCAAAGCCGGTTTAAGCAACAATGGGGCCCCAGGGCAAAATAAACCTGGGGCCCCAGGGCAAAATAAACCTGGGCCCCCCCCCCCCGATACCCTGGAGCAAAAATTGGCATTAAGGGACCTTTTTTGCAGCTGGTATAGTGAGGGTTTGAAGCCCCAATCGGTCGGAGCTCCACATTCTGGCTACCCCAGCCTGCATGGGGGACAAGGGGTTAAAAAGTTTCAGGAGGGGGGACCCAACATAATTTAAAAAAAAAATGCCAGGGATATTCATATAGCCATATTGCGGCTGTATAGCGATCCCTGGCCAAAGCGCTGCGGCTTCGTATGGACCCCCTGGAAACCCAGTCAGGAAATTCATTGCTCTTTCTTTTGATACATGTAAAATTATACTACCGTTAGGTACTAAAAGTGACATTTACCGCATTTAAAAGTATACTTTTTCCCTTCAAAACTTTAAAATCGATTTTCTCAAAAACTATAAAGTCTTTTTGAAAAATTGTTTTTTCTTCTTATTTCCAATGATCTCCTTAAAGAGAATCTGTATTGTTAAAATCGCACAAAAGTAAACATACCAGTGCGTTAGGGGACATCTCCTATTACCCTCTGTCACAATTTCGCCGCTCCCCGCCACATTAAAAGTGGTTAAAAACAGTTTTTAAAAGTTTGTTTATAAACAAACAAAATGGCCACCAAAACAGGAAGTAGGTTGATGTACAGTATGTCCACACAGAAAATACATCCATACACAAGCAGGCTGTATACAGACTTCCTTTTGAATCTCAAGAGATCATTTGTGTGTTTCTTTCCCCCCTGAGGGGGGAGTGCATAGCAGAACCACAACACTGAAGAACTTGGCAGCCTTCCAGACACAGGCTGACAAGTCTGACAAGGGAAAGATACATTGATTTATTACAGAGACTGTGATAGTACAAAGTGCTGCAGTTAGCCAGAACACATTAGAATAGCTTTTGGAACTTGTAGGATGATAAAAAACAGGATGCAATTTTTGTTACGGAGTCTCTTTAACATATCCTGCAAATTTAGGGTTTCTAGAATTTAAGGTGGATTTGCTATTAACCATTAAAGTCGGCTGGTTTTTAAATGTGTATTTTTTTCTCCTTTGAAACTTTAAAGCGGAATAAAACCCTGCATTTCAACTTTGCTCTAAAACATTATTTACAGCATATTATATGCAAAAAGCATTTTTTTTTTTACTAGACCAGCATTGGGAGGGTTAAACACAGAGGTTTTAAGTTCCGAGCAGACGTTCAGATAGTTACATTCTATTTAGTTATATGTATATATTTAGAAATGTTACACACTCTTTGGCTGTCCTCCAACTCCTTCTCCGTGAGAGAGATGAGTCACAATAAACACTTAGATACATTTGTGTAAACAAAAAGTATCTAACTCAAGTTCGGATGCATCTGCAAAAATCTCCAGGGACTTTAAAGCCCTGTGTAACCCTTCCAATGCTGGTCTAGTAAAAAAAAAAATGCTGGTTGCATATAATATACTGTAAATAATGTTTTAGAGCAAAGTTGAAATGCAGGGTTATATTCCACTTTAAAATAGATTTTCTCAAAAACTATAAGGTTGATTTGAAATTTTTTTTTCCTCTTGTAGCCACTGGGGGCCTCTACAAGCTCTGGGGCAGCTGCCTCCTTTGCCTTTATGGTAGCGCCGGACCTGCTTCTTACTAGGAGGACTACCCTCAGGAGCCGGATCTGCCTGCTTAATAGCAACAGAGCCCGAGGGACCGGGTATAACTGCCATATCTGACCTCACCGGAGAAGAAGCTGAGCTTTTCATAGTTTCAACTGCTGAGGAGATTTCGGCTCTAATCCATCCTTTCAAATCTTTTAACATTGAGGGAGATTTTTCTCTGACAACTTTATCTGTACAAGACTGACATAACAGTTTAGACGAAGAAGATGACAAATGACCCTTGCAAACTGCACATTTCTTAGAAGGCTTGTGAGTTGATTTATCACTGTCAGTCTTATCAGTTTTGCTAGGAAGATCTGTCTTATCAGCCTATTATGCTGGGTACACACTGAGATTTTCTGGTCGATTTACTGTCAGATCGATTATTTCCAACATGTTAGATTTGCTTTCCGATCGTTTTCCGAACATTTTCCGATCGATTTCCTATTAAAGTGGACGGAAATCAATCGGAAAATGCTCGGAAATCGATCGAAAAGCAAATCGGACATGTTGGAAATAATCGATCTGACAGTAAATCGACCAGAAAATCTCAGTGTGTACCCAGCATTAGACTCTGCTTTTCCATCCATTTTTCGAGTTTTAGGCTAAAAAATAAAGACAAAAAATCCCAATCAGCCTGATAACCCTCTAACATAAGCCAATATGAATCATAGAACCACAAATGATGCATACCAGAGAGGGTACGGTGCTTGACTCCACAGAGCCCTGGGAGGAAGATCCAGCAGCAGCCTCCATAGTCACAAACACCGCTGAGTGACTAATTAAAGTTTAAATAGTTTCCACAGTTTACTGGCCCACCCACAGTTTAAAGGGAACCTTAACTGAACGGGGGGTATAGAGTTTTACTTACCTGGGGCTATTGCCAGCCCCCTGCAGCAGTCCTGTGCCCTCAGCGCCGCTCTGGAATCCTCTGGTCCCCCGCTGTCACTTAGTTTTGTTTTTGACGACTCACCAGTCGCCGGTCGCCTTGCGTATTATTGGACGCATTCACCAATGCAATTAGCGCTATTGCGGACCGCAACGCGTACAAAAATACGCGTTGCCGCATTCCGCACGCGTAAATATGCGGCAACGCGTATTTTTGTACGCGTTGCGGTCCGCAATTGCGCTAATTGCATTGGTGAATGCGTCCAATAATACGCATGGCGGCCGGCGACTGGTGAGTCGTCAAAAACGAAACTAAGTGACAGTGGGGGACCAGAGGATTCCAGAGCGGCGCCGAGGGCACAGGACTGCTGCAGGGGGCTGGTAATAGCCCCAGGTAAGTAAAACGCTATACCTCCCGTTCAGTTAAGGTTCCCTATAATTATTGGCTATACAAAAAACAGCCTACCAGTTTTGTGCTCCTCCTGTTACCTGGTGGTCACGCCAGCTTCCACCTCAGCTGCACGGTGAAATCCCTGCTAAACGCCGCTCTGGTGCGCACGCCGGGCCAGGAAACGTCCAGCTTCCGGTCATGTGGGGTGCCGATCACGTGATCCGCGGGCGGGACTTCCGGACTCCAACGAACTTCCGCATCTTTGGGGAAGGCTACAGCGTGCAGCGTGATCCCACGCTAGGACAACTAGCCTGCGCAGACCATGGGGATCACACCAGACGCGGCTCCTGCAACTCGCATGGGTGGCCAGCCATACCCCACACCTAGCATCCTGCTGGACAGGATAACAACTGATGGGGTAAGCGGAAACTGTGTGATATATACCTGACTAAACCCTATCTAATCTTTTATGCAAATTCTTATCTAGCTTCCTGTCCAGTGGGTCCTGGAGGGAGACAAGTCTCAGGGTTGCTGTCCTGAGACGTTCTGGGAAAGGATCAATACAAATATGCAGACTGCCCCCACCCACCTGTTTGCACACTATTTTGGAAATTGGACTGAGCAACTGCTAGTGCTTTTCGAAATTTAGAAAAACTCTTAGGGCACTATCACACTGGCGTAGTGTCCAAGTTGGGAGGAGAGGGAGACAGCCCTGCGCGCTCCCAGGCTCAGCTGCTTCTCTGGAGGCCTGGAGGTTTTCATCACTCATTTTAGATGGGGGTTTTGCTGTCATTGCTGTGATTTTACATTTTGATTTTTCATATTAGGCAATTTTATAGATTTTGCATCGTGATTGGTTTTGCACAGTGTATTCATATGAGCACAATTGTTTACCAAGGAACCCCCTGTATATGGCATCTACGACTGGCCTTTATTGTACTACCATATGTTGGGAGGGGAATTGCTTATCGCAACATTGGGTGATTTTAAATGTACTGTTTTTACTCTCTTAAGGTGGCCATACATTGGTCGATTTGCCATCAGATTCGACCAACAGATAGATCCCTCTCGGATCAAATCTGATCAGAGAGGGATCGTATGGCCACCTTACTGCAAACAGATTGTGAATCCATTTCAGCCTGAAACCGATCACAAACTGTGGAGCTGCCACTGCAGTTGGCTGTTCCGGCCGGCGCGAGTCCCCTGGTCCCCGCAGCTTCTGCTCCGCTCCGGGCCCCAGACCGTTCCTGCAGCTACTGAACTTTATGTCCAGGGGAAGTTTAAACAGTAGAGGGCGCTCTACTGTTTAAACTTGCTACCGGGACAGGAAGTTCAGTAGCTGCAGCCGGTCCGGAACCCAGCATGGAAAGACGACAGCGGGGACTAGGGGACTCGCGCCGGCCGGAACAGGTAATTCATACCCGCTGTGTTGCATTGGTCATCGGGCATTCGAACGCCGCTAGCGACGCACTCCCGACCCGCCGGCGATCGAGAGAAATCTTCCGCATGGACGGCTCGACGGGAATGATCGATTTCGGATGGAAATCGATCGTTCTGTCAGTGGTGGGATCACTGGGATCGATTCGGCCGTATATTGGCGGGAAAATCGTTCGGTGTATGGGCCCCTTTAAAGGGATGTGTCCCTAATAAGCAGAATTGATTATTTGAGATATGTTTGGACAGATTATTGATTGATTCATTCATATATAGGGTAGTTCAACCCCTCAACCAGAGACAGGTAGTCTTTTTTTTTTTTGCATAGGATCATGAACTTTGCCTAGGTTGTTTACCTACTTTGATGACAAAAGTTTTGCTCTTTGTTTTGTATATAATCCAAGCGGAGATTAGTCACAACTGTAAGTGACAATGAGATAAAAGAAGTGTAATTTTTAGCTCATTTCACTCTGGAAAAAACATACTTATTTGTATGCGTTTACATGTATTTTACATTTTACAAGTTTTCGCAATAGTGGTCCTTTAAACACGATAAGAGGAAGTTAAAAGCTACCTCCTCTAGTATCAATTTCAAGATGAGAAAACATTTGTGAAATCTGGCAGATTTAGCACATCCATTTATCCATTTACAACACTTGCTAGTTAATAGAGGGTCATTAGTAAATCCATGGCAAGTCTGCAAGGTCACTTTTGTTTTCAGCCCTAGAAAATCTTGGTAAACCAGGTTCTTTTGCTAGAGGAAAATCATTTTTTTTTTTAAAACTAGGACAGCACTGGCACCTTCCACAAGTTTTCTTTGGCTAGCGGCATCACTACATTCCAAGCTCTCTATTTTTTTCACAGAGACAGGCAACAGCTTTGTGATTTCATAGTTTACAATGTTATCCAATTTGTAATTGCAGTGAGGACACAGATCTATATGGGCAAATGTGGCAAAGAGATTAGCAGCCTCAGTCCTAATCACAGCCAGATCATTAGTTGTTTGGCATTTCAGTGTTTTCCTGTATGTTTTGGGTTTCTCATAGTTGCTTCGCCTCGATTCTCTACCACAATACAAAAACATACTGGCTGGTTAACCGACTTTTACCTAAACTGGTTGTGAACTATAGAAGCCGCAGTAGATAAAATAATCTTGCTGAATGAAGAACAATGCTATGTGAGTTGCTCAATATATTCTTTAACAATGCAGGAAACGGGTCAACACTTGCTATAAATAATAATGTCACTCCAAGCGGCACATTTCTAGCATCCAGTTAAAAATGGCGCCGGTTAAATGATGGCGCCCCCTTCTGCCCGATATTTGTTTAAAACGTTATTTATCGTTTTTACGGTGCAGACCTTGTGAACGTAATTTATTGTTTTAAAACCTTCTTTTTTGTCCCGCCTGAACGTTATTTATCGTTTTAAGCCCTGCTTTGCTTTCATGTGGAAAATGTCTGCCTGACTTTAACGTTTAATAGCAAAGCCCCCTTAAAAGATAGAAACACCAAGTTTGCAGGGAATGTTAAGAAGAACAAGAGGAAAAAAGCTTTTTCAAAAAGACCTTATACCTTCTGACCGTGGGAAAATTAAACGCCTGCCGATTTTAGCGGTTAATAGCAAAGCCCCGTGAAATGCCAGAAACACAAAATTTGCAAGGAATGTTAAGAACAGAGGGAACGAGAAGAATTTTTTTTTTTTCATAAAGACCTTATACTTTTTGAGAAAATAGATTTTAAAAGTTCGAAGAAAAAAAAGGATACATTTAAATGCCGCCGGTCAAAGAGTGTGGGAAATATTTCCCAGCAATTAGTAGCAAAGGCCCCTTACATCCTAGCAACACCAAATTTGCAGGATATGTTAAAAAGATAGTGGGAAACAATATTTAAAAAAAAAAAAAATTAAACCTTTTTAATTTTGGGGAATGTTCTGTCTGAGTGTGGGAAAACATTCCCTGCAAATTTGGCGTTTCTGGCATTTAAGGGGGCTTTGCTATTAACCGCTAAAGTCGTTGGGCGTTTAATTTTCCCACGGTCAGAAGGAGAACTTTAAAATAGATTTTCTTCTTAACATAACCTGCAAATTTGGTGTTTCTAGCTTTTAAGGGGGCGTTACAGTCGGCGGCCAGACATTTTCCAAACGGCAGCAAAGCAGGGCTTAAAACTATAAATATCGTTCAGGCAGGACGAAAAAAAAGCAGGTTTTAAAATTATAAACAACATTTTGACGGTCAGCACCATTTTTAACTTTATAAAACGATAAATCTAGTTTAATGATTTTCAATTAGGCGGCATTTTTATAGCGCCCGCGCCATTTTTCACTGCTCCCCATTTGTATGTTTTAACCCCCATACCAGGTTAAAATTTTTTTACCTAGAACTAGTTAGCCACTCCATTGCAGTGCTCGATTTTTGACTGTTTGGAAAAGCTTCATGATAAACCAAATATCAAATTATTCACTTTAAAAATTAGGGTATCTGATTTGAGGCCCAGACATTGAACCACAGACTGACATTATTACAGACTGCAATCTTCTCAGAGAAAATCATTCTGTGCTTTCTCACTTTGCACCTTGAACAGAAGGATGATCTAGTCCAAATAACAGCAGTTTATTTTCCGAGTTAAAACTAAAGCCAAATTCCCCCCCAAAAAATAAATAAAAATCACCTTGTCTTGAAAAAGGGAAGCCTCTGGATCTTGCAGAAGCTTCCCATATCCTTCTCTTCCCCACCCCTAAAACCTATTCAACATGGCCAGATTCATCCACAAGCAGCTCCATGCTACTGCGCAGGCATGGCCATACACACAGGCGCAGGCCAACTGCACTCATACATACTGGGAGTCCAGCTATAATTACACAGCCAACAAGCTCTTTTCAAATGTTTCATTGGGTCGGTGCACGGCAATGGTGTGGGGGATGGGAGAGGCAACAAGGACACAGGAAGCCTCTGCAGGATCCAGAGGCTTCCCTCTTGGGTAGTCTATCAGGAAGGTTAGAGAGGGCAGATTTACATAAAGTTAAAAGGAAAAATCTGTATTTGTATCATCAGCTTAACCCCCTTAACGGTAACCCAGAGTCAGTGGTAGCCGCCGCGAGGTTGCTGAAGAGCATAGTGCACATTTCTACTCCCCTCCCCCAGGATCCAGACGCCGGAAGCCATTCTCCTTCCTGTCCTCGGAGGCTCTGGATCCCTCTGGTGAGGCTGCCGATATCACCATAGGGTTACAGCGCCACCCCAAGAGGATGGAGGGAGAACTGCAGCACTGGATCCCAGGAAGGTGAGTAAAGTGCAGGGGCTGCTGTAAGCCCTCTCGTGGTAGGATTTTCTCTTGCTTTTAGGGTGTAAAAGAAAATCAGGAAGGATCCATTTCGCCAGGGAAGTTAAAACATCCTTGAAGTGACATGTAAAACATCCTTGAAGTGACATGTGACAAGATGAAATTAACATGGGTACATATAGGGCTTGATTCACTAACCGGCGCTAAGTGTTAGCGTAGGTGTGAAAAGCCTTTTTTTCCCCTATTGCGCGCAAAGCTACTTTGCACGTATCCCCGCTCACTACGCACACAGCGCGGGAGCACCTATATTAATGCGCGGTGCAACGATAATGTCGCACCCGCTGCCCCTGAAACGACGCATTAATGCGCCGCTTCGGGGGCACCCGATGCGCTGGTGTCAACGGGCAGTAGGTGCGACGATATCGTCGCACCGTGCACTAATATAGGCACACCCGCGCTGCGTGCGCAGTGAGCGGGGCTGTATCCAATGTGTGGGCGCAAACCACCTAACGCCGTGGTTTGGGCATACTAAGTCTTAGGACACACTAACCGGCTTAGCGGCGGTTAGTGAATCAAGCCCATAGTATTTTAGTGCTGAATAGGGTCATTATTTCTGCTCGTTTTGCACTGAATGAAGCAGATTTTTACATCAGACTGTCATGGCTTTAGAATTAGTCTTAAGGTATCATTTAAACTGAAAGCAAAACTATAAGGCTCTGTTCTATGTTACTAATGTCCTATTAATTGCTAGTACTGCACATACAGTTAATCATCTAAATTTATGCTCAAAATTAGCTCTTAAAAAGCATACCCGAGGCGACATGTGACATGATGATATAAACGTGTATATACAGTGCAAAACATTAACCAGGCTGTTTTATTTTGTTTATTAGTTTGGTGCCTGAAAGAGTTAATTTTCAGGCATGCAAGTGACAGCTTCTGCCTTGTCAGGAACACCACACACCGATAAGCAAAATTACAGCCATGAAAGTCTTCCTGACAGAATGCAACTTCTGAGGGTAGGGGAGAGATAGAAAAAAGGTCAATCATTCATATTTTGATCATGAGATTCAATTTACTTTGTAAAATGTTTAAATATAAAATAAAACCATAGCAGATCCCAAAAAAAAAAAAAAAAAGTCATTTTTAGGAGGAGGAGGATAAATACAATGGTTTCTCTCAGTTTATTTTCACATCGGGGTCACTTTAAGTTTATTTTCAGTTCAAATTTTTTCTAAGTGTCTCCTCCCCAGTCAACAGTTAAGATGAGTAACAGCATGGCTTCTACCAGGGGAAATTATTTATGAAAGGAGATCAATTTTACCTTTGCAGATCAAACTTTTTAGATCTTTGTTCATACCCATTTTTACCATTTTGAAAAGACATGGCTAATGAAGAATAAAATTGAGCTTGAACCCCAACAGATGAGCCTATTAAAGACATATATAGATTAGGTGTATGAAGCCCTAGCTTTTAGGGTTTGCCTTTTCTGTACATGTAAAATTCCAAGCACAACACTCAGCATTGATTATTTTAAAAGTGTGACTGCTGAAAGTTTAAAGTTTTCTATGCTGACAGTTATTTGTTAAATAGGACTTCAGACCATTGCAATGCCACCTCCCCTCCATCCAACATATATCAGTGCCTGTATTGAATCAGTTTATAGGCAATTGGGTGGAAAGGCAGGGTTTGAAGCCATGCCTGTAGAGATCACAGCTTTACTTGCTCAGCCTTTGTTGTAGAGTCAAGGAAGGTGGGCATGAGTTCCCAAAAGTGGCCACATACATGCATGACAGTCCAAACTATGTAGCGATAATCGATATTACCTACCATATATAAATCTATTTTGGGAGTGCTCTGCCAGACAGAGGTGAACTATCACAGTCTTCAAAATCCATAGCAGCATAGACACTTGAAGTGGGCTCTACTGAAGCAGTATGAACAGGGCCGGCTCTAGCGTGGGGCAAGAGGGGGCATCGCCCCCTTAATTACTCTTCCCCTCAAAATGGTGGGGTGGCAGCGGAGAGAGAAGCGGGAGCGAAATGGCACAGTGGTGGGGAAGGGGGGGGGGGGGGGGAGGTTGGGGTCTCGCTTTCCCCTCCAGATATCAACGGCGGTAGAACACTTCCTCGCTTCCCAGCGTGGGAGAGCGAGAGATCTGGACTAGACCAGAGCAGTGGCGGCAGCGCACAGATCTCTCGCTCTCCCACGCTGGGAAGAGAGGAAGTGTTCTACCACCGCTGCCAGCCGCTGATATCTGGAGGGAAAAGCGAGAGAGGGGGTAGCCCCAAGGTGAGGGGGGGGGGGGGGTGAAGACTCCCCCCCCCCACCCTTCCCCACCGCTGTGCCCATCGCTCACTCTTCTCTCTCAGACTGCGATGCCACCCCACCTGGGGACATCTATACACCTGGCTATACTGGGGAGTCAGGACACCTAAACACCTGCCGACATACCCGCCTGGCTGCGTACACTGGCGACAGCTATCCGCCTGGCTGCGTACACTGGCGACAGCTATCCGCCTGGCTGCGTACACTGGCGACAGCTATCCGCCTGGCTGCGTACACTGGCGACAGCTATCCGCCTGGCTGCGTACACTGGCGACAGCTATCCGCCTGGCTGCGTACACTGGCGACAGCTATCCGCCTGGCTGCGTACACTGGCGACAGCTATCCGCCTGGCTGCGTACACTGGCGACAGCTATCCGCCTGGCTGCGTACACTGGCGACAGCTATCCGCCTGGCTGCGTACACTGGGGACAGCTATCCGCCTGGCTGCGTACACTGGGGACAGCTATACGCCTGGCTGCGTACACTGGGGACAGCTATACGCCTGGCTGCGTACACTGGGGACAGCTATACGCCTGGCTGCATACACTGGGGACAGCTATACGCCTGGCTGCGTACACTGGGGACAGCTATACGCCTGGCTGCATATACTGGGGACACTGGCTGTCTGTCATTATGTGCATTTACTTCATATATTTTTTATGTAACTACATTAGCTGGTATAACTACATTACAGTTAGCCCCGCCCACAACGTCGACCACACTTTTTTTTTACGTTGCGTGCCGCAGATTTCCCTATCCATGCTACCCCCTACCCATTTTTTGACTGCCCCCTCATATGTGCCTGTCTAGAACTGGTTCTGAGTATAAATTCTTGTTTTCATTCCATTAATACAATTAAATTACATCATGGCAGCATAACTACAGGCAGAACAAAGAACAACATTTTGGGGTGAGGTCTGAGGAAGTGTTGTGCTTTGTCATGCTACTGGTTATGCAGCGAGATGCAATTTAACTGTATTTATTGAATAAAAAGAATTCATACTGCAGTGGTTGAGCCCGCCTTACGTGTCACTATGCTGCAAAGCCATGTATGCCCACCCAGAGCCGGGACAAGGTCCTCAAGCACCCAAGGCTGAGACACCAAAGTGCGCCCCTTCATCCCTGCCACCCCAGCCATCACACATTGATTGCTATTAGACTAAGAGGCGCCACAGGGCCCACAACCTCCCCAACATCTTAATATCTAGTTATATGGCTTGAAGTCACTACCATGTATCCCCCTTATTTCTTTCTGCTTCAAACACAATTAGGAATGACAGCTAAATGAATTCTGCGCCCCCTCCTACACTGCGCCCTGAGGCTGGAGCCTCTCCAGCCTATGCCTCGGCCCGGCCCTGTGCCCACCTATGTGTAAGCCAGCATCTGTGCCAATGCCATCCCGTGCTATTGTTCCTCTCCACAGACATCTGAAGACCGCACATACATATGATTGGATTACCAGGAACTCATCCAAATTTACAAAAAGATATTCACTTTTATGCCTGTATCTTGAAGCCCAAGACCAACATTGAAAACTTACCAATTGTTCTGTTGATTTCCATAATAAAGTGCCTCTCAGGGGATGTACAGCTGAAACTGTAGTCCACAGTCTCTCCAGAGCGGATTGATAGACTCACATCCTTACAGCTATTGCCGGTATTTTTAACACAGAGGAAACAGGCAGGTGATGGGGCATTAACACCACGTCTGATGCTTATGATTGTGTTATCTCTTGGTTGTAAGGAGATGGTGACGGATTCTGTGAAGAGAACATTGATTTACAGTAAGCGCTTTCAAAAGAGAAAAAGAAAATCAGATGCAATCACATTGTGTATTAAGACTATTGTCCATGTAATTCCTAAACTATAGGGGGTTCAGTTCTACAGTATGTGTAGACCAGGTCAACAAGGTCTAATAAAACAAATTTTAACAGTGTGATCAAATAAAAGTGAGAATGGTGGATCAGTGACTTAACTGGTACACTTTTGGCATGTCCCCATCCATCATCAGCCCTTGTCAGTCTACTGCCCTCTGCAAGTTTCAGGCTCTTACAAAGCTTAAAGAAGAACTCCAGTGAAAATAATGTCATAAAAAAGTGCTTCATTTTTACAATAATTATGTATAAATTAATTATGTATAAATGATTTAGTCAGTGTTTGTCCATTGTAAAATCTTTTAAATCCCTGATTTACATTCTGACATTACATGGTACTCACCTCGGGTGGGGGAAGCCTCCGGATCCTATTGAAGCTTACCCCCGTCGTCCTCGGTCCCACGGTGGTGGCGATGTAAACATTTACCTCCGGGGCTCCAGCGCAGGCGCAGTATCCGCTCTTCCCACGGAGATAGGCGGAAATAGCTCATCTCCCGTCGGGCCGCTCTACTGCGCAGCGGAGATCAGCTATTTCCGCCTATCTCCGTGGGAGGAGCCGAAACAGCGCCCCCGCTGGAGCCTGGAAAGGTAAATATTGAACAGGCTGTCAGATTTGTCGCGCTGCAGCGAGACCCCCGTGGGACAGAACAGGACGGGGGAAGACTCATTAGGATCCTGAGGCTACCCCCTCCCAAGGCGAGTACCCCCCAGGGGACGTTTTTCTTGTTACAGCGTCTCTAAGGTTTTCATCATGGTCATAAGCATATGTCATTTAAGTGCACCTGGAAATTTGGGCGAATAGTAAGACCGATTGTAAAATATCTTTATTAAATACTAAACATACTCTCACACAGAACCCTCCCCCCCCCCCCACCTCTGATTCCAAACCCTTAGAACTCCCCCCCTGCACAAACTACCTACCCAACGCCTAACCCCTCTGCACAAACTACCTACCCAACGCCTAACCCCCACCTGCACAAACTACCTACCTAATGCCCAACCTTTAATTACCTAACAGTGCCCCCCCCCCCACCGAAGCTTTCGGTGCAATGCAATGATCGCATTTATAATTTAAAAAAAAAGTAGAATATCAGGGCGCTGTGAAATATCAGCTTTTGGGTACCACAGAGCCCGATATATAGCGATCGCTGTAGCCACTCCCGCTATTTACTGGCCGCCCAAATTTTCGCACCGGCTCCCAAATACAGATATTTTGTGTTGGCACCTATGGCGGTGCCCAATTAGACCATTTGCCACATACGTCCTTTTTTTTCCCTGTTTCCTGGTCATACTGCATTTGTAAACTGCTATATTATATACAGGAACTACACACTTCTAAAAAGAAGGCACAAATATTTTGCTCAGGAGGCTCAGTTCTTGGCCATATAGGCTGACAATCCAGAACCATCAATAATGTATTTAATTCTTAGACATGTGGAATCCAGATTACAAATTCACTCTTATAAAACAGAGCTGTGGAGTCAGTACAAAAAGGTTAGGAGTCCACCGACTCAGACTCCTCTAATTTGCATAATATAAATTTTGTTGATTGAAAGTATGTAACATGAAATGCATCTCAACTGCCACCACTTAGGTATTTTAAAATACATCTGAAGTGAGAGGGACATGGAGGCTGCCATAGTTATTTCCTTTTAAACAATACCAGTTACCTCGCTAGCCGGCTGATCTTCTGCCTCGAATACTTTTAGTCAGACTAAAACTAGTCCTTAGTAAGAGTACTTGTAAAAGGTACAGACGGGAACATCTATCAGGCCCTAGGCAGTGTGACTGTGGGTACATGTAAGAGTGATGTGCAGGTACTCTGCAGGGGAATGAGGCGAGTCTTCCTCTATTACACATTCTTCATGCACAATCTGAACCAGGTTTATGGGTGATAGACAACACCTCTGTGTTCAATGTGCACAACATTCTCAGTGGATTCCTTGCAGTTCTGTGGGGAGTGCATATGTAGAGTATAGTACTGTGTAACAAAGTAAACCTGAGACAGATGAAATTAAAGGACTTACGAGCCCAAATAGCCCAAAAAAGATAAGTACCTTATTCAATTTTAAATGCACGGAGGACGCCGTCCGCGCCCTCCGAGCAGTTCCGCCGGGTCCCCGCAGTCTGATCGCCCCCCGTGCCGCTCCCGACCCCACGGACGGGGTCGGGCTCCCCTTCCTCTCCTAAGATGGCCGCCGCACAGTAGCGTGGATCGAGGGGGAGGCCCTAGAGCTGCGCAGCCGCACTAACGCGTATGCGGACTGCGCAGCCGCAGCCGGCTCCGGCGGCCATCTTGGGAGAGGAAGGGGAGCCCGACCCCGTTCGTGGGGTCGGGAGCGGCACGGGGGGGGCGATCAGACTGCGGGTACCCGGTGGAACTGCACGGAGCGCGCGGACAGCGTCCTCCGTGCATTTAAAACTGATTAAGGTACTTATCTTTTTTTCGCTATTTGGGCTCGTAAGTCCTTTAAAGTTTTATACATACCTGGGGCTTCCTCCAGCCCCCTTCAGGCTAATCAGTCCCTTGCTGTCCTCCTCCACCACCTGGATCTTCTGCTGTGAGTCCAGGTACTTGAGCCAGTCTGTTGTAGTGCGCATGCACACACTTCGCCACCGGGAGCGTACTACACCTGCGGAGCACTATTGTGCAGGTGCTGAATGTTCCTGGCTGTGGGAGCGGCCGGACTGTGCTGAGTGGCTCAATTACCGGGACTCATAGCAGAAGATCCAGGTGGCGGAGGAGGACAGCGACTGGATTAGACTGAAGGGGGCAGGAGGAAGCTCCAGGTATGTATAAAACTTATTTTCATCCATCTCAGGTACCCTTTAATTCGTAGTCACCAAACCAAATTTTAACAACATATCAAATTATTTGATTTCATGAACAAAGGGAGTGCATACATTTGCATAAACCAGCACATCAACGCAAAATTATTTCCATCTAATTGTCCATCTCTATTAGTGACACAGCTACACATCAGGGTTTATTCTTACAGCATAGAGGTTATTTAGTATATATAAAAGATTCCTGTGTACACATTATATATACAGTCACAATGAGATATGTATATCTGACTTAAAAAATACGGGGACTGCTTTATTGTAGCAGCACAACTAACTATTTTTTGATTGGTTTATTTCATTTTTGTGGCACAGCTATTGTTGTATATATAAATTATTTATGATGACTTATCTGAGATATAGAACATTTTATCATATTATCTATTTTAAATTACAGTTTAAATTCATTAGGAGTCGGAGTCTGCATTTTTCCCCCGCCTCCAGGTACCCAAAAATTGCTCGACTCCACAGCCCTGTTATAAAATGATACAAAACAAACCACAAAGAAAAAACAATTTTACAATTATTATGTACAGTAGACGTTCATTGTGGTGAACCTCAATGTGAGGCTCATATTACATAGCTAATGCTGGGAATACACGGCTCAATTCTGAGCCATTCCGATGGCTCGATAAATAATTTCCGACACGTCCAATCTCCGGCCCAATTGTTGCCACTCGTTGCTGCACTGAGGACAATGCAAAAAGATAAGAAAAACGAGCGGAAGATAAGAGAATTGTCTGCGTAATCGAGCGGGGAATCAGTTGAGCTGGGAATTAATCGAGCAGGAGAGAATCAAGCTGCAAAATTGAACAGTGTATACCCAGCATAAGAGAACTAGAAGAAGAAGGAGAAGTTTTCTCCTAGGTGATATGTTTACAACTTGTAAATAAAATGCCTTTACACCCCCAGCAAGCAAAGAAATACTCAAAATAATTTTGATAGTACCTTCTCACCTACTTTTCGATGCTTTTTCCATTGCAAAGTGCTAATTTTTCATCTTCAATTTAAATTATCTCCTAGGAAAAAACTCAGCTGAATTGCATCTGGGCCCTGGTATCAAAAGCTAGACCCAATAACAGCACAGACTAGATGCTAGATGTTATTAGAACAGTGATTTTGCAGAATGTCTTAAGATCATATAAGATCTGGTAAGAGAACAAAGAGCACATAACTATGCTGTATATATGTACAGCAAAACAGGATGCTACAACATAGCAGGGCACCCTGCCGCTAGAACTGGAGGCACCTGGTGTTTGCATGGAGATGGCAGCCGTAGCCAATGTATGTACGCAATCACACCAGAAACATGCATGCAGTTCATCTTGTCAGATATGACAATACAGTAACGTCATAAACACCTAATCAGTTGCATGCTTGTTCAGGGTCTATGGATAGAAGTATTAGAAGCAGAATATCAGCATTATAGCAAGGCAACTGGTGTTGCTTAAAAGTAAATAAATATGGCAGCCATATACCTCTTGCTTTAGGTTTCCTTTAAAGTGTGTTGCAGTGCGTTGCCCCAGCCCCGCACAAAACACAAACCTATGATTCTGCAGCAGAGTATGCCAACAAGGTCATATGCATAGCACTTCCCCATGCCCAGTCACATACTCCCTACTGGACAAAAAGTACGTTACTGGGATTTCCATAATTCCACGGTGGCTGGCAACCTTTTGAATTGTGTTGCCCATTGACTTACATTACTTGCACTGCTGCAGGGGACCAGGCAGTAACTGTTTCTGTCGTTTCTGCATCGGACGCTTACGGCACACAATACTACATTTGTACGTTAAGCAGAAAACTGACAATTCATAGCCCCACATGAAGTATTCTGCTGGGAGGGGGCAGCAGCAAGCCTGGGAGGGGGCAGCAGCAAGCCTCTCGTAGATTATTTGAATGTTATATGCAATGCACGCTGTGAATAGTCCTTGAGCATTGAGATAAAGTCAGAGGGTGGAGCAACAAAGCAAGGTTAATAGTTAACGTATCAAGTTCCATCGGGGCCCCCTGTTCTCCAGGGCCCCATAGCAGTTGCTGTGACTGCTATGGCTATTGCTACGCCCCTGGTGTGCCTCTACATAATAATGTACAGTACAAAGTGAGACAGCAACGAATGCTGTACTAAAGTCTAATGCCTTGCTTGAGGTCAGGATGCTAAGGACTGAACTTTGGATGCTTTGTTTAAGAAAAAAAAAAAAGGCATATTCATGAACCACTCAGGCTGTGACTTGTTACTGAGGAATTTTTAGCTGATCACTGATGAGCAAACGCAGGAGACAGCCGAGGGCATCATCAAGCACAATCACTGCAACAGGAAGCACAGCAGGTAACTAGAACTGATGATGAAGCAGAAGTTTTCACTGACAAATCAGCCCCCAGAGAGCGCAGCTAATAAAGAATGTTAACTGTAAATGAAGAAAAAAATGCATTTGGTACATTTTTAACGCTTCCTCATTTTACTATTTTTTATTTATTTATTTTTTTACACGTTTTCTTTAGCAATTCCCGTATGCCTTGAAAAAAAAAATTAAGGTGTACATTTATCGTCATTCATTTATTTTTGTTATCTTTGAAAAAAAAGCACTTAAAGAGTGTACACACCTCTTTATTTTATGTCGCCCGTTGGGTATCAGGATCCAATCCCCTAGGGCGACATTGCTGGCCAACCTGTACAGTTCTGTCACTGCGTGTCAGCTATTTAGCTGGCAACATGTTCTGTTGCTATGGGGGGGGGGGGGGGGGGGGAGGACAACAACAAAGCAGTGTGTGTGTGTGTGTGTGTGTGTGTGTGTGTGTGTGTGTGTGTGTGTGTGTGTGTGTGTGTGTGTGTGTGTGTGTGTGTGTGTGTGTGTGTGTGTGTGTGTGTGTGTGTGTGTGTGTGTGTGTGTGTGTGTGTGTGTGTGTGTGTGTTAAAATAGGCCAGTGATTGACCAATCACAATTGGATGTGTGTATGCTCACTTTAAAGAGCCTTACATTACTTTAGAGGTGCAGGTTTTTTCCCTGTGTAAGGGTGTCCATATACTTCGATCTTCCCATTCAATTCCCCACAGATTCAATCTTAACAAAACCTGGGCCAGACTTTACATTGCACAATACCTGCGGTAGAACGTGGCCATAACACAATGCATTGCAAGTTACAATGTGCACATTATTTTCTGTAGCATGAATTGCAATGCAACATGTGTATTATCACACATTACCCAGAAACACACTGTATAAAATGGGTATGGATAATATGATCCGTTACAACGCATTGATGTGAAGATGCCCATACACTTGTAAGGGCAATGCGTTTACAATCGGCAAATACAGTGCAAACTAAGTAATGTGCATAGTGTAAACTTACCCCAACTCCAGACAAACAGCAATAGGTAAACAAGGAAGGATACTGCATACAGGGGACTTAATTCACAACATTTAACAAATAGAGTAAATGACATAATTATGTTGGCTATGTAAATAGCCAACATCTTGTTCTTCGAGTTCAGCTCGTTATTATTATTATTATTATTATTATTAGCGCCCCCCCACTTTCTAAACGCTACTCCTCCTACAGTTTTAGGGGTACAAGCGCCAAACTTTCCACACTTATTCGTCTTATAGTGAAGTACGTGGCTTGTGCTTTATTAAGCGATCCCACCCTCGGGGCCCCTGCGGCGGCCCCCGGAAGCCCCCTTTTTTCGTATTGACTGACAGGGAAAAATTTCAAATCGCTGTCGCTCGTATAGTCTTGAAGCTACACTCCCCAAACTCGGACCACATATTGTTTGTGTCACCCCAAATAAAAATATGTATTTTGGGGGTCACCCCAAAGTGGGCGGGGCTACCAGCGGCCAATGAAAATTTAGCAATTTTCTATACGCTACTCCTCCCAGAGTTTTAGGAGTAGAATTCTGAAACTTTGCACACTTGTTCGGCTCATACCCGAATAGGTTGCTTGTGCTTTGTTAAGCAATCCCACCCTCCGGGCCCCTGTTGCGGACCCCCAAAGACCCCATTTTTCCCATAGACTTTCATTGGGAATTTTGAAAGTTTTGCCACTCGCACAGCTTTGAAGTGACACTCACCAAACTTGGGTCACTTGGTCATGGAGTGAAGCTGAAGCATTCTGTCACATTTTGGGGACCCCAAAAAGTGGGCGGAGCCAAAAACAGCCAATCAGATTTCCCCTATTGACTTCAATGGGAAAATGTAAATAGCTGCAATTCTCACTGTATTAAAGCCAGGGTTCCCAGACTTGGCACACTGGGTGACTGGGGTAAAAATGTGGCAAGGTGGGCGGAGCCACATGCAGCCAATCAGACACATAGCCAACATCCTGTGGTTTCTTCAGAAACGACACAATCTAGTTATTATTATTAGCGCCCCCCCATTTTCAAAACGTTACTCCTCCCACAGTTTCAGGGGTACAAGCCCTAAACTTTCCACACTTATTCGTCTTATAGCGAAGTACGTTGCTTGTGCTTTATTAAGCGATCCCACCCTAGGAGCCCCTGCAGCGGGCCCCGGAAGACCCCTTTTTTCGTATTGACTTTGACAGGGAAAAATTTCAAATCTCTGCCGCTCATACAATTTTGAAGCTACACTCCCCATACTCGGCCCACATATTGTTGGTGTCACCCCAAATAGAAATATGTATTTTGGGGAGTCACCCCAAAGTGGGCGGAGCTACCAGCGGCCAATGAAAATTTAGCAAATTTCTATACGCTACTCCTCCTAGAGTTTTAGGAGTAGAATTCTGAAACTTTGCACACTTGTTCGGCTCATACCCGAATAGGTTGCTTGTGCTTTGTTAAGCAATCCCACCCTCCGGGCCCCTGTTGCGGACCCCCAAAGACCCCATTTTTCCCATAGACTTTCATTGGGAATTTTGAAAGTTTTGCCACTCGCACAGCTTTGATGTTACACTCACCAAACTTGGGTCACTTGGTCATGGGGTTAAGCTAAAGCATTCTGTCACATTTTGGGGACCCCAAAAAGTGGGCGGGGCCAAAAACAGCCAATCAGATTTTCCCTATTGACTTCAATGGCAAAATGTAAACAGCTGTAATTCTCACTGTATTAAAGCCAGAGTCCCCAGACTTGGCACACTGGGTCACTGGGTGACTGGGGTTAAAATTTGCCAAGGTGGGCGGAGCCACATGCAGCCAATCAGACACATAGCCAACATCCTGTGGTTTCTTCAGAAACAACACAATCTAGTTTTAATTGCACTAGCTGATGTAACAATAACTTATATGGGGAGGGTGTTCAGCAATGTAAACAAACCAAGATTTGAGAGTTGATGCAAACAAATCCTGTTGTAAAGATGCAGTGTTGAAAGGTTATCACCCTGTGAAGCTTTATTTCAGCAAATCTTGCACTGCAGGTAGTGGTATATTGCATTTGCTGTCATAGTGCCTGAGCCTTGTCTGCAGTAACTTCTTGCAGTACACAATCCTTAGCTGGAGGCTACCATTTTCTCTGTGTCCTGCAGCCCTGAACAGAATCATGATGCTGAGCCAAGCAGCTGCCCACCAGCAGCATTTGCAGAAAACTCCTTTACCTCTGGCTTCTGCAGGGAACAAACCAAAACATTTCCCAGTGAATTTAGCAGCCAAAACCTGGTAGGAGGCCTGGTGCACACCAAAACCCGCTAGCAGATCCGCAAAATGCTAGCAGATTTTGAAACGCTTTTTCTTATTTTTCTATGGCGTTTTGCGGATTGCTGCAGCGGATTTCAGTATAGTACATTTCATATATTGTTACAGTAAAGCTGTTACTGAACAGCTTCTGTAACAAAAACGCCGGCAAAAACCGCTCTGAACAGGCGTTTTTCAGAGCGGTTTGCGTTTTTCCTATACTTAACATTGAGGCAGAAACTCATCCGAAATCCAAAAAATGCCTCACCCCAGCATTTTTCGTTTCTGCAAAACGCCTCCCGCTCTGGTGTGCACCACCCCATTGAGATACATTGACCAAGCGGATCCGCAGCCGCAAGCGGCTGCAGAAACGCTGAAAAAGCCGCTCGGTGTGCACCAGCCCTTACAGAAGAGAACATAGAGACTATACTTCTTAGGTTATCCTATGGCATATTTCCAAATGCCTCTGGACAGACACGCCCCATTTAACATATCATTGCAGCAGCACACAAAAAGTATGGAGCAATACGTGACATAAATGAGACAAACATGGGTACATAGCCAGTTTATTTTCATTGCAGGTTTCCTTTAACCTCCCTGGCGGTAAGCCCGAGCTGAGCTCGGGCTATGCCGCCGGGAGGCACCGCTCAGGCCCCGCTGGGCCGATTTGCATATTTTTTTTTTTGTTACACGCAGCTAGCACTTTGCTAGCTGCGTGTAACCTCCGATCGCCGCCGCTGCCCGCCGATCCGCCGCTATACCCGTCGCCGCAGCCGCCCCCCCAGACCCCGTGCGCTGCCTGGCCAATCAGTGCCAGGCAGCGCCGTGGGGTGGATCGGATTCCCCTTTGACGTCACGACGTGGGAAGCCCTCCAAGAGATCCCGTTCTTTGAACGGGATCTCTTGATCTCCGTTCGCCGGCGGCGATCGGAGGGGCTGGAGGGATGCCGCTCAGCAGCGGCTATCATGTAGCGAGACATTGTCTCACTACATGAAAAAAAAAAAAAAAAAGTGTATTTGCTGCCCCCTGGCGGATTTTAACAAACCGCCAGGGAGGTTAAAGCGGACCTGAACTCAGAACTCCTCTCTGTTCTAAGATACACAACAGCATAATAACCTTTAAAGATCTTTAATATTTGCTCTGAAATGCTTCGAGATATTTCTAAATCAAATAAAGTAAAGTAGTTGCCCATTTACAGTGGAGGAAATAATTATTTGACCCCTCACTGATTTTGTAAGTTTGTCCAATGACAAAGAAATGAAGTCTCAGAACAGTATCATTTCAATGGTAGGTTTATTTTAACAGTGGCAGATAGCACATCAAAAGGAAAATCGAAAAAATAACCTTAAAAGATAGCAACTGATTTGCATTTCATTGAGTGAAATACGTTTTTGAACCCCTACCAACCATTAAGAGTTCTGGCTCCCACAGAGTGGTTAGACACTTCTACTCAATTAGTCACCCTCATTAAGGACACCTGTCTTAACTAGTCACCTGTATAAAAGACACCTGTCCACAGAATCAATCAATCAAGCAGACTCCAAACTCTCCAACATGGGAAAGAACAAAGAGCTGTCCAAGGATGTCAGAGACAAAATTGTAGACCTGCACAAGGCTGGAATAGGTTACAAAACCATTAGCAAGAAGCTGGGAGAGAAGGTGACAACTGTTGGTGTGATTGTTCGAAAATGGAAGGAGCACAAAATGACCATCAATCAACCTCGCTCTGGGGCTCCACGCAAGATCTCACCTCGTGGGGTGTCAATGGTTCTGAGAAAGGTGAAAAAGCATCCTAGAACTACACGGGAGGAGTTAGTGAATGACCTCAAATTAGCAGGGACCACAGTCACCAAGAAAACCATTGGAAACACATTACACCGCAATGGATTAAAATCCTGCAGGGCTCGCAAGGTCGCCCTGCTCAAGAAGGCACATGTGCAGGCCCGTCTGAAGTTTGCCAATGAACACCTGAATGATTCTGTGAGTGACTGGGAGAAGGTGCTGTGGTCTGAGGAGACCAAAATAGAGCTCTTTGGCATTAACTCAACTCGCTGTGTTTGGAGGAAGAAAAATGCTGCCTATGACCCCCAAAACACCGTCCCCACTGTCAAGCATGGGGTGGAAACATTTTGCTTTGGGGGTGTTTTTCTGCTAAGGGCACAGGACAACTTAATCGCATTAACGGGAAAATGGACGGAGCCATGTATCGTGAAATCCTGAACGACAACCTCCTTCCCTCTGCCAGGAAACTGAAAATGGGTCGTGGATGGGTGTTCCAGCACGACAATGACCCAAAACATACAGCAAAGGCAACAAAGGAGTGGCTCAAGAAGAAGCACATTAAGGTCATGGAGTGGCCTAGTCAGTCTCCGGACCTTAATCCAATAGAAAACCTATGGAGGGAGCTCAAGCTCAGAGTTGCACAGAGACAGCCTCGAAACCTTAGGGATTAAGAGATGATCTGCAAAGAGGAGTGGACCAACATTCCTCCTAAAATGTGTGCAAACTTGGTCATCAATTACAAGAAACGTTTGACCTCTGTGCTTGCAAACAAGGGTTTTTCCACTAAGTATTAAGTCTTTTATTGTTAGAGGGTTCAAAAACTTATTTCACTCAATGAAATGCAAATCAGTTGCTATCTTTTATTTAAGGTTATTTTTTCGATTTTCCTTTTGATGTGCTATCTGCCACTGTTAAAATAAACCTACCATTGAAATGATACTGTTCTGAGACTTTTCATTTCTTTGTCATTGGACAAACTTACAAAATCAGTGAGGGGTCAAATAATTATTTCCTCCACTGTATTATACTTTTGGACTTGGGTACTTTCTAAATTTGCTTTAGTACGAGCCCCTTCTCCTAAACTATCCTTTTTGGGCAACACACGTTTCAAACCAGCCCTTTATAATCCTAGAACCTTTGGTTGGTGGGTAAGCCAAGGTTTGGTCACTGCAAATAGGTTTTGGCAGGGGGGCAGGTTTATATCATTCCAACAATTTTGTTTTGGTAGGGACGCCCCATGGGATGAAGCTTATCGTTAGCTTCAAATTCGGCATTTTCTGCTGTCCCAATTCCCTAATTATACTTTATCGGAACCTCTTATGTTTGAAAATATGTATGATAAGGGTGACAGCCAGGTACTATATCTTTACTTTATCAGTTGTTAACAAAATCAGCTACAAGTTCTATGTCTTAGCTGAGAGCATGGGAGCAGGATCTGCAAACACAAATAGACGACTCTCAATGGGCCTCATGTTGGACCAATGTAGCTTCTGTCACTCGTTCCTCTATACTAAAGGATACGGCGGTTAAACTTATGATGAGATGGTATTATACACCTGTTCGCCTTCATCATATTTATCCTGATTGTTCCTCTATATGCTTTAGAGGTTGTGGAGCTTCAGGCACACTTTCGAATATTTTTTGGGGTTGCCCCACTGCAGTATCGTTTAGGAACGATTGGAAACTCTTATTTTTTTGAAGTTTCGGATGTTTGTCCTACTCTTTCAGGGATATTGTGCCTGTTATATGTTCATAACTCGTCAATACCCAAGCAATTTTTACGATTTTATAATTATATGTTGTTGGCAACTCATTGGTCCATTGTCCTCAGTTGGGAATCCTCACGATTAGATATTAGGCTGGTTAAAGATAGACTAGACACCATTATGTTAATAGATAGACTTTATTATCTGAGTATTGAAAATTTGGATAAGTTCCATAGTGTGTGGACAATTGGATTGAATACAGGAGGCTGCATTTGACCTACCGTATATACTCGCATATAAGCCGACCCGCATATAAGCTGACCCCCCAACTTTTCCCTGAAAATCCAGGGAAAAATGATTGACCCCCATATAAGCCGGGGGTAGGAAATGCTGGATTGGTGCAGCCCCCCAGTGTGTCCCAGTATAGCTAGTATAGTGCCCAGTATAGGTAGGTAGTGTCCAGTATAGCTAGTATAGTGCCCAGTATAGCCAGTATAGTGCCCAGTATAGCCAGTATAGTGCCCAGTATAGTGCCCAGTATAGTGCCCAGTATAGTGCCCAGTATAGCGCCCAGTATAGCGCCCAGTATAGCGCCCAGTATAGCGCCCAGTATAGCGCCCAGTATAGCGCCCAGTATGGGTAGGTAGTGCCTCAGTATAGCTAGTATAGTGCCCAGTTTAGCTAGTATAGTGCCCCAGTATGGCTAGTAAAGTGCCCAGTTTAGCCAGTATAGTGCCCAGTTTAGCTAGTATAGTGCCCCAGTATGGCTAGTAAAGTGCCAAGTTTAGCCAGTATAGTGCCCAGCATAGGTAGGTAGTGCTCCCCCCGCTCCCCGCGCGGCCGCCGCTGCTATTACCTGCTTAGGCAACGGCCGCTTCCTAATCCGCGTTCCCCTTCTGAACTTTGAAGAGTGTATCACAGCAGCGCGCCCGGCGCTGCTGCTGTGACGATACAGAGTGCAGGAAAGAGCGCGGCTCCCTATAGCGGCGATCTGTATCGCCGTTACCAGGGGAACCACTCTTTCCTGCCCCCTGCATTGTCACAGCAGCAGCGCCGGGCGCGCTGCTGTGATACACTCTTCAAAGTTCAGAAGGGGAACGCGGATTAGGAAGCGGCCGCTGCCTAAGCAGGTAATAGCAGCGGCGGCCGCGGGGGGAGCGGGGAGGGGGGGTGGGAGCGGGGCGCGGACCACCCACCACTAGACCACCAGAGAAGACTCGCATACAAGCCGACCCCCCAACTTTTGACCCCCTTTTTGGGGGTCAAAAATTCGGCTTGTATGCGAGTATATATGGTAACCCTTTCACATACTTTTCAGATGGACATTATTACTTATTGACACAGACCGCAAGGCTGGTCTGCAGGCGGGTCAATCGATCAGAGTCAGAAATCCTCTCACACTGTCATTTTGCCCATCACGAAGCGTAAACCTGACTTCGCAGTTTGATGAACCGACTAATGGAGGGAGCGTTCGGACGTCAAAGGTTTCACCACACACATACAAAGATCTGCCACCAAGCGGGTTACACAGCCCGCTACTGTAATTATGCTAATACTTTAAGAACGCTCTGTTAACCCTTTGCAGTATGCAGGAATCTGGGTCAGCTCTGACTATCTGAGCCGGATTCGCGCATACGGGCTATAAAATGTACACTTCTATAAAACACGGTAGCGGTTTCAGGAGAATGGGTACGATTGTGTATGTTCAGCAACAGGTCATAACCGCTAAATGATTTTTTTAAACGTTTAATAACAAAAATGCATTACATACAGTTATATACACCAATGAACATACCACAAAGTTTAAAAATAAAGGGGTAAAATTAGAAAGTTCTTAGTTATGGCTGCTGTCCATTTGGAGAATAAAGAAACAGAGTCCGATTTAAAAGTAGGCATTAATGTTAAGAGTCCTTGAACACAGCATGCGTCTGTTCTCCTTAAACGCATGCCTGGACTTCCTGGTCGATGGAATGTGGATTACTGGGCGGGTATGGTCCCGCCCCACTTTTATAGGACCTGAGTTTTGGGCTGTCACTACCTGGAAAGTAGTTGTGTTTAAGGCGGGGTTATCTCCTGGCAGCAGGGTTGCCACCCCCCAGACTCAGAGCAAGAAAATGTACAAATTAATAATCTGTGTGACTCCGCCCCAGATTGGCGCATCGCAAATCCGAGGCTATATTCATAAGCGGCCTGCGACCCTGTATCAAATGAGGCTACACATGCCTATTCTATCGCATTCGCTCTACGCAGGCCGGATAAAGCGGTTTTCCTACTGATTCCTGACAGTTAGAAAATTGTAGTTCAGGTGAATGATAGAGCTGATTATAGGTATCAGAAAACCCCAGCTGCTTACCTGTAGCCGTGTTTCGGCGAGTCCTCCAGGATGGCTGCTGCTGAGATATTGCTTGTCCCTCCCCGAACGGAAACACCTGTAAGAGTAATCAATTTAAAAGAACCCGCCCTTATATAAGGACTCCTCCTCCCTCACCAACTCAGTTATTAAGAGTATATCACCTTTAACATAAATTAAACTTAGCAACTATATTACAATAGGGATGGGAACTCAGGAGCCATCCTGGAGGACTCGCCGAAACACGGCTACAGGTAAGCAGCTGGGGTTTTCTCCCATCGTCCTCCAGGATGGCTGCTGCTGAGACCAGCGAGAAATTTTCATTAGGGAGGGATGATGGCTTGTAATACTTTCTTCCAAAAGAAACTCTGAACCTGGCTTAACAGTAGTTCAACTCTGTAGCGTTTCACAAAAGTTGTGTGTGACGACCAGGTAGCTGCTTTACATATCTGTTCCAGGCTTGCTCACGACCTCTCTGCCCAAGAGGCTGCCAAGGATAGAGTAGAATGTGTCGCAATTCTAGTATGGAATATTTCCTGCGATTCCCTGTAAGCCCAACCTATTAGCTCCTTAACCCGTCTAGCTATGGCGCTTCTTGATGCCTGCAATCCCTTTGAGGCTCCCATATATGATACAAATAAATGGCTAGATCTTCTCCACCGAGCTGTCCTTTCTAAATAAACTATGATAGCTCTTCTCACATTAATCTGTTTCACTGCTCCTCTAACATCCTGCGGCTTGGGAGAAGAAGACGGTAAAACAATCTCCTGTGAACGATTAAAGAAGATGAAGAGATCTTTGGAAGATAGACTAGGTCAGGTCTGAACGCAATTCTGAATGAATAACCATATCAAAAGGACGTTAATGGATAGTGCCTGAATATCCCCAATTCTTCTAGCTGACGTTATTGCTACTTTTAATGTTAGATTCTTTAAAGGGGTCTGAGCAATAGGTTCAAATTTATCAGAAGTCAAGAAAATTAGAATTAAAGATAAATCCCAAGGGGGAACTAATTTCCCTGGCATTGGTCGGAAATTCGCTACTGAAAATAAGAGTTAACAAAACCCTTCTTAGACAATTGTGTATGAAGAAAACCCAATAAGGCCGATATGTGGGCTCTTAGGGCGCTTACCTTCAGCCCCATATCAATTTCACTCTGTAAAAATTCCCAAAATAATCTTAAGGTCCTCCGTCTGTATATTATTCCTTTCCTTTCAGGAAGAATATGCGTTCCGAATTTTGCATATTTCCTCGTTGTGGAAATCTTTCTGCAGTTAACTAAAGTAGATGCCACCTCTTTAGAAAACCAGTCTTAACCAGGATTCTTTCCTCAATGCCCAGGCTATCAACTTTACATCTGGAGAGTAGGGTGAACATTTGACCCCTGAACTAACAGGTCTTGTCTTTCCCAGATGCCATGGGCCTTTCAGGACTAGAGACAACAGATAAGGAACCATGCCCTTCTCAGCCACCAGGGACCTATGAATATCACTGTTGCCCTTCAACCTCCATCTTTCTCAGCACCTTGGGAGTGAAGTTGAATGGTGGAAATGTGTAGAGGAGACCGCTCAGCCAGTCCACTAATAACTCATCCAATCTGTTCCCTGACACCGATGGGTGGAGAGAGCAGAAACCTCCACCTTCGTATCAAAAAGGTAAACAGATCTGAACCCAACGCAAAGGCAAAACAGATCTGCAACACATGAAAAACATTTCAGACAAACGCCAAAGCAAAACAGATCTGAGACCAACGCCAAAGCAAAACAGATCTGAGACCAATGCCAAAGCGAAACCGACCTGAGACCAACGCATAAGCGAAACCGATCTGAGACCAACGCATAAGCGAAACTGATCTGAGACCAACGCATAAGCGAAACCGATCTGAGACCAACGCATAAGCGAAACCGATCTGAGACCAACGCATAAGCGAAACCGATCTGAGACCAACGCATAAGCGAAACCGATCTGAGACCAACGCATAAGCGAAACCGATCTGAGACCAACGCATAAGCGAAACCGATCTGAGACCAACGCATAAGCGAAACTGATCTGAGACCAACGCATAAGCGAAACCGATCTGAGACCAACGCATAAGCGAAACCGATCTGAGACCAACGCATAAGCGAAACCGATCTGAGACCAACGCATAAGCGAAACCGATCTGAGACCAACGCATAAGCGAAACCGATCTGAGACCAACGCATAAGCGAAACTGATCTGAGACCAACGCATAAGCGAAACCGATCTGAGACCAACGCATAAACGAAACCGATCTGAGACCAACGCATAAGCGAAACTGATCTGAGACCAATGCATAAGCGAAACCGATCTGAGACCAACGCATAAGCGAAACCGATCTGAGACCAACGCATAAGCGAAACCGATCTGAGACCAACGCATAAGCGAGACCGATCTGAGATCAACGCATAAGCGAAACAGATCTGAGACCAACGCATAAGCGAAACAGATCTGAGACCAATACAGATGCTAACAGGTCTAGAACCAAAGCAAAATGCAAAATAGATCTGAAACAAATTCAAGCTAAACAGATCTGACACCAATGCAAAAGCAAAACAGATCTGAACTAACGCAAATGCAAAACAGATTGGATACCAATGCAAAAGCAAAACATATTTGAACCAATGCAAATGCAAAACAGATCTGACACCAATGCAAAAGCCAAACAGATCTGACACCAATGCAAAAGCCGAACAGATCTGACACCAATGCAAATGCAAAACAGATCTGACACCAATGCAAATGCAAAACAGATCTGACACCAATGCAAATGCAAAACAGATCTGTGCCAATGCAAAACAGATCTGAACCAATGCAAACCCAAACTGAACCAATGGAAATGCAAAGCAGATCTGACACCAATGCAAAAGCAAAAGAGATCTGAACCAATGAAATGCAACACAGATCTGAACCAATGCCAATGCAGAACAGATCTGACACCAATGCAAATGCAAAAATAGATCTGACACCAATGCAAATGCACAACAGATCTGAACCAATGCAAGTGCAAAACAGATCTGAACCAATGCAAGTGCAAAACAGATCTGAACCAATGCAAGTGCAAAACAGATCTGGACCAATGCAAGTGCAAAACAGATCTGGACCAATGCAAGTGCAAAACAGATCTGGACCAATGCCAATGCAAAACAGATCTGAACCAATGCTAATGCAAAACAGATCTGAACTAATACAAAACAGATCTGAACCAATGCAAATGCAAAACAGATCTGAACCAATGCCAATGCAAAACAGATCTGAACTAATGCAAAACAGATCTGACACCAATGTAAATGCAAACCAGATCTGACACTAATGTAAATGCAAATCAGATCTGACACCAATGCAAATGCAAAACAGATCTGACCAATGCAAACATATCTGAACCAATGGAAATGCAAACAGATCTGACACTAATGTAAATGTAAACCAGATCTGACACCAATGCAAATGCAAAACAGATCTGACCAATGCAAACATATCTGAACCAATGGAAATGCAAACAGATCTGACACAAATGCAAAAGCAAAACAGATCTGACACAAATGCAAATGCGAAACAGTTCTGAACAAATGCAAAACAGATCTGAACCAATGCCAATGCAAACAGATCTGACACAAATGCAAATGCAAAACAGTTCTGAACCAATGCAAAACAGATCTGAACCAATGCCACTGCAAAACAGATCTGAACCAATGCAAATGCAAAACAGATCTGAACCAATGCCAATGCAAAACAGATCTGAACTAATGCAAACCAGATCTGACACCAATGTAAATGCAAACCAGATCTGACACCAATGCAATGCAAAACAGATCTGACACCAATGCAAATGCAAAACAGATCTGACACCAATGCAAATGCAAAACAGATCTGACCAATGCAAACATATCTGAACCAATGGAAATGCAAACAGATCTGACACAAATGCAAATGCAAAACAGATCTGACACAAATGCAAATGCAAAACAGATCCGAACCAATGCAAATGCAAAACAGATCTGAAAGAAAAAAGAACTCCTTGAAACTACCCAGAGTTTCACTTCCTGAAAAGTTCTATTTCTCATTTACATAGATTGTCAATCACCATCGCTCCAGTTCAGGCTTGACCAATCTTATTATAACCCTGGGGAAACATACTGCCGCAATGGCAACAATTCCCCTTCACTCATGCTTTGCACCCACTGTTACATTGCATGGACACAGAGGATAAGGGAAATTATAAACCATACAAGGGAAAAACACTAACAATCAATCATGTAAGTGCATATTCCTGCAAACAATCCTCAGTCTCTACAGCTAGTATAGGTTTACTGCAAACCTAACAATCAAAAATGGGAAACCAATAACTCCCTGAAACTGCTCAGGGATTCCTTATTACCCTGAAAGTTTCCATTAGCTGTTTATGTAAATTGTCAACCACTAGTTACCACAGATTTCGTGCAGGCTTGACAATTCTTTGTTATATTGCTGGGGAAGCCCAATGTTGCAGTAGCAACATTTCTAAGATATTAGCTTCTCCAACCCTATCCGATACCCCCTCTGCTTTGCATGCACTTTTAGCTTGCTAGGTTATAGAGGGAAAGGGAAAAGGTAAAACACAGGGGAAATCACACTGCAATCTCAACCATAGGAGTGTATATTCCTGCAAAAAATGCACCATCAGTGCACTCACCTTGCTGCTGGAACAGGCTGGGATGCCTATTGTCTGTGATCCCATCTTCCAGCATAGTGGAGAACGTGAGGAGCAGTTCCATTTCTTATCATGTAATCTAATGTTACACTTTTGGCATCTCTATCTCTCAGGCTGTTGCTGTGCAAGTTTTGCAAAACCGTGAAAGAAGAGTCACTGCTCAGAAAACATTTTGCTAGAGGTATTTATAGATAGCAATCGTTTTCTCATATATGTACCTGTGCCAATTCCTCCGAGAGAGAGTCTCGGTCGGGCATCAGAGGCTGCTGGTGCGGAGGACTGCTTCTGCTCCATAGCAGCGTCGCTGGCGTCCCACGTGTAGAGAGCACGGAATTCGCGCTTCTCTTGGCTTCAGAAGACACCGCCCCACTTCCTGTCTTCATTGGCCAAACAGCGGCTAGCAGAAGTGACACCTGCGGGACCAGGAGATCCTATGTCATAACTTCTGACATCTCTAGCTGCTCTGTAACACATGGACGCAGCAAGAAGGGCGGTAATGGCGGTGATCCTTTTGGACAACCTGCAGCCAGGTAACATTCCGCCCCCACCGCACACAGGTTAAAACTGGGGCATCCTACTCACAGTTTCCACCGCCATCCAGGAAAAACCCCTGCCTGACAACATAGGCGCCCCAGGCCAACCTATGCCTTAAAACAAGAAAGGTCTACAGGTGTATCCTCAGGTGATGGGAAACAAACAAAAACTGAGTTGGTGAGGGAGGAGGAGTCCTTATATAAGGGCGGGTTCTTTTAAATTGATTACTCTTACAGGTGTTTCCGTTCGGGGAGGGACAAGCAATATCTCAGCAGCAGCCATCCTGGAGGACGATGGGAGAAAATGTGTTTTTTGTCTTTCTGTGACAAGGCTATTTTGAATTACAAATACATTAAAGTTCTCTTTGTTTGATTGTATGATTTTTGGCGGGGATTCTTATCTCTGCCAGTTTGAGCTGGCTTTTTGGGAGAGGGCGCTGGCAGGAAATGGCTCTCCCCGGGAGGTCGGGCTAGGTGTGAAATTCCTTGCTGGCCTCACAGGAGTGGGGGAAGTTACTGAACTCTGCTTTTAAGAGCAGAGAGGGAAAAGATATTTGCTTGTCATTTTTAAGCGAGAATGTCACGTCTACTGATGGCGCAATCGATATGAGTCATCGGTGGCTCGATATGCCATTTTATTCACCACACTTATGTCTACATATTTACTGTGATGTCCTGTGACTCAACTTTGGCCTGCTATTGTTTTATATACCACTTGCTATGTTCCTGTGCTTCTTGATATAGTATGATCCTACAGTTTGTTAATATTTTTTTCTTGACATGATCAATAAATCTGTTGAATAATAAAAATAACCTTTAAAGAACAACAGTTGGTACTCCTCGGACACACTACAAAGTGCTATCGCAATCTCTAGTGATTTGTGGTAGCGCTTTGCAAGCGATTTTGGGTGCAATTTCCCTGCTCCTGTACAATACACTACAGTGGAAAAGCTCCCAAAATGCTGCATGTCCTGCGATTACGATTTGCCTAAATCGCAATTGCTCTAGTGGAATCTGTCCTATTTACATTCGCAGAGCGTTTTTTTTTTTTTTTGAGTGTTAGGGGATACCTTTCAATCGCTAGCAATTTCCCTAAACGCTCTGCCAATGTAAATGGATGGCACAGGTTCCATTGGAGCAATTGAGATTAAGGGAATCGCAATTTCAAGACATGCAGCGTTTTGGGAGCATTTGTGCTCCAATGTAAAAGTATTGAAGCGCTGGCAAATGGCTGAAGAGTAGCTACACGTGGCGATTTAGAATTACTGCAAACTAGAAAAAAAAAAATTAAAAAAATGAAATGACCATTTAGAATTAAAAATCACAAATTGCAATCACAATAGAAGGCAAAAAGCTTTATAATTTTTAAAATCTCTACCAAAATCATAAATCGCTCACAAAACACTGATTCAAAATGCCATCGATTACGATTTGTGACTTTTTTCGCCATCCGACTTTCGCCATTTGCGACTTGTAGTGGGTTCCACGCCTCCCATCGGATACAAATCCTTAAATAAATCTCCAGTGTTTCTACTTCCTGCTTTCATGGAAGCAGATATATTAACATCCTGTGCTTTCAATTGAGCTTATCTGCCATAGCAGTCAGCTGACACAGCTGAAGGATCAAAATTACAATTTGTGATTAGTCACACATTAGGGGTAATTAGGCTAAACTATCTAAATGCATACAGGGTGCATTTCTCTAGGTTTTCCTTCTGTCCTGTGCAAGAGTTCAGGTCCAATTTAAGATCAAATTCCACAGTTTACAATGCCTCCAAAAACGAATTCTGCCAAACTATGGTACACAGCCTACCCAGTGGCGGGTGCCCTACCAGTCTCATCATTATGCCAGCAGTGTGTACAAACATAAAACATTTCCAGGGCACGCATAGGTGTTAGAATCAGGGCTGTGGCGTCAGAGTTGGAGTCGGAGCTGCAACCCAGTTGCAGGGTACGGCATTTGTGCAAAAGACACGCTGCAACATTTATTTGCCAATCTTTAGAAACATGCTTGCTAAAGATACTGGTAACCTTAATAATTTGTTTTTCAGTTCTCAAAAATGCATTTTCATCGGTGGACCTGCATGCCCGCCTCTATTCATAATAATTAGGCATTATATAATTTTTTCTCCCTAACTATTCCTCACTCAATGTGCAGCTTTTATGGATTTTCCTGTATCCTTTCCAATTAGTACACCACACATGAAGAAGTGGTTTCAAGTAACGAAACAAATTTGTGGTTATTAACTGACCAATTAGGGTGGCAAATTGGCAGCAAGCATTCTTGCCACTCACCAGGATATATTTAACTTTTTAAAATATAATCAGAACACGTATAAAAAAGTGCAACAAAAATTCTCTCCACCCACGTGAATGCAGTAAACGGGCAAAGGTTGCATAAATAGAAAGAGTATATACTGCAGAGAAGCTTTGCAGACATGTTAGGATGAAAAAAAAAAAAATCACCCACTGGCAAAGCATGCAGAACAAGCAATGACCATTAGCTGCTATTTACACTCTACTAGGTAAATTTACCCAACAGTTTATTTTATGCATACAACATAAAAGAGGTTTAATCGATTTAGCCAAGCCAGACTGATTCACACCAGGTGAGGTTACAGAAAACTGTATGGGTGTTCCTGTACAAGCAATGAATTATTACTCAGCTTTGAAAAAGGGAAACAATAGAAATGCTAGGTTGAAAGACCTGTAGACCAACAAAAAACAATGAGACTCCTGTTTTGGAAGGTGTACATACTACAGATATCACAGCAGCTTATCACCAACCATTTCAGTTTCTTCTGTGTATTAAAACGGATTGGCTGATATTTTGCAATCACAGGATGCACATTGCTGTATGTTAATACTTCCCATACAATTGGATGGACATGTTCAAATCTCTGCTTTGTGATAGACCACATTATCCAAACTTACTTTTTATAGCTCGTTTCTACTATAGATAATGTGTGTGATAACAAGCACGTAATCACAACAATTCACATTCACAGTGGGACGCTATGGTCGCATGTTAAACTGTCTTATAAACGCAGCTTATGCTAATCCTATGGGCCATTCACAGTCAGGGCCCGATTTGTACTCTTTACCGCCCAAGGCCACTGTCACCAGCCGCCCCCCTTCAGTAAAGGTAGAGAGATGACCCATCCCCCTTCCCTCCGGTATAGGTAGCCAGATAACCCCACCCCCCAGTATAGGTAGCCATATGTCCGCTCCCCCCTTTACTCTAGTATTGGTAGCCTGATGATTCCCCCAGTATAGGTAGCCAGATGACCCCTCCCCCCTTTCCCTCCAGTATAGGTAGCCAGATGACTCTCTTAATCCCTCCTTTTTCCACTCCCTCCTTTCAGCATAGGTAGCCAGCTCGCCTTCACACCGCAGCCCCATAAGCTTGTCTCCAGTGCAGAAGCTTCCTCTTCCTTTTCATCTCCAATGCTGTCCAAGTCCATAGCCGCTGGCCATAATGCAAACGTGCACAGAGAGCAAGGTGGCTGCTGCACAGGCGGCCAGCAGCAAAGTACCACGGTCAGGCGCTCGCTCCCTGCATTGCAGCATTTGCAAGCTTGCAAATGCTACACCAGTTTAGCCTGCTGCTTTGGTGCCCTTGCTCCTTTGGTGCCCTAGGCCATGGCCTAGCCGGCCTTGTCCTAAATCCGGCCCTGTTCACAGTGCGACATTAAAGTCACGTTAAAAAAATGTTGCGTTGTGGTAACTCACTGCTTGCAGTGGGATACCTCTTAATGCAGACACATTGCAACTTTAACGTCGCATTAAACCGTAATGTCCCACTGTGAATACAGCCTCAAAATAGAAAATATGTTCTAAAGGCTAGGTGCTCATGACATAACATGAAAAGCTGCGTTTTATGTCATGTTTATGTTAATGTTGTGTGTGTTTTTTGGTGTGTTTGCATGTTTTTGACAGCAGATGCATTTTCAAGCATTTTGTGTGCGTTCTAATGCATTTGCGGTTCGCATATACAATACGTATATGCGTTTTGAATGAGTTTGCTTTTGTGTTTTATGCAAATCATTAGGAAGACAACAGGAAGCGGAAATACATCATAAAATGTTTCTCTTTTCAAAAAATGCATACCATTGCGTTTCCATTGTCTCTGCTATGTGCGCCCCTAGCCTAAAGGACATTAAAGGTGAAAAAAATAAAATGAGAAACAATTGTATCTATCCTCCTCAATATTACTTTTTTTTTATAGGTATCCTGCAGTTTTATTTTATATTTACATTTACTTTTTATGTTTTTATTGTTTGTGTCTTTGCTCAATGACACCTTCATTGAAGTATACCAGAGCTCAAATATATGAAGTATTGAAACTTTATCTCTTTCCTGCTCTCAGAAGCCATTTACTGACAGGAAAGTGATTCATGGCTGTAATGAAGGTTACCCTATAGTCCGACCCAGACAGAAACTGTCACTTGCATTCCTGATGTTTAATGCTGGGTACACACTATGAAATTCTATGGCCGATTTACTATCAGATCGATTATTTCCAACATGTCCGATTTGCTTTCCGATCGAGTTCCAAGCATTTTCCGATCGATTTCCCATTACAGTTAAGGAACACAGCAGTCATTTGTGTGCTTGGCACTGTACATACACATGTCTATCTCATCATGTCTAACGCCCCCTCGGTTGTCCTTTAAAATAGATTTTAAAATGGTTAAAAAAAGCTTTATACTTTTCATAGCGTAAAGGCGCCCATACACTCCTTTTTTCGATGCAGATTCAATTCATCTGCTGGGAATCGATTCCCCTGAAAAGTCAGGGCAATTTTTGATCAATTTTGACCAAAAACTGATTAAAAGTATAGATCGGACAGGATGGAAAATGTAGGTAGATTGGGGAGAGGCGAGAGCATTGGTAGATATATGGCCCATAGCTTTGCACTGCATCAAACAATGCAATGCTGCAGTTCGAAAGATTCTCTGCTGGAATTATTGGAAATTGATGTACAGTGTGTGGTGGGAATTGCTCCGTCAATTTGCAGCAGATGGCAATATTTACCTTTGAGATCCAGCGCAGGCGCAGTACCATCTTCCACTTCGGGCTCTGACAGAATTTAGCCAAACCCGATCAGTTCCACCCTTCTGCGCAGGCGGAGTAGAGTGGACCAGATCAGCCATGGCTATTTATGCCTGAGGTGGAAGATGGTACTGCGTCTGCGCTGGATCTCAAAGGTAAATATTGGTGCATGCTGCAGGTGCTACTTCACCTGTGTGCATCCACTGACAAGCTTGTTGGCAGATTTTTGGTGGGCGACAGTGCTGGATCGGGGCTACACAGGAAGATGGGGGAAGCCGCATTCGGATCCATATGCTGCCCTCTCCATAGGGGCACTTATTTCCCTTACAGAAACTCTTTAACCACTTCAAGACGAGAGCAATTTTCACATATCAGCGCTGCTCCCATTCATTCGCCAATAATTTTATTACTATTTATCACACCTAAATGATCTATATATTTCAGGACAAATTAGGCTTTTAGGGTGTGAAAATATTGTTTAGTAATTGCCTTATTTTCTATGGATTTTAAATGGAAGGTAAAAAAAAAAAAAAAAATAGAAAAAACACTTTCTCCATTTACATCCATTATAGCTTTACAATAAACAGTGCTAACTAGAAGTTAAACCCACACTTTGTCTATCCATGCTGGTTATTACAACATTTACATTATGTTCCTAGCACAATGTATGGTGACAATATTGTATTTGAAAATAAAGGTGTCTTTTCTGTTTTTTGCTTTCTCGTACACTATAGATGATTACAAGACATTGTTTGCAAACATAATAGTAATATACCCTCATGGCATACATATTTAAAAATCCAGGTTCCTAAGGAAACAATACATGCTTTTTATCTTATACTCTGTCACTTTGTTTTCATTTTACAAGTCTTTTATTTTGGTACAGAATATGCAAAAATGTAATTGCTTTTTTGTATTCAGTTTGTGACTAAAAAAGAATACACAAGACATGGGCCTCAAACCTAAAACTTTCTAAACTCTATTCTACTACTTATCAGGGTTAAGATGTTACCACATATGTCTCTTGTAGTTTTGATCATAATTTTGAAAACTACTTTTTTTATGTTGGATTGAGTTTGTCCCCACCCATTTTTTATGTGATGTGCGTCCAAGCTTTAAGACACATCAAAATGTATTCTACAACTCGTCACTGTTAAAATAATATATCATATCATTTAGTAACAAACTGGTGGTGCAGTCTCCACAAATACACTGGACAAATATTGCACCAGCTAGGCTTAAAGAGGAACGGTCGCGAAAATCTTAAAATTCATACAAAATTTGAAGCTTGTTTCTGCCAGAGTAAATAGAGCTATTAATTACTTTTCTCCTATGTTGCTGTCACTTACAGTAGGTAGTAGAAATCTGACATCACCGACAGGTTTTGGGCTAGTCCATCCCTCCACAGGGGATTCTCAGCATGGCCTTTATTCTTTAGAATGACACTCCCTGAAAAGTATTTATACACAGATCCTGGCCAGCCTCCCTGCTCGCTGTACACTTTTTTTGGGCAGTTGGATGGAGCAACTGCTGTTCAGGAAATGCTGCTGAAAACAAAGAAAACCCTGAGAACCCCCATGAAAAGATGGGCTAGTTCAAAATCTGTCAGTGTCAGATTTCTACTACTTACTGTAAGTGACAGCAGCATAGGAGAAAAGTAACGTATGGCTCATTTTACTCCGAAAGAAACAAACTTCTTATTTGTATAGGTTTACATGTATTTTAAATGTTAAGATTTTTGCGACAGAGGTCCTTTAAGTGGTTAAAGGACAATTGTAGGGAGAAGTATATGGGGGCTGCCATATTTATTTCCTCTTAAAACAACCAGTTACCTGACATCCCTGCTGATCGATTTGGCTGCAGTAGTGTCTGAATAGCACCATAAAAAAAAAAGCATGCAACTAATATAGCAGATCTGGCAATAATGTTATAAACACCTGATCTACTGCATGCTTGTTCAGGGTCTATGGCTAAAAGTATTAGAGGCAGAGGATCAGCAGGATAGCCAGGCAACTGGTATTGCTTATAAGGAAATAAATAAGGCAGGTTCCATATACCTCTGACTTCAGTTGTCCTTTAAAATGGTTGAAAAAACAAAAACAAAAAAAAAAACAAGCTTTAACAGTACCCTGTCTAGCCAGCTAAACCATGAGTGAGTCAAAATGCAGCATTACAGCTTTAAAGACACTAAGATATCTTTAAGGGTTGGAACACACTAGGCCGAATCGCATATGCTTTTGCTACTATGTGCTATGGAAACCGCTAGTGTGTTCCAACCCCTAAAGTGCTCTTCCACTTCTAGTGCTTTGTCATTTCTACCACTGTATGTAGTTAAGGACATGCTCCTTTAATTCATGCAGCAAAGCATTTGTGGCAAGGAAAAAATATAAATCCAGGGCGCAGTCCAATGTGTAATACACAAATGATTTATTCATGCATGAGTACCAGAGTATATCATAACAGAATATCACTTATATGGCTCCAGGCAATTGAACTGGGAGCTGGAAGGACAAATAGGCAGTTGGTAGGCGCCATGTTGGTGGTAAATAGGATATTCAATCAAGTGAGATAACCAGCACTGAAGATTTTCAAGATGTGAATATACAGCAATCATCCAATATGATGCAGGATATAAATGTAGCTCTCAGTAAGTAAAAGCTCTTTGATACACACAGCTCAGCGGAATCCACCTGCTGATCAGTGTGTTAACAGCATGGCTAAGCAGTGAAAAGCAGTACATATACGGTGGTATATAGGATAGGTCAGCACAAGGCAGACACAGAGGTAGTTATACAAGTGAGCAGTTGGCAGCCTGTAAGGAGTGCTCAGTACAGTAGAACAGATGAGATAAAGAACATGTAGGTGACTGTACAGCCGATTGGAATGGAGGTAGGTAGTAAACATCCCAGCTGGTAGAATATATGAGGGCGTCCTAAGAGGTGATCAGTAGAGTATAGCCATAGTAGCTGGAAGGATAGGAGTGAGGAGTGGGTAGGTGGTAGTCACTCCCTCACCAAAACGACTTTAAAATAAAAATATGAGACTCTTTTCTTTGCTACTAATGTTCTATGAATTATCCATATTACACATACAATTCATTATATCATACTTTTTTCCGCTTTAGTGTCACTTTAAATGGAACCTGAAGAAAGCAGTAGGAAAGGTCAGAAAATTTCTGTGGAATTCACATTTCCATGTTTTTGATCGGAAATTGGCTTTCCACAGTGGTAATCAGAAATGGGCAGCGGAAATTGGAATTTTGCATTATCCAAATAATTAGTGCACCTGGTGTGGCTGGTGAGTAGAGATGGCCTGAACGGTTTGCCGGTGAACGGTGTCAGGCGAACTGCAGGTGGTTCGCCTTTGCCGGCGAAGGCAAACGTTCCCCGGAAGTTCGATTCGCCCCATAATGTTCTATGAGGGTCAACTTTGACCCTCTACATCACAGTCATCAGGCACATTGTAGCCAATGAGGCTACACTCAGCCCTGGAGCCACTCCCCCCTGTATATAAGGCAGGGAGCGCCGGCCATTACACTCACTCGTGTGCCTGCTATAGTCAGAGTAGGGCGAGCTGCTGCAGATTGTTTCTCCTAGAGAAAGATTAGTTAGGCTCTTGGCTTGTTAGCTTGCTCCTGCCTGAATCTTATTGCTGTAATAGCACCCCACAACAGCTCTTTTCAGAGCTAATCCTGTTCTTGTGATCTATTTTTTTTTTCTTCTGTGTGTCCCAAAGACACTTGTGTTGCATAGACAGCCTTGATAATTCATACTGTGTGTGCCACTGCCAGGCCCAACACATTCAGTGACTACCTGTGTGTGTGTGACAGGGAGCTGCACATTGTAATACCCAGTACTGCATATACCTAGTACCTGTTTTTAGTTAACCCACTTCATCACTGCATATACCTACCTTTGTGTTCAGCGAACCCACCTCACTGCACCTATACCTAGCATCCCCCCCCCCCCCCCCCCCCCCCGAGATGGACAAAATGGACAAACTAGGTAGAGGAAGAGGTAGAGGCAGGCCCAGAGGAAGGCCACCTGGCACCGGCAGGTCTGTGCGAGGTCGTGTTGATGAGATTTCGTGCGGCCCTGGCCCAAAGTACAGTGCTCAGAAGAAGGCACGTGCCAGGACTTGCTTGACTATTTAACACAGAACACCTCATCTCTCGCAGCCACCAGCGCTACTACAAGCACCACATCCGCTGCATTTGACACTTCGCAGGAGTTATTTGGTGTGGAAATCACCGATTCACAGCCAATACTGCTACAACAAGATAAAGGCACTAAGCAAGTTACACCACCTCATACGTCTGAGTTAGGTGGCGATAGGATGGACGTAACGTGTGAGGAGGGGGATGATGAAGTACCTGCTGTTGGTGCAGTTTTGGAGGTGTCTGAGGAAAGCGAAGCTGGGCAGGAGGATTATGATGACGATTATACGGATGCCACATATGTTCCCAATAGAGGAGATGACCAGGGGGACAGTTCAGAGGGGGAGTCAGAGGAGACGAGTCCATGAAAGAAGCAGAGGGAGCTCGTCCTCAGAAACAGCTGGGGGCAGTGTCCGGCGCCATGTATCGTCAGCTATTAACCACTTCCCGACCGCCTAACGCACAGAGGCGGCCGGGAAGTGGACCCCGCAAGGACCAGCTCATGCCCAAAGGCGGCGGTCCTTGTAGGGGCATGGGCGGAGCGATCGCGTCATCCGTCATTCTCCCCAGACCCCCCCCCCCCCCTGTGTACTGTATGCATCTATCCCCCCTGATCACCTGTCAATCACCTGTCAATCACCCGTCAATCACCCGTCAATCACCCGTCAATCACCCGTCAATCACCCGTCAATCACCCGTCAATCACCCGTCAATCACCCGTCAATCACCCCCTGTCACTGCCACCCATCAATCAGCCCCTAACCTGCCCCTTGCGGGCAATCACCCACACCAATAAATCGCCCGCAGATCCGACATCAGATCACCACCCAAACGCAGTGTTTACATCTATTCTCTCCTCTAAACACCCACTAATTACCCATCAATCACCCATCAATCACCCCCTATCACCACCTGTCACTGTTACCCATCAGATCAGACCCTAATCTGCCCCTTGCGGGCACCCAATCACCCGCCCACACGCTCAGATTGCCCTCAGACCCCCCCTTATCAATTCGCCAGTGCAATATTTACATCTGTTCTTCCCTGTAATAACCCACTGATCACCTGTCAATCACCCATCAATCACCCCCTGTCACTGCCACCCATCAATCACCCCCTGTCACTGCCACCCATCAATCAGCCCCTAACCTGCCCCTTGCGGGCAATCTGATCACCCACCCACACCAAAAGATCGCCCGCAGATCCGACATCAGATCACCACCCAAACGCAGTGTTTACATCTATTGTCTCCTTTAAACACCCACTAATTACCCATCAATCACCCCCTATCACCACCTGTCACTGTTACCCATCAGATCAGACCCTAATCTGCCCCTTGCGGGCACCCAATCACCCGCCTACACGCTCAGATTGCCCTCAGACCCCCCCCCCCCTTATCAATTCGCCAGGGCATTATTTACATCTGTCCATCCCTGTAATAACTCACTGATCACCTGTCAATCACCCATCAATCACCCCCTGTCACTGCCACCCATCAATCACCCCTTGGCACTGCCACCCATCAATAACCCCCTGTCACTGCCACTCATCAATCAGCCCCTAACCTGCCCCTTGTGGGCAATCTGATCACCCACACCAATAGTTCGCCCGCAGATCCCCTCCCAAGGGCAGTGTTTATATCTGTTCTCTACCATAAACACCCACTAATTACCCATCAATCACCCCCTGTCACTGCTACCTATCATATTAGACCCCTATCTGCCCCTAGGGTACTCAATCACCCGCCCACACCCTCAGAATGCCCTCAGGCCCCAGCCCTGATCACCTCGCCAGTGCATTGCTTGCATCTATTCCCCCCTCTAATCACACCTTGAGACACCCATCAATCACCTCCTGTCACCCCCTAGCACACCTACCCATCAGATCAGGCCCTAATTTGCCCCGTGTGGGCTCCTGATCACTCGGCCAAACCCTCAGATCCCCCTCAGACCCCCTTCCGATCACCTCCCCAGTGCATTGATTGCATCTATTTTCCCCTCTAACCACCCCCTGAGACACCCATCAATCACCTCCTGTCACCCCCCTAGCACTCCTATCCATCAGATCAGGCCCAATACAACCTGTCATCTAAAAGGCCAACCTGCATATGACCGGTTCCACAAAATTCGCCCCCTCATAGACCACCTGTCATCAAAATTTGCAGATGCTTATACCCCTGAACAGTCATTTTGAGACATTTGGTTTCCAGACTACTCACGGTTTTGGGCCCGTAAAATGCCAGGGCGGTATAGGAACCCCAGAAACTGACCCCATTTTAGAAAAAAGACACCCCAATGTATTCTGTTAGGTGTATGACGAGTTCATAGAAGATTTTATTTTTTGTCAAAAGTTAGCGGAAATTGATTTGTTTTTTTTTTTCACAAAGTGTCATTTTTCACTAACTTGTGACAAAAAATAAATTCTATGAACTCGCCATACACCTAACGGAATACCTTGGGGTGTCTCCTTTCTAAAATGGGGTCACTTGTGGGGTTCCTATACTGCCCTGGCATTTTAGGGGCCCTAAACCGTGAGGAGTAGTCTAGAAAACAAATGCCTCAAAATGACCTGTGATTAGGACGTTGGGCCCCTTAGCGCACCTAGGCTGCAAAAAAGTGTCACACATGTGGTATCGCCGTACTCAGGAGAAGTAGTATAATGTGTTTCGGGGTGTATTTTTACACATACCCATGCTGGGTGGGAGAAATCTCTCTGTAAATGGACAATTGTGTGTAAAAAATAAATCAAACAATTGTCATTTACAGAGGTATTTCTCCCACCCAGCATGGGTATGTGTAAAAATACACCCCAAAACACATTATACTACTTCTCCCGAGTACGGCGATACCACATGATTGGCACTTTTTTTGCAGCCTAACTGCGCTAAGGGGCCCAAAGTCCAATGAGTACCTTTAGGATTTCACAGGTCATTTTTGTTTCAAGACTACTCCTCACGGTTTAGGGCCCCTAAAATGCCAGGGCAGTATAGGAACCCTACAAATGACCCCATTCTAGAAAGAAGACACCCAAACGTATTCCGTTAGGTGTATGGCGAGTTCATAGAAGATTTTATTTTTTGTCACAAGTTAGCGGAAAATGACACTTTGTGAAAAAAAAACAATTAAAATCAATTTCCGCTAACGTGTGACAAAAAAATAAAAACTTCTATGAACTCACCATACTCCTAACGGAATACCTTGGGGTGTCTTCTTTCTAAAATGGGGTCATTAGTGGGGTTCCTATACTGTCCTGGCATTTTAGGGGCCCTAAACCGTGAGGAGTAGTCTTGAAACGAAATTTCTCAAAATGACCTGTGAAATCCTAAAGGTACTCATTGGACTTTGGGCCCTTTAGCGCAGTTAGGGTGCAAAAAAGTGCCACACATGTGGTATTGCCGTACTCGGGAGAAGTAGTACAATGTGTTTTGGGGTGTATTTTTACACATACCCATGCTGAGTGGGAGAAAGATCTCTGTAAATGGACAATTGTGTGTAAAAAAAATTAACAAATTGTCATTTACAGAGATATTTCTCCCACCCAGCATGGGTATGTGTAAAAATACACCCCAAAACTCATTATACTACTTCTCCTGAGTACGGCAATACCACATGTGTGGCACTTTTTTGCAGCCTAACTGCGCTAAGGGGTTCAAAGTCCGATGAGCACCTTTAGGCTTTACAGGGGTGCTTACAATTTAGCACCCCCCAAAATGTCAGGACAGTAAACACACCCCACAAATGACCCCATTTTGGAAAGTAGACCCTTCAAGGTATTCAGAGAGGGGCATGGTGAGTCCGTGGCAGATTTCATTTTTTTTTTGTCGCAAGTTAGAAGAAATGGAAACTTTTTTTTTTTTTTTTTTTCTCCACAAAGTGTCATTTTCCGCTTACTTGTGACAAAAAAATAATATCTTCTATGAACTCACTATGCCTCTCAGTGAATACTTTGGGATGTCTTCTTTCCAAAATGGGGTCATTTGGGGGGTATTTATACTATCCTGGAATTCTAGCCCCTCATGAAACATGACAGGGGGGTCAGAAAAGTCATAGATGCTTGAAAATGGGAAAATTCACTTTTTGCACCATAGTTTGTAAAACGCTATAACTTTTACCCAAACCAATAAATATACACTGAATGGGGTTTTTTTTTAAATCAAAAACATGTTTGTCCACATTTTTCGCGCTGCATGTATACAGAAATTTTACTTTATTTGAAAACTGTCAGCACAGAAAGTTAAAAAAAAACATTTTTTTGCCAAAATTCATGTCTTTTTTGATGAATATAATAAAAAGTAAAAATCGCAGGAGCAATCAAATAGCACCAAAAGAAAGCTTTATTAGTGACAAGAAAAGGAGCCAAAATTCATTTAGGTGGTAGGTTGTATGAGCGAGCAATAAACCGTGAAAGCTGCAGTGGTCTGAATGGAAAAAAAGTGGCCGGTCCTTAAGGGGTAGAAAGCCCTAGGTCCTCAAGTGGTTAAACAGCCAGCCAATATGCCCTTCAACGTCAGCTGCTGATGCCACCATAGTGCCATCACCCCAGGGGGGGCTCAGCGGTTTGGAAATTTTTTTAAAAAAGTGTGTGCCTCAGATCGGAGCAAAGCCATCTGTTGTCTCTGCCTCCAAAAATTGAGCCGTGGAAAGGCCAACACTCACGTAGGGACAAGTGCCTTACGAAGGCACCTGGAGAAAAAAGCCACAAACAGCTATGGCAAGAACACCTGACAAAAAGCAGCACCCAAAAGACAAGCCACCCTCCGCCTCCTCTTCCTCCTTCACGTGCATCATAGCCGCTTTCTCCCTTACACCTTCACAGCCACCCTCCTCCACACCGCCTCTGCCCTTGAGCGGTTCCTGCTCCTCTGTCCACAGCAGCCAGGTGTCCGTGAAGGAAGTCTTTGAGCGGAAGAAGCTAATTTCTGCCAGTCACCCTCTTGCCCGGCATCTGACAGCTGGCGTGGCGGAACTATTAGCTCGCCAGCTATTACCATACAAGCTGGTGGAGTCTGAGACTTTCCGTAAATTTGTGGCCATTGGGACACCGCAGTGGAAGATACCAGGCCGCAATTATTTTTCTAAAAAGGCCATACCCAAACTGTACCATGCAGTTGAGATGCAAGCGGTGTCATCTCTGGCGAAGAGCATCCGTGGTCTGCCAAGCACAGGCAGGGCCGCTACATTACGTACACAGCCCATTGGGTCACCCTGGTGACCGATGGCAAGTAGGGAGTACGTGGCTGCGCAGCGGACCAACTTGTGACACCTCCACGTCTTGCAGGCAGGCCTCCTGCCACCTCCTCCTCCTCCTTGGCTGAGTGGCAGTTGAACTCTAGTGGTGCTGCCATCTTCTCCTCTCCAGCTACACAGCCCCATCTCCCTATAGCCTACACTACATGCCAGGTACGAGGGTGTCACACCATTTTAGACATGTCTTGCCTCAAAGCTGAGAGTCACACTGGATCAGCTCTCCTGGCTGCTCTTAAAGAGGTGGAGCAATGGCTGACCCCGCACCAGCTGGAGATAGGCAACGTGGTGACAACAGCAGCAATCTCCTTTCCGCTTTGAATTTGGGAAAGCTGACACATGTACCCTGCATGGCATACGTGCTGAATCTGGTCGTTCAAAGATTTGTGTCAAAGTACCCAGGCTTAGAGGACGCCCTGAAGCAGGCCAGGAAGTTGTGTGGGCATTTCAGGCGGTCTTACACGGCCATGGCATGCTTTGCGGACATTCAGCGGAGAAACAACTTGCCGGTGAGATGCTTGATATGCGATAGCCCGAGTCGCTGGAATTCGACCCTGCTCATGTTCTCTCGCCTGCTAGACCAGGAGAAAGCCGTCACCCAGTACCTGTACAATTACAGTAGAAGGACACAATCTGGGAAGATGGGGATGTTGTGGCCCAACAACTGGACACTGATGCGAAATGCATGCAGGATCATGCGGCCGTTTGAGGAGGTGACCAACCTGGTGAGTCGCGCTGTAGGCACCACCAGCGACTTGATCCCCTACGCTTACTTCCTGGAGCGTGCCATGCGTAGAGTGGTGGATGAAGCTGTGGAGGAGCGTGAAGCAGAACAGTTACGGGAGGAGGAGTCGTGGGAGCAATTTTCATCCGAACCACATGTTTCCTCAACACCTGCGGCAGCACAGAGGGGGGAGGAGGAGGAGGAAGAGGAGGAGTCAGACTCGGATGATGGAGGAAGGTGTTTCTGCGGAGGAGGAAGAGGCGCTGGCAGAAGAACAACCGCAGCAGCAGTCACAGGGGGCTTGTGCTGCTCCATGGTCCCGTGGTATTGTTCGTGGCTGGGGGGAGGAAGAGGATTTACGTAACGTCACTCAGGAAGAGCAAGAGGAGATGGATAGTACGTCTGGATCAGACTTTGTGCAGATGGCCTCTCATGTTGTCCAGCCTGTTGAGGGACCCCCGTATAAAAAACCTCAAGGGGAATGACCTGTACTGGGTGGCCACGCTACTAGACCTTTGGTACAGGCACAAAGTGGCGGACCTGTTACCAACTCAACAGAAGGCGGAAAGGATGCAGCACTTACAGAACAAGCTGGCAACTATGCATTTAAGGGTGATGTCACACCACAACGCAAAGGTACCACTGCCAGTAATCCTCCTCCCATGTCCACGCAGGCAAGGACAGGACACTCCAGCGATCTCATGGTGATGTCGGACATGCGGACATTCTTTAGTCCAACGCCTTGTTGTAGCCCTTCCGGATCCACCCTCCTCCAACGCCTGGACCGGCAGGTAGCCGACTACCTGGCCTTAACTGTGGATGTAGATACTGCGAGCAGCGACGATGAACCCTTGGACTTCTGGGTGCGCAGGCTTGACCTGTGGGCAGAGCTGTCCCAATTTGCCATCCAACTTCTCTCTTGCACTGCCGCAAGCGTCCTGTCAGAAAGGACCTTCAGTGCAGCTGGAGGCATAGTCACTGAGAAGAGAAGTCGCCTAAGTCACAAAAGTGTTCAGTACCTCACCTTTATCAAAATGAATGAGGCATGGATCCCGGAGGGCTACTGCCTGCCCGAAGACTAAGTCAGTCCCCACACACAGCATCTCTGCCTGCAGGCCGCTTGCCAACTCCGCCACCACCAACAGGGTCCAGGACTCTAGGCGGATTCATGAATTTTTAAGGCCGCTGCTAGCAGCGGCCGCTATACTCATTTTTCTGGTGCGTGTACATGCCTGCCTAATTTTTCTGTCTGCACTGCGGGTGGCTGCAACAACAACAAACAAAAAACAAACAAACAAACAAACAAGCAAAAAAAAAAAAGGCATGTACATGTGCCCATTCCCCTTCGTGATCATTACCTTGCCGCGGAGAAGGGGCTTGCGTATCCCAATGAAGCAATGACCGCCGGCTATATGAGTGTCTCGGGTGGGGGTGGCACACCAAAGATAATAAGGTTGTTGTCTCATTGTGGTCAGACCAAATTTGATCAGCTGGGCAGTCACTGTTCTATCATTGAGCTACCACAGCCCGGCGACCATATGGGCTGGAAAACTGCCATGGCCTGCACTCTGGGCATGTTGCACACCAGTCCAGCACGGCCGTCACTACGCAAACAGCTGTTTGCGGTGCATTACACAGTGAGTTTGGTGTGTCAGTGTGAAGCAGTACTCTACTTACACTCCCTGATTGATGTATACACATGCAAGATGTTTGAAAGCACTTTAGGCCTGCAATTTAGCATTCAATGTGATTTCTGCCCTTAAAACGCTGCTTTGCGTCAAATCCAGATTTTTCCCCGGGACTTTTGGAGTGTATGCCACTCCGTCATGCCCTCCTCCAGGTGTTAGACCCCTTGAAACATGTTTTCCATCACTTTTCTGGCCAGCATAAGTGTTTCCAGTTTTCAAAGTTCGCCTCCCCATTGAAGTCTAGTGCAGCTCGCGAAAGTTTGCGCAAACCGAACCTTCCGCAGAAGTTCGTGAACCGAAAATCGGAGGTTCGCGACATCTCTACTGGTGAGCGGGGTTTAAAAACTTACCCAGAAGCCGTATTCTTTAATCCATCCCACGCTGCGTTCCAAGCCGCGTCACTTGACTACTTCTCTTCCTCCTTCAACCAGGAAGGAGGAAGTGTTTGTAGTAACGGGACTACGGCTTGCAACGCAGCGTGGGACAGATTAAAGAAGATGGCTTCTGGGTATGTTCAATCCCGCTCACCAGCCACATTAGGTGCACTAATTATCTGGATGAAATCCGAATGAAAGCTGATAAGGCAGGGTTTTCTTTTTTTAAATTATGGTTTTGTTTCAAAATGACCATCAACAAAACTGTATTCCTCATCTTGTATTCCTCATTCCTATATGATTAGAGAGGAGGGTACATTTTGGATGGCAGACTTTTTAGTGTCTACCAAGGAGAGCCTGTCCATCATTGGAGAAACTTCAAGTAATAGCAAGAGCTACACACAGCAACTGCCTCTGTTTCCTCAAAATAAGGGTACTTCAAGGCACTTTGTACAACCTATATTGGTACTGTAATGGGGGAGGGAGAGGGGTTTGAATTAATTACATTGAAGGAATGCTGCTTGGACAGGGGTTTTAAAAGGCGGCACATTAGTGGGTAAAGAACATCTCCTGATGTGTTCATTGAGGGCAGTGCTAAGTGGTAAACACCATGGGTAGCTACTCTAGTCCCTTAGATACAGCTGCCAGAAAGAACAATGGTAGTCATGACTAATTCAGCCAGCGGTACATCTAGGGAAATATTGCCTATTTCAAACACAAAAACTGCACCCCTGGGGTGAGGTGGTCTGGAGTGAGGCATGGCCAGTAAGAAAGGTGTGTGTCAATAGGTCGGTTGTTCAGTGACATATAGATAAGTCAGCATACACATGTCCTAAAATCAATTAGCCAGCAGTGTATCCCCATAAATAATTAGGAAGGCATTGCTAATGAGCACATTTCAGTTGCAATTTCATGCAGCCAAATGGCAGTATTTGGCAACACCATGCATGTCATCGTTTGACATGATACCGTGGTGTTATCCGGTGGTAAAAAAAAACAAAAAACCTAGTATTGTCCTGAGGACTACAATAGCCATGCTTTGATGTAGCTACATGGAGGGGGAGGGGGGGGGTGGAGCTTGGCTATTGAATGGAGCAGCTGCCCAGGCAAAATCACCGCCCGCCTTCAGCCTCCTGTGGCCTTACACACCCTAGATACCCCTGTGCATTAAACATCTGTGCAAGCAGCAAGATGCTACAGTAGTGATAGGAGTGAGACGTCCCAAGTGTCCCATTCACCATTAACTACCTGTTAATACTGTAAACCTTTAGGGAAAGTGAAATTTTACTGTATTCACTGCAAACATCCAGTCATGTCTTGAACTTTTAATATTTTCTCGTAATCAATCACTGTAACAAGTTGTTACTTGTACATCTGTTTAAGAAGTGACTAGGCAGGGCACTAACCAAGTTTTCGCAGTCCAATGGGCAGTATACATATGCAGCAGTACTGATAAAATCCCTATATGCATGTTTTTAACGCCTCATGTTATAAGGAAAAAAAAAAAAAAAAGGCAGTTGTAAAAAGTCTATAACCACTGTAAAGCTAGGTACACCCAGAAAATGACACCAGGCTGAGGTAGCCATTCCGCACAGTCTCGGATGAGAATATAGCATGTGTACAGGTTAGTGTTCCCTTTTGTGAGTCGAATCATCCGGATCATCAAAATGAACGATTCGGTTCACAAAGGGGGTGGAGCCAGGAGCGACACACTCCCCCTCTCAGCAGGTCGGGGGGGGGGGGGGGGGGGGGTCCTGGAAGCAGAGCAGAGATGGATCGCTCAGTTGGAGGGGAGCCAGCCTTGCAGGGACAGGTAGATTAGAGAGAGAGGTCATGGGTGCCACTGCCAGATATGTGTAGAGCACACGTACTGGCTGTAATGTGTTGCTCATTTTAGGCTGTCTGTTCCGTAGTTGTGCATGGTGAACAAATGGGAATCTTTTGGCTCAGAAGCACAGCTCAGTAACTTTGGAGACAGTGTGCTGGGCTAGAATGACAGGGCAGGCACTGTGATTGCAGTGCAATCAGTGGCGTAACAATAGGCCCTGCAGCCCCTGCTCCCCGCTGACTGTGGCCAAGGCTTTCCCCTCATGCTGCCACCCCTCCAGTACCAACAAAACGGCCCCGAGCTGGGGCCCGCTCTGGGCCGTTTTGTTGGTACTGGAGGGGTGGCAGCATGAGGGGAAAGCCTTGGCCACAGTCGGCGGGGAGAGGGGAAGTTCCCCCCCCCCTCTCCCTCACCTCGGGGCTCTCCCCTCTGCGCTCCCCTCCAGCTAGTTACAGTGTGTGGGCAGCGGGCAGATACCTTCTTCCGTGCGTTCCATCGCAGACTTCTCGCTCTAGCGGCTGACGTCACTTCCGGAAGTGACGTCAGCCACTAGAGCGAGAAGTCTGCGACGGAACGCACGGAAGAAGGTATGTATCTGCCCGCCGCTGCCCGCACACTGTAACCAGCTGGAGGGGAGAGCCCTGAGGTGGGGGGGGGAGAACTTCCTCTCTCCCCGCCGACTGTGGCCAAGGCTTTCACCTCATGCTGCCACCCCTCCAGCCCCCACAAAACGGCCACGAGCGGGCCCCAGGGGAGGGGGGGGCGCCCTGAAATTCTGCAGGGGGGCCAGGTGGGGCCTAGTTACGCCCCTGAGTGCAATATGATCCTCCTGCACTCTGCTCTAAACAGCTGCACTTGACTTCTCCCTAAATTTATGATGAGTGTTGGAGGTGAGAAAAGGACACATTGGGGAATGCTTTCTTTCACTGTGAGACGTTTGCATTCAAAGTATACAGATGAACATATAGGTGAAATATATTTAAAGCATATGATTGCAACATGTGGGTAATGTGTGCGAAAAAACATTTCTGCTCTCCCCTCTTCGTCCACCTCCTCCCTTCTCTGTCCACTCCCTGCCCTCTGTCCATCTTCTCCGCTTCTCTGTCTGTCCACCCTCCTTCCCTTCTCTGTCCACTGCAGAGAAAGTCCTGTCCTGCTAGTCATTTCACCCTAATAATGCTTCCCTAGTAAAAGGATTCGAGATTCCGATCAAAGATCCGGATCTTTTCAATGATCCGATTTGAATCATCCGAATCATTGAAAAGATCCGGACTTCCCATTTCTAGTACAGGTGTCCTCCAACATCGCATACAGATCCACCACAGAAACATGACAAAACGTACTTTGGCTGAAGCCATAGATGAGTCTGTGCACAGAAGCAGAGGTGCAACTATGGCTCATGGGTCTCCCTGTAAAACTTCTATGGGTCCCCCATCGTACAACCTGGTGGGAAGAGGGGCCCAGGCGTCTTCCTCCTTCCACCAGGGGCTCCCCGTGGCTCTCTCCACTCATCCAGACCCACAGATCAGCAGAGCCAGGTACGCGGCTTACGTCTTTCACTGTCGGGACTCCCGCTGTAGCCACTAGATGTCCTCTGCTTTTCTTTTGTTCTGAGATTTTCTGCACGTTGGCCTCAATTCACTAAGCAGTTTAGACTAGTCTACTAATGTTTTTTTGGTCTACTGATGGTTATGGCCAGTTGCATCAAAGGGGAATTCACTATTGCCAAATGTTTTAGACCTGGTCTAAACCATTTAGTAATTAGGTGGGTAAAGCATGGAAAATGATAAAAAAAAGATGCAGTTCACAAACAAGTAGATATGACTGACATCATTCTCCTCTGATGAGCTCTCCTCTGGATACAATTAAACTTCTGCATAATTAATTCAAAATGTTCCACCCTCACATCTAAAATACCTCACAGAATTACTTTACCTACAGAAATCAGCTGGTCTAATTTCTGTCAGAAAAAGTGGGTGTGGTTACTCCTTCTTTGCCTTTGTGAATTGTGTAATTACTGAATGTAAGACCAGGTCTAAAAACAGGTCTAAAACATTACACCAAACCATCAGTAGACTAAAAACCATCTGTAGGCTAGTCTAAATTGCTTAGTGAATTGAGGCCAATGTGCGACTTTAAATGATGTGTAGAAAACCGAGAAAAAAACTAGATGTCAGAGGACTCCTAGTGGCTGCAGCGGGGGTGCTGGAGAGACCAAACAGTGGAAGAGGTAAGTCCTGGCTGTCACTGCCGCTGTGCTGATCTGTGCTTCTGGGAAGATTGAGGAGAAGATACAGCCAGGGGAGTATGGAGGAGCTTATAAAGGAGGAAGAAGTCTGTGCCCCCTCTCCATGGGGGCTGCTTCCCTATAGTTACATCACTGCACAGCAGTGTCACTCAAAAGAATGAGCTTGATCAGATGACACTGAGTGTGCGTACATAATGTTATGGTCTAAACACACTTGTGCGTTACTGATTTCTGTAGTGCATGTCAGTGTGCGATATGCAACGATATAAAAAAAAAGACCATAGAAAGCATTTCAAAAACACACTGCATTTTTTGCATTATTTTAAATGACGTTTATTTAGCGCTCAGGCCCTAAGCCGCAAGTTTTGGACCCAGCAAGGTGCTTAGTGTAGCGGAGTGAGCTTGTCAACTGTACTTGTGGCTATGCTGCTTTTATATAACCAAATAAAGTGGAATTTGCATAGCCTGGTTGTGGAGCAGACTTTTTCTACCTTGTCAGTACGTGTGTCTTACAAGGGAACAGTGACTTGCTAAATGACCAACACAAACACCACTATTGTATCCAAAGTTAGAAAAAGAGTCCAGGAGCAACTTCGCCACAATAACCTTTAAAAACCTCCCTGGCGTTCAATTTCCCCAGGATTTCTGTGCAAAAAGTGATAATTTATTTTTTAAACTTTTTTTCCTGTAACTTGCCAAAATGTGTCAAGCAAGGGTCTAGTATACAGTGCAGGAGAATATTTATGTGTATGCACGTTTATACTGTTCACAGCATGTTTTTATGGACAGATCGATCTGTCCATACTGCTAGGGAGGTTAATCAACACCTTCTTAAAGTTTCCAGCAATATAAAGACAAATATATTGTATACTAAGCAGACAAGAAGGTAGATAAGGCAGGTGCAGAGGCCAGTTGACGATCGTTTAGTCCTAAAATTAGGACTTTCTCATAACACCGCTATTGTTAAGTGCCTCCAACTTGTCTTCCACTCAGCTTGGAACAGTCTGCTTGGCTGTAGCAAATTTGTATGTCTAAAAAATCTCCATAAACAATCCACGCAACAGTAACTTATTTAGAAGGATCTCAAGGGCATAGCTGTGACAAGTTCAGTACATTTTAATGGTGTTGACAAACAGAGACAGAAACTAGTCACAACACCTAATTGCTATGACTTCATCCACAGGACATGTCTCTTACTGCCAAACCAGAACATAACTCAATGTTTAAAGTGGAACTGTAACCAAGGGTTTAACTCCATCCCAATCAGTAGCCAATACCCTCTTTCCCATGAGAAATCTTTACCTTTTCTCTAACACATCATCAGCGGCTCTGAGTGGCTGATACTGTGGTGAAACCCCTCCCACAGTGTGATGTCAGCACCTAGGTACTGACAGCACACTGCGGGAGCCTTGATGCATTGTGGGAAATAAGAGTTGTTTCCAACTGCCAAAAATGCACCATCTTCTTCCACAGACATCCTGCAGTAAAGATATCACCATGTGATAAATGTTAGAATGTAAATCAGGGAGAGGAAAGAATGTACAATGGGCAAACACTGACTAAATCATTTATAAATTATTATTGTAAAAATTAAGCACTTTTTCAGTACATTATTTTCACTGCAGTTCCTCTTTAAATGAAAAAAACTTAAACCACTCAGCAAGCGATCCACATAGCGGATTAATTTGACGCCGCTCCCCTGCCTGCCATGTGACATCACGAATGCACCATTCATTTGTCCCTCTGTCTCCCCCCCCCCCCCCCCCCGCATAGCAACAGAATGCATGGTCAGCTACACAGCTAACATGTCTGCAAAGGCCAGCGCAGCGATAGTATTGGGCCCCAATTCCTGACATTAGTTGTTAGGTGTGTATGCACCTTAATACTTATAGCCATATACCCTGCACATGCATGTAGATCAGAGGTTTCTGACTGAATTTGGCGTATGCTTGTTTAAAGGGACTCTGAGCAGTGAATAAAATCAAAATCTGAACTTACCTGGGGCTTTCTCTAGCCCACCGTAGGTCGGAAGGTCCCTCGGCATCCTTCTGGCTCTTCTCCCAGGCCTTGCTCCGAAATGGCTCCCGGCGACACCAGGACTGAGTGTCGGGCTCCTTCTTCCGGAAACATGACATCAGTCGTCACCACGCCGGCCGGCTCGCGTCATCACCGCGGCCGGCGTGACAGTACTGTGCATTCGCGGTTTAAGAGTCCCTTTAAGGTGTGTAATTCAGACACCACTGACAAGAAAGATCAGTAGGACTGCCAGGCAACTGGTATTGTTTAGAGGAAGTAAATATGATAGCCCCCATATCACGCTCATTTCAGGTTTCTTTTAAAGGGAATCTGAAGTAAAAGGGATATCAAGGCAGACATATTTATTTCATTTTCAACAATACAAATTGCCTAACTGTTCTGCAGATCAGATCATCTGCCTCAAAAGACCTTTAGCCATAGACCCTGAACACATATACACATCATATATGTGTGACAAAAATCTGACAAGATTAGTCACATGCTTTGTTCCAGGTGTCCTCATTTCAGGCACTACTGATGCCAGCGTGATCTGCAGGACTGCCAGGCACTTAGTATTGATTAAAAGAAAATACATATCCCACTCACGTCAGGTTCCCTTTAAAAAGGTAATATCCGAGCTAGAAAAACAAAAAAATAAACAAACAAACAAAAAAAACACATCTACTTACCTGGGGATAACTCCAACCCCTAGCAGCCGCTATGTCCCTCAGCGCAGCTCCACTCTCAGCCGCTGGCTCCCGGTCCCTGACGGTGCAGAGTCCGACCTCACCAGGTCGTCCTCTACTGCGGCTACACATGCGCCGCTGTCAATCACGCACAGGCATGGAGACACCTCTGAGTGGGAATTACTGCACATGGTGCTTGGCTCATATGAGCAGCTCAATGCAGAGGGGTGGAGGTATGGCAGACAGCAAATGAGAAACCGAGCATTCACTGTGGAGTGTTCACACCTAAAATTGCAAAACTCTAGCGATTACCGCGAGCGTTTTGCATGCATGATTTTGCCGAGATTAACACGGAAAGAAAATTATCATTGGACAAAGTAGCGTTTTGGGAGCGATTAGCAGTTCTATACATGCTAATCGCGATCACTCCAGAATCGCCACCAAAACGCTGCATGTAGCACATTTGCAATTAATGCTAATCGCAAAACGCTCACGATCGCAGCAGTGAGAACACTGCTACAGGGAAACATTAGCTACATGGTTTACAAAACCGCTAGCGGTTTGCGGTGAGTGGGAATCGTGCGATTTTCGCTCAAGTGTGAACAAGCCCTAAACCTAGGTAACACACAATGCAATTTTATGACAGATTTACTGTCAGGTCAATTATTTCCAGCATGTTCGATCTAATTTCAAATCGATTTTTTGATCGATTTTCTGTTCACTTCTAGGGGAGGGGAAAAAAAAAAAAATCGATCGGAAATCAGATCAGACATGTTGGAGATAAATCGATCTGACAGTACATCTGTCAAAAAAAAATTAAATTGTGCGTACCTAGCATAAAGCCTCTCACACACTCTAGATCAGGAGGCGTTTATTATTGGCTGCCTCGGTCGAGTTCAAACTAACGAGTGTCTCGACATGGGTAGGACGGGGGGGGGAATTCTAGGGAAGCTGGGACACACTGCTCGTCAGAGGAGATTACCAGAAAGCTAGAATGTGTATATCTGTCATGCTGTCTGGAGGTGGGGATCACTGTCTGGGATACAAGAGGAGGTTACTGGAATATATTGTGCAGGGCAGTTACTGGAAAAATGGAACATGCCCCTCAGGAAATTACTGGAAAGCTTAATGACATTTGGTGGCATCAGAAACAGTAAATGACTTTCGTAAAAGGTAGCAACGTTTTTTTTTTTTTTTTTTTTTTAATACATGAAAAGTAGTATGAAAATTCTAAAGGGGGCCACACACTATGCAATCTGACTGTACAATTTTTATACAATCTTACCAACATCCATGTGGTATAGTAGAAATAGATTCACTGTGACTTGGATATATTTTTCAGTTACTCTCTTATACTATATGAAAGTGGTAAAATTAGTGATTGAATGTACAGTCAAATTGTATGGCGTGTGGCCGCCAGTAACCCACTAGGAGTGATTTTCTGAGCGATTTGCGATTTGAAAACTCTTGCTAATGTAATGCTATGGGTGTGACCCCACTTGAGCGATTTGATTTTATAAAAATCCCCCATAGCATTGCATTAGTTTTTTCAAATCGCTAGCAATTAGAAATCGCTCCTAGTAGGTTTCTGTCCTAAATCAGACTCTGAAAGCAAGATTTGTATAAGGAAAAACAAGACCACTAAGCTTAAAGCGGAACTGTAAATTCATGTAAACCAAACAGCTTCACTTACGTGGGGCTTCCACAAGCCCCCAGCAGCTGTCCTGTGCCCTCGCCGGTCCTGCCCGAGCCTCCATTCTCCTGCGCGAGCTACTTTCATTACCGCCGACTTACAAGTCGACGGCAACTGCGCCTGCACGTCCCAGGCAATGCGATGCTTTCTTTGCATTCCCACCCGCTAGAACAGCTATAGCAGGCGGGAACGCGAAGAAAGCGTTGCTTTCCCTGGGGAGCGCAGTTGCAAGTCGGCGGTAATGAAAGTAGCTCGCTCGGGCAGGACAGGGGAGGGCATAGGACGACTGCTGGGGGCTTAGGGAAGCCTCAGGTAAGTGAAGCTGTTTGGTTTACACGAATTTACAGTTCCGCTTTAAGCAAAGGCAATTGTACTGATGATTTACCACTGACATGCAATATCTGACGGTACTTATCCGTTAGCCGGGCGCATCCGGCAGGTGGCGCTAATTACTATTCTCCCTCCAGGCCGACATGGATAGTAGGGAAAGATGTAACTCTGGTGGAGTTTTGTTGCCACCTAGAGGATGTGCCCGGCTAACGGATAAGTACCTATCTGACTATGGCTTCAATCACTAATGCTGGGAATACACGGCTCGATTTTGAGCCATTAAGATGGCTTGATAGATAATTTCCGACATGTCCGATCTCCCACCCGATCGTTTCGCCGCTCGATTACGGATTGAAGTGAATGGAAAAAGATAAGAAAAACGAGCGGAAGACAAGAGAATTGACTGCTGAATCGAGCGCGAAACGATATAGCGGGAGAATCGAGCGGCAAAAATCGAGCGCTGTATGCCCAGCATAAGATGTACATGCTTAAAGAGAATCTGTATTGTTAAAATCGCAAAAAGTAAACATACCAGTGCGTTAGGGGACATCTATTACCCTCTGACACAATTTCGCCGCTCCTCGCCGCATTAAAAGTGGTTAAAAACAGTTTTAAAAAGTTTGTTTATAAACAAACAAAATGGCCACCAAAACAGGAAGTAGGTTGATGTACAGTATGTCCACACATAGAAAATACATCCATACACAAGCAGGCTGTATACAGCCTTCCTTTTGAATCTCAAGAGATCATTGTGTGTTTCTTTCCCCCTGTTCTCATGCACTGAAGTTTCAGGCTGCTGGTTTCTTCCTGCAAACAGCTTTGCCCTTGTCTGTAATTCTTCAGTATGTGAAAGCCCAGCCAGCTCAGAGGACGATTTATCCAGCTTGTAAAAGATGAAAAAGAAGAGAGAAGCTGCTCTAATCCTAAATAACACACAGGCAGTGTGCATAGAGGGGAATGGAAGGGGGAGTTCATAGCAGAACCACACCACTGAAGAACTTGGCAGCCTTCCAGACACAGGCTGACAAGTCTGACAGGGGAAAGATACATTGATTTATTACAGAGACAGTGATAGTATAGAGTGCTGCAGTAAGCCAGAACACATTAGAATAGCTTTTGGAACTTGTAGGATGATAAAAAAAACAGGATGCAATTTTTGTTACAGAGTCTCTTTAAAAGTATGTGAACCCACAGGTTCTGATAAAGCACACATACAATTAATCAATCAGTAATAACCATGCAAAAACACAGTTACATAACAGTCAGAATGTATCACAAAACAACAATACACTCAAGAGTGAGAAAAAGTAAGTGAACTCTTAGATAACAAAATGAGTAGAGTACAAACATCACATGGGCATAAGTTAGAAGGATAGAACTATGTGATGCTAAATATATGCAGGAAAGGAAATGCACATCTAATGCTGGGTACACACTATGCAATTTCTCACCAGATTGACGAGCAATTGGGCGGGAAGTTGCATCGTGCATACATGTCCAAAGTGCACCTGATCAATAAAGCGATCGGTTTCCCAATTATAAGTGCACATAATAGATCACTTTATTGATCAGGAGCTGATCGGACATGTCACAATTCGCACTATTCCCGCCTGTCGGGCAGAAAATTGCATTGTGTGTACCCAGCATAATGTGAGCTCACTGTAATCAGTAAAGCACATTATAAATGGGGTTGTGCTCTTTAACAAGGACATTACCCACTGACCTACAACATATACGGCTACCAAAAAAGCAATATAATATTATTCAGATAGTGGTCCTTCCTGGGGGGGGGGGGGGGGGGATTACTCTCTGATCAATCATTAACCAGCACTTTACCCACTCATGTATGCTAAGCCTATGGCACTGACGTCAGTCTAACCTGCATAATACACGATTGGCCGAGTATATTATAGGTATCAGAACCTTTGACCTCACATCTGGGTTTGATAAATCTCCATTATATGTCGTTTAGGAGCGTGTTCTTACCTGACAGGTGTGGGAGGAGGAGGAGGGGCAGAAATACCCCCAGGAGCAGCATTGCAGTCTCTTGCCAGGGCCACACAATCCAGCCTATCAATGAGAGTTCCCCGCCTGTCCCATGAACAGCTCGCCTCACTTCTGCCACTCTCCTCGCTTTGTTGTCATGTCACCTCGCTGTTATTAGTCTCTCCAGATTCCACATTAACAACAGCCAGACAGACAGAGACGCTTTCTTCCCTAACTTCACCTTCCAGCAGGACCCAGCCTACAGGAAATGGAAGGAGAGGAACACAGATCTGAACACTCCCAGGCAGCCACCTGGGCGGATACACATAGTTATTAACTCACCTGTATGAAAAGCAGTTACCCCTCCCCGTCTCAGACTCAGTCCTCTGTGAAAAGTACTTCCTCACTGTAGACTAGACTCTCTTATCTTTTCTTTATAATGTAAATAGTTGACCCTATCTCACGACCTTTTTACATTAACCCCCTTCTCCAATTTGTAACGCCTGAAGTAGGAGGGATATTGTGGCTGCCATATTATTTCCTTACATTTCCTATTTAAACAATACCTATATTTCCTTTATTTAAACAAAACCGGTTGCCTGGCAGTGCAGCTGACGTCTTTGGCTGTGGTATTGTCTGAATCCCACACCAGAAACCAGCATGTGACTAATCCAGTCCCACTTCAGTCTGGAACACCTAATAGGCATGCCTGTTCAATGTCTAGGGGTAAAAGTATTAAAGCGGACCTGAATTCTTGCGCAGGACAGAAGGAAAGCGTAGATAAATGCACATTGTATGTATTTAGAGAGTTTAGCCTCTCTAATCCCACCTCATCTGTGACTAATCACAATTGTAATTTGATCTCTCAGTCATGCCATGTTGGCTGCCTCGGCAGAGCAGCTAATTTGTAAACACAGGATGTTAACACTCTGTCTGCTTTCATGAAAGCAGGAAGTAGACACTGCAGATTTATTGCAGATTTTCATCAGCTGTAACAATGACATGTTTTTCTTTAGGGCCTGAGCCCACTAACACAGTTGTGCGTAGTTGTGTCCGCTTTTCAGCATCTGTAACAATGATGTGTTGCTGAAAAGCGGACACAACTGCGCACAACTGTGTTACTGGGCTCAGGCCCTTAGGGCTGGAACCCACAAGGGCGATTTTTTTGAGCGTTTAGGGAGCGTTTGAAAATGCTAGCGTTTTGTAAAAACGCTCAGCTAATGTAAATGGATGGGGCAACTTCCACTGGAGCGATTGCGATTAGATCACAAATGCAGGACATGCAGCATTTTGGGAGTGTTAGTGCTTCAATGTTAAGTATATCATCGCTGGCGTAATCGCTCATCAAAACCTGCACGGAGCGATTTTGCTAGCGTTTTCAAGTTACTGCACACTGTAACAAAATTTAAATTAATTGAAAGGACCAATCAGACTTTAAAACGCTAATCGCTACACAACCGCTGGCAAATTGATACACTTTTTAAAATCGCTCCCTAAAAGGCTCATTAAACCGCTTACAAACTGCTCATACAGAATGCTAACGCTTGCGATTAGCGATTGCGTTTTGCAGTGGGTTCCAGGCCTTAAAGAGAGTCTGACTTGAATAAAATGACCTCTTTACTATCTAGACCTCTTCAGCAGTATAAGCAAAGATGAATCGCCGCATCCGCGCGGCTGAACAATATATTTAACACCACGGAAATCCCTGAGGCTAAATCCTCCGGTACTTCCTGGTCTTCTTCACTGAGAGGGCGGGGAAAGGTGGAGATACGCTGAGATTGACTGCACTGGAGGCAGAGCTACAGCACAAAGTTCTGCCTCCCCCGGGCAGCAAAATCCAAGACCTCTAAAGTCGTGGAATTTTGTCCAGGGATTTTGGGGAGGTGTAGAGAGGTTGGGGGCAGGGCGCTGTACACACGAGCATGCTGCACCATGTGTAGGGACTGCCTACAAAAAACTTTGTATGATTCCTTATCTTCCTTATCGGTGGCTGAGCAGATGCAGTTATTAGTTATTGTGCAGAGAGCAGAAAGTTTTTTTTATCTCTGTGCCCTTAGTTGTCAGTCTCTCAGGAGAGGGAAAATAAACTTTTCCCTCCACAGTGCCCCCTGTGGCTTCTGGGCCCCCCTGGGGCTGCATCCCTTGCAGGTTCTATTGTTATGCCCCTGCTCTACAGTTGTCCTTTAACCTCCCTGGCGGTGCATTTCTGTCTGGAATTATGAGTCAAAAGTGGTACATTTTTTTCAAGAATTTTAGGCCTCCAATTCTTAAGTCACAACTCACCAAAATATGTCAGAATAAAAGCCTGGTAGACATTCTGCATATAATACTAGAACACAAATTTGTTGAATTAATTAAATTTACGAATAAACTTTAAAGATAATCTAAAGTAAAAAAAAAGGAGATGAACTCACCTGGGGCTTCCCTCAGCCCCCTGCAGACGATCGGTGCCCTCACAGCTCCGCTCCGATGCCTCTGCACCCGCTGGCGAACACTTCCGGTTTGGCCGTCACCGGCTGACAGGCATGGGAACGCGAGTGATTGTTCGCGTTCCCAGCCTGTATATCGCCCCCTATGCTGCTATTGCGGCCAGCATAGGGGGCGATATACAGGCTGGGAACGCGAACAATCACTCGCGTTCCCATGCCTGTTGGCCGGTGACAGCGAAACCGGAAGTCGTCGCCGGCGGGTCCAGAAGCATCGGACCAGAGCTGCGAGGGCACCGATCGTCTGCAGGGGGCTGAGGGAAGCCCCAGGTGAGTTCATCTCATTTTTTTTTTTTTTGCCTTTAGGTTCACTTTAAAAATTGTGAAACTGTACAAATAAGGCAGGCTGAGAGTAGTCAAAATACAGGCAAAAATCGGTAACAGTAAGGCAGAAGCACTTAGCTCAGAAACAGTTGGGAAGCAAATGGCTATATTGTCATAGCAAACCGTAGAGAGGCTGCTACACACACACTCCACAGGTACCTGGGAGCATGGAAATCAATGCCAGAATCCAGTTAGCAACCAAAGGAACGTCCAGCTACATCAGGTGTTAAAGAGACTCCGTAACAAAAATTGCATCCTGTTTTTTATCATCCTACAAGTTCCAAAAGCTATTCTAATATGTTCTGGCTTACTGCAGCACGTTCTACTATCACCATCTCTGTAACAAATCAACTTATCTCTCTCTTGTCAGACTTGTCAGCCTGTGTCTGGAAGGCTGCCAAGTTCTTCAGTGTTGTGGTTCTGTGATGCATCTCCCCCCTTCAGGCCCCTCTCTGCACACTGCCTGTGTATTATTTAGATTAGGGCAGCTTCTCTCTTCTCTCTTATCTTTTACAAGCTGGATAAATCCTCCTCTGAGCTGGCTGGGCTTTCACATACTGAGGAATTACATACAGGCAGAGCTGTCTGCACTCTGCAGGAAGAAACAGCCTGACACTTCAGTGGAAGATAGCTGCAGGGGGAAAGAAACACACAAATGATCTCTTGAGATTCAAAAGGAAGGGTGTATACAGCCTGCTTGTGTATGAATGTATTTTCTATGTGTGGACATACTGTACATCAACCTACTTCCTGTTTTGGTGGCCATTTTGTTTGTTTATAAACAAACTTTTAAAAACTGTTTTTAACCACTTTTAATGCGGCGAGGAGCGGCGAAATTGTGACAGAGGGTAATAGGAGATGTCCTCTAACGCACTGGTATGTTTACTTTTGTGCGATTTTAACAATACAGATTCTCTTTAAAGCGGATCTGGGATGAAAAACTAAATATAACAAGTAACTTCTATATACATATATCTTATCTAAAGTTTAGATAGTTTACACAGAATATCTAGCTGCAAACAGCTTCAGCAGTTTATGATTATTTATTCCTGTGATACAATGAGGGCAGCCATGTTCTGTTTGTCACATTGTGTCACAGGCTGAGGGCTAAGATGCTATCCGCTTGCCTGTGGGTAAATTCAGTCCCCTCTCCTCCTCCCCTCTGCCTCTGAAATCTCTGGCTAATAATCTCCTCCTCCTCCTGCCCAGACTGAGCTCCCATAAGCCCTTGCTACATTGCCAAGGCACTGTGAAAACGCTGTGGGGAAGGCTTGTTTAGTTTATAGGGAATTAGAGTTTTAAAACAAAACAAAAAAGTATTTGGCTTGAGGAATGCCCTATAAACTATATGAAAGGAACACAATTATGCAATGAGTAAAAGTTTAGAAAAGAAAAAGGGAGAAAGAGAAAAAAATGAGAGAGAAGAAACGCTGGCATATGAATACTCAAATTTTATGTATTATGTATTATATATCATGCTGAGGTCTAGTCTGGAATTCAGCCCTAAAGGGGAACGTGTTCCTAACTAGAGTTGGGCCGAACCTCCGATTTTAGGTTCGCGAACCTGGTTCGCGAACTTCCGCGGAAGGTTCGGTTCGCGTTAAAGTTCGCGAACCGCAATAGACTTCAATGGGGATGCGAACTTTGAAAAAAAAAATAATTATGCTGGCCACAAAAGTGATGGAAAAGATGTTTCAAGGGGTCTAACACCTGGAGGGGGGCATGGCGGAGTGGGATACATGCCAAAAGTCCCCGGGAAAAATCTGGATTTGACGCAAAGCAGCGTTTTAAGGGCAGAAATCACATTGAATGCTAAATGACAGGCCTAAAGTGCTTTCAAACATCTTGCATGTGTATACATCAATCAGGTAGTGTAATTAAGGTACTGCTTCACACTGACACACCAAACTCACCGTGTAACGCAGCGCAAACAGCTGTTTGTGTAGTGACGGCCGTGCTGGACTGGTGCGCACCATGGCGAGAGTGCAGGTTTTGGTGGCTTTACAGCCCATATGGTCGCCTGGCTGATGTAGCTGAATGACAGAACAGTGACTGTCCAGCTGATCAAATTTGGTCTGACCACAATGAGGCAACGACCTTATTATCGTGGGTGTGCCCCCCGAGACACTCATCTAGGCGCCGGTCATTGCTTCATTGTGATACGCAAGCCCCTTCACCACGACAAGGTAATGATCACGAAGGGGAATGGGCGCATGTACATGCCTTTTCTTTTGTTGTTGCAGCTGCCCGCAGTGCAGCCAGAAAAATTAGGCAGTCATGTACACGCACCAGAAAAATTATTACAGCGGCCGCTGCTAGCAGCGGCCTAAAAAATTCAGCAATCCGCCTGGAGTCCCGGACCCTGTTGGTGGTGGCGGAGAAGGTAGTCAAGCGGCCTGCAGGCAGACATGCTGCGTGGAGGGACTGGGAGCGACTTAGTCTTCTTGGGGCAGGCCAGGCAGCCAGTCACACGGCGTGCAGGCAGAGATGCTGTGTGTGCGGGGACTGACTTAGTCTTGGGGCGGGCAGCAGCCCTCCCGGATCCATGCCTCATTCATTTTGATAAAGGTGAGGTACTTAACACTTTTGTGACTTAGGCGACTTCTCTTCTCTGTGACAATGCCTCCAGCTGCGCTGAAGGTCCTTTCTGACAGGACGCTTGCGGCAGGGCAGGAGAGAAGTTGGATGGCAAATTGGGACAGCTCTGGCCACAGGTCAAGCCTGCGCACCCAGTAGTTCAAGGGTTCCTCATCGCTGTTCACAGCAGTGTCTACATCCACACTTAAGGCCAGGTAGTCGGCTACCTGCCGTTCCAGGCGTTGGTGGAGGGTGGATCCGGAAGGGCTACGGCGAGGCGTTGGACTAAAGAACGTCCGCATGTCCGACATCACCATGAGATCGCTGGAGCGTCCTGTCTTTGACTGCGTGGACACGGGAGGAGGATTAGTGGCAGTGGTACCTTGCTGGCGTTGTGCCGTCACATCACCCTTAAAGGCATTGTAAAGCATAGTTGACAGCTGGTTCTGCATGTGCTGCATCCTTTCCACCTTCCGGTGAGTTGGTAACAGGTCCGCCACTTTGTGCCTGTACCGAGGGTCTAGTAGTGTGGCCACCCAGTACAGCTCATTCCCCTTGAGGTTTTTTATACGGGGGTCCCTCAACAGGCAGGACAGCATAAAAGACGACATCTGCACAAAGTCGGATCCAGTACCCTCCATCTCCTCTTGCTCTTCCTCAGTGACGTCAGGTAAGTCAACCTCCTCCCCCCAGCCGCGAACAATACCACGGGAAGGTTGAGCAGCACAAGCCCCTTGCGATGCCTGCTGAGGTTGTTCTCCTGCCGCTGTCCCCTCCTCCTCCTCCTCCTCCTCCCCCAAAGAAACACCTTGCTCATCATCCTCTGAGTCTGACTCGTCTTCTGCACACGACTTCTCTTCTTCCTCCTCCTCCCCCCTCTGTGCTGCCGCAGGTGTTGAGGAAACAGCTGGGTCTGATGAAAATTGGTCCCATGCCTGTTCCTGACGTAACGGTTCCTGGTCACGCTCATTCACAGCTTCATCCGCCACTCTACGCACAGCACGCTCCAAGAAGTAAGCGTAGGGAATTAAGTCGCTGATGGTGCCCTCACTGCGGCTCACCAGGTTGGTCACCTCCTCAAACGGCCGCATGAGCCTGCATGCATTTTCCATCAGTGTCCAGTTGTCGGGCCAGAACATCCCCATCTTCCCAGACTGTTTCATTCTACTGTAGTTGTAGAGGTAGTGGGTCACGGCTTTCTTCTGTTCTAGCAGGCGGGAGAACATGAGCAGGGTCGAGTTCCAGCGAGTCGGGCTATCGCAAATGAGGCGTCTCACCGGCATGTTGTTTTTGCGCTGAATTTCCGCAAAGCGTGCCATGGCTGTGTAAGACCGCCTCAAATGCCCACAGAACTTCCTGGCCTGCTTCAGGACATTCGCTAAGCCAGGGTACTTTGCCACAAATCTTTGAACCACTAGATTCATGACATGTGCCATGCAGGGTATGTGTGTCAGCTTCCCCATATGCAAAGCGGCAAGCAGATTGCTGCCGTTGTCGCACACCACGTTGCCTATCTCCAGGTGGTGCGGGGTCAGCCACTCATCCACCTGTTTCTTAAGAGCAGCCAGGAGAGCTGCTCCAGTGTGACTCTCCGCTTTGAGACAAGACATGTCTAAGATGGCGTGACAGCGTCGTACCTGGCATGCAGCATAGGCCCTGCAGAGCTGGGGCTGTGTAGCTGGAGAGGAGAACTGCCACTCAGCCAAGGAGGAGGAGGACAGCGAAGAGCATGTAGCAGGAGGAGAGGAGGTGGCAGGAGGCCTGCCTGCAAGCCGTGGAGGTGTCACAATTTGGTCCGCTGCGCCCTGCTTGCCATCGTTCACCACCAGGTTCACCCAATGGGCTGTGTAGGTAATGTAGCGGCCCTGCCCGTGCTTGGCAGACCAGGCTCCGTGGTCAGGTGTACCCTTGACCCAACGCTCTTCGCAAGAGATGACACCACTTGCCTCTCAACTTCACGGTGCAGTTGGGGTATGGCCTTTCTCGAAAAATAAGTGCGGCCTGGCATCTTCCACTGCGGTGTTCCGATGGCCACAAATTTACGGAAGGCCTCAGAGTCCACCAGCCGGTATGGTAACAGCTGCCGAGCTAACAGTTCCGCCACGCCAGCTGTCAGACGCCGGGCAAGGGGGTGACTGGCCGAAATTGGCTTCTTCCGCTCAAACATTTCCTTCACGGACACCTGACTGCTGCTGTGGGCAGAGGAGCAGGAACCGCTCAAGGGCAGAGGCGGAGTGGAGGAGGGTGCCTGTGAAGGTGGAAGGGAGAAAGCGGCAGAAGCAGATAATGCACCTGATGGAGGAGGAAGAGGAGAAGGAGGGTGGCTTTGCTTTTGTGTGCTGCTGCTGCTTTTGCTCAGGTGGCCATCCCATTGCTGTTTGTGCCTTTTCTCCAGGTGCCTTCGTAAGGCACTTGTCCCTACGTGAGTGTTGGCCTTTCCACGGCTCAATTTTTGTTGGCAGAGCGAACAGATGGCTTTGGTCCGATCTGAGGCACACACATTAAAAAAATTCCACACCGCTGAGCCACCCTGGGATGTGGGCACTATGGGGACCTCAGCAGCTGATGCTGAAGGGCAAGTTGGCTGGCTGTACATAGGTGGCGATACATGGTGCCGGACTCTGCCACCAGCTGTTTCTGACGAAGAGCTGCCCCAGCTTCTTTCAGCAACTTCTCTCCTCCTACTACTCTCTGACTCCCCCTCTGAACTGTCCCCCTCTTCATCTCCTCTATTGGGAACATACAGAGGATCCCTATTACCGTCATCATCGTAGTCATCCTGCCCAGCTTCACTTGCCTCAGACAAATCCAAACTTGCACCATCAGTAGGTCCTTCATCCTCCTGACACGTTACATCCATAGTGTTGCCGCGTAACTCAGACATATGAGCTGGTGAAAATTCATCTGGCTGTAACAACAATGGCTGTGCATCAGTGATTTCAACACTAAATAATTCTTGCGAAGTGTCAAATGCAGCGGAAGTGGTGCTAGTAGTAGCGCTGGTGGCTGAGCAAGATGAGGTGTTCTGTGTCGCTAAATACTCAACCACGTCCTGACAATCTTGGGAGGTGATGGGACGTGCCTTCTTCCGAGCACTGTACTGTGGGCCAGGTCCACACGAAATTACATTTACACGACCTCGCGCAGACCTGCCGGGTGGCCTTCCTCTGGCTCTGGCACTACCTCTTCCTCTACCTGTTTTGTCCATATCGGGTATGCACGGAGTGGTATATCACACTGCGTGCACTCACGTAGGTAGGTGGGTTCACTTAACTGCACAGGTATGCGCACTGATGCGGTGGGTTCACTGAACAGAACAGGTATACAGTGGCGGGTTCACAGAACAGGTATGCAGTGGCGGGTCCACTGAACAGAACAGGTATGCAGTGGCGGGTTCACTAAACAGAACAGGTATACAGTGGCGGGTTCACTAAACAGAACAGGTATACAGTGGCGGTTTCACAGAACAGGTATGCAGTGGCAGGTTCACTGAACACAACAGGTATGCAGTGGCGGGTTCACTGAACAGGTATACAGTGGCGGGTCCACTGAACAGAACAGGTATGCAGTGGCGGGTTCACTAAACAGAACAGGTATACAGTGGCGGGTTCACTAAACAGAACAGGTATACAGTGGCGGGTTCACAGAACAGGTATGCAGTGGCAGGTTCACTGAACACAACAGGTATGCAGTGGCGGGTTCACTGAACAGGTATACAGTGGCGGGTCCACTGAACAGAACAGGTATGCAGTGGCGGGTTCACTAAACAGAACAGGTATACAGTGGCGGGTTCACTAAACAGAACAGGTATACAGTGGCGGGTTCACAGAACAGGTATGCAGTGGCAGGTTCACTGAACACAACAGGTATGCAGTGGCGGGTTCACTGAACAGGTATACAGTGGCGGGTCCACTGAACAGAACAGGTATGCAGTGGCGGGTTCACTAAACAGAACAGGTATACAGTGGCGGGTTCACTAAACAGAACAGGTATACAGTGGCGGGTTCACAGAACAGGTATGCAGTGGCAGGTTCACTGAACACAACAGGTATGCAGTGGCGGGTTCACTGAACAGGTATACAGTGGCGGGTCCACTGAACAGAACAGGTATGCAGTGGCGGGTTCACTGAACAGGTATACAGTGGCGGGTCCACTGAACAGAACAGGTATGCAGTGGCGGGTTCACTAAACAGAACAGGTATACAGTGGCGGGTTCACTAAACAGAACAGGTATACAGTGGCGGGTTCACAGAACAGGTATGCAGTGGCAGGTTCACTGAACACAACAGGTATGCAGTGGCGGGTTCACTGAACAGGTATACAGTGGCGGGTCCACTGAACAGAACAGGTATGCAGTGGCGGGTCCACTGAACAGAACAGGTATGCAGTGGCGGGTTCACAGAACAGGTATGCAGTGGCAGGTTCACTGAACACAACAGGTATGCAGTGGCGGGTTCACTGAACAGGTATACAGTGGCGGGTCCACTGAACAGAACAGGTATGCAGTGGCGGGTTCACTAAACAGAACAGGTATACAGTGGCGGGTTCACTAAACAGAACAGGTATACAGTGGCGGGTTCACAGAACAGGTATGCAGTGGCAGGTTCACTGAACACAACAGGTATGCAGTGGCGGGTTCACTGAACAGGTATACAGTGGCGGGTCCACTGAACAGAACAGGTATGCAGTGGCGGTTTCACAGAACAGGTATGCAGTGGCAGGTTCACTGAACACAACAGGTATGCAGTGGCGGGTTCACTGAACAGGTATACAGTGGCGGGTCCACTGAACAGAACAGGTATGCAGTGGCGGGTTCACTAAACAGAACAGGTATACAGTGGCGGGTTCACTAAACAGAACAGGTATACAGTGGCGGGTTCACAGAACAGGTATGCAGTGGCAAGTTCACTGAACACAACAGGTGGTATGCAGTGGCGGGTTCACTGAACAGGTATACAGTGGCGGGTCCACTGAACAGAACAGGTATGCAGTGGCGGGTTCACTAAACAGAACAGGTATACAGTGGCGGGTTCACTAAACAGAACAGGTATACAGTGGCGGGTTCACAGAACAGGTATGCAGTGGCAGGTTCACTGAACACAACAGGTATGCAGTGGCGGGTTCACTGAACAGGTATACAGTGGCGGGTCCACTGAACAGAACAGGTATGCAGTGGCGGGTTCACTAAACAGAACAGGTATACAGTGGCGGGTTCACTAAACAGAACAGGTATACAGTGGCGGGTTCACAGAACAGGTATGCAGTGGCAGGTTCACTGAACACAACAGGTATGCAGTGGCGGGTTCACTGAACAGGTATACAGTGGCGGGTCCACTGAACAGAACAGGTATGCAGTGGCGGGTTCACTGAACAGGTATACAGTGGCGGGTCCACTGAACAGAACAGATATGCAGTGGCGGGTTCACTAAACAGAACAGGTATACAGTGGCGGGTTCACTAAACAGAACAGGTATACAGTGGCGGGTTCACAGAACAGGTATGCAGTGGCAGGTTCACTGAACACAACAGGTATGCAGTGGCGGGTTCACTGAACAGGTATACAGTGGCGGGTCCACTGAACAGAACAGGTATGCAGTGGCGGGTTCACTGAACAGGTATACAGTGGCGGGTCCACTGAACAGAACAGGTATGCAGTGGCGGGTTCACTGAACAGGTATGCAGTGGTGGGTTCACAGAACAGGTATGCAGTGGTGGGTTCACAGCACAGGTATGCAGTGGTGGGTTCAATGAACAGGTATACAGTGGCGGGTCCACTGAACAGAACAGGTATGCAGTGGCAGGTTCACTGAACAGGTATGCAGTGGTGGGTTCACAGCACAGGTATGCAGTGGTGGGTTCACAGCACAGGTATGCAGTGGTGGGTTCACAGCACAGGTATGCAGTGGTGGGTTCACAGCACAGGTATGCAGTGGTGGGTTGACAGCACAGGTATGTAGTGGTGGGTTCACAGCACAGGTATGCAGTGGTGGGTTCACAGCACAGGTATGCAGTGGTGGGTTCACAGCACAGGTATGCAGTGGTGGGTTCACAGCACAGGTATGCAGTGGTGGGTTCACAGCACAGGTATGCAGCCAGACAGGAACAAGTTAAGCCTAACTAATCTTTCCCTGAGAGACAGTCTGCAGCAGCTCGCCCTACTCTCACTAACGCAGGCAGCACACGAGTGACCGTAATGGCCACCGCTGCCTGCCTTATATAAGGGGGGGTGGGGCTCCAGGGGCTAGTGTAGCCTAATTGGCTACACTGGGCCTGCTGACTGTGATGTAGAGGGTCAAAGTTGACCCTCCATGTGCATTATGGGGCGAACCGAACTTCCGCAAAGGTTCGCCTGCGGGATGCGAACGCGAACCACGGAAGTTCGCATGGAACCGTTCGCAGGCGAACCGTTCGGCCCAACTCTCCTAACTTCCAGATCCAGAAAACCTCACATTTCAGCAATCTCTTGTATAGGTCACCGACTCTTGGCGAGCTCAACACCCTTTCTAAACCCTGAAACCTAAAACCAGACATATCTCCAGAATGGGCATATAGAAAATGTTTCAAAACACTAGAGATGTGGGTAATAAAAGTACTGTTTCTAATAAATCATAATAATTCCGCACCATTATAGTGTTTGGAAATTCTCTGCCGCAAGGGACAAGTGGTGCAACCAACATATTGGATCTCATAGGCCAGACACGTGATCAAATAGACCACATTACATGATTGGCAATTAATTAATGCACTGCCTAATGTCATAAACAGTATGTTTAGATAGCGAATTGATCTCCAGTGTCTGGCTGTGAATATCACAATATCGACACGTATTGTAGCCACACTTATAAGATCCCTTATACTTTAGCCGAGTAGGAGTCTGTTTCTCTATCGAACAAGCTGGGTGAAAGGCTGGTACCTAAGGTAGGGGCGAGTTGCGAAGAAAAAACGCAGCCTTCCTACAGGACAGCATGAAGTTTCGGATCCGAGTGAAGAACAGGCAAATATTTTCTTATGATATTTACTATTTGATTATATTCCAAACTATAGGAGGTGACATCATTTACACCTTTACTTTGTTGCCTGTTCCTACTATCGGAACCCAACGTCAGGAGATTATGTCGTTCCTGTGGTAAAGCCTGATTTTTGGCCTTTTCTATTACATCTCTCTGATATCCTTGATCATAAAGTCTAGACTGGACTAGATCAAGTTCTTTTTGCAACATCTCAGGATCAGAGTAGTTTCTGGCAGCCATCCTAAACATACGTTAAAATCCATCCCGTATGGTGAAATGATCAGGGCAGCCAGAAACTGCTCTATGATCGATCTATGATCTATGAGCTTTTATCTGAATGTTATGATGTTGGATTGAAGAATAAAGACTTTTTCTACTTTCACCTTAACACCGGGTGTAGCGAGACATTCCTTTGGTTGCTAGCTATATTGTGATCCTGTGCTTTCAAGTGAGCTTATTTGCCACCTCTACCATGGCAGTCAGTCAGGTGACACGGGGAGAGATCAAATTACAACTTGTGATTAGAGACAAATAAGGAGGACAGACCAAACTCTCTATAAACATGCAGGCTGCATGTGTGTGTGTATATATATATATATATATATATATATATATATATATATATATATATATATATATATATATATACACACACACATATATATATACATATATATATATATACACACATATATATATATATATATATATATATATATACATACAAACATACATACATATATATATATATATATATATATATATATATATATATATATATATATATATATAAAATTGCTTTCATCAGTGTGTTATTACTGTAAGGCCAATTTGAGCTGCATCAAGTTAAAGACATTTTGAAAAGCTTTCTAGGCCAACTATTTCTTTATAATGGGTAAAATTAGTCCAAATGAAGCTGAACTGCTTATAAGAAACCTGGAATTAATTTCCATGATTTCAGCCACCATTAAGGGATGCTGTTTGTGAAGTCATGAATGATAAAACAAAGCAGGACTGCATTACAACTTTCAATTAAGGCTTTAATCACAGTTTACTGAGTCACAGATTTCCCAAAAACTACATTGCATCTTGTTTGTGCAAACATGTTTGTCATTAAAGTGTCTGAATATTACTGCCACAACCATGAATCAATTTTATTGGAATTCCACATGAAAGACCAACACAAAGTGGTGTACACATGAGAAGTGGAACGAAAATCATACATGATTCCAAACATTTTTTACAAATAAATAACTGCAAAGTAGTGTTTGCATAATTATTTGGCCCCCTTTGATCTGAGTGCTGTCAGTTGCCTATAGACATTGCCTGATGAGTGCTAATGACAAAATAGAGTGCACCTGTGTGTAATCTAATGTCAGTACAAATACAGCTGCTCTGTGAGGGCCTCAGAGGTTGTCTAAGAGAATATTGGGAGCAACAACACCGTGAAGTCCAAAGAACACACAAGACAGGTCAGGGATCAAGTTATTGAGAAATTTAAAGCAGGCTTAGGCTACAAAAAGATTTCCAAAGCCTTGAACAACCCACAGAGCACTGTTCAAGCAATCATTCAGAAATTGAAGGAGTATGGCACAACTGTAAACCTACCAAGACAAGGCCATCCACCTAAACTCACAGGCCGAACAAGGAGAGCACTGATCAGAAATGCAGTCAAGAGGCCCATGGTGACTCTGGACGAGCTGCAGAGATCTACAGCTCAGGTGGGAGACTCTGTCCATAGGACAAATATTAGTCATGCACTGTACAAAGTTGGCCTTTATGGAAGAGTGGCAAGAAGAAAGGCATTGTTAACAGAAAGCATAAGAAGTCCCGTTTGCAGTTTGCCACAAGCCATGTGGGGGACACAGCAACCATGTGGAAGAAGGTGCTCTGGTCAGATGAGACCAAAATGGAACTTTTTGGCCAAAATGCAAAACACTGTGTGGCAGAAAACTAACACTGCACATCACTCTGAACCCACCATCCCCACTGTCAAATATGGTGGTGGCAGTATCTGATTCCAGACCTTGGGGGACCTGCGGAAGCAGTGGACTGAGTCTAGAGTAGAAACATCCAGAGCCACCGTGTACAGGCGTGTGCAGGAAATGGGCTACAGGTGCCGCATTCCCCAGGTCAAGCCACTTTTGAACCAGAAACAGCGGCAGAAGCATCTGACCTGGGCTACAGAGAAGCAGCATTGGACTGTTGCTCAGTGCTCCAAACTACTTTTTTCAGATGAAAGCAACTTTTGCATGTCATTCGGAAATCAAGGTGCCAGAGCCTGGAGGAAGACTGGGGAGAGGGAAATGCCAAAATGCCTGAAGTCCAGTGTCAAGTACCCACAGTCAGTGATGGTCTGGGGTGCCATGTCAGCTGCTGGTGTTGGTCCACTGTGTTTTATCAAGGGCAGGGTCAATGCAGCTAGCTATCAGGAGATTTTGGAGCACTTCATGCTTCCATCTGCTGAAAAGCTTTATGGGGATGAAGATTTCATTTTTCAGCACGACCTGGCACCTGCTCACAGTGCCAAAACCACTGGTAAATGGTTTACTGACCATGGTATTACTGTGCTCAATTGGCCTGCCAACTCTCCTGACCTGAACCCCACAGAGAATCTGTGGGATATTATGAAGAGAAAGTTGAGAGATGCAAGACCCAACACTCTGGATGAGCTTAAGGCCGCTATTGAAGCATTCTGGGCCTCCATAACACCTGAGCAGTGCCACAGGCTGATTGCCTCTATGCCACACCGCATTGAAGCAATCATGCCGCAAAAGGATTCCTGACCAAGTATTGAGTGCATAACTGAACATAATTGTTTGAAGGTTGACTTTTTTTGTTTTAAAAACACTTTTCTTTTATTGGTCGGATGAATTATGCTAGTTTTTTTAGATAGCAAATTGGGGTTTTCATGAGCTGTATGCCAAAATCATCAATATTAAAACAATAAAAGGCTTGAACTACTTCAGTTGTGTGTAATGAATCTAAAATATATGAAAGTCTAATGTTTATCAGTACATTACAGAAAATAATGAACTTTATCACAATATGCTAATTTTTTTAGATGGACCTGTATATCTATCGGTAGATAAAAATATATATTTTTGTACTAGTCCATTGGATGTGATGCTGAAGACTGAAGAAATGTCAACACCTTGGCCTCGATTCATAAAGCATTACCTCATGCGGTAATGCTGAAAACAGCAGACTTTACCGACCGCTTAGCAAAATGTCAATTCATAAAGTCTGTTACCGCATGAAAAGCTGACATTACCGACGAGGGAGCTAAATTACCGACTTGGCTGCAGTTACCGACAACACATGTCAGTAAATTGTCAGCAAATGTCAATTCATAAAGCCTTCAACATGCGGTAAGCCTGGCGATAGTTACCGACACCTCTGGTGAGGTCTTAACAAGTTACCGACAGCTCTGACAGCTCTGATTAATGCAAAGTGCAGAGATCCGAAAGTCTGTTTGATTCATCTGTGGAGAGAGCCGGAGAGACGTCTGTGTGAATCATTTCAGCAGGCAGGGAAAGACTGTGTGACTCATCTGTCTGAGTCATCAGTGGAAAGAGTCGGCTGTGTGAGTAATTTCTGCAGGCAGGGAAAGACTGTGTGACTCATCTGTCTGAGTCATCAGTGGGAGAGCCAGAGAGAGCCGTCTGTGTGATTCATTTCTGCAGGGCAAAGAGGGAATCGGGACACTGCTCTACTCTACCGCTCAATGGGCTGCGGTAATTTACCGTCCTCCAAGGGCAGCTGGGGAAATCTTTATGAATTATCACACAGACCGGGAAAATACCGAGTGCGGTATTTTCCCGATAAGATTTTTGTTATCGCACTGCTGTTTATGAATCGAGGTCCTTGTATTCACTGTGTCATAATCTTATGATTATCAATATTATTGCTTTTTATTATTGAGCTTATTTATCAATATTACCATTATACTTAGGGGTTCTTTATGGCCTTGTTTTTAGTTATTGAGTTGGCTTTAATAAACATATTACTTGTTACCATTATGCTGGTACCATTATGCTGCTCCATGCATTTAATTGCTTTGACGTTTAACACACTGATACATGTGGGGGGATCCTCCTCCTTTCTTTTTGTTGTGTAGTACTAGATTTTTTGGGTCAGTGACCCTATCTTCTCTTTATCCTATTAATGGTAAAGATTGGCAATATTGATTGCTTTAAATGTGAATGCTCTGGTTTTTTTGTACTTAATTAGCTGCATGCTTGTTTCTGGTGTTAGGGCTCGTACACCAGTGTAGGGACTGGAAATCTTATCAAAGTTGAGGGGCGCATGGATTCCACTCAGTATCAGCAGATACTGGAGACCAATGTCCGGGAATCAGTGACAAAACTGAAGGTGCGCCGGGGGTGGATCTTTCAAAAAGACAACAACCCTAAACACTGCTCAAAATCCACTAAGGCATTTATACAGAGGAACAAGCACAATGTTCTGGAATGGTCATCTCAGTCCCCAGACCTGAATATAATTGGAAATCTGTGGTGTGAGTTAAAGAGAGCTGACCATACTCGGAAGTCATCAAACCTGGTGTTTCTGGTGTCAGGGCTCGTACACATGTCCAACTGATGTCACCCATTGGTGATCAGGAGCTGATCCCCTTGGGTGACATCGCTGGGCCGGGTTGCACACATGTGGGACAGCTGACTTCGTGCTGTGTTGCATTGTGGGGGGGGGGGTGACATGCGGCACATGCAGGACATCACACGGCGGACGGGGGAGCGCTGCGAACAATGGAATTGGTGGGGGGATCGGTGTTGCTGGGGTTGGGTAGATTGGGTGGATCACTCATGGCTTGGGCGTTGAGTGTCGTCAGGTGCCGTAAACACACCTGATTGTCTGCTGAGGCGGTTGTTATCAGCCGCCTCAGCCTAATTAAATCAGGTATTTGTATGAGGTTTTATTTAGACACTACTGCAGGCAAATAGATTAGCAGGGCTGCCAGGCAACTGCTATTATTTAAAAGGAAATAAATATGGCAGCCTCCATAGTCTTCTCACTTCAGTTGTCCTATAAAGGAAGGATACCTTAGTGCAAAAAGAATTAAAAAAAACAGGGGGAGCAGGCATGTGTAGTGAGCTCTCCTCGTGCCCACTGCTTCCTTGTCCCTCTCTGGTACTGCTTGCCGAACCCCCGAACTTACGCGCCCGTGGACGGAAGAACTCTGCGCATGTGCACTATGAAGTGGTGGCGTAGTGCGCATGTGCAGAGTGCTCCCGGCTGCGGGTGTGCCATCAAAACACGTGCACCGCCGGGCAGCACCTGCGCAAACAGTCGCGATCACCCCGACCATGAAATAAGTTTGGTGGGTCGGTAGACAGTATCGGAGGGGGATAGAGGAGAACTGGGGGAGCAGAGCCCATTAAACATGCCCATTTCCCTCATTCTTAAATACATCAGCACAACCTTGGTTTTGAGGTCATTTTTTTTTAACACATAACAAGATAAAAATTAAAGCTGCATGAGTGACAATGAGCAGCAGTTTGCGGCTCTACCTGATCCAGCTAGCCCCCTAGGCCAGGAGCTATGTGGTTGTTTTTTTAAAAAAAACTTGGACGGCTTGGGTTCTTTTTAAAGGGAACCAAAAGCAAAACAAACAAACAACCAAAGAAAAAAACAGTTTAACTTGGCTGGGCCTTCTACCAGCTCCCTGCAGCTGCCCTGTGCACCCACTGTCACTGCGCAATTCTCTAGTCCTCCGCAGCTCCCCTCTTTCACCCGGCTGACTCAGGGAGCCAATGGCAACTACTCATACCCGCATTCTCGGCCACGCGCGTCTTTGATCACGCTTCCGTTGCAGAAAGCATTCTGCGCAATGCACAGCAGAGATTTTCCCATACTGCACATGTGCAGAGTGCTCCTGTCCACAGGAGCGCGATCTGGAGGTATGCGGACAGGGGCTATGCATCTAGATGTAAGAGGGATGCTGCTGGTGACAGGAACCTCACGGAATTACGACGCGGGCACAGGACAACTGGGGGCTGGTAGAAGCCTCAGGTAAGTTTTGAAGGTAGCGATACACCAAGCGACTTGGTTGATGATTGGGAATCCGTTTGGACTGTTATAATCGTATTGGATGAAAATCGGTGCATGCCCGATTGATGATGCAACCAATTTCCACACCATTGGTTGCATATATCAATCAGACATGAAATAGGATGTAGGGCCAACATGCTCAATCGAGTGCGCAACGGTAATGGTGTGTGATATTGGAACGAGCGATGAATGCGACAGAACCCCTGGCGCTGTCCCCCCTAATGTAAAATGCAGGGGCGCCTTTACCTACTGACCACCAAGGCAGAGGCTTGGAGCGGCTTTGATGGGGAAGGCGCAATAAATTACTGTCAGTCGAAGGGGAAATAAAAATTCCTGTCCTGAAAGACCGTTGTAAGGGACTGGAGAGAAAAAGATTTCCTTCTGTTTTAAGAAGGCAAATTACACCAAGCTTTGCTTTTTTAGTAGGAGGGCATTTGGTTCCTTTTATCCCCCTATACATTCCTAGTAGCTTGGGTCACCCTGAGCTGCTTGGTTACTCTGCTCTTTTCACAAATAGCCTTCTGCTAAGTCAGGGATAAAGAATCATTCAGAGTTCAGATTTATAGATACTCCCTAAGAAGCAGGTGTCTGGCTTATAGCTGTTCTCTGCCCCTCCACAGAGGAGACAGCGACAGCGCCCTACCCCCAAATGTTACTGAGTCTGCGGAGGGAGTGAGACAAACAAACAGTAAACTCTGCAGACAGCTGTGTGCTCTGCTAGAATGTCTGCATGTCTAGATGTCAGGAGGATCGCCATGACTAGCTATGGAGCGGTAGGATCATCTGATCCTCTCCCCTACACAGCCTGCACTTCTCCCTGAATTCAACAGGACAGTGTTTGAAGTGTGTAATGGACACAGTGGGGGTTGCAGGTTTTGTCTTTCATTGTGTGTGAGTGAATAGGAGGGCAGCATCTAAAGCTCAAACAATGATAATGGACATGTAAGCAATGTGTGTAATTACATCCATCACTACTTATAATTGAAGATGGTATAATAATGTATTTCCATTAATGCTGTCTGTTTGCCCTCTCTCTAATGCTATGTACCACCTCACGATTTTTCCAACGATTTTCCCGATGTTCATCAATTTTTTTTTTGAGCGACAAGTAGTCATTTACACGATGTCGTGACATCGCTTAGCGTTGTGTGGTGAAAAGTGACCGTCACTGAGGATCAAGTAAAGTACTGAGGTCGCTTGACTTCTCGTTCGCGCCCGTCCTGTAATGTCACGTGACATCTCACATACCCGCTGGCAGGAAGATGAATTGCTGGACGCTTGTCATGAGGGACACCTCGCTGGATCCATCTTCCTGTGTTGTTGCAGTCACTGTGGTGAGTGTGGAGCTTAACTTTGCTCGCCCTCACCCTCTGCTCATGCTCCCTCTCCCACTGTCTCTCTGACCAAACAACTGCTACTTGGGGAACAATGTGCACAACTATGTACACTAGTCTGAGCACTCTTCAGGGGAGCCAGTAGCATTTGGAACTATTATTGTGTATTTATGTAGCACTGACATCTTCAGCACTTTACAGAGTACATAGTCATGTCACTGACTGCTCACTGGAGATTACAATTTCATCCCTACCATAGTCAAACTGTAATGTCCGACCATATTATTATCATGTATTTATATAGCACTGACATCTTCTGCAGTACTTTATATAGCACTGACATCTTCTGCAGTACTTTACAGAGTACATAGTCATGTCACTGACTGTCCCCAGAGGAGCTCACAATCTAATCCTACCATAGTCATAGTCTACTGTCCTACCATATTATTATTATGTATTTATATAGCACTGACATCTTCTGCAGCACTGTAGAGAGTACATGATGTCACTGACTGTCCTCAGAGAAGCTCACAATCTAACCCTACCATAGTCATAGTCTAATGTCCTACCATATTATTATTATTTATTTATATAGCACTGACATCTCCTGAAGCACTTTACAGAGTACATAGTCATGTCACTGACTGTCCTCAGAGGAGCTCACAATCTAACCCTACCATAGTCATAGTATAATGTCCTACCATATTATTATTGTTTATTTATATAGCACTGACATCTCCTGAGGCACTTTACAGAGTACATAGTCATGTCACTGACTGTCCTCAGAGGAGCTCACAGTCTAATCCCTACCACAGTTATAGTCTAATATTTTCAATATAAGATTGTTTTGGGGTAAACCAGTTGACTTATTAGTATGTTTTTTAGGATGCAGGAAATGTCTGAAGTGTCTGAAGCCAGAAACTCCATGCAGATTTTGCCCTGGCCAATGTTCAAGCCTAGGACTCAGCACTAAAATGCAGTAGTGCTACCCACTGAGCCTCTATTCTACTCATAGATATCTGCTCATCCATGTCATCAATTCTGACCCTCTACTACCCTTCCTCCCTCCATTCTACTTCTCTTCTCTTGTATCACTTACACTTCAAACACACTGTGCTTATCTCCAGAATGGATGAATCAAACTATTAGGCCCAGTGCACACCAAAACCGCTAGCAGATCCTCAAAACGCTAGCGGTTTTGGAGCAGATTTCAGAGCGATTCTAGGCATGTTTAGAGACATTTTCTAAACATGCCGAGCGTTTTTGTGAAGCAGATTACAAATATTGTTACAGTAAAAGCTGTTACTGAACAGCTTCTGTAACAAAAACGCCTGGAAAACTGCTCTGATCTAGCGTTTTTCAGAGCGGTTTGCATTTTTCCTATACTTTACATTGAGGCAGAATCGCTTCTGCAAACCACAAATGTGCAGCAGGAGGCACGTTTGCGGTTTGCTAAAAACCTCAAACCGCTGGTGTGCACCATCCCATGGAAATACATTAGCCAAGCGTTTTCACAGACAGATGCGGTTGGCGGATCGCTGCTAAAACCGCTCGGTGTGCACTGGGCCTTAAACCACCTTACCATATCAGCCCTTCAATGTCATGATATACCCACTCTAGTCCTACCCTAACAGGTGGTAACATAGTTGCATATCTCATAATGTTTGTGAAAAATTATTCTGAAAGGAAGAATGTCTTGCTTGATAATCCAATCTTGCAATGTGACTGACATTGGAACTTGTAGTGTGGGTGTTGTATTTATTTGAGGTGCATACTGGCAGCATGTGCTGTATGGCATACAATGCTGATCATCCACAAGGTAAACTTAGGCAGCTGCCTAGGGTCTAGAGAGAGTTTAGGGGCCTGGTGGTTGCTAGCCCCCACCAAATCTAACTAAATAAGCCAGGTGACCATCAGTGGAGGGCAAAGTGTTATCTTGCCTAGGGCCCCATTTCATAGTTATCCCTCTCTGATGGCTTATATCATGTGTGAAGTGTTCTATAATGTATATGATTTTTGTTTTATTTTTTATGGGGGGGGGGGGGGGGGGCGCCACAGGATTTCTTGCCTGGAGTGACAAGAAGGCTAGAGGCGGCCCCGGTAAAATGTACAGTATACTTTACCTGTTGATGTCCACCGCTGGCTTTATCCTCAGTTTACATACACATGCTCCATGTGGACGTCGGCATCAACCACGTGGGGCATGTGTACGTAGAGTGAAGATGGAGCACGGAGCCAGCAGCGGACACCGGCAGGTAAAGTATACAGCACAGGGCACCGGGGAGCACATTTTACATTAGAGGAGACAGAGCCAGGGGTTCTGTCGCATTCATCGCTCGGCCTGATATCGCACACGATTACCGAAGTGCATTCGATCGAGCATGACGATGGTGAGGTGGCGTAACATGAGAGACTTCATGCTGAAATCGGGCAGCTCTGTCACGTAGTGGTTAGTGCTCTCGCCTTGCATTGCTGGGTGTCTGGTTCGAATCCCAGCCAGGTCAACATCTGCAAGGAGTTTGCATGTTCTCCCCGTGTCTGCGTGGGTTTCCTCCAGGTGCTCTGGTTTCCTCCCACATCCCAAAACATACAGATAAGTTAATTTGCTTCCCCCTAAATTGGCCCTAGACTACACTACATACACTACACAATACAGACATATGACTATGGCAGGGACTAGATTGTGAGCTCCTCTGAGGGACAGTTAGTGACAAGACTATTTATACTCTGTACAGTGCTGCGGAAGTTGTCAGCATATTAATAATAATAATAATAATAATAAAATTGATTTATTTTTCTCTGTTCTCGATTATTATTGCTGGTGCCATCTAGTGGATATTTTGTGCATTGCCGTTGCAAGGGCTTTTGGCTCTGACGACAGATCCTTTCTAAAGGACGTGAAAGGACTCAGAGGCATAGGGCAAGACTATATTATGCAATGCTGTAACTGCAACCTATCTTCTCATGCTTACATTAATCATCTTTAACTTTCATCTACCCTTTAATGTCTTTGCTGCCATTTTGTCAGGATTTTTGTAAATAAAATGTTGAGTTTAAAGAGAATCTTGGTGTAATTGCCTTCTTAAAACAGAAGGAAATTTGCAATAATTCAGTTATAAGTGAACAGTTGTGGTTACCCACAATGCACTACCACTAAATATGCAAATTATCCCTTTTCGCCCTTGTAAGCCAAGCAAGCATCCAGAACCGCTGGTTTATAGCAAGCCTATAGCTTTTAGTTTTACACAGCCATATCAAACCCACATGTAGACAGCCTGTTTTGGACTTTTGGTCCTCATCAGTACATGGCAGGGATTGATAAGGCTGTATGAAATAGGGCTTGGACCACTAGTACAACAGAGTAACCAAGCAGCTCAGGGTGACCCAAACTACTAGGAATGTATAGGGGGATAAAAGAGAATCTGTAATAAAAAAAAAAGTGCCCCTGGGGGGTACATACCTCGAGAAGGTGAAGCCTCTGGATCCTAATGAGTCTGTCCTGTCCTCCTGTGTAACCCAAATCCAGCATTGGCTCCCCCCTCCCCCACCGAAAATCCACCAACAAGCTTGTGCAGCGATCATCAGACCCCGAATGACTTCTCCCTCAGACTCAGCAGTGGAATAGTATTTAATGCTGCAGGGAATTTGAGTGACAGCAGCTCACTGGTAGCGTACTAATACATATGCTCATCTGGCTATATAAACGGGGGAAGGGAGCACATCGGGCTATCTAAGCTGGGGGGGGAAACAAGGAGCTCCCTAATACTTGGGGGCAGCAGCTAGAATTCACTGATCTCTGCCTGCCACTAGAATTGACTGATCACCGATTGCCTCCCACAGACTTTATCATTCACTGCTTGCCTGCCACTAGAATCAACTGATCACTACCTGTCCGCCACTAGAATCAATAAATCAGAGCCTGCAACTAGAATCGACCGATCAATGCCCACCGGCCACTAGAATCGACTTATCACTACCAAACACCTCTTGAATAGCTTGTTAAACAAGGTAATCAAGTCAGGTAAGTAGTTATAAGCTGTCTTAATCTGATTTGTCACATGCTCAGTAGTGGTATAACCCCCGCTAAGGGATCAGGTAAAAATTGCGCAGGACGAGCGCCTATAAAAATGGTGCCGCCATAGGAAGCAAGTGTACAAGCCGCAATTAGCAGCAAGAAGGTTACATTTTAGCGCTCGATAAGGCCCCCGCTATTTATCAGGCAGCATAGTTTAATTCTTACCGCTAATTGGGACTTGTGCTATTGCCACCTATGGCGACAGGTACAGGCAGGGTGGTTAGTGTTGCACAGCACAGCGGGGGTACAGTAATTAGGTTTAGGCAGCGGGGGGAGTGGTTAGGTTTAGGCAGAGGTAGGGTTCAGTGTGAGAGAGGCAGGACTATTGTTGTTATGTTTTATGGTGGGGGAGCAGGGTCTTGTGGCCTGTGCAGTCCCATGTGCCTTTAGACTCCTAAGCTGTACATCCAGACCTGGTGGCAGCTGTAAAAAAAAGTAAAAAACTTTTGCCTTCCTATAAAGTATGCTACATATGACATAATTCTGTAATTCTCGAACACTGACAGATATGGTATGAAAAGAAAAGTACTTTTGCCTTCCTATAAAGTATGCTACATATAACATAATTCTGTAATTCTCGTACACTGACAGATATGGTATGAAAAGAAAAGCGCTTCAGAATTTTAATGGCATATGGCCTTGGACCCTCAATGCAAGTACACATCATATCTTCATATCTCTGTTTCCTTGACAACTAGAAGCATTCAACAGTCTCTATGGACTTCATAAATGAGGGACTTATTTTGGAGAGTACAATGCAGCAGGCAGCACAAAGTATTGTATGAAAGAAAAACTATTGTTATTTAGCTATTAAAATAAAGAATGCCAACATAAGGAGGTAAGTCTGACGGCGCCTGACAGTAAGATTAGCCAGATTAGCAATATACATTTATCAGTCTCATAAATACATGGGGAGTCTGATATACTAACCCAAATTGAAATCCTTTGGCTTGCTATGGGCTGCTGAATGCAATTGAATCCTACCCAGATGTGGCGGTGATGTGCAGAGAACTGCAGACTCCTGTGGCTCTCTGTACAGAAACAGCTGTGACTGACTCCACAGAAAAATAGAAAGATTCTTTCACATGCAAGTGTCCTTCCTTTTCATAGCTACACCATAGATCCCAACTATTCCTCTTTTGGAGGGACAGACCCTCTTTGGGAACAAAATCCCTCTGTACCTTTGTTAGGAACTGTGTACTGCTTGCTCCTGCCTGCTGGTGGCAGTATTGGCATGGACTGCTCATAACTTTCATTGTGCCACCAGCAGGGGCTCGATGGACTTTAAGCAGACCTACATTTCTACGATCCACCAGCAGGTGGCTGTTCTCTCACAAAGACTTGCAGTTCCTGATCTGGTCTGCGGGTGGTTCAGGAGCTTATTCTGTCGGATCTCACCACCAGCTATTTCCTGTAACTAATCCCACTGATTGCATGGCCTATATAAGGATTGTCGTTGAGGTATCGAATAGCCATGTTGGCAGGATGGCTACATAAACAGTACCAGTTTGTTTTTTTAAATGTATTTATTTATATTGGCCAACATATTATGCAGCGCTGTACAGAGTATATTGTCTTGTCACTAACTGTCCCTCAGAGGGGCGCACAATCTAGTCCCTACCATAGTCATATGTATGTATCGTGTAGTGCATGTATGGTCTAGGGCCAATTTTTTGGGGAAGCCAATTAACTTATCTGTATGTTTTTGGGATGTGGGAGGAAACTGGAGTGCCCGGAGGAAACCCACACAGACACGGGAAGAACATACAAACTCCTTGCAGATGTTGACTTTGATGAACAGAGGCGCCAGCAGAATAAAAACAATAATTAAAAGTTTTAAAATATGCTGGGGAGGCAGTGGTGGACTTACCTCTGAAAGCAGACTAGACTACTTGTCTGACATAAATAAACACTTTATTAGTACCCCAATAGATGCAATGCGTTTCGCAGGATCAAGCCCGCTTCATCAATGTGATGATTTGCTCAGCTGCCTGTGCAGGCAGGCAGCTTTTTGACCATTGTGTAGGTTTGCATGCTGCAGGACTCTGGAAAGAAGAGCTTCTGTCAGTTTTGCAGCTTGTGCTTGCAGAGGAATTTGCATACGTTGTCATGCAAATTGCCTGGCCACATTCATTGGAGGCGTGTACTATAAGTACTATGTCTTTCCCACAATGCTTCGCTGGTCATAAGGAGTCTTCCTGTGAAACACTCTGGAGAGTGTCAGCCATGCTTTTGGTTTGAAGATCAGCTTAGAGTAATTCCTGGAAACTGTGCTAGGCAGATTCCATAGTGCAGTTAGGATTGTTTATCTGTTTGTTTGTTCTGTTGCTGTTGTCCTGTCCCAGCGGTGGTCGACAGGAAATGGTTCTGATCTCTGTTCTTGGAGTATAGCTGGTGCAGCGGTTGCTACCAGCTATCTCTTCTGTTCTGTCTCCTGGGATCGCGCTAGCCACTTTCCGCTAATGCTGTTGATCCTTCTGTTCTGCTACTCTGTACCTGGATCGCGCTTGTGACGAACATTACGGAAGTCGTGCGCGTAGTCGCCATCGATTTTCGCATAGTCGTGCGCAGTCCCTGTCAGTCCCGGGTAAATGCACAATAGATGTCAATTTCCCTCTCTCTTACTGAGAACAGTAACCTTCCCCCCCCCACATCCTGTTCACGTCAGGAAAGAATTCACAAGTAGCCAGACCACCTGGGGAGCAGCATTTGGTCACATAGCTCATGTTCCACCAAACCAGCTCAAACTGGTTGAACTTCAAATTTCCCTCCAAGCGTATAGCTTCACACAAAGGGAACGTTAACTTATTAATAATTCAAAATAGGTTTGTCACAGCAAGACCAAAATTACATTTCCTGATACCTAGGAAACAGGTCTATAATTCACATGAATTATCATTCTCTAGCTATCAGGAATCAATTGAGAAACCGCTTTATCCGGCATGCGTAGAGCAAATTCGTTAGACTAGGCGTGTATAGTCTCATTTAATACAGAGTCGCATGCTGCTTATGAATATGGTCTCGGATCTGCGATGCACCCATCTGGGGCGGAATTACACAAATTATTAATAATTGGTACATTCCTTGCTCCAAGTCTGTGGGTGGTAACCTGACTTGCCAGGAGGTAACCCTGCCTCAAACACACCTACTTTCCAGGTAGTGACCGCCCCAAAACTCTGGTCAGTAAAAAGTGTTTGCAAGGAACTCCACCCAGTTCTTCAATTTACATCGACTAGGGAAGTCCAGACATGTGCTCACGGAAGAACCGGGCGCATGTTGTGTACAAAGGACTTTTAAGCTGAATGCCTACGTTTAAACTGGACTATTTTCTTCATGCTTCAAATGGACTGCTCAGCTAACTAAGTAAGAACTTTCTGTTTTATTCCTTTTATTTTTAAGCTCTGTGTTTTATATGTTAATAGGTGTATATAACTGTATGTAATGCATTTGTGTTATTAAACGTTTAAAAATCGTTTAGCGGTTATGACCTGTTGCTGAACATACACAATCGTACCTATTCTCCTGAACTCGCTACCCTGTGTGTAATAGAAGTATACATTTATAACCCGTATGCGAGAACCCGGCCCAGACATAACGATCTGGCCCAGATTCTTGCATACTGCTAGGGGTTACTAAAGTGTTCTCGAAGTCCTAGTAAAATTACAGTAGCGGGCTGTGTAACTCGCTTGGTGGCAGATCTTTGAATTGTATATGTGTGTGGAGTGATTCGGTTGGTATCAGAACGCTCCCTTCGCGAGTCAGTTCATCAAATTGCGAATGCGGGTTACCCTTCGTGATGAACAAATGACCGTGTAAGAGGATTTCTGACGCTGATCGATTTACCCCACCCGCAGACCGGCTCGCGGTCTGTGACATTTGTTTGGCAGCTTTTTGGGATTTGTGTATGTTCAGAACATCAACGGCAACGTTATTTGATTAACCTGCCAGAACAGATCAAAAATCTGTGGTCGATAACCGGTGCATTACCATTTATATAGACTAAACGTGTAGCACAGAGTTCCCCCCCCAATCTCTTTTCCTATCCTATCTTTTATTTGGCAAAAATGGCTGCAGCAAGATACAAGAAAATGTCAGTGGCAGACCTAGTAAACTTGTGTGAGGAAAAAGGCATTGTGACTTATAGAAAAAAGAAATCGCAATTGATTGAGGACTTGTTGCGACTGAATACCCAGCCGGAGCAGATGCTGGGAGAGCACACTCCTGGTTCAGATGGTGCTGTAACTGGGGCAGAGGAAAGTGAGCGGTTGGAGCAAAGCAACCCACTTCCAGACCCAGAGGAAAACGGGACCGCGTCTGAACCGGTCGCTGTAACTGCTGAGGAGCATGGTGGCCGGCAGGAGCCCGCCCATGCCAACCTGTTCTGTGTTCCTGATGCTGGAATGCAACCTGGATTACAAAGGCTGTTGGAGACAAATCCTGAGCTGTACATGCAGATTGTCAGAGAAAATGCTGACCGTGCAGAACGCCAGGCAGAAAGGGAAGCGGCAGAGCGCCGGTGGCTTGCTGAGAAGGAGGCGGCAGAGAGAGAATCCGCCCGCCGACACGACCTGGAAATGGCCAAACTGCGAGGGCAAGGCCAAAATCCCTCGCAAAGTGCTCCGGAACCCCGGCCCACAGCAGGCCCGTTTGGGACTCCAAAGTTTAAATTCCCAGAAATGGAGAAGGGAACCGACCCGGACACTTATTTACACTCCTTTGAAAAGACTTGTCGTCAGCATCATCTGCCCCAGGAGCAGTGGGCGAGATATCTGACACCCAACTTGCGGGACAAAGCGCTTGAGGCGTTTGTGGACTTACCCGCTGAGAAAGACAATGACTATGAGGCGATAAAAGCTGCAATTATCGCCAAATACCAGCTGACCCCAGAGGTCTATCGCAAAAAGTTTCGCTCCCTGCAGAAAGGCCACACTGACTCTTACACCGACCTGGAGAGTCGCCTGCTGACTGTGTTCAGGCAGTGGTCACGGGGCCTCAAAAAAGACTCTCACCAAGGTCTGGAGGACCTCATCGTGCAGGAGCAGTTGCTGAATTGCTGCACTCCAGATGTCCGGCAGTTTGTCTTGGAGCGGAAGCCTGAATCCGCCAAAGCTGCCGCAGAACTTGCAGACACTTTTGTGGCCACCCGTGTGCCGGACAGCCGCAAACCTCCAGCCCAGAGCTGGAGAGGGGGGAGACCTATGCAACCCAGCTCTCCTCCCCCTGCTAACCGTGGGAATCGGGTCCCACAGCCACAGAGGCCAGATGCTGCACCTGCTACTCATCCGCCTGATGCCACATATGTTCCGAAGTGTTACCACTGTGGACAGCGAGGACACCTCAAGTCTGCCTGCCCCGAGGTGAGGACGCCGTCTCCAGAGCCTAGCGCAGAAGTGGCTAGCGCATCCTCTACTGCACACGCCTACCTCGTCATGGGAGCAGCAAATCCTCGACTTTCCGGAAATCATCAAGTCGTGGAAGTTAACGACCAGATCGCTGTTGGTTTCCGCGACACAGGCGCAGAGCTTACCTTGGTTCGCTCTCATCTTGTAGCCAGGGAGAATTTCCTGCCTAATGAGCGTGTCACACTTTTGGGAGTTGGTGGCGCACACGCCCGCATCGCCAAAGCTCGTGTTGTTCTCGATTGGGGAAGGGGCCGCCAGTCAAAAGTTGTGGGGGTGACAGATGACATCCCAGTGCCTGTGCTGTTGGGCACCGATCTTGGCACCCTACGATCCTTTTATGAACCTGTGATCAACACCCCGGATTGCCAGTCTGGACCCACTCAGGTACTGTACAAGCTTGGGGTGGGACAGAGGGAGGCAGCCAGGGTAATGGTACCTAGCCCTCCTAGGGAAGGAGGGAAGGAAGCGGTACCTGTTTCTAATAGACAGCTGTCTAGTCATGGTTTGTCTGACTCTAAACCTGTCACTGTTGTTCCAGATACCTGTGTACATGTGAAAAATGAACGTAACTGTGATGTTAATGTTGTACCAGATGTTGCTAATAGCTTTCATGCTGAATCTCACAGTGCTAAAAATGATGTATGTTTAAATGTGACAGTCTCTAATCTAAGAGGTAACAGTCTTGTTTTGCCTGGGTCATATCCGTCCATTGCAGTGGAAGCAGGCCAGGTGTCAGAGCAGGCAGCTGGGGGCCTAGACCTCCCCTCCTGCTATGACAGCCAGAGTGCTCCACCATTGTCTGCTGTTAACAAACAGCTGGTGGAGACAGGCCGTTCCTTCCCTGTCTCACCCTTGCATGTCTTCCCCTTGCAGAAGCAACCCAGTGCAAAACTGCCCACAGGTCCACCCTCTATCCTTCCTGGAGAAGGGGCAAGCCTCGCCACCCAGGTGAAGGCAAATTCGTTTTTAAAATTGTGCTCTAATGTTCACCTAGGTTGTGCTGACCAAAATGTTGTGCCAAGGTGTAGTCAGTTAGAGCAGGGGTATGCTACGCTGCTTCCAGATTCGCAGGCTGACACCCGAGAGTCAGGAAGTGACCCGGATGTCAGCCAACGACTCTCTCCCTTACAGGAAGCGCTATGCAAACCCAGCCAGGCCTTTAGAGGTAAGCCTGTTGGTGTGCATCGCACCGTCCGCAAAGCGGACACTGGGACACACCGGACCATGAGGCCTTACGCTTCTGGTGAGTTGTCTAACGGGCAGTCAGATAAGAAGTCGAGAACCCGGTCAGTAGCTAAGCGCCGCGTAGAGCGGGTCATGCAGACCCACTCTGTGCGTCCGGCTGGTAGGAGGGAGATGTGACGAACATTACGGAAGTCGTGCGCGTAGTCGCCATCGATTTTCGCATAGTCGTGCGCAGTCCCTGTCAGTCCCGGGTAAATGCACAATAGATGTCAATTTCCCTCTCTCTTACTGAGAACAGTAACCTTCCCCCCCCCACATCCTGTTCACGTCAGGAAAGAATTCACAAGTAGCCAGACCACCTGGGGAGCAGCATTTGGTCACATAGCTCATGTTCCACCAAACCAGCTCAAACTGGTTGAACTTCAAATTTCCCTCCAAGCGTATAGCTTCACACAAAGGGAACGTTAACTTATTAATAATTCAAAATAGGTTTGTCACAGCAAGACCAAAATTACATTTCCTGATACCTAGGAAACAGGTCTATAATTCACATGAATTATCATTCTCTAGCTATCAGGAATCAATTGAGAAACCGCTTTATCCGGCATGCGTAGAGCAAATTCGTTAGACTAGGCGTGTATAGTCTCATTTAATACAGAGTCGCATGCTGCTTATGAATATGGTCTCGGATCTGCGATGCACCCATCTGGGGCGGAATTACACAAATTATTAATAATTGGTACATTCCTTGCTCCAAGTCTGTGGGTGGTAACCTGACTTGCCAGGAGGTAACCCTGCCTCAAACACACCTACTTTCCAGGTAGTGACCGCCCCAAAACTCTGGTCAGTAAAAAGTGTTTGCAAGGAACTCCACCCAGTTCTTCAATTTACATCGACTAGGGAAGTCCAGACATGTGCTCACGGAAGAACCGGGCGCATGTTGTGTACAAAGGACTTTTAAGCTGAATGCCTACGTTTAAACTGGACTATTTTCTTCATGCTTCAAATGGACTGCTCAGCTAACTAAGTAAGAACTTTCTGTTTTATTCCTTTTATTTTTAAGCTCTGTGTTTTATATGTTAATAGGTGTATATAACTGTATGTAATGCATTTGTGTTATTAAACGTTTAAAAATCGTTTAGCGGTTATGACCTGTTGCTGAACATACACAATCGTACCTATTCTCCTGAACTCGCTACCCTGTGTGTAATAGAAGTATACATTTATAACCCGTATGCGAGAACCCGGCCCAGACATAACGATCTGGCCCAGATTCTTGCATACTGCTAGGGGTTACTAAAGTGTTCTCGAAGTCCTAGTAAAATTACAGTAGCGGGCTGTGTAACTCGCTTGGTGGCAGATCTTTGAATTGTATATGTGTGTGGAGTGATTCGGTTGGTATCAGAACGCTCCCTTCGCGAGTCAGTTCATCAAATTGCGAATGCGGGTTACCCTTCGTGATGAACAAATGACCGTGTAAGAGGATTTCTGACGCTGATCGATTTACCCCACCCGCAGACCGGCTCGCGGTCTGTGACAGCGCTGGCCACTTTTCGCTAGTGCTGTGGATCCTATCTCTCGCTTGTCCCTGTTTTCGTGTGTCTGTCTTGTCTGCTACGACCGCTTGCTGGAGGCTCGGTGAGGTAACCGTTAAGCAAGCGTTCGCGTCCTCTGTTTCATGTTTGTCTGTCGATGGTTAGTTAGGCGTGCTTGTCTCTATTGTGCTTATCACGTGGAGACCACGCATAACCGCGTGCACTGTTGCGAATGAGTGCGGTGTTCGCGGTTAGCTAGCGTTTGTTATTTTCCGCATCTTTTCATTGTATTATTTGCTGTGCCTTTGCTACCCTCGTATTCTGTTCTGATCTGCCTTGTGTCACGTCTGGCGATCGCACCTCTCGCGATCGTGTTCCTATTTCATATCTGCTGTTGTGTGTGCGCGGTCGCGGGGTGGCGACTGGATTGGCGCACACACATACAACCTGTCCCTTTGCTCGTTCTCATTCGCAATCGCCTCTCTTGCGATTGCGTTCTGCGCTTCGTACAATTCCTGTCTGGCATTTGTGGAGGTACAGAGGATTGGTTCCTCTGCACTCCCCAGCGCCATCTGCCGACAGGAATTTCCCCCTGCAGGTGCATTGCACCTACTGCTGGGTTCCTGCAAATTTATACGCTTGTGGAGGAAATCCGCCGTGTCAGCGCACGTCTGGTACGCTGACCACGGAGACGATTCCACAATCGTTACAATCAGGCAATAAAACAGGGGACAAAACTGTGGACAAAGGCAAAAAAATACAGTACTGCAGTGAGCTACATAATATAAAAAGCATTCATACGGTGCATACAAATATATCAATTGCTAAAAACGTTGGGGGAAAAAACGTTTTTTGGTTGTTTTTTTTGCAAACTGTGGCATAAAAACTTGCATAAGGTTTGCATGCGGTTTTGTAAACAGGTGTTTGTAGTTAGTTGATGCGACTGCTCAAGGCAGCCAGACAGTGGATACCCAGACTATGGATGCCCATGTGAGGTGTGGGAGCGGAGCCCAAATCATACCGTTATAAAGTGCACTGTGTAATAAATATTAAAGTGAAAAGTATAGTAAAGAAAATACTGTGGCATAATGTATTAATCATAATGACAAATGGCCTGAAAAAGTAGTGAATACGTGAATAAGAACAAGGGGATGCTTAGTAGCTGACCAGGGGCCAGACATTATCTCACTGAGTAACACATACTAATAAAAGGACATTTTTATGTGTAGTAATATGTAATAACAGCTTTAAAGATTATAAAGCCAATAATAATAAAAACCAGTCCAACTAAAAAAGATGATGAAGTGTAAGGGAATGGCAGTCTTAATGAAAGGCAAACAGCAGAGTATAAAAAATAGAGTGTAGCTTACCAGTAGCTCTCAGGTAGCACGTATACCGCCTCTGTACAGAGATCAGGATGCTAGGTGCTATTATTGCAGTTGTGGACAGGTTTCATCCAATCCGGGGCAGCCACTGGAGTAAAGTGGGCGGGGCCCATTGCGTGTATGTAATTTCTCTAATTGTTCATTAAGGCCCTCTGGAACGAGGGTCTTCAGGATCTGGATCCAATACATCTCAGTTTTTTTCAGTCTGTCAAAGGCATCAGGCAGGTATGCACGTACTGAATCAATAAGTGTTATGTAAAAGAGATCCGGGTCATTATTGTGGTGAGTGGAGAAGTGACGTGAAACACTGTGCAGGGGAAATTTGTTGATAATATTCCTTTTGTGTTGGCCGATCCTGTTACGTGCCATTTGGGTTGTCCGCCCCATGTACTGGAGCCGGCAAGGGCATGTTATGACATATATGACATACCTTGATTCACAGGTGAGATGGCCATTGATTGGGTATTGTACTTTGGTGGTGTGTGAGGCGAACTGTTGATCTGATAGACTATATTTACACACAGTGCAGCGGGATTTATTGCAAGGATAACAGCCTGGGGACAGTCTTATGGCTGTATTGTGGGTGGTGTTGTGTGATCTGCGTAGTCGACTGGGAGCTAGAATATTTTGGAGGTTCGGTGCTCTTCTGTAGGTGATGGCGGGTTTGGGAGGTAGCAGTGGGCGGAGAAAAGGATACTGTAAGAGAATGTCCCATCTGTTGCTGATGATGTTTCTTATTTGTACATGTTGAGCATTAAACTGCCTAATGAATCTGGGGGGGCCTTCAGTATTGGGGAGGCTGGCAAGGGTGGTTTTGGGTTTTTGGGTTTTAGCTTTATGTTTTGCATCTTTGATCAGTTTTCTCGGATATTTGCGGGCTGTGAATTTCTCGGTAAGTATATTGGATTGGATGTCATATTGTGAGGGGTCTGTACAATTTCTGTAGATTCTGCGGTATTGGCTATAGGGTGTGTTAGTGATCCAGGGGTGGTGATGATGACTGTTGAAATGGATGTAGTTGTTTGCATCGACGGTTTGAAGTAAGTTTTAGTTTTGATACGGTTGATTTCTGTATAGAGTGTAAGGTCAAGAAATTCTATGGAGGAGGTGTGGTGGTGGTGTGTGAACTGTAGGCCGGCTGTGTTAGAATTGAGGTAGCTGACAAAATTTGGGATGAGTATGGTGTCTCCCTTCCAGATGAAAATAAGATCATCTATATAACGTTTGTAAAAAATTATATTATGTAAATATGGATTATTGGAAGTTAAAGAGACACTGAAGCGAAAAAAAATATATGATATAATGAATTGGTTGTGTACTATGAATAATTACTAGAAGATTAGCAGCAAAGAAAATATTTTCATATTTTTATTTTCAAGTATATAGTGTGTTTACTACCATTGCATCATTCTCTAATATGTGCAGATTACACAACACTCAGCATTCAAAATGATTCTTTCAGAGCAGTCTGTGAACTAATGACCTCTCCTCTGGCAGAGGAAAAGTAAACAGTTCACTAACAGTTGAGATAATAAAAGTCAGAAAACAGCCCTCTCCACGACTTTTGAAAGTCGTAGAGATTAATGGCTTTTTTGTATAGAGATAACAACTGGAGTTTCTTAACTCTTCCTGTACTGGAAACAATTACACTGATGTATCTGGTCTTAATGTTTTATTTCTTAGCTGTACTACACATACAAATCATAATATCATAGTTTTTTTTTCGCTTCAGTGTCTCTTTAATTTGAGGTGTTCGAAGTATCCCATTGTGAGATTAGCGTAAGAGGGGGCAAATGAGCTCCCCATGGCTGTCCCGCTGATTTGGTGGTAGATATTGTCCAAAAATGTGAATACATTATTATTGAGAATGAACTCGGCACATTGTGTCAGAAACTGTTGTTGAGGTATTGGCATAGATGTATTGGAGGATAGGAAGTGTTGTATGGAGGTAAGACCAAATGAGTGGGGGATGTTTGTGTATAGGGCTGTGACATCACATGTCAGCCAGACAAAATCCGGCTGCCATGTGAAGTCTTGGAGTAAAGAGATGAGATGCTGAGAGTCTTTCAGGAAGGAATCAAGGGCCTGGACATGTGGTTGCAAGTGCTGATCTAAGAATTTTGACAAATTGCTAGTAATGGAGTCGATACCTGAGATAATGGGCCTACCTGGTGGTTTGGTCAAACATTTATGTATTTTCGGAAGGTAATAAAATGTGGGAGTTTTTGGTTGGGAATTAATAATGAAGTTTCTTTCATTTTTCGTAATAATATTGTTGAGGAAGGCATTATTGATGAAGTCTTTAAATGTAGTGTTTAGGGCTGGGGTAGGGTCATTGGTTAGAGTTTTGTAATGTGCAGGGTTCCCCAGGAGTCTATTGGCCTCTTCTATATAGTCTGAACAGTTAAGGATGACTATGCCCCCTCCCTTGTCGGCAGGTTTGATGACGAGATTGTGGTTTTTGGACAAGGATTTCAAGGCTGCGTTCTCAGATGGACTGAGAGTGGATGTGGATGGTGTAGGGCAGGGGTCTCAAACTCGCGGCCCGCGGGCCATTTGCGACCCTCGATACAATATTTTGTGGCCCTCACCGGCAAAAGCTTCCTTATAGTTCGCTTCAGTGCTCCCAAGTAATCCGCCGCATCCCTGCCGCTAAACAAGGGCTGCAGAGCCCCCAAATCGCCCGGGGGGCAATCCGCCGGCATTTCCTGGAAGGGGCAAAGCTTTCAGCTCTGCCCCTCCTGATGTCAATTGTCGCCTATCCCCGCCCCTCTCTGTGAAGGAAGAGTGAGAGGGGCGGGCAGAGGCGGCGATGCGCCGCGATTGTGAAATCCCATATGCGGCCCAGCCTGACTTTGCCTCCTGCGGCCCCCCAGGTAAATTGAGTTTGAGACCCCTGGTGTAGGGTATTCTTGAAGTGCTTGGAGGTCACTGAGGACCATAGCATAAAAGGTTTCTATATAATTTCCCTTTGAGGCTGCTGGATAGAACCGGGATCTTCCCTTTAGCGTGGTGGTAATATATTTTTCCAGCTCCAATTCTGGAGTGGATGCAGTAACTGTGGGTAAGGTATCATTATTGGTGATTATTATCATGGTGGGGTCTGTAACGTTGGGGGGTTTGAGCTTTCTTATGGCAAAGTGCTTTTTTAATGTTAGTTTACGTATGTAACTATTGAGATCTGAGAATAATTCGAACAAATTGGCCTGGTTAGTTGGACAGAATGACAATCCCTTTCTCAAGAGTTTGGTTTCGTTAGTGGTGAGGATATGGTTAGAGAGGTGAAATATGCATTTGCTGTTCTGGAGTGGTGGGTCTGGGCTGGACTGTGGAGTGATGATTATGTTTTGTTTCTTTTTTCTTTTCCCTCTACTTCCTCTTTTTCTGTATCTGATAATTGTCGTTTTTTGTTTGTGGGCTGTAGGTACACTCGTTCCGAGCGGGGGCTGGGTAGTTGGGTGGAAAGGATGTTCTGGGATAGTGCTGAGGGGAGTTCTAAAAAAGAGGAAGTGAGGGTGTTGTTGGTATGGTTTTCCTTGGTTTTGGCGGTATCCGGCAGTGGCTGGAAGAAGGTTTTATGGACGTCTGGTGAGTATGGGGACTAGACTTTTTAGTGAGAGATGTTTGGTTTTGTGTGGTGGATTCCTGTGAGGTCTGATGAACTGAGAAATTGAGGTAATCAGAGTCAGAGTTGCAGATACTGACCTGGGATGCTGCAATTGGGGAGTGCGGTATAATGCTGGTCGGAGAGGCGGGTTTGTTTATGTGGGCATCATCTGGGTTGGTTTCATTAGAAACCCCCATTAATGATGGGGGAGGACCATCATGTGAAAAGTTGTAATCAGGCTTGGTGGGAGGAGGCTTAGTGTGATCAGTGCCGGCTCCAGCCCGGGGGGGTGGAGGTAATGGATGAATTGATTTTGTGACGTGAGTTCAAGCCCTTATTCCGTTGGGTCTTGGGTGCAGGGGTGTGTGCGTTATTGCTGGTGAGTGGTGCTTTCCCTAGTGTGAAGGCTGGTACAGAGGTGCCTGCGTTGTTGTCAGTCACAGTGGCTGTGTCCATGGGTGGTGGTGCCACGTTCACGGGGGCAGCTGGAGTGTGACCGGTGGGAGGTGGTAGTTGTGGTAGGATAGCTTGCTTGGCCCCTCCACTTCTGGAAAGGCGTATTTACATCTGATTGCAGCCCAAAAATGAACTTCATTGAGGACAGAGCCACCCACAGGGATGACCTCCTGGCCCAATCTAAACGTGCACCCACGGTGGGGACCAACTCGGATCCTATGCCGACAACTACTACCTCGACAGATAACAACACTGATCTAAAACCCACTTTCCAAAGACTCGAATCTGCTCTAAAAGATGAATTCTTCCATCTAGCCGACATTGCAATGCAACAAACTTAAATCGATGAAAAAATCTCGCCCGACGGTATAAGGATCAGAACACTTACTGCTTTCCCCAAAGATTTGTTGTTTAGTACCGATTGGTATGATTACTCAGAATTTTGCACTAAAGGGATGATGGAAAGGATTATGGCTAAAAGAAAGTCTCTTATTTTGGAATTACAGCCCATTATTACGGAGTGCAGGGAGTTTCTACTACTGCACTCCAAAAGCGATCAATATTACCCACTGATGTCCAATCTTAAAACACGAGTTAAGAGATTCGAGCTAGATACCATAGAGTCTAAACTCAAGAAACTCAATAGGGACAGGCTAGCATATGCTGAGCACCGGGAAAGAGAACGCAGGCCTCGTCCTGCCCCGGGACCGCAGGTACCTAGTACCAACCCACCACCACTCCCGATACCATTGATGAGCCTTAACATCCCACCACCTCCATTTAGATACCCACCTTATCCACCACCCCCTATCCTACCACAACTACCACCTCCCACCGGTCACACTCCAGCTGCCCCGTGAACGTGGCACCACCGCCCATGGACACAGCCACTGTGACTGACAACAACGCAGGCACCTCTGTACCAGCCTTCACACTAGGGAAAGCACCACTCACCAGCAATAACGTACACACACTCCTGCACCCAAAACCCAACAGAATAAGGGCTTGAACTCACGTCACAAAATCAATTCATCCATTACCTCCACCCCCCGTGCTGGAGCCGGCACTGATCACACTAAGCCTCCTCCCACCAAGCCTGATTACAACTTTTCACATGATGGTCCTCCCCCATCATTAATGGGGGTTTCTAATGAAACCAACTCAGATGATGCCCACATAAACAAACCCGCCTCTCCGACCAGCATTATACCGAACTCCTCAATTGCAGCATCCCAGGTCAGTATCTGCAACTCTGACTCTGATTACCTCAATTTCTCAGTTCATCAGACCTCACAGGAATCCACCACACAAAACCAAACATCTCTCACTAAAAAGTCTAGTCCCCATACTCACCAGACGTCCATAAAAACCTTCTTCGAGCCACTGCCGGATACCGCCAAAACCAAGGAAAACCGTACCAACAACACCCTCACTTCCTCTTTTTTAGAACTCCACTCAACACTATCCCAGAACATCCTTTCCACCCAACTACCCAGCCCCCGCTCGGAACGAGTGTTCCTACAGCCCACAAACAAAAAACGACAATTATCAGATACAGAAAAAGAGAAAGAGAGACAATCGAGAGCCCCCAATCGTGCATTATTGTTGTATAATTGGCATAAGTAAAAGGTCAATTTGATTATACTCACAAGTCTGGGTTGCCAAATGAGGGCAACCACTTCTATCGCAGATGAGGAAATTAGACCTGTCCTCGCTCAGGTTAAAAAGTCGCTCTCCATAGAAGAAAAAAAAGAAGGTGTCAACACCCATCCACCAGGTGGATCAAATTGTGATAAAATGTACAGAGGCGCCAAAAGAGTAAAAGTAGAACCAATTAAAATCAATAAAAGGTGTGGGTAGTGAGGGTGGACTCACCTACCACACAACAACCAAACGCAAGCACTGATACGATTATGATGTAAAAATATATAAATTTAATAAACACTCCCAATGAAAACAATTTGCGACGCGTTTCGCGGGTCCCAAGCCCGCTTCTTCAGGCAAAAATATATATATACACACACCGGCAGGGGCAACTGAAATACATAAAACAAAACAAAACCCTATATGTAAAAAACAGCCAAAATCAAGATGAACATAATGAACAGAATCAGCCATTACTGCTGAAATATATATAGTTCACATTAAAAAATACTGTATCAGATCCTTTAACCGTATCTATAGGTTCCGTGGACTCCCAATATTTTCTTAGCTTATAGTTACGTGCATATAGGGAGAGAAACCGTGCATACAAAAAAAACCATATCTGCATAAAACAGTAATCATTTTCTTGATATACATAAACAAGTTTTTTAAAAAACAGGGATGTTCCATTATAGTATAACCCTGCACTTACTCGATTGTGCGCAAGGCTATAAACACAATGCCTATATATACACAAGAGAATAAAGGAAGAATAACATAGCCAACATACACATGCATACACATATACATAGACATATATATATATATATACACACATAAGCATAAATAAATAAAAGAAAATTAAAAAAGAGGGGGGGGGGAGAGAAAGGATCTCCAGTCCATACCCATATATATGCGCATAATATGGGCCCATGTACATCTAATTTCCAGCCCATGGTGTTGAAAGAAAGCTATAGGTAGCTGCATTAACCTTAAAGAAATCTGGGGGACATGTTGTTATGGGATGTAGAGGAGAGGGACGGGTGGCAGACCAGCTGCAGGTGGGTCCCGGAGAGGAGAGGGGTAAGAGGAGAGCGGGCAGGAGAAATAGAAATCTGACTTACCAGTGTCTTGGTGTAGACGAGTGTGGCGCCTTTGTTGCAGATTGGCGACGCACTCGTATCTAAAAGTCTTCCGTATGGTAACGTCTAAGGAAGGGTTCGTGACGCCGTTGGTCAATAGTAACATCCTGCGCACTCCGCTCATTGGATCCTATACTGAGCGGAAGTGCGTCAGCTAAGGGCAAGATGGCTCGATCGCCATCTTTATTGTGGGCAAAATCCATTTTTGTTGTAACACAAGCGGAAGTACGTACGCTAAGGGCATGTGAGCCTGAAGTGCTATGCGGAAATAGGTATGCTAAGGGCATGTTAGCCTGAATGTGGGAATAGGTGTGTGGGGAGGGTATGACAGAGAATCTTGCCCACACGTATTGTGCTCAATTGGTGTTACTAGAGATGCTAGGGGAGACAACAGAGACAAAATAATGGGAGGGGGAGGGGGGGGAAGTATGAATAGAATAAAATTCAAATAAAGTGCATAACTGTAATAAATATGCATATATTACACATTAGTGTATGCCTGCGGAAAAAGAGGGGGGGGAAATTCATATTCCCTATAATAATACATATAAAATCATAAGGAAACACATAAAAATAAATTACATAAATTATAGTCAAAAATTAGATTCAAAGTCTTAAAATTGGTTAAAAGAGAGCGACTATTGTGAGCTAAGTAATTGGCCATTAGTGCCTGTCTGGAGTCATCTAAAGTCAGCAACCTTACCTAATTGTTGGTAAGGTAGAAGGGAAATGTGATGTACTTTTAGTGGATTGTATGGATACATTCAGATCTCATTTGTACTCGAGCTGACAAAGGAGGGGGGGGAAAGGGGAGGGGAGGATTATGAATATTGTAACCAGATAAGAAAATATGAAAAAAATGAAAAAAATGATGAAAAATGAGCCCATGTACTTCTCAGAAAGTCTTCTCTAGTTGTTCATTTAGCCCCAGGGGTATAAGTGTTTTTAGTGTTTGGATCCAATATATCTCTCTGTTTTTCAGCATTTGTATTGCGTTTGGCCTCATCGGATTTATGGCTTCCAATGCTGTGAATGAGACCTCTGTCACATTTCTATTATGGGCCTAGTCGAAATGTCTCGATAAGCTATGAGTAGCAAGTCCCCTCAGGATATTCCGTTTGTGTTGGCCTATTCTCTCCCTAAGTAATTGGCTAGTTCGTCCTACGTATTGTACCTGACATGGACAGGTGGCAACGTAAATCACAAACCTTGTGTTGCAATCTATGTGTTTGTGTATGGGGTACACCGTATTATCACTATGGGATATGATATGATCAGTGATTTCGACAAAATTGCAAGCCAAGCAACGTTTTTTGAGGCAGGCGAAAGAACCTGCTGGTAGGACTTCCCCCTTATTCTTTGATTTTAATTTACTGGGAGCCAGTAGGCTTCAGAGGTTGGGCGCTCTCCGGTATGTCATGATGGGCTTTTTGGGAATGTTTTCACGTAAATAGGGACCCTATTCCCACAAAATATATGGCATTTTAGGCTAACATGCCATTAGTATACGTATTTCCACATGGTACAATATATATGCAGTTCAGGCTAACATGCCCTTAGCATACCTATTTCCGCATAGCACTTCAGGCTCACATGCCCTTAGCGTACGTACTTCCGCTTGTGTTACAACAAAAACGGATTTTGCCCACAATAAAGATGGCGATCGAGCCATCTTGCCCTTAGCTGACGCACTTCCGCTCAGTATAGGATTCAATGAGCGGAGTGCGCAGGATGTTACTATTGACCAACGGCGTCACGCCCCCTTCCTTAGACGTCACCATACGGAAGACTTTTAGATACGAGTGCGGCGCCAATCTGCAACAAAGGCGCCACACTCGTCTACACCAAGACACTGGTAAGTCAGATTTTTATTTCTCCTGCCCGCTCTCCTCTTACCCCTCTCCTCTCCGGGACCCACCTGCAGCTGGTCTGCCACCCGTCCCTCCCCTCTACATCCCATAACAACATGTCCCCCAGATTTCTTTAAGGTTAATGCAGCTACCTATGGCTTTCTTTCAACACCATGGGCTGGAAATTAGATGTACATGGGCCCATATTATGCGCATATATATGGGTATGGACTGGAGATCCTTTCTCTCCCCCCCCCCCCCTCTTTTTTAATTTTCTTTTATTTATTTATGCTTATGTGTGTATATATATATATGTGTGTCTATGTATATGTGTATGCATGTGTATGTTGGCTATGTTATTCTTCCTTTATTTTCTTGTGTATATATATAGGCATTGTGTTTATAGCCTTGCGCACAATCGAGTAAGTGCAGGGTTATACTATAATGGAACATCCCTGTTTTTTAAAAAACTTGTTTATGTATATCAAGAAAATGATTACTGTTTTATGCAGATTTGGTTTTTTTTGTATGCACGGTTTCTCTCCCTATATGCACGTAACTATAAGCTAAGAAAATATCGGGAGTCCACGGAACCTATAGATACGGTTAAAGGATCTGATGCAGTATTTTTTAATGTGAACTATATATATTTAAGCAGTAATGGCTGATTCTGTTCATTATGTACATCTTGATTTTGGCTGTTTTTTACATATAGGGTTTTGTTTTGTTTTATGTATTTCAGTTGCCCCTGCCAGGGTGTGTATATATATTTTTGCCTGAAGAAGCGGGCTTGGGACCCGCGAAACGCGTCGCAAATTGTTTTCATTGGGAGTGTTTATTAAATTTATATATTTTTACATCATAATCGTATCAGTGCTTGCGTTTGGTTGTTGTGTGGTAGGTGAGTCCACCCTCACTACCCACACCTTTTATTGATTTTAATTGGTTCTACTTTTACTCTTTTGGCGCCTCTGTACATTTTATCACAGAAAAAGAGGAAGTAGAGGGAAAAGAAAAAAGAAACAAAACATAATCATCACTCCACAGTCCAGCCCAGACCCACCACTCCAGAACAGCAAATGTATATTTAACCTTTCTAACCATATCCTCACCACTAACGAAACCAAACTCTTGAGAAAGGGATTGTCATTCTGTCCAACTAACCAGGCCAATTTGTTCGAATTATTCTCAGATCTCAATAGTTACATACGTAAACTAACATTAAAAAGGCACTTTGCCATAAAAAAGCTCAAACCCCCCAACGTTACAGACCCCACCATGATAATAATCACCAATAACGACACCTTACCCACAGTTACTGCATCCACTCCAGAATTGGAGCTGGAAAAATATATCACCACCACGCTAAAGGGAAGATCCCGGTTCTATTCAGCAGCCTCAAAGGGAAATTATATAGAAACCTTTTATACTATGGTCCTCAGTGACCTCCAAGCACTTCAAGAATACCCTACACCATCCACATCCAATCTCAGTCCATCTGAGAACGCAGCCTTGAAATCCTTGTCCAAAAACCCTAATCTCGTCATCAAACCTGCCGACAAGGGAGGGGGCATAGTCATCCTTAACCGTTCAGACTATATAGAAGAGGCCAATAGACTCCTGGGGAACCCTGCACATTACAAAACTCTAGCAAATGACCCTACCCCAGCCCTAAACACTACATTTAAAGACTTCATCAATAATGCCTTCCTCAACAATATTATTACGAAAAATGAAAGAAACTTCATTATTAATTCCCAACCAAAAACTCCCACATTTTATTACCTTCCGAAAATACATAAATGTTTGACCAAACCACCAGGTAGGCCCATTATCTCAGGTATCGACTCCATTACTAGCAATTTGTCAAAATTCTTAGATCAGCACTTGCAACCACATGTCCAGGCCCTTGATTCCTTCCTGAAAGACTCTCAGCATCTCATCTCTTTACTCCAAGACTTCACATGGCAGCCGGATTTTGTCTGGCTGACATGTGATGTCACAGCCCTATACACAAACATCCCCCACTCATTTGGTCTTACCTCCATACAACACTTCCTATCCTCCAATACATCTATGCCAATACCTCAACAACAGTTTCTGACACAATGTGCCGAGTTCATTCTCAATAATAATGTATTCACGTTTTTGGACAATATCTACCACCAAATCAGCGGGACAGCCATGGGGAGCTCATTTGCCCCCTCTTACGCTATTCTCACAATGGGACACTTCGAACACCTCAAATTAACTTCCAATAATCCATATTTACATAATATCATTTTTTACAAACGTTATATAGATGATCTTATTTTTATCTGGAAGGGAGACACCATACTCATCCCAAATGTTGTCAGCTACCTCAATTCTAACACAGGCGGCCTACAGTTCACACACCACCACCACACCTCCTCCATAGAATTTCTTGACCTTACACTCTATACAGAAATCAACCGTATCAAAACTAAAACTTACTTCAAACCAGTCGATGCAAACAACTACATCCATTTCGACAGTCATCATCACCACCCCTGGATCACTAACACACCCTATAGCCAATACCGCAGAATCTACAGAAATTGTACAGACCCCTCACAATATGACATCCAATCCAATATACTTACCGAGAAATTCACAGCCCGCAAATATCCGAGAAAACTGATCAAAGATGCAAAACATAAAGCTAAAACCCAAAAACCCAAAACCACCCTTGCCAGCCTCCCCAATACTGAAGGCCCCCCAGATTCATTACGCAGTTTAATGCTCAACATGTACAAATAAGAAACATCATCAGCAACAGATAGGACATTCTCTTACAGGATCCTTTTCTCCGCCCACTGCTACCTCCCAAACCCGCCATCACCTACAGAAGAGCACCAAACCTCCAAAATATTCTAGCTCCCAGTCGACTACGCAGATCACACAACACCACCCACAATACAGCCATAAGACTGTCCCCAGGCTGTTATCCTTGCAATAAATCCCGCTGCACTGTGTGTAAATATAGTCTATCAGATCAACAGTTCGCCTCACACACCACCAAAGTACAATACCCAATCAATGGCCATCTCACCTGTGAATCAAGGTATGTCATATATGTCATAACATGCCCTTGCCGGCTCCAGTACGTGGGGCGGACAACCCAAATGGCACGTAACAGGATCGGCCAACACAAAAGGAATATTATCAACAAATTTCCCCTGCACAGTGTTTCACGTCACTTCTCCACTCACCACAATAATGACCCGGATCTCTTTTACATAACACTTATTGATTCAGTATGTGCATACCTGCCTGATGCCTTTGACAGACTGAAAAAAAACTGAGATGTATTGGATCCAGATCCTGAGGACCCTCGTTCCAGAGGGTCTCAATGAACAATTAGAGAAATTACGCTAACCTATCAATATTCTTATCCGCTCTTTTTATCCTGGTCGCTCTCTTTTAGTTTTTAATTCTTTTCATCATCTCATAACGATTTCACTTTGAATATGAAAATTATATGATCTATACCCAATTTAATTCATTGCACCGCTTTTTCCATATATTATCACTGTTTGTGTGCAAAGAGACCAATGTATATTCGGTGAAAACTATATTTTGTCACTTTAATGCTCTTACATATCATTTATCGGTAGACTAAAAGATGTCCAAGGGACTGTAACTATGAATTGGGTATGTGTAAGCACCTTATTTCCAGATGTTTTACTTATATTAACTAGATTTTGTTTTTTATTTGTGTTTTGTGTTTGTGAAATTGTATTTATATAGTAGCTTTATCCCCAAAGATGCAATTCTATACTTCCATCACTAATTGGCAACAAGATTCCAGCTGTACATGTTGTTTATAAATTTCCCATTTTTTATACATAATACCATTTTGCCCCCACATATTTGAGCCCTGATCCATGGGTCCCCCACAGGGACCCCCCCCCCCCCCCTTGTCCATCAACGCAGCCTTAATTTTGAAGTACAGCGGTGATTTTCGCTATACTCCTTCAAAATGCAGGTGCCCCGAGCATTTGCCCTTAAACAAGGCAACGCCGGGATTTGAACCCGGGTCTCCTGTGTCGGAGGCAGAGCACTTGACCATTACACCAGCAAGACACAGCTTAAAGGAATATGCATGCCATCCATAGTTTTGTTTGCATTGATGCGCCATTTTTGGCACACGCAATGCTGAATATACACGTCAGCAGCCGATTGGCTGCTACTCTTTCCCTCCATATTGACTGGCCCCGCCCACTTTACTCCAGTGGCTGCCCCGGATTGGATGAAACCTGTCCACAACTGCATTAATAGCGCCTAGCATCCTGATCTCTGTACAGAGGCGCTATACGTGCTACCTGAGAGCTACTGGTAAGCTACACTCCATTTTTTATACTCTGCTGTTTGCCTTTCATTAACCACTTAAGGACTGCAGTCATAAAACCCCTTAAGGACCAGAGCCTTTTTTTCCATTCAGACCACTGCAGCTTTCACGGTTTATTGCTCGGTCATACAACCTACCACCTAAATGAATTTTACCTCCTTTTCTTCTCCCTAATATAGCTTTCTTTTGATGCTATTTGATTGCTCCTGTGATTTTTACTTTTTATTATATTCATCAAAAAAGACATGAATTTTGGCAAAAAAATGATTTTTTTAACTTTCTGTGCTGACATTTTTCAAATAAAGTAAAATTTCTGTATACATGCAGCGCGAAAAATATGGACAAACATGTTTTTGATTTAAAAAAACCCATTCAGTGTATATTTATTGGTTTGGGTAAAAGTTATAGCGTTTACAAACTATGGTGCAAAAAGTGAATTTTGCCATTTTGAAGCATCTCCGACTTTTCTGACCCCCTGTCATGTTTCATGAGGGGCTAAAATTCCAGGATAGTATAAATATCCCCCAAATGACCCCATTTTGGGAAGAAGACATCCCAAAGTATTCACTGAGAGGCATGGTGAGTTCATAGAAGATTTTATTTTTTGTCACAAGTTAGCGGAAAATGACATTTTGTGACAAAAAAAAAGGGAAAAAAAAATTCCATTTCTTCTAACTTGCGACAAAAAAAAATGAAATCTGCCACGGACTCACTATGCTCCTCTCTGAATACCTTGAAGTGTCTACTTTCCAAAATGGGGTCATTTATGGGGTGTGTTTACTGTCCTGGCATTTTGGGGGGTGCTAAATTGTAAGCACCCCTGTAAAGCCTAAAGGTGCTCATTGCACTTAGGGCCCCTTAGCGCAGTTAGGCTGCAAAAAAGTGCCACACATGTGGTATCGCCGTACTCAGGAGAAGTAGTATAATGTGTTTTGGGGTGTATTTTTACACATACCCATGCTGGGTGGGAGAAATATCTCTGTAAATCACAATTTTTTGATTTTTTTACACACAATTGTCCATTTACAGAGATATTTCTCCCACTCAGCATGGGTATGTGTAAAAATACACCCCGAAACACATCATACTACTTCTCCTGAGTACGGCGATACCACATGTGTGGCACTTTTTTGCACCCCAACTGCGCTAAGGGGCCCAAAGTCCAATGAGTACCTTTAAGATTTCACAGGTCATTTTACGACATTTGGTTTCAAGACTACTCCTCACGGTTTAGGGCCCCTAAAATCCCAGGGAAGTATAGGAACCCCACAAGTGACCCCATTTTAGAAAGAAGACACCCAAAGGTATTCCGTTAGGAGTATGGTGAGTTCATAGAAGATTTTATTTTTTTGTCACAAGTTAGCGGAAATTGATTTTAATTGTTTTTTTTCACAAAGTGTCATTTTCCGCTAAGTTGTGACAAAAAATAAAATCTTCTATGAACTCACCATACTCCTAACTGAATACCTTGGGATGTCTTCTTTCTAAAATGGGGTCACTAGTGGGGTTCCTATACTGCCCTGGGATTTTAGGGGCCCTAAACCGTGAGGAGTAGTCTTGAAACCAAATGTCGCAAAATGACCTGTGAAATCTTAAAGGTACTCATTGGACTTTGGGCCCCTTAGCGCAGTTAAGGTGCAAAAAAGTGCCACACATGAGGTATCCCCGTACTCAGGAGAAGTAGTATAATTTGTTTTGCGGTGTATTTTTACACATACCCATGCTGGGTGGGAGAAATATCTCTGTAAATGGACAATTGTGTGTAAAAAAATTAAAAAATTGTGATTTACAGAGATATTTCTCCCACCCAGCATGGGTATGTGTAAAAATACACCCCAAAACACATTATACTACTTCTCCTGAGTACGGCGATACCACATGTGTGGCACTTTTTTGCACCCCAACTGCGCTAAGGGGCCCAAAGTCCAATGAGTACCTTTAGGATTTCACAGGTCATTTTGCGAAATTTGGTTTCAAGACTACTCCTCACGGTTTAGGGCCCCTAAAATGCCAGGGCAGTATAGGAACCCCACAAGTGACCCCATTTTAGAAAGAAGACACCCCAAGGTATTCAGTTAGGAGTATGGTGAGTTCATAGAAGATTTTATTTTTTGTCACAAGTTAGCGGAAAATGACACTTTGTGAAAAAAAACAATTAAAATCAATTTCCGCTAACTTGTGACAAAAAAATAAAATCTTCTATGAACTCACCATACTCCTAAGTAAATACCTTGGGGTGTCTCCTTTCTAAAATGGGGTCACTTGTGGGGTTCCTATACTGCCCTGGGATTTTAGGGGCCCTAAACCGTGAGGAGTAGTCTTGAAACCAAATGTCGCAAAATGACCTGTGAAATCTTAAAGGTACTCATTGGACTTTGGGCCCCTTAGCGCAGTTAAGGTGCAAAAAAGTGCCACACATGAGGTATCCCCGTACTCAGGAGAAGTAGTATAATTTGTTTTGCGGTGTATTTCTACACATACCCATGCTGGGTGGGAGAAATATCTCTGTAAATGGACAATTGTGTGTAAAAAAATTAAAAAATTGTGATTTACAGAGATATTTCCCCCACCCAGCACGGGTATGTGTAAAAATACACCCCAAAACACATTATACTACTTCTCCTAAGTACGGCGATACCACATGTGTGGCACTTTTTTGCACCCCAACTGCGCTAAGGGGCCCAAAGTCCAATGAGTACCTTTAGGATTTCACAGGTCATTTTGCGAAATTTGGTTTCAAGACTACTCCTCACGGTTTAGGGCCCCTAAAATGCCAGGGCAGTATAGGAACCCCACAAGTGACCCCATTTTAGAAAGAAGACACCCCAAGGTATTCAGTTAGGAGTATGGTGAGTTCATAGAAGATTTTATTTTTTGTCACAAGTTAGCGGAAAATGACACTTTGTGAAAAAAAACAATTAAAATCAATTTCCGCTAACTTGTGACAAAAAAATAAAATCTTCTATGAACTCACCATACTCCTAAGTAAATACCTTGGGGTGTCTCCTTTCTAAAATGGGGTCACTTGTGGGGTTCCTATACTGCCCTGGGATTTTAGGGGCCCTAAACCGTGAGGAGTAGTCTTGAAACCAAATGTCGCAAAATGACCTGTGAAATCTTAAAGGTACTCATTGGACTTTGGGCCCCTTAGCGCAGTTAAGGTGCAAAAAAGTGCCACACATGAGGTATCCCCGTACTCAGGAGAAGTAGTATAATTTGTTTTGCGGTGTATTTCTACACATACCCATGCTGGGTGGGAGAAATATCTCTGTAAATGGACAATTGTGTGTAAAAAAATTAAAAAATTGTGATTTACAGAGATATTTCTCCCACCCAGCACGGGTATGTGTAAAAATACACCCCAAAACACATTATACTACTTCTCCTAAGTACGGCGATACCACATGTGTGGCACTTTTTTGCACCCCAACTGCGCTAAGGGGCCCAAAGTCCAATGAGTACCTTTAGGATTTCACAGGTCATTTTGCGAAATTTGGTTTCAAGACTACTCCTCACGGTTTAGGGCCCCTAAAATGCCAGGGCAGTATAGGAACCCCACAAGTGACCCCATTTTAGAAAGAAGACACCCCAAGGTATTCAGTTAGGAGTATGGTGAGTTCATAGAAGATTTTATTTTTTGTCACAAGTTAGCGGAAAATGACACTTTGTGAAAAAAAACAATTAAAATCAATTTCCGCTAACTTGTGACAAAAAAATAAAATCTTCTATGAACTCACCATACTCCTAAGTAAATACCTTGGGGTGTCTCCTTTCTAAAATGGGGTCACTTGTGGGGTTCCTATACTGCCCTGGGATTTTAGGGGCCCTAAACCGTGAGGAGTAGTCTTGAAACCAAATGTCGCAAAATGACCTGTGAAATCTTAAAGGTACTCATTGGACTTTGGGCCCCTTAGTGCAGTTGGGGTGCAAAAAAGTGCCACACATGAGGTATTCCCGTACTCAGGAGAAGTAGTATAATTTGTTTTGCGGTGTATTTTTACACATACCCATGCTGGGTGGGAGAAATATCTCTGTAAATGGACAATTGTGTGTAAAAAAATTAAAAAATTGTGATTTACAGAGATATTTCTCCCACCCAGCATGGGTATGTGTAAAAATACACCCCAAAACACATTATACTACTTCTCCTGAGTACAGCGATACCTCATGTGTGACACTTTTTTAGCAGCCTAGTTGCGCAAAGGGGCCCAAAGTCCAATGAGCACCTTTAGGCTTTACAGGGGTGCTCACAATTTAGCAACCCCCCCACATGCCAGGACCGTGAACAAAGCCCACAAATGACCCCATTTTGGAAAGAAGACACCCCAAGGTATTCCATGAGGGGCATGGTGAGCTCATAGAAAAAAAAATTTTTTGTCATAAGTGAGCGGAAAATGACATTTTGTGAAAAAAAACATACAACAATTTCTGCTAACTTGTGACAAAAAAATAAAATATTCTATGAACTCACCATGCACCTCACGTAATACTTTGGGGTGTCCTCTTTCCAAAATGGCATCATTCGTGGGGTCTGTCCTGGCATTTTAGGGTCTCTGCAATCATTACATGTATGGCCAGTATTAGGAGTTTCTGCTATACTCCTTATTTTGGGCATACGGGTACTGCACTCTGGGCTGAAAGGAAAAATGACAGTCAATCAATCAATCAATGTGGATGAAAAAATATCTGCCAAAAAATGTGAAAAAAAAGAGGGGAAGGCGTCTGCCAGGACATAGGAGCTGCCACCCAAAAACGTCCACCCACTCAGCTCGTATGCCCTGGCAAAGCCGATTTATCCATTCACACCGATCGATGTGGATGAACAAATCATTGCCAGAGTTCTTTTTTGATACAAAGTGCTTGCCAAAGCATAGGAGCTCCAACACCACCCCTCAGCTCATATGCCTCGGCAAACGTATCTTTTTTACTGCAGAGGAGAAATCTCGTCCTGCAGCGCTGCATGCACCGACTTGTGTGTAATCTGACAGACACACAATGCTTCTGTCAGGATGCACCATCAGTGCTGCAGCTGGTTGGTCGGTCGGTCGGTCCACCTGGAAGGGTAAAGGATGGAAAAAAGAGAGAAAAACACACACAAAAAAAACAAGCAAGCAGCAAAGCAATAACTTCATCAACATCAACTTTTATAAACTTTAATGAACATTTTTAACCCAAACATTAACATTGGGAACCAAACATTAACTTTTTTGCTTACCTGTTTTTTTTATTTGTTTTTTTTTTTCTTACCTTTCTGAGGACAAACCTCTCGTCCCCCATGGGACAATATGCAAAGTGCAAATCGCACAGAGATGTGGCGAAGTACATTATGCACTTTGTCCCAAGTGAAAGGAGAGGTTTCTGGCAGCACTGTGTATTAGGGTCTCTGGAAACCTGATGTCTGGGTTCACACTGCATATTGGCGTATCCGGTGGGTCGCGCGCACCGCATCGCCCCAAACAGACCTTCAGAGAATACCGCTAGAGTAGCATTCGACAGTAATCGCATTCGGCCTAGTAAGTAACTGCGTCGCCGTAGACTAACATGACTTCCGGGCCGACCCAAATTGCCACAGAAGCCACCCAGTAACGTAGGCAGTAGGCATGCACTAGCGTTAAGTCAAGCACTTCCGGCGTAGGGGGGGGACCGCAAAGTGTGACTTTCGCTAGGCAATTTTCCCTAACGCATCACGCCAGTGTGAAATAGCACAGAGACCCTTGTGTGCCTACTGCTATGTTTGGAGTTCCCTACTCTCTAAAAGTGTATCTGCTCATGATACCTCTGGAAACACTCCCCTAGGCATAGACCAGGCTGGTCAGGACACATGGGACAGTAAACAGAGGTGTCACGCCTTGTTCCAGCCCTGCTGCAGACACGACAACGTTTTCTTGGGGTGCGTTGATTTGGGCCACACGGAATGGGAAAGGCGTAGTGCCTTTCATTCAGCCGGCTAACTGCATTTTGGGGTTGGGCCACGGCACCTCCTGGATACAGGAGTTCCATAACGATGTCTTCCTGGAATTTAAGGAACGCTCCAGTTCTCCCAGCCTTACTGTAGAGAACAAAGCTGTTGTAAATACCCAATTGAATTAGATAAACAGACACTTTTTTATACCAGCGTCTGGTTTTGCGGGAAACTAAATAGGGCCCTAACATCTGGTCATTGAAGTCCACCCCTCCCATGTAAGCATTATAGTCGTGGACGGCGAGAGGTTTTTCAGTGACCTCAGTTGCCCGTTGAATTTGGACTGTCGTGTCTGTGTGAATGGTGGACAGAAGGTAAACGTCCCTCTTGTCCTTCCATTTCACCGCGAGCAGGTCATCTGTACACAAGGCAGCCCTCTCCCCCCGTGCAAGCCGGGTACTAACGAGCCGTTGGGGGAAGCCCCGGCGACTAGGCCGCACGGTGCCACAGCAGCGGATCCCTTCTATCTTTAAATGCTGATAGAGGGCCACACTTGTGTAGAAGTTGTCCACATAAAGATGGTACCCCTCCTGGAACAAAGGTGACACCAAGTCCCACACAATCTTGCCACTGCTCCCCAGGTAGTCAGGGCATCCGACCGGCTCCAATTTTGAGTCTTTTCCCTCATAGACCCTAAAACCATAAGTATAGCCTGTGGCCCTTTCACAGAGCTTATACAGTTTCACCCCATACCGGGCGCGCTTGCTTGGGATGTACTGTTTGATGCCAAGGCGCCCGGTAAAATGTATGAGGGACTCGTCTACACAAATGTGCTGTTCAGGGGTATAAGCATCTGCAAATTTTGATGACATGTGGTCTATGAGGGGCCGAATTTTGTGGAGCCGGTCATAAGCAGGGTGGTCACTCCGATGACAGGTTGTGTTGTCATTGAAGTGCAGGAAGCGCAGGATCATCTCAAACCGTGTCCTGGACATGATAGCAGAGAACATGGGCAGGTGATATATTGGGCGCGTAGACCAATAAGACCGCAATACATTCAATTTGACTAGACCCATGTTAAGGAGAAGGCCCAAAAAAGTTTTAAGTTCGGAAACTTGGAGTGGTTTCCACCGGTAAGCCTGGGAATAGTACTTATTCGGGTTGTCGGTGATGTATTGTGTGGCATAACGGTTGGTCTCAGCCACAATTAAGTCGTAGAGATCCTCGGTGAAGAACAGATGAAAAAAGTCTAGGGCCGTTACTAGATTATCTGTCTCCACCTGGACTCCAGACTGGGCGGTGAAAGGGGGCAGTACGGGTGCGGCGGAACCAGGGGATTGCCAATTGGGATTTGCCAGCACCTCTGGAAGACTATGGGTAGTACGGGCCCGTTTTCTTGGTGGCTGCGACTCGGGTCTTAATGCACGTGCCACCGAACCAGTTTCAACTTCCCTTCTGGTGCTCACCACTTCACCAGGGTCTACGGAAGTACTGGTGCCAGGTCCAGGAGATGCTGCGCTGCTGGTGTATGCCTCACCATGAAACCTCAGACCAGCGCTAGCACCACTCTGCTGCCCTTGAGGCAGATCCTGCGCCACCTGCGGTCCAGTGACATGGGGTGTGGTACGCCTGGCTCTAGCCGGGACCTCAACCTCGTTATCGCTATCGGTCAGCGAGCCACTGCTGTCCACAGGTTCGTACTCTGACCCAGAAGATTCGTCGGATGAGATGTCCCAATCGTCCTCATCCGACTGGGCCATGTACCTGAGAACCTCATCATCGGAATACCCCTTTCTTGCCATGGTGGGCTGCTAAATTTAGGGGGTATTCCTCTGAGACTACCCAGGAAAAAGATGACACTAATCAGCGACTAATTAGTGACTGTGGTGCGGTGGGCTGAGCGCTAACTGACACTAACACAGGGGCCTAGCTAACTGGCCTAACTGTTAACACTAGTGATACTAAAAACACTATTTTTAGATCACTAGGATAGTGACCGGGGGGGGGGGGGGGGAATCAGGGGGCAATCAGACAGCAATGGGGGCAATCAGAAACAATCACAGACAATCAGAGGGCAATCAAGGCAATTACAACACAATTAGAGCCAATAAGAGTGATTAGAGGGCAATCACAGCCAGTCAGCGCAATCAAAGCCAATCGCGGGGCAATCGAAGCCAATCACAATACAATCGAAAACCAATGACGGGACAAACGAAGCCAATCACGGGACAATCGAAGCCAATCACGGGACAATCGAAGCCAATCACAGCACAATCGAAGCCAATCACGGGACAATCGAAGCCAATCACGGGACAATCGAAGCCAATCACGGGACAATCGAAGCCAATCACAGCACAATCGAAGCCAATCACAGGACAATCAAAAACCAATCACGGGACAATCTAAGTCAGTCACAGGGCAATTGAGACAATTGGAGCCAATCAAAGCACAATCAAGCGTTACAGACAGGAGATTAGATATACACAATGGCAGGGGGGTGATCTAGGGCAGGGTGGAGTGATCAGAGGGAGATATAAGGGCAGGGGGGAGGGTGATCAGGAGCCTGCAGTGACAGGTGGTGACGGGGTGATTGATAGGTAATTACAGAGGAGAAAATAAGCAAGCAATGCACTGGCGGGGGGTCTGTGGGCGATCTGAGGGTTCGGGTGGGTGATTGGGTGCCCGCAAGGGGCAGATTAGGGTCTAATCTGATGGGTAGCAGTGACAGGGGGTGACGGGGTGATTGATAGGTGATCAGAAGGTAATTACAGGGTAGAATATATGCAAGCAATGCACTGGCAAGTTGATCAGAGGGGGTCTCAGGGCAATCTGAGGGGGTGGGCGGGTGATTGGGTGCCCAAAAGGGGCAGATTAGGGACTGATCTGATGGGTAGCAGTGACAGGTAGTGACAGGGGGTGATTGATGGGTGATTGATGGGTGATCAGTAGGTGTTTAGAGGAGAGAAAAGATGTAAACAATGCACTTGGTAGGTGTTATGAGGGTGGGCCTGTGGGCGATCTGAGCGTGTGGGTGGGTGATCAGATGCCCGCAAAGGGCAGGTTAGGGTCTAATCTGATGGGTGGCAGTGACAGGTGATGACAGGGGGTGATCGATGGGTGATTGACAGGTGATTGACAGGTGATTACAGAGAATAGCTGTATACAGTACAGGGGGGGGGGGGAGGTCTGGGGGGGGGGGTCTGGGGAGGATCTGAGGGTGTGGGGGGGTGATCAGGCGCCCCCAGGGGGAAGTTTAGGACCTGATCTAAAAGATAGCGTTGACAGTTAGTGACAGGGGGTGATTGATAGGTGATTAGGGGGGTGATTGGGTGCAAACAGTGCTGTCAGGGGGTGGGCAGGGGGGGGTCTGATGGGTGCTGTGGGCGATTAGTGTGCAGGGGGGGCAGGATCAGTGTGCTGGCATTTGGACTCACAGTGCTGCCTTCCTCTCTGGTGGTCGATCGAGCGCTGTGACCACCAGGGAGGAGGCAGCGTGTATAATACGCTTTGTTTACCTAACAAAGCGTATTATACACTTTCAATTGGCCATTTCAAAAAGTTGCAACCCGCCGGCGCTGCTGATTGGCCGGCGGGTTGACGTCACATGTGGGCGGAGCCTAATGCCGGCGATGCGCGCGCAATCCGCGCGCGCGATCGCCCGCAATCCCCTCCCCCAGGACCCGACGCCATTCTGCGTTACGTGGTCCTGGGGCTGCCACTTTGCCGCCGCCAATATGAAGTAGGCGGTCGGCAAGTGGTTAAGACTGCCATTCCCTTACACTTCATCATCTTTTTTAGTTGGACTGGTTTTTATTATTGGCTTTATATTCTTTAAAGCTGTTATTACATATTACTACACATAAAAATGTCCTTTTATTAGTATGTGTTACTCAGTGAGATAATGTCTGGCCCCTGGTCAGCTACTAAGCATCCCCTTGTTCTTATTCACGTATTAACTACTTTTTCAGGCCATTTGTCATTATGATTAATACATTATGCCACAGTATTTTCTTTACTATACTTTGCACTTTAATATTTATTACACAGTGCACAGTACCCACTGTCTGGCTGCCTTGAGCAGTCGCATCAACTAACTACAAACACCTGTTTACAAAACCGCATGCAAACCTTATGCAAGTTTTTATGCCACAGTTTGCAAAAAAAAACAAAAAAAAAAAATGTTTTTTCCCCCAATGTTTTTAGCAATTGATATATTTGTATGCACCGTATGAATGCTTTTTATATTATGTAGCTCACTGCAGTACTGTATTTTTTGTCTTTGTCCACAGTTTTGTCCCCTGTTTTATTGCCTGATGAAGCGGGCTTAGTCCTGCAAAACGCGTAGCATCTATTGGGGTACTAATAAAGTGTTTATTTATGTCAGACAAGTAGTCTAGTCTGCTTTCAGAGGTAAGTCCACCACTGCCTCCCCAGCATATTTTAAAACTTTTAATTATTGTTTTTATTCTGCTGGCGCCTCTGTTCATCAAAGTCATTATAGTGTCCGCCCTTGGTGGAAGGGGGACCCACCCCTACCTTTCATCTACCTACAGAGAGCGACTTCTTAACCCTGAGTGAGGACAGGTCTAATCTCCTCACCTGCATTCACAGTGGTTGCCTCAGCGGTAACCCTTGTTTGTGAGTATAACCTTCTCACATTACATTATTCACTATTGTCCTGAGCATACTACACCATATTGGGCTCTCGGTGTCTTTTTCTTATCCTTGCAGATGTTGACCTGGCTGGGATTTGAACTGGGGACCCAACGCTTGCAAGGCGAGAGCGCTAACCACTATGCCACCGTGCTGCCCTGTTGATCTTTCAGGAATCAGGAGTGTTTGAATTACACACCTGAAACAAGCACCTACCTCCCAGGGATTTTATCTGATTGCCATCTGGAGTCACGAAGGAATTTTTTTCCCTTGTGGGGCTAATTGGACCATGCCTTGTAAGGGTTTTTCTCCTTCCTCTGGATCAACAGGGATATGTGACGGAGCAGGCTGGTGTTGTACTTTGTTTTCTGGTTGAACTCGATGGACGTAAGTCTTTTTTCAACCCAAATAACTATGTAACTATGTAACTTTTGGAGGCAGGAAAAAGGGACACTATGTGGCATGCCACAGCAAAAAGTAGAATATACTAGCGGGGTGCTCTCTCTCCTTGAAGAAAAGTGCAGGGTCCTCCCCCATTGAAGCTTCCGTTATATATAAGGGGGCACATTTTATGCCCCTTCTAGATTGTAAGCCTGCAGCGAGGGGCAAGGTCCTCCCCTACTGAAGCTTCCACTATGTATGGAGCGCTTCTGTGACTTGCATTAAAGATGCACCCCTCATTCATTAAATTTGAAATGGAATATCTCTGTAGCTATGCCACCTACAGACCCAAGATATGGAGGTTAAGGAGGGGATCCCCCATTCCGGTTAAATTGCAGACCCCCAGCCCTGCTGGTTCCTGAGACATCATACAGTGGTGTGAAAAACTATTTGCCCCCTTCCTGATTATTCTTTTGCATATTTGTCACACTTAAATGTTTCTGCTCATCAAAAACCATTAACTATTAGTCAAAGATAACATAATTGAACACAAAATGCAGTTTTAAATGATGGTTTTTATTATTTAGTGAGAAAAAAAACTCCAAATCTACATGGCCCTGTGTGAAAAAGTGATTGCCCCCCTTGTTAAAAAATAACTTAACTGTGGTTTATCACACCTGAGTTCAATTTCTGTAGTCACCCCCAGGCCTGATTACTGCCACACCTGTTTCAATCAAGAAATCACCTAAATAGGAGCTATCTGACACAGAGATGTATACCAAAAGCACCTCAAAAGCTAGACATCATGCCAAGATCCAAAGAAATTCAGGAACAAATGAGAACAAAAGTACTGTAACTGAGATCTATCAGTCTGGTAAAGGTTATAAAGCCATTTCTAAAGCTTTGGGACTCTAGCGAACCACAGTGAGAGCCATTATCCACAAATGGCAAAAACATGGAACAGTGATGAACCTTCCCAGAAGTGGCTGGCTGACCAAAATTACCCCAAGAGCGCAGAGAAAACTCATCTGAGAGGCCACAAAAGACCCCAGGACAACAGCTAAAGAACTGCAGGTCTCACTTGCCTCAATTAAGGTCAGTGTTCACGACTCCACCATAAGAAAGAGACTGGGCAAAAACAGCCTGCATGGCAGATATCTAAGGCGCAAACCACTTTTAAGCAAAAAGAACATTAAGGCTCGTCTCAATTTTGCTAAAAAAACATCTCAATGATTGCCAAGACTTTTGAGAAAATACCTTGTGGACCGACAAGGCAAAAGTTGAACTTTTTGGAAGGTGCGTGTCCCGTTACATCTGGCGTAGAAGTAACACAGCATTTCATCAAAAGAACATCATACCAAAAGTAAAATATGGTGGTGGTAGTGTGATGGTCTGAGGTTGTTTTGCTGCTTCAGGACCTGGAAGGCTTGCTGTGATAGATGGAACCATGAATTCTACTGTCTACCCAAAAATCCTGAAGGAGAATGTCCGGCCATCTGTTCGTCAACTCAAGTTGAAGCGACCTTGGGTGCTGCAGCAGGACAATGACCCAAAACACACCAGCAAATCCACCTCTAAATGGCTGAAGAAAAACAAAATGAAGACTTTGGAGTGGCCTAGTCAAAGTCCTGACCTGAATCCTATTGGGATGTTGTGGCATGACCTTAAAAAGGCAGTTCGTGCTAGAAAACCCTCAAATAAAGCTGAATTACAACAATTCTGCAAAGATGAGTGGGCCAAAATTCCTCCAGAGCACTGTAAAAGACTCGTTGCAAGTTATCGCAAACGCTTGATTGCAGGTATTGCTGCTAAGGGTGGTCCAACCAGTTATTAGGTTCAGGGGGCAATTTCTTTTTCACACAGGGCCATGTAGGTTTTGAGTTTTTTTTTCTCACTAAATAATAAAAACCATCATTTAAAACTGCATTTTGTGTTCAATTATGTTATCATGGACTAATAGTTAACGGTTTTTGATGAGCAGAAACATTTAAGTGTGACAAACATGCAAAAGAATAAGAAATCTGGAAGGGGGCAAATAGTTCTTCACACCACTGTATATGAATCTCAGGAACCAGCAGGGCTAGGAGGTCTGCAATTTCACATGAAAATAGCATTAGGGGCTCCCTTTCTTACCCTTCAAATCTGCAGGAGGCATGGTTGCAGAAATATTCAGCTTCAAATTTAAGAAAAGAGGGATGCAGCTTCACTGGGCCACTGAAGCCCCCCAAATATAAAGAAGGCTTCAGCTTTGGAGGGTATCACACCTGCAGGGATAATTTGGAGTCCCAGGGTAATGCCTACTGTGCCCTCCCCCACGCCAGCCCTTACAGGTGCAGGAGGAAGAAAAGCCTACAGAATACTGAACCAAACACCACTGAGCCTGGTGCCGTCTTTTCTGACAGGCCATGCTCAGCAATGAAGTGCACCACCCAACCTCTCCCCACACACATCAGGCAGGCATAGAATCCCAGATAGCAGCACAGATCTGGCTGGCCACAGGGGTGCCACACACGGCCTCTCTGACAGGGTGTGCTGGGCACTGTAGTGTACCACCCACCCTTTCCCCACACACATCAGACAGGCATGGAATCCCAGACAGCAGCCCAGGTCTAGCTGTTCATAGGAATGCCACTGCTGGAAGGAAAGGTTAGTAGACCCCCCCCCCCCCACACACACACACACACAGCTCTGGGCCCCCCTGCGATCGCCGGGGCTGCTTCCAGTGTCGGACTGGGAGGTGAAAAAAATGAAGAAGCTGTTAAAGCAAACCTGTCTCACAAATATGCTTCATTTCAAATATAAGCAAGAAGTTTGAAATCAGGATGATGCCATTTATTGGCTTAAATGAGTTATCAGGGAAAATTAATAAAATTAGTGCTACTTACCGGGGGCTTCCTCCAGCCCCAAGCTCCCAGCATGTCCCTCGCCGCAGCTCTCCCCGCAGCTGTTCACCGCAGCTCGCTCCCGATCCCCGGCGATGAGGTCAGGCCGACCTCCAGTAGTAGTCCAGGCGCAGTACAGGCTCACAAGCTACTTTAAAATTTGCCGAGTCCAGAAGATACCAACATTTAAGTAGCTAGGTATAGGTGTCTTCAGTATAGGTAGTTAGGTGTAAATGCCTTCAGTATAGATAGCTAGGTATAGGGACCTTCAACATAGGTAGCTAGGTATAATATAGTTGGGTATAGGTGCCTTCAGTATAGATAGCTAGGTGTAGGGGCCTTCAGTATAGGTAGCCAGGTATAGTATAGTTAGGTGTAGGTGTGTTCAATATAGATAGCTAGGTGTAGGAGTCTTCAGTATAGGTAGGCTGGTATAGTATAGTTAGGCGTAGTTGCCTTCAGTATAGATAGCTAGGTGTAGGGGCCTTCTGTATAGTTAGCCAGGTATAGTAGGAGTCTTCAGTATAGGTAGCCAGGTACAGTGTAGTTAGGTGTAGGGGTCTTCAGTATAAGTAACCAGGTACAGTGTAGGTAGGTGTAGGGGTCTTCAGTATAAGTAGCCAGGTACAGTGTAGTTAGGTGTAGGAGTCTTCAGTATAAGTAGCCAGGTATAGTGTAGTTAGGTGTAGGGGTCTTCAGTATAGGTAGCCAGGTACAGTGTAGTTAGGTGTAGGGGTCTTCAGTATAAGTAGCCAGGTACAGTGTAGTTAGGTGTAGGGGTCTTCAGTATAAGTAGCCAGGTACAGTGTAGTTAGGTGTAGGGGTCTTCAGTATAAGTAGCCAGGTACAGTGTAGTTAGGTGTAGGGGTCTTCAGTATAAGTAGCCATGTATAGTGTAGTTAGGTGTAGGGGTCTTCAGTATAAGTAGCCAGGTACAGTGTAGTTAGATGTAGGGGTCTTCAGTATAACTAGCCAGGTACAGTGTAGTTAGGTGTAGGGGTCTTCAGTATAACTAGCCAGGTACAGTGTAGTTAGGTGTAGGGGTCTTCAGTATAAGTAGCCAGGTACAGTGTAGTTAGGTGTAGGGGTCTTCAGTATAAGTAGCCAGGTACAGTGTAGTTAGATGTAGGGGTCTTCAGTATAACTAGTCAGGTACAGTGTAGTTAGGTGTAGGGGTCTTCAGTATAACTAGCCAGGTACAGTGTGGTTAGGTGTAGGGGTATTCAGTATAACTAGCCAGATACAGTGTAGTTAGGTGTAGGGGTCTTCAGTAAAGATAGCTAGGTGTTGGTGCCTGGGCCACTTACCTCCCTCCAGTTCCAGCGGCGGTGTCTGGGGCTCTTCCCAGTCTCCCCTTCTTCAGACGCAGCTGAAAGAATGCTCCGGCGGACGAAGGGGGTGGCGGGCAGCGTGCATGGATGCATTGTGAACGGCGCCGCCCCCAGCCATGACGTCGCGGCTTCCTCCTCTCCTCCCCACCCCCCGCGTTATACAACTGCCAGCTGCAAAATTGACGCAGCTGCATGGCCGCGATCTACCAAATAGGCGGTACCGGTAGATCGGGTCGACCTATTGCGCAGCCCTGCTCTAGAGCAACTAATTTCAAATATAAAATCAGGCGTGAAGAATGATGCGTGGAGGTGTACAGAGGCGCCGGTAGGATAAAAGTCAATAAAAAGTTTAAAATTGCTTCGGTTGCGGTGGTGGACTAGCCAACCAAAGATAGGCACATGTACTTGTAATAATATCAATCATATACAATTTATTCGTTTGCTCCTAATGACAGTCGCAACGCATTTCACGAGCGAGAACCTGCTTCTTCAGGCAATAAAAGACAGGAGCAATACACAACATGTACTCGATGAGTTGCTTGGCACCTCTGTGTAAAGAATGATGTCTGTTTTCTTTTGCGTGACCCATAGGTTTTATACTTCATATTTTAGTTCTCTTAATAGTACAGGAAGGAAGTCTGTGGCCCAGAGCAGTGAAAAATGGCGCACAGCGCCGACGTGATAAAAATGGCGCCGCATTCACTTTTATTATCAAACAATATTTATCGTTTTAAACATAAACAAATTGCGCAGACCTTGTGACCGTTATTTATCGTTTTAAATCCTGCTTTTTTTGTCCTGCCTGAACGTTATTTATCGTTTTAAGCCCTGCTTTGCTGCCGTTTGAAAATATTTCTGTCCGCCGACTTTAATGTTTAATTGCAAAGCCCCCTTAAAAGCTAGAAACACTAAATTTGCATTTGTTAAGAAGAACGGTGGGAACAAGAGGCAATTTTCTTTTTTCAAAAAGACCTTATACTTTTTGAGAAAATCTATTTTAAAGTTTCAAAGGAAAGAAAAGAAAAGTTACATTTAAATGCAGTAAAAGACAGTTCTTAGTGAAACAATTCCCGCCGACTTTAGCAGTTAGGCCTGGTGCACACCAAAAACCGCTAGCAGATCCACAAAATGCTAGCAGATTTTGAAACGCTTTTTCTTATTTTTCTGTAGCGTTTCAGCTAGCGTTTTGCGGTTTTGTGTAGCGGTTTTGGTGTAGTAGATTTCATATATTGTTACAGTAAAGCTGTTACTGAACAGCTTCTGTAACAAAAACGCCGGCAAAACCGCTCTGAACAGGCGTTTTTCAGAGCGGTTTGCATTTTTCGTATACTTAACATTGAGGCAGAAACGCATCCGCAATCCAAAAAATGCCTCACCCCGGGAGTATGCGTCATGCGGACGCGCTTTACGGCTCTTTACGACGAGGAATGCGGAAGAAGAGGACGCTTTGCCCGAGGACGACTGGCAGTCGTCCGAAAACGAAACTTAGCGGCGGAGGGAGACCGGAGGGCACCGAAGGACCGGCGCGGGCACAGGACGGCTGCAGGAGGCTTGGGAAAGCCCCCAGGTAAGTGAATTTATTTTTCCCCGCCAGTTAAGGTTCCATTTAACCCCTTGTCCCCCATGCAGGCTGGGATAGCCAGAATGCAGAACCCTGGCCGACTGGGGCTTCGCACCCTGAGCTATACCCGGCTATACTCTGCATTCTGGCTATCCCAGCCTGCATGGGGAACAAGGGGTTAAATATGCTGAGTAGGGGGGACCCCATGTCATTTTTTTTTTAAACTCCCACCCTCTGAACATAAAAAAGTGGTTAATAGCAAAGCCCCATTACATGGTAGAAACACCAAATTTGCAAGATATGTTAAAAAGATAGTGGGAAAAAATATTATTTTCCTATTGTTACTTTTTTTTTTTTTTTTATGTTCAGAGTGTGGGACTTTTTTTTAAAAAATTATGTGGGGTCCCTCCTACCCAGCATATTTAAACCCTTGTCCTTCTTCTGAGAAGAGTCTTCCAGTCAGAGACGTGTGTGTGTCTCTCTGACTAATAAAATATCACCAATTCTTTTTTTTTTTTTTTTTTTTTGCAAGTATAAAAAATATTGTGTGAACAGAATAATTTTGCTGCTTGGAACAATTATCATCACATAACGCAGTGTGAGATTCTAGTCTGCTAAGTTATTTATTCATAATACAATATTCATGTATAAATTTTAGATGTGGTGATCACATTACAGCTGATATAAAGAGTGTGAACTCTTTGGTAAAAAGGCATAATTTCACCTGAGGGAGTTTTTTTTAAAGCAGTGTTAAGTATTGTTATTCATTTTTTTCCCCTTAGATAATTTTCTTCTCCCAGAGTGCAATTGGAGAGGAATTTATAATAATTTTTCAGTAGAAGTAGAGCAGATCTTCTATTACCCTGTTCACACACTGGTAGTTTTTGTGGTATACGGTCTATCTATCTATCTATCTATCTATCTATCTATCTATCTATCTATCTATCTATCTATCAGATCTGGACAATTTGCCAACATTAGAGGTGATCATTGAAATACATGAGCAAGGAAGAGTAATTAATTAATTACTGTGATAACTTTCAACATGCTGTAATTTGCAGCGAACATAACCCTTCCTCTTTTTATATGCTACCTACACTAAGGGTGGTTTTTCAGAACAGTCACCAAAGCATTTGAATGGTCACGTGGTTCACAGCAAGCCAATAACTGGTTTAACTGGTTAGGTGTGATAAAAGGCGGAAAAGCCACCGCGTGTACTGGCGGCAAGGCGGCTGATTCCACGTCCAGCGCGGCGGTTTGCACGCAGCAGCGTGCGTCTGGTGTGGCTGGGCCTGTTGGTTCACACATGCTGAGGAATACGCACGCGCGCGGTGAGAGGCAGAACCTTTATGACAAACAAGGAGGGATCAGCTGACCAGGTTGGTCAGCTGACCTCAAAGCAAGTGGCTATTGGTTGATCGCTGATGGGTGGCGCCGGAGAGCGCCGCACTATATATAGTCACTGCTGGTCAGTCTCAAGTTGTCTGCCGTTGCGAACACTTACGTGGAAGCACTCAGACCTTAGTCAGATCCTACAGTGTGTTAGAACCAGGAGGACCTGGGAATTCACACTGAGCCAGATTACTTCTGTGTATTATTGTGTTATACTTCAGACTAGTTCCAGAGTGTCGAGACCACGGACCTCGCACCCAAGATTAGGGACTCTGTGTTATCATTCTGTTATACTCCAGACTAGTTCCAGGGTGTCGAGACCACAGACCTCACACCCAAGATTAGGGACTCTGTGTTATCATTCTGTTATACTCCAGACTAGTTCCAGGGTGTCGAGACCACGGACCTTACACCCAAGATTAGGGACTCCGTGTTATCATTCTGTTATACTCCAGACTAGTTCCAGGGTGTCGAGACCACGGACCTCACACCCAAGACTAGGGACTCTGTGTTATCATTCTGTTATACTCCAGACTAGTTCCAGGGTGTCGAGACCACGGACCTCACACCCAAGTCTAGGAATACGCTGTACCATCATATTCTACTTCAGACTAGTTCCAGGGTGTAGAGACCACGGACCTCACACCCAAGACTAGGCATTGTTGATATCTGTTATGACCTATTGCATTCCTGACTATCCCTCTGCTTTCTGATTCGGTACCTACGCAAATCTGATTATCTGTTGCCAAACCCTGCCTGCCTTTGGATACCGAATCAGCCTTCTGTCTATGTACTTTGTCTGTCTGTGTGTTGCCAACCTGGCTTGCCCGACCTCTCTCCTTAAGAGATAGTCTCCAGACCTGTTAGTGACATCCACCTTTCAGGTGTCACTCACTCACAGGTCCTTCCTACATTCAGCCCTGGGACTCCACCCCTTTGGAGGTCTCAGGCTGCTGGAAGGTTTTTGCACTTCCCAAAAGGCGGTATCGTCCATACTGCCAAAGACCATCTACTCCTCGGGTGGTCTTACTCAAAAGTCATTACTGTTGCACCAAACACTCACACTATAAAGGTGTTCAGAGGTTAGTTATACTTGGATTATCGGTGATTCTGCAGATCATCAATAATCAGGTATAATCTGTATTCTTGGTGATACTGAAGACCACCAATAATCAGATTCTCTCTGTGTGCTGACACCGATCGTTACATTAGGACACCTTTGCAAAGAAGTGGCTTGGCTGTGAATGAGGCAGCCAATCAGTGGCTATGTTTCCCTCTGAAGGTCTTCCCCCAAGGTTAGAATTAGTAAAAAAAAGTTCAATTATCATTATTATTATTAAATGGCAGCAGGACAGGGTGGGCAACAGCAAATTGAACTTTCCGCGGTCCCTATAAAGTCCTCATAAAGAGCTGTTGTTTTCAAGACTACAAAATAGTCCAGTTAAATTCTGAGATCATTGATTTTAATCATGTTTTAATTTAGGATTGTTTCTCTTTTATGATTTTTATCCTAATGGGTTAAACTGTCAACTGATTCTCTTTATGTTCAAGCAGCTCTAGCTCCCCCTCATTTGTGTCTAATCACAAGTTGTAATTTGATCTCTCCCTTGTGTCACATGACTGCCACGGCAGAAAAGGCAGATAATCTCATTTGAAAGCACTGGATGTTAACAATATGTCTGCTTCTATGAATCAGGAAGTAGAAAAAGTGCAGATTTATTTCAAGATTTGTATCAGCTGTAACAAGGAAATGTTTTCTGTTTAGATGTTTTGTTATTGTGCTGTTGTGAATCTTTTAGAGCAAAGAGGGGTTCTGAGTTCAGGTCCGCTTTAACTCCTCCAAAGGGATCATTTAAACCAGTGTGGCCACACTGCCTCTGAAGACGCTACTGAAGCGAAACGGACGTTAGGCGGGCCGTTCTTACCACCATGCCCCACAACCTAAACTAACCACAACGGGTATGTGCACTCTACATGTTTGTACTGCATGAATACTTTTTGAATACTTTTGCATATTGAAAGAGCCGCTGGCACAATAAAGCTCTTTTTAAAGCTAGAAGCAGTGCCGGATCTTCAAATATCTGTTTGGTGAATGAGTTTGATATCTGTGTTTCTGGATCCTGAGCACGCTGTGCTTTGCATGTGTTACTACCTGGTGGAATCGATGCATCTTTGGATTGCAAGTAGTGATTTGTTTTGAGTGCCGCCGTAGTGCCAGTTGCTGTATCCTTTATTGTGCACATAGCAATACTACCCCTACTTTGGGCAGCGTGTACCACGAGTTACACTATAAGTGTGAGCCGTAGTACTCGAGTAGCGTGATCCTTGCTATGGTAACGCAAGTTATTAACTAGCATTCCTGTTAGTAGAGATACACTGTGTGTGTGTGTAATTCCTTATCTTAGTAGCCAAGCATTGCTGCAGACTAGAGCTTGTCTTTTACAGACAGGAAGTTTTGAATCAGGATAATACAATTTATTGGCTAAAACAGTAAGCTATCAGCTATAATGCTGGGCATACACGGCTCGATTTTGAGCCATTAAGATAGCTCGATAGATAATTTCCGACATGTCCGATCTCCCGCCCGATTGTTTCCACTGCTCAATTCTGGATTTAAGTGAATGGAAAAAGCTAAGAAAAATGAGCAGAAGATAAGAGAATTGACTGTGGATTCGATCGGCGAAATTATCGAGCGGGAGAATCGAGCGGCAAAATCGAGCCGTGTATTTAGACTATATTCCTGTTGACTGACAATGTTAGAACATACAATCAGAAGGAGGTAGAAATATTTTTTTTCATCTGCATACATTGATTACAAGTGATCTTGCAAGGATTGTAAAAGTATTTATGGAAAATAGATAAGACCCTTGGTTTGCTTAATGTCTCATAGACCCCGCCTTATGGTGGCCATACATGGTACAATTTTTTCATACAATATTACCATTTCTATGTAGTATAAGGGTAAATTAAGTGAATATACTGAACGGATAATTTAGGCAGTTCCCTTACATTACATAGAAATGGTAAGATTTTATGAAGAAATTGTACCATGTATGGCCACCATAACATAGATTCAGGCTAACATGGAGAGTTTTTATACAGACCGTACCCTGTTCAGTGTGCACTGCTGGAGCCTGGAAACAGTTGACTGTTACTGGGGGGGGGGGGGGGGCACAGTAATTCCCAGGAGTAGCTAGTGCCCCAGTGTAGCGCCGCCACTGCTCAGAGCCGTCCTGCGCCTGTGCAGTGTGGCCACACTCAATTTCATTGGGGAGCATGACTGCGAACTGCAGGGTTTCCAGCAAGGCGGTTGGAGATGGGGAAATGCTCTGTTTGTCTCTATTTTTAAATCACAGGTTTTCTGTAACGATCGGTGTAACACAGAGAGGGTCTGATTACCGGTGATCTGCAGTATCACCGAGAATACAGATATATACCCGATTATTGATGATCTGTAGTATCACCGATAATCAGATATATCTCTAACCTCTGGACACCTGAGTAATGAGAGTATTTGGTGTAACAGGAATACTTTGAGGAATGCACCTGAGGAGCAAGTGCCCAGCAGTAAGGAGTACTGTACAGAAACACGTTCCTTCCGCAAGCTTGAGCCTCTCCCGAGGGAGGGGTCAGGCTAAGAGGAGGAAGGACAGAGTGTGAGTGACACCAAGGAAGGATGTCACTCCCAGGTCTGTGAGCTATCTCTTGACTGAGGAGATAGCTCTCGAGGTCGGACAAGCCGGGTCGGCAATAGACAGACAGATCAGGGACAGAGACAGGAGACAGATGAGGAATCCTAAGACAAGCAGAGTTCGGTAACAGAGAATCAGATAAAGCGAAGTACCTAATCAGAGATCAGAAGAGTAGTCAGGAAAGCAGAAGGTCATAACAAATAATCAGCAATGCCTAGTCTTGGGTGTGAGCTCCTTGATCGTCAACACCCTGGAACTAGTCTGAGAATAACTAGATGGTAAGCTAATTCCTAGTCTGAGGTGTGAGGTCCCTGATCATCAACACCTAGGAACTGGTCTAGATAATAACACAGATAATATACAGTTTTCCCTAGACTGAGGAGTGAGGTCCTTGATCATCAACACCCAGGAACTGGTCTAGATAATAACACAGATAATATATCACAGATACTGACAAGGTCTGAGTGCTACCACGTAGTGATCGCAACGCCAGACACCAGAGAAATGACCAGCACCCAGTATATATACACCAGCGCTCTCCAGCGCCTCCCCTAAGTGCTGGACCAATGAAACCTGCTAGAATTGTCAGCTGATCGGCGGGATCAGCTGACACCCTTCTGACTGCCATAAAGGCTCTGCCTCTCAGCGCGCGCGCGCGTCATTCTGAACCTGTGTGGACTATCCGTCCCAGCCACATCAGACATGTGTTGTAATGCGTCTGTTTGTTTGAACGCGGGGCCAGCCGCACCGCTGTCAGAGCATGTGGCGGTTTCCCCACGTTCGGCCATACTGCTATTGGCAAGCTCATGCGTGCAAACCTCCACGTCGGATGCCTTGTTCACTGGGCATGCGGCGGTTTCTCCGCGCTCCGTCAGGCTAGTGGATGCAGGTCCATGTGCGCAAGCTGTCATGTTGAACGCGGAATCAGCCGCCTTACTCTGAATACTTGCGGCGGCTTTTCCGCGTTTTCTCACAGTACCCCCCCCTGAGGAGTGGACTCCGGACAGCTGCTACCCGGTTTCCCCGGATATAAAGCGTGGAACTCCCTCCTTAATTTATCCGCATGCATGCGACACTCAGTTACCCATGTTCTCTCCTCAATACCATACCCTTTCCAGTGAACTAGATACTGCACTGAGTTCTGTACAACACGTGAGTCTAAAATCTTTTCTACTTCGTACTCAGGTTGATCATTTACCATCACAGGAGGAGGAGGAGAAAAACCTACATGGACTGCTGGCTTAAGCAGGGACACATGAAAGGATCTCACCCCACGCATGCTGGCAGGAAGATCAATGGCATAAGTAACATTGTTGATCTTTCTGGTTACTGGAAAAGGGCCCACAAATTTTGGGTCCTAACTTGGGCGAGGGCTGTTTCAGGGTTAAATGACGTGTGGACACCCAGACCAAATCTCCTGGCCGAAACTTCCACTCTAAGGAGCGTTTCTTGTCAGCTTGACCTTTCTGACTTTGAAAAGCCTTCTCCAAATTATTTTTTACGATCCCCCAAATGCTCTTAAATGACTTTTGCCAAGCCTCCAAAGCTGGAAACGGAGTGGAAGCTATTGGCAGTGGGGAGAACTTAGGCAACCTTCCAGTTACCACCTGAAACGGAGAAAATCCAGAGGAAGAGCTTTTCAAATTATTGTGCGCAAATTCTGCAAACGGCAAGAACTTGACCCAATCGTTTTGCGCATCCGCAACATAACACCTTAGAAACTGTTCAAATGACTGATTAATCCTCTCAGTCTGACCATTGGTCTGTGGGTGGTAGCCTGATGAAAATGACAGTTCCATGCCCATTTGATGACAAAATGCCCTCCAAAATTTAGAAACAAATTGGACTCCCCGATCTGACACAATGTTTTCTGGAATGCCATGTAGCCGGAAAATGTGGATGATGAAAAGATCGGCCAACTCCTGGCCTGAGGGGAGTCCTTTCAGGGGCACAAAATGGGCCATTTTACTGAAACGGTCGACTACCACCCAAATGACCGACATGCCCTCAGACCTTGGAAGCTCACCCACAAAATCCATGGACAAATGGGTCCATGGTTCACTCGGGGTGGGCAAAGGCTGCAACGTTCCCACCGGTGCCAGACGGGAGGGTTTGCTTTTTTTTTTTTTTTTTTTTTATTTTATTCAAACTCAGCCGGTATGTGACCCAGATATGACCATGTGACAGCTGTGAAGCCATCATACGTGGGTCTCAGGTCTGCATCATAGTTTGATTTTCTTTCCTCTCCTCCCCCCCTCCCTCACTCCATCATCACTACAATATATCAAATATTCCACCAGTGGCTCAGGTCAGACTAATTATAGTAAGAGAGAGAAAAAAGAAAGTAAGAAAAACAAAAAAAAAAACACAAGCACCAGCAAGAAACAAACTCCACCTACCCATCTTAACATTAAGTGGTTAATATCCCTTTCCGACCACCTACTTATTTTATGGACATGCCCTCCATGCATGAGCCATCAGGGCCGGACCAAGCCAATGGAGGGGACAGGCCTCATGCACAAACAGGTCACATATCTAAGCTGAGAAGCAAAGCAATTACTCTTATTTCACCTTTCATACACATTCATATAAGTGCCTTCTATACTTCAACATATATCTATGCATCTGCACATTCATCCATCCATTTATCCTTACAATTTCAGTTGGTAATATAGTGGTTATTTGGTTCTTTTCTCCTCATCCCCTCCACTTCAAATACTCAACTACATATTATATGTTACTTATTTTTTCCCATGCAATTTTCCATTCCTCCATTTGTTTGTTGGTGCCAGCATCTTCTACACTGCCCTCGCCACCTTGCAAAAAATCTGACATCATCCATATCCACTCTTCCATACTGGGAGCTTCGGGGTTCTTCCAGGATTTTGCTATAAGTTTCCTGGCCACAATTGCTGCAGGGATTACTAGTTTATTTGCATGTCTAAAGCGGTCAGGTTCCATGCAACTCAACAGAGCGGTACTGGGATGAAAAGGGGAAGGAAGTTTAATGAAATCTCCTATCTCTCTCCAAAAGTTCTGTATAACCGGGCACGACCACCACATATGCATATGTGAACCAAACGCAGTAAGACATCTCCAACAGTTCCCATTTCCGCCTTTAAATTTAGCCATCTTAGAGGGTGTGAAGTACCATCTCGTCATGAGTTTATAATTAACAAGTTGAAATGAGGTATAGCTGGGGGTCCAAATTTCCTGGAATACTGCTCCCCAGTCCAAGTTTTGGATATGATTTAGGTCTTGTTCCCAGCTTCTACAGAACTTAGGTAGAGGATCAGTTTGACAACTGTCAAGAAAAAAATATAAATTTGCTGTCATTCCCTTTCCCACCCTCGAATGAAGAAAACACTTTTCATAAATATTTATGGTTTTACTTATATTATCCTTATGTTTGGAAAGGTAGCTCCTGACCTGGAAGCTCCACAGCCCATTATCCATTCTGACCATGTTATAAATCTCCCTCAATGTGGAATCTCTGTGGCCAACCAAGTCTAGGATTCTAACATCTCGAGGGAGCCCACATTCCTTGAACCACCCCGAAGTTAAGCCAGGTTGAAAATCTGGGTTATTGCGTAGAGTGGTTAGTAATGATATTTTATTGCTCTTTGACATAGATCTTATAACTTCCATGTGGGTTTTAATTGCAGGTGCTAATAATGGGTGGCTGATAGAAGGGAGGAGTTTTGCTACCGTGTGGGGGTGCCATGAATCCAACATATCGTAATTAAACAGACTTCTTTCATATGTTGTCCAGAATCTCTTCGGGTCGCACATCCTGAGATCTAAAATTCTTTGCAATTGGAAACATTGGGCATATCGTTTAATATTTGGTGCCCCCATTCCTCCCAATTTCTTATGCCTGCTTATTATCTTATATGAAATTCTGCGGTTTGGTGTTCTCCATATGAAATTTTGAAATATATTGTTCCAGACATTATACCAATTCCTTTGGATGTTTATTGGCAAATTTTGTACTGTAAATATTATTTTAGGAAGAATTTTCATTTTTATAAAGTTGATTTTCCCAATTGTATTAAATTGGGCATTTTTCATTTTACTCAGTATCTTCTCACAATCTTTTTGCACTGGTGTATAATTATGTTTGAATAGATCATTGAAATCACTACATAAGTTGATACCGAGATATTTAATATGAGAATTGGTATAATGAATGCCATACCTTAGTTGTAGGGTACTCAATATTTCGGCGGGACTTTTTATGTTTAATACTGTAGTTTTAGAATTGTTTACTTTATAGTTCGAGTATTTGGAAAATTCAGTTATTATTTTATTTGCTTCTTCGAAAGAGGTCAGGGGATTGGTTAATGTCAAAAGAAGGTCGTCCGCGTATGCTAGTAGTTTACTTTCATAGTTACCTATATGCCACCTAGATATCTCCCTGTCAGAATGGATCATGCGTATTAACACTTCTATGCCTAAATTGAATATTAGCGGGGAGATTGGACATCCCTGCCTCACGCCGTTCCCCAAAGGGAAGGAGTGTGTCAAGGTACCGTTGATTTTTACTCTGGCTGTTTGGTTTAAATATAGATTTTTGATTCGTTTGATAAAGATGGGACCAATACCATAGTGTTCTAAAGTTGTGTAGATAAATGGTCTTGAAATACGGTCAAACGCCTTTTCAGCGTCAATGGCCGCTAAGATGGCATCTTCATTACGAATTTTTGTGTTATATATAAAGTTTATTGCTGCTGAAATATTATCCGACATGCCCTCAGACCTTGGAAGCTCACCCACAAAATCCATGGACAAATGGGTCCATGGTTCACTCGGGGTGGGCAAAGGCTGCAACGTTCCCACCGGTGCCAGACGGGAGGGTTTGCTTTTAGCACGTACTGCACACTCTCTAACATACTCCTTGCAGTCAGTTGCCAAAGAAGGCCACCAAGCACACACCAAGGTCCTGTGTTCTGGTGGCCCCAGGATGTCCAGCATTTTTGTGGGAGTGGAACATCTGCAATATCTGGAGATGAAATGGCAGTGTTACAAACATCACCCCTTCAGGCTTTCCTTCAGGGACATCCTGCTGGAAGGGACTTAAAGTCTCCATCCAGTTTTTCCAGGTCTCTGTGGCTGCCAACACCACTCTCTGTGGGATAATAGTCTCTGGGTCTGAGGGCTGTGCTGTCTCTGGCTCAAAGCATCTGGACAAAGCATCCGCTTTAATGTTTTTACTACCCGGAGTGTACGTAATTACAAATCTGAATCTTGAGAAAAACAGTGACCACCGAGCCTGACGGGGACTCAATCTCTAAGCCCCCTCAATGTATTCCAAATTTTTGTGATCAGTGTAAACGGTAATCATATGATCTGCTCCTTCTAGCCAATGACGCCATTCTTCAAAGGCCAATTTAATGGCTAGGAGCTCCCTGTTGCCTATATCGTAGTTTTTCTCTGCTGGTGAATGTAAGGAAACGCGGAAAGGCCGCCGTCTCTCGAGGTGAGGCGGCTGTTTCCGCGTCCAGCATGGCGTCACAACGCGGAAAAAAACGCTGCATGCCGCATAGGCAGTGCGGCGGAATCCGCATTGGTAACGGCGGAGTCCGCATTGGTAACGGCGGAATCCGCATCAGAGGCAGCCCCCGCTCTAGATACATTGCATGACAGTACTGGTGTGGCTGGGACTGATAGTCCAACAAGATTCAGACTTACACGCGCGCGAGCACAGAGGCAGAGTTTAAATAGCAGTTAGAAGGGAGTCGGCTGACCAGCTGGGTCAGCTGACAAATTCCACTACTCTAATTGGACCAGCAATTAGGGAGGTCCTGGAAAGGTCCTAGAGTATATATACTGCTGGTTGTTCACTTGCTCTTTGTCTGGCGTGCGATCACATATGTGGGAGCACCCAGATCCGTAGTCAGATCCGCAAGTGTGGCGGGACCAGCTGGAGCTGTAATCCTACACTTAGCTAGATTCTGTTGATAGCTAAAGTACTAGTTTGATTGTGATTATCTGTTATGACTTTTGCCTGCCTTGACTATCCTCCTGAACTCTGATCTTGTACCTTGATATTTCTGATACTCTGTTGCCGAACCCCGGCTCGTTCCTTGACTCTGCTTCTGCCTCCTGATTTTGTACCCCGATATATCTGATACCCCGTTGCTGAACCCTGCCTGTACTTTGACTCCGCCTTTGCCTCCTGATCTTGTACTTTATCTGTCCGTGTGTGTACGACCTGGCTTGTCCGACCTCGAGAACCGACCTTACTGTTAGAGGCGGTTCCTCGCTCTGTTAGTGATCCTTCCTCCTGAAGGTTACTTTCAGTCTGTCCTTCCTACTGTCAGTCTGACTCCTCCCGTCTTGGAGAGCTCAGGTCTGCGGAAGGAATCTGTGCAGTACTCCTTGCTGCACTGAGGCCTAGTCCTCTAAGTGTTGTTGTTGCACCCAACACTACACTCTACTCAGGTGAACAGAGGTTAGCTAGTATATCGGATGATCATGATACTGCAGATCACGTATAATCTGGTATACATCTGTATTCCCAGTGATTCTGCAGATCACTGGTAATCAGATCCTCTCTGTGCTTCACCGATCGTTACAGTGAAAACCTACGAGAGAAATAGGCACACGGGTGTAATCTTCCCTGCAACCCAGAGCGCTGAGACAGCACAGCCCCTACCCCGACCTCTGAGGCGTCCACCTCTACAATAAAGGGATAGGAGGTGTCGACGTGTCTCAAAATGGGTGCAGAGCAAAACAATTCTTTCAAAGTGGAGAAAGCAGCCAGAGCTTCGGGTGACCAGTGGTTGGTATCTGCCCCTTTCTAAGTAAGACTGGTGAGGGGTGCTATGACTTTGGAGTACCCCTTTATGAACCTTCTATAGTAATTAGCGAATCCTAAAAATCTCTGGAGGGATTTTAGTCCCACTGGCTGAGGCCATTTCAGGACAGCAGAGACTTTGGCAGGATCCATAGAAAGGCCCGAGGTGGAAATTATGTACCCCAGAAAAGTGACAGATGTTACCTCAAAAATGCATTTCTCCAATTTAGCATAAAGCATGTTCTGTCTTAACTTGTGCAGCACAAATTTGACATGAGCTCTGTGCTCAGAGAGGTTGTCTGAGAAGATTAGTATATCATCCAGATATATCAGAACAAATTTACCCAATACCTCCTGTCAGGAATATACTGGGGTGCTTATGATGTAAGGATAATATTTTCATTTGCCTGTCTGACTGCTATGTACTGTACTTCAGATGCGTATGTATGGGTCATCATCTGGCTTTGGGGGAAGCTGTACTTGTCTGTGTGACAGTGTGGAATACAATTACCCTCAGTTCCTCGGAGAGCAGGGAGCTAATTAGAAGCCCTATTGTCCCATTATACCAATCAGGACATAGTCAGGGAACTTCAAAGACCTACATTTGCATCTAAAGAGGACTTCAGTGAATAATGCTTGGGGTAATAAGACAATGGCAGAAGTGAAGTGTGTTGAAGTCATTGACACTTGAAACATTTACACTTCTGTTGAGGAAGTGAAGAACTGTAGGCTAAGTCAGGAAGAGTAGCTGCACCAAAAGTAGGCATGTGTGTTAAACACTATTTCATTGTGAGGAAATTGAATTATTGCTGGAGGTGCAAGCTATACCCTGTAAATTACATCTATTGGAAGTCTTTTCATGTATGTGGACTATTGTACATTTTTCGCAGGTGGATGTTAGATCTCTGGAGATCCACTTATGACTGAGGATGTAATTAAATCTAGCTTCCCCCCGTCCACACAGGCTTACAGCCTCGAGGCGAATATTTCATTATAAAAACCAAGGGACATCTACCTCAAATCAGTTCTCTTCTGACGGTAGCGGCGGCTGGACTACCAGCCTAAGCTAGTGGACTCCCGGTCTAGCCAGAACTGTGTCCGTCCACACAAAAGTCCACGATTCTTCTATCTGGATCCCTTTATTTTGGTAAGCTAAATCGCTTTGTGTGTTATCTTTGTAACTTTTATCTTGTAACTATTTTTACTTTGTTTTTTGTAATCTTTTTGTATATATTAAGTTCTGCACTGTTCTATGTTTTTCTGGAATATTAAATTATTATTTAATAAGCTTGACTTCTGCCGTACTAAACTAACACTCATAGCCTAGAAGAGACTGAAGTGTAACCGTGTATAAGTTTCATGCCTAATTGTACGCTTGAGCAACACTACCGTATGAAATTGTAATTGCATTGTGTGTGGGGGCGTTTGTCATACGTTGGCCTAAGCGTGCAGCTGACCCAACGTACGAACAACGCCAGTGCGAGTAGCGACAGCAGAGTGGCTAACAGTATCGTTCGGAACGACTGTTAGTGGGTCCTTGCTTCACGACAGTGTAAGATTGCAACTGTGTGTGTGTGGGTGCGTGGCGTTCCCGTATTTGGCCTAAGCGCAAAGCTGACCCGAATACGAAAACGCGGAGTGCGCGCTGAGGACTCAACAGCAGAGTGGAAGTGTCTAGCGAACCGCTAGTGGTGGCAGTGAGAGGTGTTCGGAGGGGTCCCAGCCTTGTTTTAGCTTGACTAAGGCTGCTTCCCCTCTCAGTCTGGTCAAACCCGCAGTCGGGAACCGTATACGCAGGCGTGCCGCGGGCCGGTTCCTGACACCTCCCTGAATACTTCATTAATGAGTTCCTGAAAGACGGCCGGGGCGTTACACAACCCGAAGGGCATCACCAGGTACTCGTAATGCCCCTCGGGTGTGTTAAAGGCCGTCTTCCACTCATCGCCCTCTCTGATCCGCACCAAGTTGTATGCACCCCGCAGATCCAACTTCGAGAAAATCTTAGCATTGGTGACCTGAGTGAATAAATCGTCTATCAAAGGCATTGGATAGCGATTTTTTACTGTGATTTTATTCAGGCCCCGGCAATCAATGCATGGCCGAAGGCCTCCGTCTTTTTTCTTTACAAAAAAGAAACCTGCTCCGGCAGGCGATCGGGAAGAGCGAATGAAACCCTTAGCTAAGTTTTCACGGATGTACTCTCGCATGGCCACTTTTTCTGGCCCAGACAAATTGTAGAGATGACCTCTAGGGGGCATACAACCAGATCGGAGATCGATGGGGCAATCGAAAGGGCGATGTGGAGGTAATTTCTCTGCAGCTTTGGGACAAAACACATCTGAAAATTCAGAATATTGTTCCGGCACTCCCTCTACATGAATCCTGGTCTGACCCAAGGTTACCTTCACTAAACAATGATGAAAGCAATGGGCTGACCAGTTTGTTAGCTGACCAGTCGCCCAATTAATCTGAGGGGAGTGAAGGTGTAACCAAGGCATGCCAAGGATGATAGTAGAGGTTGTCATGTGTAACACAAAAAAAAACAACTTCTCCCTATGCAGCACCCCTATAGTAACTCCTACCTCTGGTGTCTGCGACAGAGGGCGGTTATGTTGCAGGGGGGAATCATCCACTGCCGTAACCTGGATAGGTGGTGTTACTGGGATGAGCGGAATACCCAATCTTTTAGCAAATTCGTAATCCATAAAATTAGCGCTGAGCCTGAATCAATAAAGGCCTCAGTGACTTCCGATTTATCTTCCCATGTAATCGTACAAGGAAGAAGCAACCTTTTATCATCTAGGGGTAAAAGTTGTACGCCTAGGGTATTACCCCCAACTACTCCTAGGCAGTAGCGTTTCCCTATTTCTTAGGGCAATTCTGTACTCTATGACCCCCCCTCTGCGCAATAAAGACATAACTTATCTGAAATCCTGCATCTCCGCTCCACTTGGGACAACTTTGACCGACCAATCTGCATTGGTTCGGGTGGAGGTAAAACGGGAGGAGGTGGAGTCACAGGTGGTGCAGCGTAGGACACCATCCTTACATGGTTTCTACCCCGAGTCTGTCTCTGATAGCGTAGCCTACGATCGATCCTGATGGCCGATGAAATGGCCTCGTCAATGGTCTTAGGTTCAGGCTGACTTAACATAAGGTCAGAGACCTCATCAGATAATCCTGATAAGAAGCAATCGAACAGGGCGAAGGTGCCCCACCTGGCTGATACTGACCACCTTCTGAATTCAGCAGCATATTCCTCGACCGGACTCTTGCCTTGACGTAACAACTTGAGCTTCCGCTCAGAAGTCGAGGCAATGTCTGGATCGTCGTAAATTATTGCCATGGCTTTAAAAAATTCATCTACAGAGGTTAGGGCTAAGTCTTCAGCGGGTAGACTGTACGCCCAGGTCTGAGAATCGCCTGCTAACAGAGTCTTAATAAATCTGACCCTTTGGGTCATAGTTCCTGAAGATCTAGATCTCAACTCAAAGTATGATAACACTCTACTCCTAAAATTTCTGAAATCAGATCTGTGACCAGAAAATTTTTGCAGGTACAGGCATGCGTATGTCTGTGCTAGGAGGGGATCGCACTTCATCCACAGCCGTCTGGAGGGTTTGAAAAGACCCGGACAAAGCGTCAATCAACGCCCGGTGACTACCCAGCACTTGGTTGATGGTATCCACCGAAGTGGCAAGTGCGCCCAGACGGTCGGTGTGTGCGTCCATTTGCATTTTGGGTCTGCCGTTCTGTAACGATCGGTGTAACACAGAGAGGGTCTGATTACCGGTGATCTGCAGTATCACCGAGAATACAGATATATACCCGATTATTGATGATCTGCAGTATCACCGATAATCAGATATATCTCTAACCTCTGGACACCTGAGTAATGAGAGTGTTTGGTGTAACAGGAATACTTTGAGGAATGCACCTGAGGAGCAAGTGCCCAGCAGTAAGGAGTACTGTACAGAAACACGTTCCTTCCGCAAGCTTGAGCCTCTCCCGAGGGAGGGGTCAGGCTAAGAGGAGGAAGGACAGAGTGTGAGTGACACCAAGGAAGGATGTCACTCCCAGGTCTGTGAGCTATCTCTTGACTGAGGAGATAGCTCTTGAGGTCGGACAAGCCGGGTCGGCAACAGACAGACAGATCAGGGACAGAGACAGGAGACAGATAAGGAATCCTAAGACAAGCAGAGTTCAGTAACAGAGTATCAGATATAGCGAAGTACCTAATCAGAGATCAGAAGAGTAGTCAGGAAAGCAGAAGGTCATAACAAATAATCAACAATGCCTAGTCTTGGGTGTGAGCTCCTTGATCGTCAACACCCTGGAACTAGTCTGAGAATAACTAGATGGTAAGCTAATTCCTAGTCTGAGGTGTGAGGTCCCTGATCATCAACACCTAGGAACTGGTCTAGATAATAACACAGGGCACTGGGCATGCGGCAGTTTCTCCGCGCTCCGTCAGGCTAGTGGATGCAGGTCCATGCGCGCAAGCTGTCATGTTGAACGCGGAATCAGCCGCCTTACTCTGAATACTTGCGGCGGCTTTTCCGCGTTTTCTCACATTTTCTTAAGTGTTGACTGATCTTCTGGCAGTTTAGGGAACACAAACACAGGTGTAAATGCACTATTTTTTGTGCACATTTTTTAATGAATTAATGCACATTTTTTCTAGTGCTTTTGTTTACCACCTTTCATACACATGTTATGAGTAAAAATGCTTCCTGTTTCCTGTGAACACAAGGCTGCGCATAGTGAGAACTCTATAATGGATGTCAGTGGCAAGTGATTTGCTAGCTGCGTGCACTTAAAGTGGACCTGAATCTTTGCACAGGACAAAAGGAAAACAGAGAAAAATGCACCCTGTGTGTATTTAGAGAGTTTAGCCTGCCTAATCCCCCCTCATTTGTGTCTAATCACAATTTGTAATCTGATCTCTCCCCTGTGTCACATGGGTGCCACGGCAGAGACGGCAAATAAGGTCATTAGAAATCACTGGATGTTAACAATATGTCTGCTTCCATGAATCAGGAAGTAGAAACAGTGCAGATTTATTTTAGGATTTGTATCAGCTGTAATCATGGAATGTTTTTTGTTTAAAGGTTATTATGCTGTTGTGTATCTTTTAGAGTGGAGAGGGCTTCTGAGTTCAGGTCTACTTTAACAACTAAAACAAGTACCAAGTCTCCAATTGTAATACTAACAAGGTGGGTCAAGTTTGCTCCAGGGAATAAGCTCAATAAATTCGAGGCATTTATAGGAGTTAAAATGTTCATGCGTAAATTATGTCTCAAAAAACATTTCCTGAAAAAAGCTAAGAATGCAACAGCAGCAGCCTATGAGGACTGTGGAAAGAATTTTATAATTAATCTGATAATCTTTATATATATTCTGTATATCCTGTGTAACCTATGTGACTATATAGTCCACATGCACAAGATTAGATTATTGTGTTAGAGTGACACTTTAAGTAATAGGATTATTGTTAACCAAGGAGTTATCACGATACCATTGAATATATGTTATATATGTTTTTGAACCATATACTGTGTAGTCTCCTTTGTCCTTCACAGTGAAATTCCAGAACAACCTCCAAAACCTCCCCCCAGTGTTATTCTGTGCCAGGCGCAGAATGAGCAGGTTGAAGGGGCCAGTCTAAACCAGTTTCCTGAAGGTGAGAGAAACAAAACAGGAAACTGGTGAACAGAAGATTTCTTGTTCCTGTTGACTTCTAAATTATTTATGAAGGACACAGAGGAGGACCGGACACACCCAGAAGGAGAAACTGGACATTGCTCATTGGACTTATGGGATTACAGACTGTTTGGAGGGAGGAATATATTAGCATGTTAACTGGGGTATAAAGATTTACCGAGAAAGGAAGTCTCTACCCTTTTGTGACTAGCCGGGCTGCAGCTAGCCTGTTTCTCCTTTAATAAATGCTGGTATATAAAAGGGTCCTCAGCTAAGTGAATAAAGATTTCTAAGGTTTTGGCAACTGAACGAGGAATGTCTCATGAGTAAGTTTATTTTCTTTTAACATCTGGTCTTCATCGAACCGGAAAACCTATAGTCACAGAGAGGTGAGTCCTAGGAGCGCGTTTGCGACTGGCGAATCTGATAGTAAGCTGGTGAAAGCCCACCGGGATTATATTTCCTTTAAACAGGTGGCCAAATGCAAGATCTAGATCTCACGTCTTTGTGACATACGGTTTATTTCGAACCGTGAGACTTCTTCAGCCAAGGTCGGTGAAATCGCCTGCTTAGGATTCTAAAACAAACTTCTCGGGTGTCCTGAAAGCTTCTTAAATTGTAAGTACTACTTTTTGTTTCTGTAACTTCTCATACACAGGGCTGCGCAAAATTAGAGTATAGGTTTTGATGTGTTGTTATATTGTTTTGTATGACACAATCTGTGGTCAGTTTCCTAAGCTACTGTGTGCCTCAGCGGAATTGTACGTTTTTGTAATAGAACACAGCCGCGTAACAGGCAGTAATATCGGAGTGGATCTAGATCACAGATTGTTTCTGTACTTCAGTCGAGATTAGCCCACACAGAGGTTCATCACGTTGAGTGTTGTCCAGGTCTCAGCTGCAGCCCTCGAGGTGCCTTGGCAGGAATGTTTCCATCTTAGTGCAGGCACTCTGCCTCAGCGGGAATTGTAAGATCTTTGCGCTGTAATTGCAGGAATTGTTACATCTTTGTGCATAGAAGGCAGTATATTCCGGGAGGGGACCGCGGGACATTGTAAATCCAACAATAAGTGAGTGAACGGGATTGAAACAGCAGGAAGTGTTACATCATAGTGCTGTATATAGATCAATGGGGCAAGGTGCAAGCAAAGTTATGGCCATTAATGATGTATGTGTTATGCGCAGGAAAAAGTAAAAACAAATTGGGTAAAATATCGCAGCCTGTGGGGAATAAATATAGGGTTTTAGGGTATCTGCATTTTGACAGCTGTAAAGAAACTTGTTTCTCAAATTAAAGGAGATGTTCAGGGTAATGTGATTTTCGAAAAGTAATATTGTTTAACAGAAGCTCAAAGATGGCTACTAGAGGTATAAATGAGGAGGGGCCAAGTACGGAGAACAAAGATTTGGAGGAGGTGCCATCTACTGTATGTCAGGTTCTTCAGAACCCTCCCCAAAACCAGCCCCTCCCACGAAAGGTGGATGGGACCTCCCAGACATATGAGGCGGAATATGGTATTAATGTATCAGACATAGATGAGCTACTGGGTAAAGTGATGAAGGTTTTTAGCAAATATAGAGGTATAGCTCCCCCTGCTGCTGAAACAACAGATTCCCCTTATGAACGGTGTAGGATTGCTGTACGTGAGGTTTTGACTGAAGGATTGTGCAAGTGTGTCACACAATATGTTGTGGATCATAGAGTCTGCAGACCGAGTGATTTTCTAAAAAGCATCTAGCACCCTGTATGTGGGATTAAGGAAAAGAAAGGGAAGAAAGTTGCTACAAATGTTTATGGTTGCAGTGATGAGAATGGTTGTTATGTGAATGATAATGGGCATTTCACACGCCCACGAAAGCGCAGATCTAAGGATTTTGAAGGTCGCAGGGAATGCGGAGCATGCTTTGAATGTGGGTTGAAAGGTCACCTGGCCCGGCAATGCCCCCAGAGGGCCCGAGGGGCCGCAGTGACAAAGTATGGTTAAGGGTACTAATTCTGCCCTAGTTGAAGGCAAATGAGGAAGTGAATTTATTGATGAAAATAGAATGTTACGTTGTGGTGTGTAAAATGTGAAGCTGGGAATTCTGAGCTCTGAAATCTAAATCACCAGAGCTCCCCTGGAAGTATCCAGCAGAGGGGGGGGGGGAGGAGGAGGGGGGCTACAGGGGAAAATCCACAAGTTATGAGCTGCTGTCTGTCTGTTTGTTGTTCGTGGAGTTTGTACAGCATACAAATGTCTGTACAAGTTTTATACTCTGTTTGTCCGATGCTCGTCTGAAGATTGAAAATTTAAAAGTGATTTTAACTGTTGCAGTTGTCTGTTTGTGAATGCTATTTGGGATGTGTTTGTACTGTTGAATTCTGTGGAATTTGAGTGGAGTTTCTGCCTGGGATCTGTGAGAAGGTATGAATCCCAGCTAGCAGCCTAGATGTGTGTATGTGTGTTGAAGCGGAACAGGGTGATTTGAGAGAATGCATGTCGCAAGATGAAAGGTTTGTTTGAAAAAGAAGTTAATGTATATATTTTGTGAAACCCAGAATGCGGGATAAATAAAAAAATAAAAGAAAAAGAGAAACCCCGCAGATATTACTTTCAATTATAAGAATAAAATATGATGATTTTTGTTTTTTGCTTCTGGGAACAATTGATTGCTGCATTGCTGTAGTATGTGGGTCATTGTCATCGATTGATTGGCCGTTTTGATTGACACCTGATTAAATTTTTTTTTTTTATAATTCATGGATATGTTAGAAGGAGTTCAGTAAAATGACTTTGATAGAAATATTTTGACTACAAAGCCTTGTCTGACGGCGACTGCAGAAAGGGATACATGATTGTAGTTCTCTGCCAAGAGCCCACCCCACCTCCACCTAGCCCACCCCACCTCCACCTGCCCCACCCCACCTCCACCAGCCCAATCCCTCCAGATCCATCCATCCATCCCCCCCCCCCCCCCGCCTATGCTGCACAGCCAGTTTGCTTGGGCACTTACGTCTTCATTGTCCAAAAAAGCTGCACCACCCTAGCCCCTGTACTTTTGTTTTCTGTGTTGTTTATTGACCAGAGGATGTTTCTCCCGTCCGCATCTGCGCGCAGTGACTTGTCCGCAAGGCAATTAATAAATCTTTGTGGATCAGTTCTATGTGCATAGGAGGGAATACACCAATGATTGTCCTGGTCTTACAGTAGTGAGCTGAAGAACATCGTGGAATAGATAAGCTTCTTTCTGCGTCTCTGCTCAAGCTGTGGGTTTATTATTTACCCTGTTATATGGGATTTTGTCCCCCATTGTTTTCACGAACACTGTGTACGCTTTCCCATCATGCATACGTTTGCGGCTTAGTGGCGTCCGCAGGGTTAGGTGTCAGCAACTGAGGAGCCCACCTGTCCCACAGACCATGGATGTTCTCCGGGCTCCCACGACACTGGCCATTCACATGTGTGCAACATCCCAGTCCCCTCACCATCTCCCGTGGCAACGACTTGGCAGTCCTGACATATGCAACTACAACTCCCTCTGCTGACTTACAGTCTAAGACTTTACCTACAGGTCGCTCTGTACACTGCTGACCTACTAACCTTCCTTTGACTGATTTGTCTGATTTATTTGTGGTGATGACACATGAGTTTTAAATGTGTCAGCAGGAGGGATAATAGTGGCTAAATTAGAATAAAACCATATGGGAATATCTAAACCATTGCAAGAGGGCGCACATGGGCCCTCCGAATCCAGATTAATTAAAAGATTCAGAACCACAGCTTGCTACGAACACTCACACGAAGCTTCGGTGGCTTTTGAAACAAAAAGAAATGTTGTTTGAATCTTGCTTAAGAAGAACGCTTAGCGGTCATTTTCTTTTAAAACAGTAGCCAGATCCAATCTGTTCTTGATAGTTAGCACCATGGGGTAAAGAGGGGTGGAAATTTGAGATCCTGAGGCGACGGGAACATTTGCTTGAGCCTCAGTGCGACCACGATCTCAAAGGCTGTGGGAAGATATTAGAGGATTCTTCCTAAGGCACAGGTGTAGTTCTTTATCTTGAACCATGGTGAAAAGGAGATAAAAAAGGGGGAACAGATACCTAAAAAGGCTACATAGGGGAAGTTGGGTTAAAGCCATAGCATTTTTTTTAAAGAAAAAGAAGAGCCCTGGAATGACAATGACAATGACTAAACGACCCCCATTGAACAGCAATGACAGGATAGACAAAGAGACTACTGACCCATCCCCACCGGACAGTATTAACAAGATGAACGTGATTAGTAATAAAGTTCAGGTGACCGGTGAAATTTTTAATTTTTGGATTATTTTGGCAATTTTTACTGCAAATCAAATGAATGTGTCTGACTGTATTGTGTGTGCAGCGGCTAGACCGCAGATTGCTCTGGTACCAGTAGTGGCGAGTGGGTCTGAACTAGAATGTATGATACAAAGTATGATAAGTGTGAATCAACCACTGAACTGTACCACAGAGAGAGTCCGTATGAAGGTACCAGGCACGCCACAGCGTGCATTCGCTACAGCCAGCAATCTTACGTGCTATAATAGATCTGCCCCCAGTAACCATCCGATGATCAAGTATTGTGGAGAAATAGTGGAAATAACCAACGATAAAGGGTTGAGCCTAGGAACAAAATGGCAGTTAGAAGATACTTGGTGGACTTGTGAACCCAACAAAGCAGAATCATCATTGCCACCAGAATGGAAAGGGTTGTGTGCCCCTGTCTGGATGATAGAACATGTCACTATATTGCCCTATGAGTCCTTTAAAATTTTGGTGGATAAAAAGGTACACCGGAGTAAAAGGGAGGCACCAAAAGGGAGTTTCATTAACAGCACTGCAGAATAGAATTGCATTAGATATGCTGTTGGCAGAGAAGGGGGGTGTATGTGAATTTTTTGGGGAACAATGTTGTACCTATATTCCAGATAATACATCCCCTGATGGAAAAGTGACAGTGGCTCTTCAGCAGTTAAAAGACCTATCCGAAGAGCTGAAACGAAACTCAGGTGTTTCAAACCCAATAACAGACTGGTTACAGAACTGGTTTGGAAGCTGGACTTCATTTTTTCAGAGTTTTGGTATCGCATTCCTAACTGTTCTTATGGTTCTGTTCCTACTAGCCTGCTGTATTTTTCCAATGCTGAGAACATTTTTTGCAAGGTTGATAGATAAGCATATGAGTATTACTATGTATGCAGCCTTAGCACAGCATGATGAAGAAGCATACGGTGATTTGGGAGGAGATTATGATGGTATGCTGGAGGGAGATGGCCAGGCCAACGTGTGAGGCAATAATTCCAGCTCACGGCCAGAGCCTGATTTTTGTTTTTGAGCATTTCACTTCTATGCCTTGACTTGCTGTAGTGCATACCCATTTGCAGCAAAGGGGAGTAGAAGGCTGTGTTTGCTTGAACCTCTGACCCCTGTAGTGGAGACACATTTGCAGATACCTGAGGCTTAAGTAAGCATAAGCATAGAAATGTGAATGTAAATATTCTTTTTTTTTTATAACATATATATAATCAAGCCACAACCCACAGTATTAATTATAAACAGGAGGGAAATGTGGAAAGAATTTTATAATTAATCTGATAATCTTTATATATATTCTGTATATCCTGTGTAACCTATGTGACTATATAGTCCACATGCACAAGATTAGATTATTGTGTTAGAGTGACACTTTAAGTAATAGGATTATTGTTAACCAAGGAGTTATCACGATACCATTGAATATATGTTATATATGTTTTTGAACCATATACTGTGTAGTCTCCTTTGTCCTTCACAGTGAAATTCCAGAACAACCTCCAAAACCTCCCCCCAGTGTTATTCTGTGCCAGGCGCAGAATGAGCAGGTTGAAGGGGCCAGTCTAAACCAGTTTCCTGAAGGTGAGAGAAACAAAACAGGAAACTGGTGAACAGAAGATTTCTTGTTCCTGTTGACTTCTAAATTATTTATGAAGGACACAGAGGAGGACCAGACACACCCAGAAGGAGAAACTGGACATTGCTCATTGGACTTATGGGATTACAGACTGTTTGGAGGGAGGAATATATTAGCATGTTAACTGGGGTATAAAGATTTACCGAGAAAGGAAGTCTCTACCCTTTTGTGACTAGCCGGGCTGCAGCTAGCCTGTTTCTCCTTTAATAAATGCTGGTATATAAAAGGGTCCTCAGCTGAGTGAATAAAGATTTCTAAGGTTTTGGCAACTGAACGAGGAATGTCTCATGAGTAAGTTTATTTTCTTTTAACAGGACACAGAACAAGAAATCTATATTGACTGAAAAATCCATCACATTTTCACCCTGTCGAGGAAATGAGTAAGGCGATGAACGTTTTCGAATCTTTGATATTAAGAGATATAAAAAAAATTGAACACCAGATATACAGTGGGTTGCAAAAGTATTCGGCCCCCTTGAAGTTTTCCACATTTTGTCACATTACTGCCACAAAAATAAATCTATTTTATTGGAATTCCACGTAAAAGACCAATACAAAGTGGTGTACACGTGAGAAGTTGATCGAAAATCATACATGATTCCAAACATTTTTTACAAATAAATAACTGCAAAGTGGGGTGTGCGTAATTATTCAGCCACCTGAGTCAATACTTTGTAGAACCACCTTTTGCTGCAATTACAGCTGCCAGTCTTTTAGGGTATGTCTTTACTAGCTTTGCACATCTAGAGACTGAAATCCTTGCCCATTCTTCTTTGCAAAACAGCTCCAGCTCAGTCAGATTAGATGGACAGCGTTTGTGAACAGCAGTTTTCAGATCTTGCCACAGATTCTCGATTGGATTTAGATCTGGACTTTGACTGGGCCATTCTAACACATAGATATGTTTTGTTTTAAACCATTCCATTGTTGCCCTGGCTTTATGTTTAGGGTCGTTGTCCTGCTGGAAGGTGAACCTTCTTCCCAGTCTCAAGTCTTTTGCAGTCTCCAAGAGGTTTTCTTCCAAGTTTGACCTGTATTTGGCTCCATCCATCTTCCCATCAACTCTGACCAGCTTCCCTGTCCCTGCTGAAGAGATGCACCCCCCCCGAGCATGATGCTGCCACCGCCATATTTGACAGTGGGGATGATGTGTTCAGAGTGATGTGCAGTGTTAGTTTTTCGCCACACATAGCATTTTGCATTTTGGCCAAAAAGTTCCATTTTGGTCTCATCTGACCAGAGCACCTTCTTCCACATGGTTACTGTGTCCCCCACATGGCTTGTGGCAAACTGCAAACGGGACTTCTTATGCTTCTGTTAACAATGCCTTTCTTCTTGCCCCTCTTCCATAAAGGCCAACTTTGTACAGTGCATGACTAATAGTTGTCCTATGGACAGAGTCTCCCACCTGAGCTGTAGATCTCTGCAGCTTGTCCAGAGTCACCATGGGCCTCTTGACTGCATTTCTGATCAGCGCTCTCCTTGTTCGGCCTGTGAGTTTAGGTGGATGGCCTTGTCTTGGTAGGTTTACAGTTGTGCCATACTCCTTTCATTTATGAATGATCGCCCAAACAGTGCTCCGTGGGATGTTCAAGGCTTTGGAAATCTTTTTGTAGCCTAAGCCTGCTTTAAATTTCTCAATAACTTGATCCCTGACCTGTCTTGTGTGTTCTTTGGACTTCACGGTTTTGTTGCTCCCAATATTCTCTCAGACAACCTCTGAGGCCGTCACAGAGCAGCTGTATTTGTACTGACATTAGATTACACACAGGTGCACTCTATTTAGTCATTAGCACTCATCAGGCAATGTCTATAGGCAACTGACTGCACTCAGATCAAAGGGGGCCAAATAATTATGCACACACCACTTTGCAGTTATTTATTTGTAAAAAATGTTTGGAATCATGTATGATTTTCGTTCCACTTCTCATGTGTACACCACTTTGTGTTGGTCTTTCATGTGGAATTCCAATAAAATTGATTCATGTTTGTGGCAGTAATGTGAAAAAATTTGGAAAACTTCAAGGGGGCCGAATACTTTTGCAACCCACTGTGTGTGTATATATATATATATATTATTTTGTTTAATTTTTATATTTCTTACATTTGATTGATTTTTCCTACTGCAGTGGGATAGTGGGAGTGATTGGTGCGTGTTTGTGTGACTACAGACCAGTTGATACCTAATTTCAGGCTACTATATACCTGCATTTTATTGTACTGTATAGATTAATTGAATAAAGTAGTAATTAAACTATTTATCTAGCGCTGACCCAGTATTAATTTTCTATGTATTAAGTCTCAGTTGAACGAGTGACTGGATAGTGTAATAGTTAAGGGCTCTGCCTCTGACACAGGAGACCTGGGTTCAAATCTCGGCTCTGCCTGTTCAGTAAGCCAGCTCCTATTTCATTAAGGAGTTTCTTGGGCAAGTCTCCTTAAAGAGAATCTGTATTGTTAAAATCGCACAAAAGTAAACATACCAGTGCGTTAGGGGACATCTCCTATTACCCTCTGTCACAATTTCGCCGCTCCTCGCCGCATTAAAAGTGGTTAAAAACAGTTTTAAAAAGTTTGTTTATAAACAAACAAAATGGCCACCAAAACAGGAAGTAGATTGATGTACAGTATGTCCACACATAGAAAATACATCCATACACAAGCAGGCTGTATACACCCTTCCTTTTGAATCTCAAGAGATCATTTGTGTGTTTCTTTCCCCCTGCAGCTATCTTCCACTGAAGTGTCAGGCTGTTTCTTCCTGCAGAGTGCAGACAGCTGTGCCTGTATGTAATTCCTCAGTATGTGAAAGCCCAGCCAGCTCAGAGGAGGATTTATCCAGCTTGTAAAAGATAATAGAACAGAGAGAAGCTGCAACAATCTAAATATCACACAGGCAGTGTGCAGAGAGGGGCCTGGATGGGGGAGTTCATAGCAGAACCACAACACTGAAGAACTTGGCAGCCTTCCAGACACAGGCCTGACAAGTCTGACAAGAGAGAGATAAGTTGATTTATTACAGAGATGGTGATAGTAGAACGTGCTGCAGTAAGCCAGAACACATTAGAATAGCTTTTGGAACTTGTAGGATGATAAAAAACAGGATGCAATTTTTGTTACGGAGTCTCTTTAACACTGCTACTGCCCACTGAGTGCGCTCTAGTGGCTGCCTAGCAAGTGCTTTGAGTCCGACAGGAGAAAGGCGCTATACAAATACTGTAATTATAATTATTAACGACACAATTAATTAACATCATATTCATTGTTATTTCAATTTCTCTATAATAACACTGAGCCTCACAGCAATTCTCAGTTCACTGTCTGTGCAGTAGACACTTTGACTTTTTTCATTGGATCAAACCTGAAGAAATAGGTGAACTCTAATGACTTTACACATTGCTTTAGTTTAACACGTAGATGTCACAAAGTGTGCCCCTTTTGAACACAGGAGGGATCCTAAGTTTAATATTTCTCTCCACATATCAGACATTTGCCACTGCCCTACTTAGTTTTATGATTTCCTGCTGCTTCGCTTTCCTATTTCCTGCTGTCAGTCTTCCCCAGTTACTTTTGTAAGACTGCTGTTCTTTTTGTAGCCAACGTATTTAGCAAAATCAACAGAACTTCTGCTGGTAAGGGGGTGCTGGTAAGCCTTTGGCTTTTATAATTTTCTTAATTTCTAGAATACTGACTTGAAAATTGATATTTTAATGAATTTGGTTTCACAATGTGTCTTTATTTGTGACTAGTGTGCTCTCTCTCAGTTGTGGGCAGATAATTTCCGTGATCACGGATTAGCCGTGGTTCACGAGCATTTTTTCACTCTTCGCTTTAGAATTCAATGCAGTGATCGAATCCGGATCACAGAAATCGGCCACGGCAATGCTGTGAATATTCGGAACGCATTCACGGTCGTGATCGCGATGGGTAAAGCTGTGATTAGGTCGTGATTAGCTGAAATGGGGGCAAATGACACCCCCTGGGCCAATCAGAGGCCCCCAGCCAGGCCCTAGCAACCAATCATAGGAGGGGAGGCTCTGCCCTCCCCTCCTGTATATGAAGCGGCAGCCATGATGAAAAGCTCTGTCCTTGCTAGCCTGTGACACTGAGAGGATCATCTCCAGGCCATTTGCTGCTTCAGCAAGCACTCTTAACAGTGCTCTTATACTATAGTATATACTTGTATTCAGCTAGCTAGCCAGTGAGTGATTACTTAAAGAGGAACTCCAGTGAAAATAATGTAATAAAACAAGTGCTTCATTTTTACAATAATTATGTATAAATGATTTAGTCAGTGTTTGCCCATTGTAAAATCTTTTAAATCCCTGATTTACATCTGACATTTATTACATGGTGCCATTTTTACTGTTGGCAGGTGATGTACCTGCTACATGCTTTTTTGGCAGTTGGAAACAGCTGTAAACAGCTATTTTCCACAATGCAGAAAGGTTCACAGACAGGAAACTGCCAAGAGTACGTACTCAGAATTTCTTTGTGGGAGGAGTTTCACCACAATATCAGCCATACAGGGCCCCCTGATGGACTGTTTGTGAAACGGAATAGATTTCTCATGTAAAAGGGGGTATCAGCTACTGATTGGGATAAAGTTCAATTCTTGGTCGGAGTTTCTATTTAAGTTAGTTGTAGTCAGTGTAGTTCAGTGAGAAAGTGTACTGATTGCTGTGCTTAGTGCAGGCAGGGTCACTGATTCTATTGCTCTATCAGTGACTGTATATCCTTGTATTTAGCTAGCCAGTGAGTGATTAACTTTAGTTAGCTGTAGTCAGCGGTAGTCAGGGACAGTGTACTGATTGCTGTGCTTAGTGCAGACAGGTTCAACTTCACACTAATTCCACTGCTCTATTACTGTATACTTGATAGCTAGCTAAGCCAGTGATCAACTTCAGTTAGTTGCAGTCACTGCCACTGTTCAGTCACTAAGTTTAGTTGTATGTTCTAGTAGTGCAGGCAGACCGCTGTCCACTAATTTTTGTGCTCTTTATTATTTTACTATATATCACTTGTATTCAGCTCATAGCCAGTGATCAACTTCTGTTAGTTGCAGTCACTGCCACTGGTCAGTCACTAAGTGTAGTCAGTGACATTGTACTCTTCTATTAGTGCAGGCAGACCGCTGTCCACTAATTTTTGTGCTCTTTATTATTTTACTGTATATCACTTGTATTCAGCTAATTAACCAGTGATCAACTTCAGTTCGTTGCAGTCACTGCCACTATTCAGTCACTAAGATTAGTCAGTGAAATTGAACTGTTCTATTAACTGCTTGCCGACCGTGTCACGCACTGCTGGGGCAGCAGTTTGCAGGAGATCGCGCGCAAGGTGCGCGCGCATCTCCTGCTTGGTGGGCAGAGTGGAGCTCCGCCTTCAGTCTCTGAGCGGCGATAGGAAGACTGTTACACAGCAAAACCGCCGTGTATTTACATGTACAGCGCTGCGATCAGCAGCAGTGCTGTACTGGGGACAGCCGTGTGACACGGCTGCCCCCCTGGGACACTGGAGAGCAATCAGCTCTCATAGGCAGAAGCCTATGACAGCCGATCGCCGTGATTGGCCGGCTGGGGGGAGGGAGGGGTTGGAAAAAAAATAATTAAAAAAATAGTAAGAAATATAAAAAAAAAAACAAATAAATATTTATTAAAAAATAAATAAACGCAGAGGGGGCGATCAGACCCCACTAACAGAGAGCTCTGTTGGTGGGGGGAAAAGGGGGGGGGGATCACTTGTGTGCTGTGTTGTACGGCCCTGCAGCTTGGCCTTAAAGCTGCAGTGGCCAATTAAGTAGAAAATAGCATGGTCACTAGGGGGGTTTAACACCATGGTCCTCAAGAGGTTACAGGCAGACCGCTGTACACTAATTTTTGTGCTATTTATTATTTTACTGTATATCACTTGCGTTCAGCTCATAGCCAGTGATCAACTTCAGTTAGTTGCAGTCACTGCCACTGTTCAGTCACTAAGTTTAGTCAGTGACATTGTACTGTACTAGTAGCGTGCAGCCAGTTACTTTGCTGTGCGCATAGTGCAGTCAGACCGCGGGGCTGTCCAGTGATTTTCATGTTCTATTACTGTATTCATTATTTGCGCCGTCTGGGCATTTGTTTTTGTTTCTTGTTCTTTTCTGAAAAATCAATAAAAGCCCCCTGTTATATTTCATCTGTCCCCAGGCCCTCACACGTATTGACTGTAAAAAGCGGCACACTTTCTCCACCTTGAATTCTTGTGCATTGTATACAACATGTCTGGCAGGGGTCGTGGGTGTGGCAGGAGAGGGAGTGCCATTGCCTCCGCCACTTCTGGGACTGGTTCACAGCCAGGGAGAGGGCGCTCAGCTGTAGGGGGTGCAGCAGAGAGGCGCCTATCCGCAGCACAGCCTGGGCCGAGTCAGCCGACAACGGTACCACCCATTTTCAGGAGAAGAGTTCTATTATGATGAAAGTGATGATGATCGGGACTGTCTGTATGTGCCTGAGGCCCCGGAAGACATGTTGTATGTTGTGTTTAACTACTAAAGTCTGTGTTCCTAACGCCAGGGTCCACAGATACTTACAATTTTTGGGCACAATTTTCGTGCTGTGGTGCTATCAATGAGGGGCCATGCCTTTCTGTGCTGCTGCTGAGTCTTTAGTCCTCCTCCTCCTGCTGATATTGTATATAACTACAAAAGTCTATGTTCCCACCACCAGGGTCCACGGATACTTACAATTTTTGGGCACAATTCTCGTGCTGGGTAGAGATGGCCCGAACGGTTCGCCGGTGAACGGTTCCCAGCAAACTTTCGGGGTTCGCGATCGTGGAGAACCGCAAACTTTTCCAGAAGTTCGATTCACCCCATAGTACATCATTAGGGTCAACTTTGACCCTCTACATCACAGTCAGCAGGCACATTGTAGCCAATAAGGCTACACTCCCTCCTGGAGCCCCCCCCCCCCTTCTTATAAAAGGCAGGCATTTTACTCACTCGTGTGCCTGCAGTAATTAGAGAAGGGAGAGCTTCTGCAGACTCTCATAGGGAAAGCTTAGTTAGGCTCTTGTAGGCTTGTTAGCTTGCGCCTTGCTGATTCTTATTGCTAAAAAAAAGCACCCCTCAACAGCTCTTTTGAGAACTAATCTTGTTCTTGTGATCTATTTTTTTTTTTTTTTGGTGTGTGGCCCACTTGCATTATATTTATATACAGTCCTGTCAGTCAGTCGCAGGTGGCCTTTGGCCCCTTAATTCCTACTGTGCCACTGCCAGGCCTAGCACATTCAGTGACTACCTGTGTGTGTGACAGGCAGCTGCAAATTTGTAATCCCAATCACTGCACCTGTTCACTGTTTAGTCCACCTACCTACCTACGTGAGCGCACGCATTGTTAATACCACCAGTCAGTGCACCTGTTCACGGTACGTGTGTGTGTGTGTGTGTGTGACAGGTGCACATTTGTAATACCCAGCAGCACTGCATATACCTACCTACCTGTTGTTCAGTGCACCCACCTACCCATGTGAGCGCACGCAGTGTGCTATTTAATACCACCAGTCACTGTACCTGTTCATGGTACATGTGTATAACAGGTGCACATTTGTAATACCCATTACTGCATATACCTACCTGTTGTTCAGTGCACCCACCTACCTACGTGAGCGTACGCAGTGTAATATACCACTCCGTGCATACCTGTTACCTGCACCTGTGTGACTGCACATTATATTAGTCAAGTCAGTCCATACCTTTCACTTCATCCCCCTCCAATATGGACAAAACTGGTAGAGGCAGAGGCAGATCCAGAGAAAGGCCACCCGGCAGGTCTGTTCAAGGTCGTGCTGATGTGATTTTGTGCGGCCCTGGACCAAAGTACAGTGCTCAGAAGAAGGCACATCCCATCAACTCCCAAGATTGTCAGGACGTGGTTGACTAGAACGCCTCATCTTCTGCAGCCACCAGCGCTACTACTAGCACCACATCCGTTCCATTTGACACTTCGCAAGAGTTATTTGGTGGGGAATTAACTGATTCACAGCAACTACTGTTACAACAAGATGAAGGTGCTAAGCAAGTTACACCACCTCATATGTCTGAGTTAGGCGACACTATAGATGTAAGGTGTGAGGAGGAGGATGATGAAGTACCTGCTGTTGGTGCAGTTTATGAGGTGTCTGAGGCAAGTGAAGCTGGGCAGGATGATTATGATGATGACAATGATACAGATGTCACGTGGGATCCTAAGAGACAAGATGACCAAGGGGACAGTTCAGAGGGGAAGTCAGAGAGGAGTAGACGAGTTCCTGAAAGAAGCAGGGGGAGCTCGTCATCAGAAACAGCTGGTCCATGTATTGCCACCTATGGACAGCCAGCTAACATGACCTTCAATGTCAGCTGCTGAGGCACCATAGTGCCATCACCCCAGGGGGGCTCAGCAGTTTGGACATTTTTTAGTTTGTCTGCCTTAGATCAGAGCAATGCCATCTGTTCTCTCTGCCTCCAAAAATTGAGCCGTGAAAAGGCCAACACCCAGGGACAACTGCCTTATGAAGGCACATGCAGAAAAGGCACAAACTGCATTGGGAAGATCACCAGAGGAAAAGCAGCACACAAAACAAAAGCCACCCAGCCTCTTTCTTCCTTGCAACTTCACAATCACAACCACCCTCGTCCACTCCGCCTCTCACCTTGAGCGGTTTGTTATAAATCACCTTTATGCTTCGACACCAGCAACTTCTTAGAGTTGCACCTCACAGACTGTGAGATAACTTGACTCTCAACACAGCAAGCATTATTGGAGATAGACCGTTCTCAGGCGTCTTCAAAGTACAAGGAGTTTATTCAGTAAACAGATATACAGATACAGTTAGTCACATCTTAGCAAAGCAGATTCTTGCATTGCGTTACAGCTTCGTGATTACCTTCCTGCTGAAGGTAATCAGGTCCTCTTATATCTATACTATGTTACATCATCTAGACTACCTATGTACAGCATACATCATATCAGAACAGAAATGAATTATATAAAGGTTTAAGCCAGCAGGGACAGGTAGCAAGACAGAAAGTGCTACTCCATACTCCGGCTGTGGGTTTTATATGAACCAGAAAGAGTTAAATGTGACATCATCTGAGCCATCTATGATTGGTTCAGATCCCTTGTGATGTCAGGACACACACCTACTCGATTAATATTCTATAAGATATTTGCCCTAGATACAAAGAATTTCCATGTTGAATAAACATGGCTTTGTTTACTGTTCTTGTGGTGTACATGTTGAGGTCAGTGAGACCTGTGGCCTTGTCCATAGAACAGCTTCTTGGTATGTCCTAGTTCTGCTGAAAGGACTGTAGATTTTCTCTCTAAGAGAAAATCTCCTTAAAGGGCAGGTCTGCACCCCAAGCCTTTTTGACTAACTCAGTCCAAATAACTGAGGCCTACTTAAATTATAACACGGTTCCTGCTCCTCTGCCCACAGCAGCAGTCAGGTGTCCGTAAGGGAAATCTTTGAGTGGAAGAAGCCAATTTCTGTCAGTCACCCACTGACAGCTGGCTTGGTAGAATTGTTAGCTCGCCAGCTGTTACCATACCAGCTGGTGGACTCTGAGGCCTTCCGTAAATTTGTGGCCATTGGGACACCGCAGTGGAAGATACCAGGCCACAATTATTTCTCTAAAAAGGCGATACCCAAACTATACCATGAAGTTGAGAGGCAAGTGGTGTCATCTCTGGCACACAGTGTTGGGTCAATGGTCCATCTGACCACGGATGCCTGGTCTGCCAAGCACGGTCAGGGCAGGTACATTACTTACACAGCCCATTGGGTCAACCTGGTGACCACTGACAAGCAGGGACTGAGTACATGGCTGTGCAGCGGACCTACTTGTGACACCTCCATGGCTTGCAGGCAGGCCTGCTGCCACCTCCTCTCCTCCTGCTACATCCTCTTCGCTGTCATCGTCCTCCTCCTTGGCTGAGTGGCAGTTCAACTCTACTGGTGCTGCGATCTCCTCTCCAGCTACACCGCTCCTGCTCCCCAGGGCCTATGCTGCATGCCAGGTACGACGGCGTCATGCCATCTTAGACATGACTTGCCTCAAAGTGGAGAGTCACACTGGAGCAGCTCTCCTGACTGCTCTGAACAAACAGGTGGATCAGTGGCTGACCCCGCACCAACTGGAGATCGGCAACGTGGTGTGTGACAACAGAAGCAATCTCATTTCGGCTTTGAATTTGGGAACGTTGACACATGTACCCTGCATGGCACATGTGCTCAATCTCGTAATTCAGAAATTTGTGTTTAAGTACCCAGGCTTACAAGACATCCTAAAGCAGTCCTGGAAGGTGTGTGGGCATCTTAGGCGGTCTTACATGGCCATGGCACGCTTTGCCGGTATTCAGCGGAGAAACAACTTGTCGGTGAGATGCTTGATCTGCCATAGCCTGACTCGCTGGAATTCGACCCTCCTGATGTTAACCGCCTGCTACAACAGGAGAAAGCTGTCAAACAGTATCTCTACAACTACAGTCAAAGGACACAGTCTGGGGAGATGAAGATGTTCTGGTCAAAGTACTGGACACTGATGCAAAATGCCTGCGGGCTCATGCTGCCGTTTGAGGAGGTGACAAACCTGGTGAGTTGCAGTGAAGGCACCATCAGCGACTTGATCCCATATGCCTTCTTCCTGGAGCGTGCCGTGCTTACAGTGGTGGATCAAGCTGTGGAGGAGCGTGAACAGGAACAGGAGGAAGAGTTGTGGGATCAATTCTCAGCAGAAGCAGATGATTAATCCTCAACACCTACGGCAGCACAGAGGGGGGAGGAGGAGGAGGAAGAGTCAATTGGGGAAGAGGATTTAGATGATGAGGAAGGTGTAATTTTGGAGCAGGAGGATGAGGCGGAAGAACAACCGCGGCAGGTGTCACAGGGGGCTTGTGCTGCTCAACTTTCCTGTGGTATTGTTCATGGCTGGGGGGAGGAGGAGAACTTAGCTGACATCACTGAGGAAGAGTAGTGATGGGCGAACACCTGGATGTTCGGGTTCGGGAAAGTTCGCCGAACATGGCCGAGATGTTCGGCATGTTCGGGCCGAACCCCGAACTTCCCGAACATCCCTATTTTGGGGGCCCTATGGGGTCGCAGGCATAAGGGGGGAGCATGCCCCGATCGCGGGGGGGGTCGGAAATTCCCCCCACCCCCTCCGCTAGCGCTCCCCCCTCTGCCCGCTTCCCCATTCAAAAGTTTCAAGAAGTACCTGTATAGCGGATGGCCTGGCAGTGGGCGGCACTGTGGAGTGAGGAGGAGGAGGAGTCAGGAGAGTGACGAGTTGAGGGAGGCCGGGCAGCGGGCGTGAGGTCAGCGAAAGGGCGGAACTTCCGCCCTTTCTCTGACCTCACGCCCGCTGCCCGGCCTCCCTCAACTCGTCACTCTCCGGACTCCTCCTCCTCCTCACTCCACAGTGCCGCCCACTGCCAGGCCATCCGCTATACAGGTACTTCTTGAAACTTTTGAATGGGGAAGCGGGCAGAGGGGGGAGCGCTAGCGGAGGGGGTGGGGGGAATTTCCGACCCCCCCCGCGATCGGGGCATGCTCCCCCCTTATGCCTGCGACCCCATAGGGGGGCCGTATTGCGGCCTGTTCGGCCGAACAGGGCCCTGTTCGCCCGAACAGGGGCCCTGTTCGGCCCTGTTCGGGGGCATACAGAAGTTCGGGGCGAACCCGAACTTAAAAGGCCGAACACCATGAGGTGTTCGGCCGAACTCGAACATCACCCGAACAGGGTGATGTTCTGCAGAACCCGAACAGTGGCGAACACTGTTCGCCCAACACTAAGGAAGAGCAAGAGGAGATGGATAGTACATCTGCATCCAACTTTGTGCAGATGGCGTCTTTCATGCTGTCCAGCCTGTTGAGGCACCCCCGTATATATAAAAACTCAAGGGGAATTAGCTGTACTGGGTGGCCACGCTACTAGACCCTCGGTATAGGCACAAAATGGTGGAGATGTTTCCAAATCCCCAGAAGGCAGAAAGGATGCAGCACTTGCAGAACAAGCTGGCAACTATGCTTTACAATGCATTTAAGGATGATGATGTCACAGCACAATGCAATAAAGGTGCCACTGCCAGTAATCCTCCTCCTCCCATGTCCACGCAGGCAAGGACAGGAATCTCCAGCGATCTCATGGTGATGTCGGACATGCAGACATTATTTAGTCCAACGCCTCACCTTAGCGCTTCCGGATCCACCCTCCACCAACTCCTGGACCGGCAGGTAGCCGACTACCTGGCCTTAAGTGTGGATGTTGACACTGTGAGCAGCGATGAATCCTTGGACTACTGGGTGCGCAGGCTTGACCTGTGGCCAGAGTTGTTCCAATTTGCCATCCAACTTCTGTCTTGCCCTGCCTCAAGCGTCCTGTCAGAAAGGACCTTCAGCGCAGCTGGAGGCATTGTCACTGAGAAGAGAAGTCAAAAAAGTTTTCAGTACCTCACCTTTAGCAAAATGAATGAGGCATGGATCCCGGAGGGCTACTGCCCGCCCGAAGACTAAGTCAGTGCCCGCACACATTATCTCTGCCTGCACGCCGTGTGACTGCCTGCCCCATGACTAAGTCGGTCCCTACACAGCATCTCTGCCTGCAGGCCGCTTGACTGCCTTCTCCGCCACCACCAACAGGGTCCAGGACTCCAGGCGGATTCCTGAATTTAATGAATGCTAGCAACGGCCGCTATAATAATTTTTTTGGTGCGTGTACATGCCTGCCTAATTTTTCTGGCTGCACTGCAGCTGCAACAACAAAACAAAAGGCATGTACATGTGTCAATTCACCTTCATGATCGTTACCTTGCCGCGGTGAAGGGGCTTGCGTATCACAATGAAGCAATAACCCCAGGCTATATGAGTGTCTCGGGGGTGGCACACAAAAAATAATAAGGTCGTTGCTTCATTGTGGACGGATCAAATTCGATCAGCTGGACAATCACTGTTGTTCTGTCATTGAGATACCTCAGCTTGGTGACCATATGGGCTTGAAAACCACCACGGGCTGCACTCTGGCCATGGTGCGCACCAGTGCAGCACGGCCGTCACAACACAAACAGCTGTTTGCGGTGCGTTCCACAGTGAGTTTGGTGTGTCAGTGTGAAGCAGTACACTAATTACCCTCCCTGATTGATGTATACACATGCAAGATGTTTTAAAGCACTTTAGGCCTCCAATTTAGCATGCGATGTGATTTCTGCCCTTAAAACGCTGCTTTGTGTCAAATCCAGATTTTTCCCCAGGACTTTTGGCGTCTATCCCTCTCATCCATGCAAAAACTCAGATGTTAGACCCCTTGAAACATATTTTCCATCACTTTTGTGGCCAGCATAAATGTTTCTAGTTTTCAAAGTTCACCTCCCCATTGAAGTCGCAAGTTTGCGAACGTTTGAGGAGGTTTGTGAACCTAAAATCAGAGGTTCGGGCCATCTCTAGTGCTGGGGTGCTACCAATGAGGGGCTATGCCTTTCTGTGCTGCTGCTGAGTCCATAGTCCTCCTCCTTGCTGCTGCTGATGTTGTGTTTTACTACTAAAGTCTGTGTACCCACCACCAGGGTCCACGGATGCTACAATTTTCGGGCTGATAAATTATTGTGCTTTGGTGCCACCAGTGAGGTGCCATACTGTTCTTCTGTGCTGCTGCAGAGTGCTGCTTAGTCCTCCTGCTGCCGCCTCTCATTTTGTATTTAACCTCCTTAGCGGTAACTGCCGCGGAGGATTCCTCAGGCTCTGCTGGGCCGGTTTGCATAATTTTTTTTTCAAACACGAGGCTAGCACTTTGCTAGCTGCATGTTTGTTGCGATCGCCGCCGCCCGCCACCGATGCGCCGCTAGCCGCCGCTATACAGACCCCCCCCCCCCCGTATACCCCTTGCGCAGCCTGGCCAATCGCCACTAGGCTGCGCTATGGGGTGGATCGGGATTCCCTGCTACGTCACGACGTCGGCGACGTCGATGACGTCACTCCGTTCGTCGCCATGGCGACGGGGGAAGCCCTCAAGGAAATCCCGTTCAGAACGGGATTTCCTTATGGGTAAGCGGCGCCGGCGGCGATCGGTCAGTACGGGGGGACGCCGCAGGGAGGGGGGAAGCATGTAGCTAGTGCTAGGCTAGCTACATGCTAATAAAAAAAATAGGTGAAAAAAACCCTCCCGCGGCCCCGCAGCCACATATATCATGACAACAGCAGTCTGTGTATCCACCACCAGGGTCCGCAGATGCTACAATATTTGGGTTGATTTATCAGACAACTTTGGTGCCATGTCACTGCTATCGATGCAAGAAAAAAAAAACATTTACAAAAACTTCTCTGGGTGTTTTTGTGCCGTCGCCCACTCATCCTCCTCCAGTGGTCCTATCACTGCCAGGTGCCATTGGGACTCGCAATCACCTCTGCAATTGCTTAAAGTGTATATTCCTGTTTAACTACCTGAAGACTGGGTAACGCCCAAGGGCGTGACCACGGCGGTAGCCCCAGGACCGCCTAACGCCAATTGGCGTCAAGTTCTGGGGGTGCAGTTTGAAGGAGATCGTGCGCAGGCTACGCGTGCATCTCCTGCTCGGGGGCGGAGCCGTCTATTTACATCTATTTACATGTACAGTGTCTAATTACATGTACAGCGCTGCGATCAGCAGCAGCGCTGTACTGGGGACAGCCGTGTGACACGGCTGTCTCCTCCATATGCTGTTAAGTGATCGGCTGTCATAGGCTGAAGCCTATGACAGCTGATCACGCTGATTGGCTGGCGGGGGGAGGGAGTAGGGGAATAGATTTTTTTTTAAAAGCGCATTTTATTAAAAACATTTATTCAAAAAAAAATAAACACAGGGGGGGCCATCAGACCCCACCAGCAGAGAAAAGGGGGGGTTCACTTGTGTGCTGTGTCGTGTGGCCCTGCAGCTTGGCCTTAAAGAGACTCCGTAACAAAAATTGCATCCTGTTTTTTATCATCCTACAAGTTCAAAAAGCTATTCTAATGTGTTCTGGCTTACTGCAGCACTTTCTGCTATCACTGTCTCTGTAATAAATCAATGTATCTTTCCCCTGTCAGACTTGTCGGCCTGTGTCTGGAAGGCTGCCAAGTTCTTCAGTGTTGTGGTTCTGCTATGAACTCCCCCTTCCAGGCCCCTCTATGCACACTGCCTGTGTGTTATTTAGGATTAGAGCAGCTTCTCTCTTCTCTCTTATCTTTTACAAGCTGGATAAATCATCCTCTGAGCTGGCTGGGCTTTCACATACTGAAGAATTACAGACAAGGGCAAAGCTGTTTGCAGGAAGAAACAAGCAGCCTGAAACTTCAGTGCATGAGAACAGGGGGAAAGAAACACACAAATGATCTCTTGAGATTCAAAAGGAAGGCTGTATACAGCCTGCTTGTGTATGGATGTATTTTCTATGTGTGGACATACTGTACATCAACCTACTTCCTGTTTTGGTGGCCATTTTGTTTGTTTATAAAAAAATTTTTAAAACTGTTTTTAACCACTTTTAATGCGGTGAGGAGCGGCGAAATTGTGTCAGAGGGTAATAGGAGATGTCCCCTAACGCACTGGTATGTTTTTGCACTTTTGTGCGATTTTAACAATACAGATTCTCTTTAAAGCTGCAGTGGCCCATTTAGTTAAAATTGGCCTGGTCTTTAGGGGGGTTTAACACTGCGGTCCTCAAGTGGTTAAAACCAATTATTACCAATTAATAGCCCCATTTAAAGTGTTGATTTAACTTTACAATCCATTTTCTCAAAAACTAAATGTTCTTTTTGGTATTTTTATTGTTTAAGTTGTAGCCCCTTATCACCTTTATAATCCATGCAATTTGGGGGATTGTAGCATGTATGGGGGCTTTAACCCTCCTGGCGGTATGAAAAAATCAGTTTTTTTTTAAATCATGTAGCGAGCCCAGGGCTCGCTACATGATAGCCGCTGCTCAGCGGCATCCCCCCGCTCTCTTCGATCGCCTTCGTCGTGACTAGAGATGAGCGTAATGACCTAATTACGATTTCGCGAACATTCGCGTAATTAGTGTAATTACGATTATGGCCGTAAGTACATAATCGTAATGAAGAAGGATTTCGCGAAATTTCGCGTAAGCGTAATTTTCGCGTAATTTTCGTATTACAGTCGTATCATGCCGTAATTTCGCATTAAACGCTACCGTAATTTCGTGTTAAACCGTAACGCTCCGTATAATATAAAAAAGCCGCCGACTTTAAGGGTTAATAGCAAAGCCCCCTTAAATGCTAAGAGCCTCAAATTTGGAGAATATATTAAGGAGATCAGGAGGAATAAGAGGAAAATTTTTTTTTTCAAAAAGACCTTATAGTTTTTGAGAAAATCGATGTTAAAGTTTCAAAGGAAAAATGTAAACATTTAAAAACCCGCCGACTTTAACGGTTAATAGCAAAGCCTGCTTAAAGTTTAGGAACACCAAATTCCCAGGGTATATTAAGGGGATCAGTGGGAATAAGAGGAAACATTTTTTTTTCAAAAAGACCTTATAGTTTTTGAGAAAATCGATTTTTAAGTTTTAAGGGCGAAAATGTCTTTTAAATGCGGAAAATGTCAGTTTTTTTTGCACAGGTAACAATAGTGTATTATTTTCATAGATTCCCCCAAGTGGGAAGAGTTTTACTTATTTCGTTCTGAGTGTGGGAAATATAAAAAAAAAACGACGTGGGGTCCCCCCTCCCAGACCTCTTTAACCCCTTGTTCCCCATGCAGGCTGGGATAGCCAGAATGCGGAGCACCGGCCGCGTGGGGCTCTGCACCCTGACTATACCAGCCCGCATGGTCCATGGATTGGGGGGTCTCGGAAGGGGAGGGGCAGCCAAGCTTTCCCCTCCCCCTCCGAGCCCTTGTCCAATCCAAGGACAAGGGGCTCTTCTCCACCTCCGATGGGCGGTGGAGGTGGAGGCCGCGATTTCCTGGGGGGGAGGTTCATGGTGGAATCTGGGAGTCCCCTTTAAAAAGGGGTCCCCCAGATGCCCACCCCCCCTCCCAGGAGAAATGAGTATTTAAATCAGAAGGAACCCCATTGGTCTGGTAAGGACCAATGGGGCTCCTTGGAGCCCAAATACAAAGATGCTTAGAGAGCTCTGAGCTATAGCTCAGAGCTCTGTCGGGTCCTGCAGCACAGACGCGGCGGCGGCGGCGGCGGCGGTGAGTGACGTCGGGTGCGGCGTAGTTACAATGTAACAAAGTTGTTACATTGTAATAACTTTGTTACATTGTAACTGATAGAACATTTCCGAGGATATTGCGAGGGATCATTTATTTAAAGGGACAGGTAAGTATTAATGGTTAATTAAGAATATTAAAGGACTTTTTTCGTGGTTATGTTTTTTTGTTCAATTAAAATACTTTTTCTAAGTGTCTGTGTGTTTATTTACTTTAACTCTTAAAGGAAATGGGTAAGGGGTACAAGTACCTCTATACTCATTTCTCCTGGGAGGGGGGGTGGGCATCTGGGGGACCCCTTTTTAAAGGGGACTCCCAGATTCCACCATGAACCTCCCCCCCAGGAAATCATGGCCTCCACCTCCACCGCCCATCGGAGGTGGAGAAGAGCCCCTTGTCCTTGGATTGGACAAGGGCTCGGAGGGGGAGGGGAAAGCTTGGCTGCCCCTCCCCTTCCGAGACCCCCCAATCCATGGACCATGCGGGCTGGTATAGTCAGGGTGCGGAGCCCCACGCGGCCGGTGCTCCGCATTCTGGCTATCCCAGCCTGCATGGGGGACAAGGGGTTAAAGAGGTCTGGGAGGGGGGACCCCACGTCGTTTTTTTTTATATTTCCCACACTCAGAACGAAGTAAGTAAAACTCTTCCCACTTGGGGGAATCTATGAAAATAATACACTATTGTTACCTGTGCAAAAAAAACTGACATTTTCCGCATTTAAAAGACATTTTCGCCCTTAAAACTTAAAAATCGATTTTCTCAAAAACTATAAGGTCTTTTTGGAAAAAAAAATTTTCCTCTTATTCCCACTGATCCCCTTAATATACCCTGGGAATTTGGTGTTCCTAAACTTTAAGCAGGCTTTGCTATTAACCGTTAAAGTCGGCGGGTTTTTAAATGTTTACATTTTTCCTTTGAAACTTTAACATCGATTTTCTCAAAAACTATAAGGTCTTTTTGAAAAAAAAAAATTTTCCTCTTATTCCTCCTGATCTCCTTAATATATTCTCCAAATTTGAGGCTCTTAGCATTTAAGGGGGCTTTGCTATTAACCCTTAAAGTCGGCGGCTTTTTTATATTATACGGAGCGTTACGGTTTAACGCGAAATTACGGTAGCGTTTAATGCGAAATTACGGCATGAACGAAACGCGAAATTACGCGTTGAAAATTACGCTTACGGTATTTTCAATTACGATTTTAATGGCAATTACGCTACCGTAATTTCGCATCGTAATCGCACATTTCGCATGCGTAATTTTAGTAATGCGAAATTACTAAAATTTCGGCTCAACTCTAGTCGTGACGTCATTGGGAGTCCCGATCCACCCCTCAGCACTGCCTGGCACTGATTGGCCAGGCAGCGCACGGGGTCTGGGGGGGGGGCGCGTGCCGCAACGGATAGCGGCGATCGGGCGCAGGCCGGCGGCGTTCAGTGTGCTGGCGCAGCTAGTAAAGTGCTAGCTGCGTCCAGCAAAAAAAAAATTAAGAAAATCGGCTCAGCAGGGCTGGAGAAAACCTCCTGCGCGGCTTACCCCGAACTACGTTCGGGGTTACCGCCAGGAAGGTTAGTAATAGCTTAAACGCTATTCCTTGATCACGTCCTTGTTTAGACGTGATTGCCTCATTCCGTGATTGGGGGGTATCCGAGCACCACTGCTCTCTCTACACAGAGATTTTGCAGTTTACTGGACAACAATCTATTGACCAACAGGCTGATGGTCCATCACTGGAGAAAGTGTACAGTTACTCAGGGCTGTCCGCCCCCCCTCCAGCTATTTTTGCTAAATTTAAGTAAGCCAGCAGCGAGCGGGGGAAGCAATTACTCACCCACTTGGTTACTTGCGTTCCACCGCTCGCGTCACTTCCTGCAATGCCGCCCACTGTAATTCAGTACATAAACTTATACAGATAAAGTGAATACAACAGCAGGGCCGGATTTAGGCCAAGGCCGCCTAGGCCATGGCTTAGGGCACCACAGCAGCCCCAAAGCAGCAGGCTAAACTGGTGCAGCATTTGCAAGCTTGCAAGTGCAGCAATGCTGGGAGATCAGGCGAGCGCCTGACTGTGGTACTCTGCTGCCAGCTGCCTGTGCAGCAGCCAACTTACTCTCTGTGCATATTTGTATTGTGACCGCTGGCGGCTATGTACTTGGGCAGCATTGGAGATGGAGAGGAAAAGGAATCTTTTGCACTGGAGATGAGCGGAGAAATGAGTGACACAGATGGCTGCTGTGGTGTGAAGGCGAGCTGGCTACCTATACTGAAAGGAAGGGGGGGAGGGATCAACGGAGTCATAAGGCTACCTATACTAGAGGGAAGGGAGGAGCAGTCATCTGGCTACCTACTGTATACTAGAGGGAAAGAGGGGAGGGATCATCTGGCTAACTAGACTTTGGGGGGGGGGGGGGTGGCTCATCAGGCTACCTATACTAGAGGGAAGGGGGGAGCAGTCATCTGGCTACTTATACTGGAGGGAAGGGGGAGGGTCAACTCGCTATCTATACTGAAGAAGTACGGCTGGTAACAGTGGCCTTGGGCAGTAAAGAGTACAAATCCGGCCCTGTACAACAGTAATTACACACTGTTTCTGTATCTTCTTACTTACTAAGGCAGTCTGTTTACTTCCTAGAATAAAAAGACTGAGATTTATTCCACACAGTAAAGAACTATATTGAGGCAGCTAGTACCAGATTTTCATTTGACATCTACTGTATTCAGGCTGGGAGCACGGGCTGCTCGGTGTTTAACCACTTCACAACTGCGGGGTTTTACCCCTTGAGCACCAGAGCAATTTTCACCTTTCAGCACTCCTTCCATTCATTCATCTATAACTTTATCATTACTTATCGCAATGCAATGAACTATATCTTGTTTTTTTCGCCACCAACTAGGCTTTCTTTAGGTGGGATATTATGCCAAGAATTATTTTATTCTAAATGTGTTTTAATGGGAAAATAGGAAAAAATGTGGGGGAAAAATCATTTTTTTCAGTTTTCGGCCATTATAGCTTTTAAATAATGCATGCTACTGTAATTAAAATCCATGAAATTTGCCCATTTGTCCCGGTTATTACACCATTTAAATTATGTCTCTATCACAATGTTTGGCACCAATATTTTATTTGGAAATAAAGGTGCATTTTTTTCAGTTTTGCGTCCATCCCTAATTAAAAGCCCACAGTTTATAAAGTAACAGTGTTATACCTTCTTGACATAAATATTTAAAGAGTTCAGTCCCTAAGGTAACTATTTATGTATTTTTTTTTAATTGTAATTTTTTTTCTTTTTATTACCAAAAAAAATACAAATTGGGGAGTGTGGGAGGTAATGAGTTAATTTATAATATAAAACCATGTATTTATATATGAAAAATGTTTTTGGGTGTAGTTTTACTATTTGGCCACAAGATGGCCACAGTAATTTTTTGTTCATGCGGCCTGTAAGCGTAGGAAGTATGCTTAAAGGAAGTGTTATGAAGCTGGGAAGCGTTTTTTTTTTTTCCACAATGATCGCGCTGCTTCTCATAGAAGCAGCCGATCATTGCTGGGGGGCTTAGATCAACAAACGGGAACGTTTTTTCCCGTTCATTGATCTCCGGGCGAGCAGACGGCGGCGTACACGAGCGCGGTAGGGCGTGTACGAGCAAGCGGGAGCACGGACAGCGGTGGTAGGTGCGTGTATCTATGCCCCTGGTGGGGAAAGGGTGTTAAAAGAGGCTTAGATACACGCACCGCTGGTGGTAAAGTGGTTAAGAGCCGGTTCACACTTGTCTAAAACATCTATCAATGAGATACATTTTTAAAGCTCTGTAGAAATGCTGGAAGTGGATCCTGTGTTAAAAATAGGACGTGCTCGCACTCGGGCAGAAACACGGATCACACACGGATCCGTGCTGCATGGAAAGAAAACGCCACGGAGAGTCTGGATTTTACTCTTTTTCCCTGACTGGATGGGAAAACGTGTCCAATGCAAGCCTATAAAAACAGACACTGTCCGCTCTCACTAGGCTAGTCACCACATCTGCGTTGCCCATTTTGGCTGCATCCCATCGCTGTCGTGGCGTCATACTCACGCGTCCCGCCATTCATCACCGCCGCTCAGCTCATTCTGAAGAGCCCCGAGGCCGACATAAGCATGAGGATTCTCCATGGGGCTGCAATAGACCAATGGAAATCCTCAGCAACAGAGAGAATTCTCATTAGTTCATGTTGAACCAATGAAAATTCTCCCTGTTGCTAGGCAGAATTGGCCTGTTGCAGCCTATGGAGAGCCATGCTTCTGCTGGCCTCCAGTCTGTGGAAGGGACTTGAGCGGTGGTGGCGAGACTGGTGAGTGGCGATGCGTACGTACCAATGCAATCAACATGCGGATGCGGAACGTGCCCTACCATTCAGGTATTTTTGGTGCGTTTGCTTTTTTTTTTTTTTTTTTTTCCCCTTTATCAATGGAGTAAAATACAGTATTATATAAAAAAAACTGCACCAAAAGTGCATGTAAAAACACAGTCCTTTGCATCTCCAAGAAGATACATTATGTGCGTTTTGCATACAATTTTGCATAATTATGCAGCAAGTTGTAGGTTTTGAAAAATGCACACTGTAAAACACACTTATGCTTTTTGCACGTGCCCCATAGACTTTCATTCCTGTATATTGGTATATAATCCTGCTCCCCAACTGATGTTTAGCATAGATTATTTTGTAACTGGGCCTTTTACCCCAAGGCACTATGGGAGATCAGGTGATGTTCCTGAGGGGATCACTGAAGGGGAAGAACATTCCACAGTGCTTCACCTTGCCGGCAGTAAAGATGCTAGCATCTGTGATAAATGTAAAAATGTAAATGAAGAAGTAAACATTGATTAGAGAATCTGTAAATGGATGTTGTAAAAATAAGTAATTTAATTAATTAAGTTATATAGAGTCAAGGTTCTCTTTCAAGCATACCTGAATTAATTAAAATAAATAAATAAAACAAATTACTTACCTGAGTAGAGGGATAGTCCAAAGGCTTCCCCAATCTTCTTACACCACTCTTTACTAGAACTGGGTCCCTAGCAATTGTTGAATATGTTTCTCATGGGCACGCTCCCATCCACAATTTTTCCTCCATCATGCACAAGTGTCTATGTGCTATTGCACAGGCTCAGAATATACTCACTCATGCGCACTACGGTGGGGTCCAGGACAGCAACTGTAAAGGTCAAGGAGGATCTGGGAAGCCTCTGCTACTACTACTTAGGTAACTATTCAAATCTTACCTCTGATCACAGGTTTGCTTTAAAGTGGATCTACATATGCAATGTTTACAAATCAAGTGTAGATCTGCAGCTATGGGGTGCAAAACATGAATGAGGGGAGCTTCTGCTCAAGGAAGCTGTAGATGAGAGAGTTGAGGTTATTGTACATGGATTTTAGGCTGCACATGAAATGGTAGGGCAGCTGCAGCACATGTTATAGGTGGTTGCTATATACTAAAGGAGCTCAGTGCATGGAACAGAAGTATGGAAATAGCAAAAATCTGGGCTATGATAATGGCCTGTGTTAGGCTTGGTTCCCACTTGTAAAGAAAATGAACTCATATAGTACATTTTTGCATCGCAGCACCGGACATGGAAATGGATCTAATCTTAAAGAGAATCTGTACTCTGAAATTCTTACAATAAAAAGCATACCATTCTATTCATTATGTGCTCCTGGTCCCCTCTGTGCTGTTTCTGCCATTCTCTGCTGCAAACCTGGCTTGTAATTGCCAGTTTTAGGCAGTGTTTACAAACAAACTAACCAGCTTCTAATAGGCTCAGCTAAGCAGAGTGTGTTAGTCACACAGAGCCTGCAGGGGGTGTGTACAGCTTCTAGCTAATCACAAGCAGCCCTGCACATTCCAGTCTGACTGCCTCAGCCTGACTGTGCCGACTATAGAGAGAAGATTAGATCATATAACAGAGATAACACAGCTACTGTGCAATTAGGAAAAGCTGCAGTAAGCCAGACCACATTAGAAAAGGCATAGGAACTTATAGCATAGAAGAAATAAAGATAAACAATTTGTTACAGAGTCTCTTTAAAAATAGCTTGTGCTTCCACTAACTATTTTTAACAGATCAGTTTGTTGTGTTGCAGTGAATACAACGCAAAGTCCCGACCTACTGCATTTTACCAGAGAGCCGAGCGGATGCGTTTTCTATAAAGATCTATGCTGGAAACTATGAAAAAAAGGGAAAGGAGCAGAACTGGTCCACTCCGCTCTGGAGTCACAAGTGGGAACTGAGCTATGCACAATTAACAGAATCTCCAGAGGGAACATTAATAGCAAGTGTGTGAGAGATCTATGGTAAGTGTGCTACTGCTCATACACAGCCTCATTGTGGGAGCATATTGTAGTGTGTGTGTGAAGAGGTTGGGGGAAAGCAGAGCAGGATCATCCACCAGGCAACCTAGGCAGGGGCTTGAGGCCTAGTGGGTGTCAAGGGGCCTACCTGGCACCTTCTCTGACCTCTTTCCACTTCAGCTTACCAAAAGGACCACAAATAATTAGTATAATTGAAGAAGATGTGTTTCCGCACAATATCCCTTGAATAATATAGGGCTTTAACCACTTGCCGACCGCACACTCAGACCGTGCGGCGGCAAAGTGGTAGCTGGAGGACCAGCGACGCACATCTGCGTCGCCAGGTGCCTCCCTAATTAATCAGGAAAGGCCGCTCGCGCGAGCGGACGTTTCCTGTTAGATCACGGAGTGGGTCTCCGTGAATAGCCTGCAGGCCGCTGATCGCAGCTCGCAGACTAAATGTAAACGCAGGAGACTTTTGTCTCCTTTGTTTACATTGAACGGCGCTGCTGCTACAGCAGCGCCGTAAGGCAGGTCGGCGATCCCCGGCCAATCAGCGGCCAGGGATCGCCGCCATGTGACAGATGACAGCCTGTCACAGACTGCACAGGACGGATAGCGTCCTGTGCAGCCCAGATCACCAGGGGTGAGAGGCAGGGGGGGGGGGGATTTTGCCACGGAGGGGGGCTTTAAGGTGCCCCCCCCCCCCCCACAACACCCAGGCAGGCAGGAGCGATCAGACCCCCCCTGCACATCATCACCATAGGGGGAAAAAAAGGGGGGGGGATCTGAACGCTCTTCCTGCAACCTGATCTGTCCTGGGGGCTGCAGAGCCCACCCAGCACAGATCATAAAAACACACGCTGGTCCTTAAGGGGGGGGTAAAGGCTGGGTCTTCAAGTGGTTAATAAATCACATAAAAAAACCAGCAACAACGTGTAGTTAACATATTTCAGATGCACAATGGTATAAACAGGAACTAGCGTCAGACACTAGAGCAAGGAACATCCTTTGTGGAACACAAGGAAGGTATGTATATGTGCTGCCGCCTGCGTACACACTTATTGAAGCTGGAGGGGAGCACAGAGGGGAGAGCCCGAGGTGAGGGAGGGGGGGGGGGACCATCTCCCCTCCCCGTTGATGTGTGGCGGCCATGGCTTTCACCTCATGCTGCGACCCGTTCAGCCCCCCAAAACGGCCCTGAGCGGGCCCCAGAGGGGGCCCATCAGAATCTCTGCAGGGGGACCCAGTGGCTCCTAGTTATGCCCCTGTATCCTAATAAATACTAGTGCATGTCTTTCTGGGATAGGTAGCAGTATCACCTAACCAGTGTAAGCACAAAACAATAATTGTCTCCAATAAATGTGTCAGAGATTTTGCTATACAGACTGGCTCAGTTTTCTTCCGGCTAATCTGTTTTAGCAGAGTGAGATCAGAGCAGAAGCTATGAGCAGAGCCAGTGCCTGAGAAAATTGGCAAACGCAACTTGAAAGGTTTGATGCGGAGCATGTGGGATGTCCCTGGGAGCAGAGAGCCTACATGCCTCCAGTAGCAATTACCCATTAATAGTATAGGAAGCATGGCCAAATTCTCTGCTCATAAACATACCATACTGAGAATACATTGCTTACCTATGCACTTTTTGTATATTATTATTTATTACCATCATCATCAAGTGCTACACCATGTTGTTAGAGAAAGAATACAACTACTCAACGTGTTTATAATTAAAGGTTTTATTTTTGAAATAACAATAGTCCCATTGTTTTTATTAAATAAGCAGCAGAATTCCAGGAGCAGAAGCCCTGGAGACACTTGTGCAGATATAGTAGTTAAAACACACACAAAAAACTTCAACCACATCAAAATACCCTGTAGTAGCCTGCAATACAGCATTTATCCAATGCTACTAAAGCACAACCTACCACGCAACAAGTCAAAGTTATGTACAATCAATTAAAGTTATAACTGACTTTCAAACTGGCTGATTTTTGTTTTCATTTTACCACATGTGACCTTTGAAAACTCCAGTTTGTGCTCACAAATTATTCTCTCTCTGAATGAATGATTGTCTGCTGATGTACAAGAACAGCTGTAAATGTCAAAAGGAATTGTGGTAATGGATTTTGCTTAGTATACAAAGTTCATTTTTCCTATGCGACAATTAATCAGACTTCACACCCACACATCTTTACCTCTCATTCACAGAAAAGAAAGAAATCGGCAACAGGCTGATGTATAGAAAATACTGTCTAATGTCGGTGGCATCTGCCTTTTTGTTGCGAACGAAGTACATTTATAGGGATCTGAAAATGAAAGCACAGGACGTGATATATTTTGCGGATTCCCAAGTGTCAAATGGGGAAGACTAGTCTAGAATTAACCTTATAGTGTGACTGTTACTTTGAAGTTGACCACTTAATTTGTCTTCTAGGAAATGGTAATCTTAGTAAGGCTTAAGATAAGTGTGCCCTTTATTCTTACCCATGACACTTTTGTGTGTAGAGACACTTTTAACTTATGTTTCATACACCAGCAGTTCTGACTATATATGTACCGTATTTAAAGGGATACTGTAGGGGGGTCAGGGGAAAATGAGTTGAAGTTACCCGGGGCTTCTAATGGTCCCCCACAGACATCATGTCCCCCGCGCAGCCACTCCCCAATGCTCCGGCCCCGCCTCTGGTTCACTTCTGGAATTTCAGACTTTAAATTCTGAAAACCACTGCGCCTGCGTTGCCGTGTCCTCACTCCCACTGATGGCACCAGGAGCGTACTGCGCAGGCCCAGTATGGTCTGTGCCTGCGCCGTGCACTCCTGGTGACATCAGGGGAAGCGAGGACATGGCAACGCAGGCGTAGTGGTTTTCAGACTTTAAAGTCTGAAATTCCAGAAGTGAACCGGAGACAGGGCCGGAGCATCAGTGAGTGGCTGCACGGGCACAGGATGCCTGTGGGGGACCATTAGAAGCCCCGGGTAACTTCAACCCATTTTCCCCTGACCCCCTACAGTATCCCTTTAAAACAAAGAAACCTGCCACAAACAAACAATGATTATGTATTTGTAATAATCTTTTTTTAAATTGAAGCGAAAAAAACATGTAATGAATAGTATGTGTAGTACGGATAATTAATAGAACATTAGTAGCAAAGAAAATAGTCTCATGTTTTTATTTTCAGTTATATAGTTGTTTTTTTTTAGAACATTGCATCATCCTCTAATATTTGCAATTTACACACTACACTCAGCATTCTATATGATTTCACAAAGCAGGCTATTGAACTTCTGAACTACGGTATACTGCAGAAAATACAGTGACAGAGACTTGAGATAATAAGCTTCAGAAGACAGAGCTCTCTGCAACTTTGAAAGTCGTGGAGCTCAGATAAGCTCTTTTGCTTAGATAACAACTGAAGTTTCTTAACTCTTCTTGTACTGGAAATAATATTGGACTCATATCTCTGCTGCTAATGTTTTATTTCTTAGATGTACTACACATATAAATCATTATATCAAAAGTTTATTTTCACTTCAGATTCCCTTTAAGCTATGTACAGATGATTGTCACTTCATGACACTGTGTTCAGTTGCGTGCATGAAATAGGGGTTCAAGGAAAAATGGCTGCCTGTTTTCGTTTATAAAATTATAGTTAATAGCTACCAATTGTCTTTGTTTTTAAACGGTAAATAGTGTAAATTATCATAATAAAATATCCGTTTAAATTAATGATATTTTACTACAACTTAACCTAACCTTACTCTCACACAAAAGCTTCCCTTCCTAACGCCTAAACCTAATACCCCCCTTTCTGACGCCTAGCCCTAAAACTACCTTCACTGTCGCCTAACCCTAATACTCCCCTACAACTTGACCTACTCTCACACAGAAGCCTCCCTGCCTAACCCTAAAACCCCCCTTCCTGATACCTAACTCTAAAGTCCCCCTTCCTAGCCTTATAGTATTGAAAACGATACATTTCAAAATGATAACTTTTAAAAATGAATAATTTCTAAATACCAACCATTAAAAATGTCAAAAACTATAACGTTCTAATTTTTAAAGCAATAATTATTGCATGGTCAATTTTCTGCTTTGGGTGCCTTTAGCCGATATTTGTATAAGCGCCTACGGGGCGTCCAAATTCCATGCTCTGGTTCAGATTAGGTAAGAAACTTATGACTGTAGAAACCTGAAGCAGGTAATTTTGGCACCTGTGGCAGATCACTAAAATAGGCACTGCACAGAGTGCAAATTTGTAATTAGGCTGCGCAAATATCGTCACAAAGGAATTTCTTGTGGTGCAGGCAGTGCAGATATCAGCAGAAACCGCAGTGGGGGTGGATGGGGGTGGGGGATGGTTGGCTATGGTTAGGCATCAATAGAGGGAGGGTTTAAGTGAAAATAGGGCTAGATTTAGCAAAAGTAAAATATTGGTAAAAATTACAGACACTCTATTATCGTATTACTCATTGCACAACAGTAGAACAAGTCATTTTAGGAGCAGCTCCAGCTACTAGTGCCAAAATTACCGCGGCTCCCTTCTTATATGCATGCGTAAAAACCTTGTCAGTCCTCTGGCACCAAGACTGCTGATTGCATTTGTTCCCCTTCACCTTCCCCAACAACAGGAAATCAGTTGTTTATCTGTATTTCACTTATGTTAAGATGAATATTTTAATTTATTTATCATTGGCTTTATGAACTTATTTTTTTTCAAGAGTTATGCTGCCATATTTTTCTAACCTTATATATATATATATATATATATATATAGATATTTCAAGCACCAATAATATGTTGTTAGTGATATAATTTATTTGTATTACTTTACTCAATCCAGGGTTTTTTGCGTTGCTTTATTACCTGCTGGGTGCTGAGAAGGTGTTCCTATGTTGAAAACCAGATTAGGCAATAAAGCCTAAGGTGGCAACGCAGGTATTGATTTGTTTGCATCAATATCCAGCTGATTTGATAATTTGACTGAATCTGCTAAAAATCGATGCTGCAAAAGATCTCTGATTAACCGATTTTTAGGCCGGTCAGTTTGGACAATTGCACCATCTGGGAAATTTTGGTTGATCAGTGGCGGTTCTAGAACACATTCATGACGTTTGATTTTGGAACAAGCGAAATAGCTACTCTCACCTGTCCCTGGCATGGATGTTGAAATCTATTGAAAATCTGTTAGGTGTGTGTGGAGGGATTCAATAAAATAGATAGATTCCTTGCTGGTCAGATAATGATGTGAGAAGGAGCTATCTCATGGCCACATCGACCACCTTTAAATGTATCAGTGCATGAAAAAAAAGCCAAGGTTGTTTTTTTTCTCGTTTTTTTTTAAAGGACTAGCAAAAAAAATCATTTATTACCGGCAATAAAGTCAGGCACTAGTACTACAGTGGATAGCCTGGTTTATCTACTTTCAGCGTGACATTGATCAGAAGTTTGTAAAGACTGCAGTTAAATAAAAGGGGACACAACCATCCAAGGTGTGCAAGACTTTGCTATAACAGAATGTTTTGGCAGAGTGACTTTAAGACTTAATCCATCTAAAATGGATATTTCATTTGTGTGGTTGTAGGTTTATTGACTCTTGACTTTATCTTTAGGACCCTATCTGAGAAATACTGCACCTGTCTCCCAACTAGTGGCGTAGCAATAGCCCCTGTGGTTGCAGGAGAAGTATAGCTATAGGAGCCCATTCCTCCTTCCTCTTCTGCAGAGTAAGCACAGCGCAGCGGAAGATTTAAATACTTACCTGCTCCAGCTCTGCATCGGATCCCCTCTTCTTTCCGGCAGCCGTAAGCCCTATGCTTGCGTACCGCTGACTTCCAATACATTCCATATGATTGGGAGCTGGCTATACTGCATAGTGCATGCGTCTGCCAGGAAGAGGAGGAGAACTGATGCAGCTCTGGAGCATGTATAGCACTTCTCCTTTCACTACACTGCAAGATGGGGAGACCGGGGGGGAGGGGGGCGGGGACACACAGTTTCACTTGGGTTCTTGGGGTTTGTCGTTACGCCCCTTTTCACAACTATGCCCTCCTATTAGAGCAAATGCAAGGGTCTCATTCTCCTAGCTAACTTTTTATGTAACTGACAGATGTTTAATGCAACTTTTGGCCACTGTTCCAATCTCATTGCAACGCAACATGCATAATGGGAAAGGACCATAATGGATATATCCATCTGAATAGCCCAATCTAGAGGATATATCAATCTGAATCACACAACATACAGGTCCTTCTCGAAAAATTAGCATATTGTGATAAAGTTCATTATTTTCTGTAATGTACTGATAAACATTAGACTTTCATATATTTTAGATTCATTACACACAACTGAAGTAGTTCAAGCCTTTTATTGTTTTAATATTGAGGATTTTGGCATACAGCTCATGAAAACCCCAAATTCCTATCTCGAAAAATTAGCATATCATGAAAAGGTTCTCTAAACGAGCTATTAACCTAATCATCTGAATCAACTAATTAACTCTAAACACCCGCAAAAGATTCCTGAGGCTTTTAAAAACTCCCAGCCTGGTTCATTACTTAAAACCGCAATCATGGGTAAGACTGCCGACCTGACTGCTGTCCAGAAGGCCATCATTGACACCCTCAAGCAAGAGGGTAAGACACAGAAAGAAATTTCTGAACAAATAGGCTGTTCCCAGAGTGCTGTATCAAGACACCTCAGTGGGAAGTCTGTGGGACGGAAAAAGTGTGGCAGAAAACGCTGCACAACTAGAAGAGGTGACCGGACCCTGAGGAAGATTGTGGAGAAGGACCAATTCCAGACCTTGGGGGACCTGCGGAAGCAGTGGACTGAGTCTGGAGTAGAAACTTCCAGAGCCACCGTGTGCAATAAATGGGCTACAGGTGCCGCATTCCCCAGGTCAAGCCACTTTTGAACCAGAAACAGCGGCAGAAGTGCCTGACCTGGGCTACAGAGAAGCAGCACTGGACTGCTGGCTCAGTGGTCCAAAGTACTTTTTTCGGATGAAAGCAACTTTTGCATGTCATTCGGAAATCAAGGCGCCAGAGTCTGGAGGAGAGGGAAATGCCAAAATGCCTGAAGTCCAGTGTCAAGTACCCACAGTCAGTGATGGTCTGACCGTTTGGGGTGCCATGTCAGCTGCTGGTGTTGGTTCACTGTGTTTTATCAAGGGCAGGGACAATGCAGCTAGCTATCAGGAGATTTTGGAGCACTTCATGCTTCCATCTGCTGAAAAGCTTTATGGAGATGAAGATTTCATTTTTCAGCACAACCTGGCACCTGCTCACGGTGCCAAAACCACTGGTAAATGGTTTACTGACCATGGTATTACTGTGCTCAATTGGCCTGCCAACTCTTCGGACCTGAACCCCATAGAGAATCTGTGGGATATTGTGAAGAGAAAGTTGAGAGACGCAAGACCCAACACTCTGGATGAGCTTAAGGCCACTATCGAACCATCTTGGGCCTCTATAACACCTGAGCAGTGCCACAGGCTGATTGCCTCCATGCCATGCCGCATTGAAGCAGTCATTTCTGCAAAAGGATTCCCTACCAAGTATTGAATGCATAACTGAACATAATTATTTAAAGGTTGACTTTTTTTGTTTTAAAAACACTTTTCTTTTATTGGTCGGATAAAATATGCAAATGTTTTGATATAGGAATTTTGGGTTTTCATGAGCTGTATGCCAAAATCAGCAATATTAAAACAATAAAAGGCTTGAACTACTTCAGTTGTGTGTAATGAATCTAAAATACATGAAAGTCTAATGTTTATCAGTACATTACAGAAAATAATGAACTTTATCACAATATGCTAATTTTTTTAGAAGGACCTGTATAAATAAAAGAAGTTCTGCAACAATTTAATTGTTGGAATTCCATAGTTTTGGTAACCAAATAATATCAAACATTCTACAATCAGGCTATTCAGAGTTCCAATATTTGTTCACCAAATACATATGGGGTTTATATGTAAATTAGTCTACAAATAGGCATCTACCACTTGTTTCTTTAACCTCCTTGCCGGTTATCCCGAACTCAGTTCGGGGTAACCTGCGCAGGAGGATTTCTCAGGCCCCGCTGGGCCGATTTGCATAATTTTTTTTTTGTTACAAGCAGCTAGCACTTTGCTAGCTGCTTGTAACTTCCGATCGCCGCCGCTCGCCGCAATGCGCCGCGCCGAGTCGCACCCCCCCGCCCCAGACCCCTGCGCTGCCTGGCCAATCAGTGCCAGGCAGCGTTGAGGGGCGGATCGGGATTCCCTATGACGTCCTGACGTCCATGACGTCGGTGACGTCATCCCGCCCGGTCACCATGGCGACCGGGGAAGCCCTGCAGGAAATCCCGTTCTGAACGGGATTTCCTGCTTACTCTGATCGCCGAAGGCGATCGGAGTGGGTGGGGGGATGCCGCCGCTCAGCGGCTATCATGTAGCGATCCCTAGGTTCGCTACATGATTTAAAAAAAAAAAAAACTCCTGCACTGCCTCCTTGCCGGAGGAATTGAACCGGCAAGGAGGTTAAGATTGGAGACATATTTGCAGTTAAAAAAAAGTAGCTATATTGGACAGTGCTCTGGCCCCAGTTTATATTGATTACAACGGATAACTATTTCCACTTGATTAAAGGACAACTGTAGCAAGAGGGGGATGGAGGCTTCCATATTTATTTCCTTTTAAGCAATACCAGTTACCTCCCTATCCTGTTGATCCCCTGCCTCTAATAGCCTTAACCATAGCCCCCAAACAAGCAAGCAGGAGATCAGGTGTATCTGACATTATTGTTAGATCTGACAAGATTAGCTGCTTGGTTGTTTCTGGTGTTATGCAGCCACTACTGCAGCCAAATAGATCAGCAGGGCTGCAAGGAAACTGGTATTATTTAAAGGAAAGTAAATATGACAGCCTCCATGTTCTTCTCGCTTCAGTTGTCCTTTAAAGAGTACTTAGTATGGGTGCTTGGCAGTATGGATACTTGAAGAAAAAGAATTTCCATCATGGCTATGTGCTATTCTAAACTCAATGATCCATGTTAGCCTTTGACAGATGTCTCCAACCCTATAAAATAAAGACTTGATTCAGAATCAATGAAGAAACCATCTGTTGTAAAGTTATTGTAGTGGTTCCTGTACTGTTAGGCCAAACTGGATCTTCCAGACTACAAACCACATTTCATATGGCATTGCAAACAGCAATGATTATGCATAAAGTACATAGCAATCAAAGATTTTATCCTTCACAGCTAGAACGTGTCCTGGCTACTATGGCTCACTAAAACAGCCCACCTGTGATTGTCTACTTCATTTCAGGTATAGTCTTTATATTACTATTCATGAGTCAAGTAACTAACATGTCCACATACAAAGCAAAGTTCAGATGAGAACCACAAACGTTACATTTATATTTGTGGAAAGTCCTAGTCTAAACCTGAAATATAAACTACTTGACAAAAGATCAACATTCACATTAGGCAGATTATATTTCAGTAACTAATTGGTCGTGATACAATAGGCATTCCGTAATCAAGTTTATTTAATAAAACATAAAGACCATTGTTCTGCAGAAAACTGCACTAACTACTCAGAAATCAGCATTGATCAGTGTGACTTCTTGCAAGTGGAAAATGTAAATATCTGATTGGCCACTATGGGTTGATGTATACTTTTTTTATACCGTACTTCTACTGTCCAGTTGATGTAATATTGTCAGAGCAATGATGAGTAACCCACAGCAACCACATGTTCTTCTTCTAAGTTTGCAGCAGAACATTGTAATGTATGTGATGCTTGCATGGTGTGAATTATAGTCATACGTGTTTGCCTTACTGAAAAAGCCAGTACATTATTCTGTATGCTTTGGATTTGGATCTGAGATTGTAAATGGAATACCAGCAGCTGAGGATTTTTTTACGTGTTCCAGCATTTGCATATTGCCGTAAAGCAATTTACATTCATGTAACAGTATGCTCACATTGTTTCTGAAATATATAAAGAAGATTGCACATATCATTGTATGACTATGGACATTCAAAAGTCTTACACTGAAAAAAATGCCAGGATGCTTGAGAGAAGTTTAGCTGTTTCACAGCACACTATAGCACATATAGTATATTTCTGCATTAGTAATACGTCATATAAACATTCAAAGGCTATTTACTACTTGTCCTTCTCTGTTCCATACCGTTAGGCAGGAAACCTGCAATAATAGGCACAGGCCAGATGAGGGCAGCAACACTCCAGACAATGATAACCAGAGTCATAAAACAGGCTACCAAAGTGGATTCAATGGGCTTCCTATTCATTCTCCAGCCCTGTTCTCCTCTCAACTCCTCTAAGGTGAAGTCCAGACAGCAAAAATTTAGGGATTCCCCTACCAAGGAACTTTGAGGATCTGTTGAAGCTGAAGAAAGGAAAGAAAATGAAGAAGCAGCAGAAGATGCATGTTGGTGCCTCAAGTGACCACTCCTTCTGCTTCGAGACCACCCACACCCTAGGCAAAGGCGAAATTCCTGTTGAGCCCCTGAAACACCAAGATGCTCAATGACAGCTGGGGATACTAACCGATTATAGGCAGCTGAGAAAAAGGCTCTGCCGTGATTATTAGTAGAAAAGAGCAACAGGTCACACTGAAAGCCCATCTGACGTCCCCAGCGCACTAGCAGTGAAGTGAGCATCAGTCTCTGGACACTGATGTTGCAGTGAGCTGACCCATGCTGCTGAGGCTGCGAAGCATGGAACTCCTGATGTGTGTGAGAAGACAGAATCAAAGTCTCTCTTTTGCTGTCCCAGGTGTTGCTGGCAGAAGATACAGGAGAGGGTGAGGAAGAAGGCAGAGTCTTTATATGCCCAGTTGGGATTCCCCTTAGCTCCTCACCACTCTCCTCAACTGTGGTCCTCTTTTCTGTCTGCACGTCAAACTCCAGGGATTTGCTGGAGGAATTAATAGGAAGCAAAAATACATCCTCTTCAGTGTTTCCCTTTTGACTCCATCCCTGTGTAGGTGGCTGGATACAAATAGCTAGCAAAGCCACCAGACCTTGAAGCAGGCTACTTGGAGGGCTCAGACGCAGCACCCTCATTGCACAGAAGGTTAGAGAGGAGGCAGCATGGCTTGATGAAGAGAGACAGTGCTTGCACAAAGACTGCAACTCACACAGGCGTGGAAAGATGCTTGCAACTGTTATCGCTCCACACTGCCTCCAAGTCATCCTCCCTCTGCTTAACCCTCCTCCTCCTTCTCAGATTTTGATTTGGATGACATTGCAAGATGAGCCTTATTTATTCTTGTTTCGGCAGAGGATGAAAGTAGTAAGGGGTTCTTTCCTAACAGAAAGAGTGTGCTGATGTGTAAACAGTGGGGTGTTTTAACGCTGAATCTGCAGAATGACATAAAAAGACAGCAGGTGCCAGCATAGCTTGTTAGTGCTCAGAGTGTAACTGGTAAAAAAAAAGTTCACATTAAAATTTGATGCTTGCAGAAAATCTGTGTATGGTTTTACAGCAGAATGTGATGTCATGTTTGGTCCAACATGTTATTATTAACTAATTTAGTACAGAAGGAATAACACATCCTCTAATAGTAAAAGAGAAAACAATATTTAACTAATGATATGGCATATTTTGCAATTAAGTTGTGGTGGGATGCCTACGAAATACGTTTCTAGAGTTACAAGCAACACGATAGTTACCGTAGTTTGGGTGAGCTGCGGTAAGATGTGGAGGTATTCTTATTTAAAGAGACACTGAAGTGAAAAAAAATGATATAATGATTTGTATGTGTAGTACAGCTAAGAAATAAAACAGGAGCAGAGACATAAGTCTAATATTGTTTCTAGTACAGAAAGAGTTAAGAAACTCCAGTTGTTATCTATGCAAAAAAGCCATTGAGATCCACGATTTTCAAAGTCTCCTTCTGAAGCAGCAGAATAGCTGCGACCGCGTCAGGCGTCCTCCTCCCCCGATTTCCAGCCCACTCTAAGCTCCAGTAAGGCTATTTTGCAGCACTTTATTACACTGACACTTTGCTGATTTTGATATATGTTTTTTAATGTACAGTGTGATTGTGCACGGCCCTGCATGGGGTGTGTGTGTGTATGTGCATCTCCATGTGGTTTTTCCTTTGAGTTGCATATGCACACAGCCCCTGCATGCAGTGCACACATGTATATGTATTTATGTATCTATGTACAGTGGGTTGCAAAAGTATTCGGCCCCCTTGAAGTTTTCCACATTTTGTCACATTACTGCCACAAACATGAATCAATTTTATTGGAATTCCACATGAAAGACCAATACAAAGTGGTGTACACGTGAGAAGTGGAACGAAAATCATACATGATTCTAAACATTTTTTACAAATAAATAACTGCAAAGTGGTGTGTGCATAATTATTCAGCTCTCTTTGATCTGAGTGCAGTCAGTTGCCTATAGACATTGCCCGATGAGTGCTAATGACTAAATAGAGTGCACCTGTGTGTAATCTAATGTCAGTACAAATACAGCTGCTCTGTGAGGGCCTTAGAGGTTGTCTGAGAGAGTATTGGGAGCAACAAAACCTTGAAGTCCAAAGAACACACAAGACAGGTCAGGGATCAAGTTATTGAGAAATTTAAAGCAGGCTTCGGCTACAAAAAGATTTTCAAAGCCTTGAACATCCCACGGAGCACTGTTCAAGCGATCATTCAGAAATGGAAGGAGTATGGCACAACTGTAAACCTACCAAGACAAAGCCATCCACCTAAACTCACAGGCCGAACAAGGAGAGTGCTGATCAGAAATGCAGTCAAGAGGCCCATGGTAACTCTGGACGAGCTGCAGAGATCTACAGCTCAGGTGAGAGACTCTGTCCATAGGACAAATATTAGTCATGCACTGTACAAAGTTGGCCTTTATGGAAGAGTGGCAAGAAGAAAGGCATTGTTAACAGAAAGAATAAAAAGTCCTGTTTGCAGTTTGCCACAAGCCAAGTGGGGGACACAGCAACCATGTGGAAGAAGGTGCTCTGGTCAGATGAGACCAAAATGGAACTTTCTGGCCAAAATGCAAAACGCTATGTGTGGCGGGAAACTAACACTGCATATCACTCTGAACACACCATCCCCACTGTCAAATATGGTGGTGGCAGCATCATGCATCTCTTCAGCAGGGACAGGGAAGCTGGTCAGAGTTAATGGGAAGATAGATGGAGCCAAATAGAGGGCAAACTTGGAAGAAAACCTCTTGGAGACTGCAAAAGACTTGAGACTGGGGCGGAGGTTTACCTTCCAGCAGGACAACGACCCTAAACATAAAGCCAGGGCAACAATGGAATGGTTTAAAACAAAACATATTTATATGTTAGAATGGCCCAGTCAAAGTCCAGATCTAAATCCAATCGAGAATCTGTGGCAAGATCTGAAAACTGCTGTTCACAAATGCTGTCCATCTAATCTGACTGAGCTGGAGCTGTTTTGCAAAGAAGAATGGGCAAGGATTTCAGTCTCTAGATGTGCAAAGCTGGTAGAGACATACCCTAAAAGACTGGCAGCTGTAATTGCAGCAAAAGGTGGTTCTACAAAGTATTGACTCAGGGGGCCGAATAATTACGCACACCCCACTTTGCAGTTATTTATTTATTTAATATTTGGAATGATGTATGATTTTCGATCCACTTCTCACATGTACACCACTTTGTATTGGTCTTTCACGTAGCATTCCAATAAAATTGATGCAATGACAAACATTGTGGCAGTAATGTGACAAAATGTGGAAAACCTCAAGGGGGTCGTATACTTTTGCAACCCATTGTATCTATGGTGTTGTACCCTATGCACTTTTTTGGCAGAGTCACTTCACAGTTGTGTGTTTTTGGACACTGGCCTATATATTCATTTTTGCCAGTTACCCCTCCCCCTACACCTTGAATCTTGATTTTTGACGTTTGCACATATATGTGGATCATATTGACAGCTCTGACACATTTATGATATAGCATTTATCTATTACATGGGGCTGGAATACCAGTGACCGTGAATTGGGAGATTTAATTTGTTTTAATTGTGTTTTATTGGATTGTTGAATAAAATTTGTTTTTCATTTTTGCATCATATGTGTGTGAAGTCATGATTACTTAACATACTTATCTCGACCTAGTTTGGCTTGTTTTCTAGAGTTCAGTTTCAAAGTCGCAGAGAGCTCTGTCTTCTGAAGCTTGTTATCTTCTCAAGTGTCTGGCACTGTATTGTTTTTTTCCTGCAGAGAACAGTTCAGAAGTTCACAAGCCTGCTCTGTCAAATCATTTACAATGCAGAGTAGTGTTTAAACTGCAAATATTAGAGAATGATGCAATGTTATAAAAAAAAAACACTATATAACAGAAAATAAAAATATGACAATATTTTCTTTGCTACTATTGTTCTAGTAATGTTCTAGTAATTATCCGTACTACACAACCAATTCTTTAGATATACTTTTTACCTTTTTATACCTTTTCCGCTGTCGGACTTAGTCCGATAGTGGAGCATTGTCCTCAATTACTGATGTCAGAATATGTCTGACAAGAAGCATTATGGCTGCCTCTGGCGGTGCCTCTATTGTATCAAATCTGACATGGTGTAGGGCCCCTCTGATTGAATAAGCCTGACTTTGATCCGCTCCAGCACCACCCTATGCCACATAATAAAATATTAGGCAATTCAGATCAAAGTGTTAGGATAAAAGTGGCCACTAAGAGTCAAATTTCTAGCGAAAAATTGTTCGATCAATCAGAAATTCTGATCAAATTGGTTTTAAATAATCTCCAGTGATGAGCACAATTGATTATGAATGATTATAAAAATAGTCATCCGATTGGATTTTTGTCAAATCAAAATGTGAACTTTGGTTTTTGTTGGTTGTGATAGATAGGAAGCAAAGATTGGTTTGATGATGGTGTGGTGAATGATTTTTCTCCCAATCAGAATTATCTGATTGCTCAAACCATTTTTCGCTAGAAATTAGATCGTTAGTGGCCACCTTAAAAACGACACTTTTATCTCCCCAGTACCACGCTGTGCAATTACAAATTTAGTTGTGCAACTAAGTAATGAAGGAGGTGGTGGGGGTAAAAAGGCCCAACAGCTGTTTTGCTTAAAAAGCTTCCTTTAGAGGTGTACCACTGGCCTCCGAGGAAATGCTTTAAAGGGACTCCGAGCAGTGCAGAAACTATGGAAAGATGCATATCATTTTAAAGCTCTCTTTCTCCTCTTTCCAATGATATATAAACCGCTGCCCTACGCCTTTTAGTTTTCGCTATTTTCGCGATTGAAATTGCCGCGGCCGCGATTTCAATCGCGAAAATAAAGAAAACTAAAAGGCGTAGGGCAACGATTTAGGTGTCGCCAGAAAGAGGAGAAAGAGAGCTTTAAAATGATATCCATCTTTCCATAGTTACATTGTATTACACAGGCCGACTTTTTCTGCTGAATAGAGCTGCTGACACTGGGAAAAGTGTCGTCCTGTGTAATACAAGTAACTATGGAAAGATGGATATCATTTTAAAGCTCTCTTTCTCCTCTTTCTGGCGACACCTAAATCGTCGCTCTACACCTTTTAGTTTTCTTTATTTCGCGATTGAAATCGCGGTCGCGGCAATTTCAATCGCGAAAATAGCGAAAACTAAAAGGCGTAAGGCGGCGGTTTATATATTATTAGAAAGAGGAGAAAGAGAGCTTTAAAATTATATGCATCTTTCCATAGTTTCTGCACTGCACGGAGTCCCTTTAAGTGAAACAGCCTTTTTACCCCCACTGTTATATCCCCATGTGTGTACCCAGCTTTAAATAAAGGTACCAGCTTGCGAATGATTTAGTACCTTCTTTGTTACTTTACTGATTGCTGATATCTCGGAGTGCACGACTCATCTGGGCACAGTTCAGCTGGATTTCCAACATCCAGTACAGTGCTTTATCTTCTTCAAGAAAAAAAGGAAGCAATTGCATATTAAGTGTGCATGTGTGCATTGCAGGAGTGAACTAGGCCCCGCGAGGCGGTGCCGGACCCCCCCCCCCCCCCCCCCCCCGAGTGCCGAATCACCTCCTTGCACTAACTGCGAGTAGGTGGTGAGCCCACCAGCTCCCCCTGACACAGTCCATAGAGATAACCCACATCCCTCGCACACAGCGGAAGGAAAAGTAAGTGATGGGGGGGGATCAGTAAAAAATGATGGGTGAAAGCCTAGCAAAATCCAAAATTAAACAGGGCAAATTGTAATAGTAACTAGGTTGATAAGTGAATATAAAAAGTTTTATATTATACACTGTGATATAGACATATGAGAATCTTATGCTTTGTGCCACTCTCTGTACAATACCATATGTCATATTTGTTTTTTTCCTGCTCTTCTCTCTATTTTCTGTGTTGATATTTGTCTTGAAAAATGTAATAAAAGCGATAATATAGTAAAGAAAAAATATAGAAGAAAAGTGTCAGGCAAAATTCCTTTTTCATTAGTAGAATGTTATTCCCAGTCTACTACAGAATGCTTTCTGCCATTAATGGATAGCAGGTGGGTAGGTCAAGGGTAACCATGTTACTCCCACATTTCCCAGCATGATAGTACAGAACATGACTGAAAGTAGTGGAAAATGGTAGTGACAAGGGTGATGCATGGAAAGATTTATAAGAAAAATAGGGGTCTGCACTCCTACTGCAATAAATCTTACACCTGAAAATTAGAAAATATGTGTACAGCCAAATTAATATGTGTAACTTGAAGAAAGGTAGGCCGGCACTCGGAAAAAACTGCGATTGCAGGATTGCCAGCTGTATGTATGGGCAAGCTCCAGCAAAACTACGTGCTCAAAACAATAGTGGAAAACATGGCATCAAACACATAGGAGGAAACAACAAAGATGTCTGGCACTGTAGTTTAATATGAAAGCAGCAGGTGTACAGCAGTGGTAAAAAAAAGTTCGTAAAAAACGTGTACAAGATTTGGTACTTATCGTGCTGGTTGCTGGATGTGGGAGGCACTGTGGGCGCCAGTAGGTGCACGGCCTTACGACCGTTTCACATGGGGTGAGCCTTGCTTCTTCGGAGGCCTAACGTGCACTCAGTGACCAAGTTTGTGAGCTTTCATGTTCCTGGCATCAAAAATATGTGAATGGAAGCTTATAGTTTATCCAGCAAAGAAATCTTATTGGCTGTTTGTGGCTCCGCCGTTTTTAGGGAATTTGAATTCTAGTCACCCAATGACTGGCTGTAGAAGGTTTGAGGCCTCTGCCATTAACAGTGTAAAATGGCAGCAGTTTAAAGTTTCCCCTTGAAATTAAATAGGTGAATTTTGATTGGCTGTTGTAGGCTCCACCCACTTTCCTGAATATTAATCCCAGTCACCCAGTGACCAAGTGTGCCAAGTTTGAGAACCCTGCTATTAATGGTGTAAGAATGGCTGCAGTTTACATTTTCCCATTGAAAATGAATTTCTAAATTTGATTGGCTGTTTCAAGCTCCGCCCGCTTTCACCAAATTTCTCACCTCATTCAACAAGTGACCAACTATGGCAGAGTTTAGGGACTAATGGCAGCCTTTTCCATTTTTTCCATTGACTTGAATGGGTAAAATCCGATTGGCTGTTTGTAGTTCCGCCCAGGTGTGCAGGGGGGACATGACACCCCCCTCGGACATATCTTCCAAGGTAGTAAGGGATCTGTATACCAAGTTTTGTTGAAATCGGTCAAGGCATTTTCGAGTAATCGCGGCACACACAAGTACACACACACACGCATACATACATACACACATCCAATTTTATATATATAGATTTCAACAAGTCAACAAATTGCTTTCAGAATTTCATTTTGGGTTTAGTTGAGCTACAATGACATTTACAAACAGAAACAAAATTTGGGCCTGTTTAACTGATGAATCAAAGCGAACCTGAACTCAGAACTTCCTCTCTGCTCTAAAAGATGCTCAACAGCATAATAGCCTTTAAAGAAAAAATATTTCTTTTTTTAAGGCTGATAAAAAATCCTGCAATAAATCTGCAGTGTGCTTTCATGGAAACATACATATTGTTAATATCATGTGCTTTCAAATTAGCCTCTCTGCAGTGGCAGTCAGCTGACACAGCTGAGGGATAAAATTAGAACTTGTGATTAGACACAAAGGAGGGGGCATTAGACAGGCTAAACCAGAGGTGGGCAAAATTTTGAAGTCAAGGGCCACATTGAGTTTTGAAAATGGGATGGGGGGCCGGAGCGCGGCACGCAAATTGGCAAAAATGGGCGTGGCCATGTCCTGATGTGGGCGGTGGCATAGCAGGAAAGGGTGTGGCCATGACAGGATGTGGGTGGTAACAGGAAAAGGTGTGTACATGACAGGATGTGTGCGGTTTTGAGCTATAGTAGCTCCATCAAGCTGCCCACATACTGTTACGGACACACCCATAACTTGTAGGAAATCAACATGTAAATCACTTTAATATAGTTCTAACTTACCTTCCATTGCAGCGGGAAGAGAGTTGAGGCGTTCTATTCTGTGGAGATGGAGAAAAAATTTCTTTAAGTAAAGCATCAAATTCAGAATTTCTCTTGTAAAACAGTTTGAAGATGTGAAATACTTATTTGAAAACATTACCAGGTGTAAAATGGGGAGTGCAGGCAAGGTGCAGGGACTCACAGGGAGTAAGAGGAGAGAACATGCAGGCAGACAAATAGGGGTGCTGGCAGGGAGTGAGAGAGTGTGAGAGAGAGCGCAGACAGATAGGAGTGCATAAATTGTTTTTTCTGAACTACTGAACTACTTAAAGGTTCAGGGACGATAAAAAAAAAAATCCATATCCACTTACCTGGGGCTTCCTCCAGCCCGTGGAAGGCAGGAGGTGCCCTCGGCGCCGCTCCGCAGGCTCCCAGTGGTCTCCGGTGGCCGACCTGGCCAGGCCGGCGGCCAGGTCGGGCTTCTTCTGCGCTTCATTCTGCGTTTCATTCTGGCTCGCTGACGTCATTGGACGTCCTCCGGGCTGTACTGCGCAGGCTCAGTAGTTCTGAGCCTGCGCAGTACAGCTCAGAGGACATCCGATGACGTCAGCGTGCCGGCGTGAAACGCAGAATGGAGCGCAGGAGAAGCCCGACCTGGCCGCCGGTCTGGCCAGGTCGGGTCGGCCACCGGAGACCACCGGGAGCCTGCGGAGCGGCGCCGAGGGCACCTCCTGCCTGCCACAGGCTGGAGGAAGCCCCATGTAAGTGGATATGGATTTTTATTTTTTTTTTATCGTCCCTGAACCTTCCCTTTAAATGTCAGTGTGAACAGTGTTGTTGGTCTCCCTTCTTAGTTAGTGCATCAAAGTCTGGAGTTATTTTTCTTGTGGCAATTCTAAGTACAGATCTGAGGTGTTGGCCTGTTATCCGGGATCTTAGAGGGGATTTGTTGATCTTCATGACACTGGACGTCTGCTCACACACGTAGGTTGAGCCAAACAATGCCATCCTGCGGATATTTGGAAAATCATAAAAGTCTTTCAGTGCAAGAGACTTAAACTGTTCTTTTAAGACGGAGTCAGCCTGGAGATCAATCAGTTCCAATTGCAGTTCTTGTGGTGCAGTGTCAGGATCTTGTGACAAGGGACAGGAGACCAGCTGAAGAAGTGTTTCAATTTTTGCAAAGTCTGTAAATCTGCGGGAAAATTAGCCATGTAGGTCGTCAAGTGATCTGCTGTATTTGTTGATGTCTTGGATGTCTTCTTTCAGTGTCGCTAGTGTGGGAAAATGAGCAAAGTTTTTCTTTGAAATCTGGCTTGAAAATAATGAAAGCCTGGATTTGAAGGCAGTCACATTTGTGTGCATGTCATGAACATACTGATCTTTCCCCTGTAACTTGACATTTAGGTCGTTCATGTGTGAAAAAATGTCAACAGCATAAGCAAAGTCAGTCAGCCAGGTCTTGTCACTCAGCTCAGGAAATGCATCAGACATCCCCTGTGACTCCAGAAATGTGCCAATCTCAGTTCTGAGCTCCCACACTCGTTGAAACACTTTTCCCAAACTCAACCAGCAAACGCGAGAGTGGTAAAGCAAGTGCTCGTGATCTGCATCAGTATCCTCCAGAAACTTGATGAACTGACGGTGTTGCAGTCCCTTAGCTCGTATGAAGTTGACGATTTTAACAACCGTATTCGCCACATGATTCAGCTGTAAAACAGATTTGCACAGAGACTCCTGGTGAATGATGCAGTGAAGGAAAATTACATCCAGGTCAGGGTCGTCCTCTTTTAATCTTGAATCCTTTTTAACAGTCCAACTTTTTTTCCTGTCAAATTTGGAGAGCCATCCGTAGTGACATTGACAAGCTTACTCCAAAGAAGCCTCATCTTCTCCAGTACAGCAGACACATGATCATACAAGTCCTCTCCTCGTGTTGTTCCTTTCAAGGACTCCATGGCCAAAAACTCCTCCGTAATTTCAAAGTTGTTGTTAATGCCCCAGATAAATATTAGTAGCTGAGCAGTGTCTTTAACCACTTCACCACTGACGGGTTTTACGCCTTGAACACCAGAGCAATTTTCACCTTTCAGCGCTCCATCCATTCATTCGTCTATAACTTTATTATTACTTATCGCAATTAAATGAACTATATCTTGTTTTTTTCGCCAACAATTAGGCTTTCTTTAGGTGGGACATTATGCCAAGAATTATTTTATTCTAAATGTGTTTTAACCAGTTCACCCCCAAGGGTTTTTATCCTAACGGACCAGAGCAATTTTCAGTTGTCAGCGCTCCTCCCTTTTATTCCCTAATAACTTTATTACTACTTATCACAAGAAAATGATCTATACCTCGTTTTTTTCGCCACCAATTAGGCTTTCTGTGGATAGTACATTTTGCTAAGAATTTTTTTATTCTAAATGCATTTTAATGAGAAAAACAGAAAAAAAAAGAAAAAAAATCATTATTTCTCAGTGTTCAGCCTTTATAGTTTTAAAATTAAACATTCTCCTGTGGATAAAACAAACACGTTTTATTTGCCCAGTGGTCCCGATAATTAAACCGTTTAGATTATGTCCCTACCACAATGTATGGCGACAGTATATTATTTTGAAATATAAGTGGTTATTTTTCTGTTTGTTCTGGCCATAATTACAAGCCCCTATGTAATAAATTAAAATTAATTTTCCCCCCTAAAATATAGAATAAAAAAAGCTGAGTCCCTAAGGCAACTATTTATTTTATTTTTTTAAGCTGATTTTTTTTTTTTACAAGTGTTTTTTTGGGGGGGGAGGGTTGGAAGTGTAATTTTATTAATGATGTGTATATACTTAAAAATGTATGTATTTTGTAAGTGTAATATACTTTTTGGCCACAAGATGGCGCTGGTGAACACTCATAGGACGTGTTCACTTTTTTTTTTTTTTTTTTACACACTTTATTAAACTGTTACATTTCCTGTTTATGTGAATGGACGTAGCCGCTGTTCGCGGTCACGTCCATTCACTCCAGGCACTGCGATTGGGTAGAGGACTGTTCAGTCCTCTTCCCCAATCGCCCAGCACGGGATCCCGACGGTAATGGCGGCGGTAGCGGCGGACACACGGCGGTAGCAGCGGCGGGAATGCGCGACGTATTAAAACGTCATGTTGCTGTTAATAGCGGTAAGCATGACGTTTTAATACGTTAGGATGTCGGTAAATGGTTAATGGGAAAATAGGAAAAAATGTGGGAAAAAATATTATTTTTCAGTTTTCGGCCATTATAGTTTTTACATAATGCATGCTACTGTAATTAAAACCCATGAAATGTATTTGTCCCGGTTATAAAACCGTTTAAATTATGTCCCTATCACAATGTTTGGCGCCAATATTTTATTTGGAAATAAAGGTGCATTTTTTTCAGTTTTGCGTCCATCCTTAATTACAAGCCCATAGTTTATAAAGTAACAGTGTTATACCCTCTTAACATAAATACTTAAAAAGTTCAGTCCCTAAGGTAACTATTTATGTTTTTTTTTTATTGTATTTTTGTTTGTTTTTTTAAATTACCAAAAAAAAAATTGGGGGAGTGTGGGAGGTAATGAGTTAATTTATTGTGTAATCCAATATGATTGTATGTGTAAAATGCTTTAGGGTGTAGTTTACTATTTGGCCACAAGATGGCCACAGTGAGTCTGTTTACATGCTACCTGTAAGCGTCCGGAAGGATGCTTACAGAAAGCAGTTAGAGGCTGGGAGAATCACAATGATCGCGCTGTTTCTAATAGAAGCAGCGGATCATTGCGGGGGCTTAGATCAACGAACGGGAATGGATTTTCCCGTTCATTGATCTCCGGGCGAGCAGGCGGCGGCGTGCACGAGCGGCGAGTACGCGCGCACGAGCGGTGGGAGCGTGGACAGCGGTGGTAGCGCGGAAGGTACGGATTTCTCCGTCCCTGGGGGTGAAAGGATGGAAAAAGGGAAGGAGAAATTCGTACCGCCGGGGGTAAAGTGGTTAATGTCTGTGCTTTCATCCAGTGCTAGTGAATAAAAATCTAATGAATCCGCCTTAGTGATTAACTTGGTGGCTATGTCTTCCTCAATCAGTTCAACACGGCGACTCACTGTCCTGCAAGATAAACTGATCTTTTCGAACTTTTCTTTACTCTCTGGACACAAAAGACCAGCTGTCTCCACCATGCAAAAATTCGCCCTCCGTGAAAGGTTTGCTTGCTTTTGCCACCTTGAATGCCACCATAAAACTTGCTTTCGCACTTGCCTCTTGAATAGCATTTTGTTTGTGGAAAATACTTTGCTGAGCATGCAACTTTGCCGCCAATCTTAGAACTGTAGCTTCCCGCTGTTGCGATGTCTGCTTGCTGGCATAGTTAGCGTGCTTTGTAGTATAGTGACGGCTCAGATTGTACTCTTTGAAAACTGCAATAGTTTCCTGGCATATCCCAGAGCCATTGATTTGCTTTCAACAAAAAAATATTTAGAAGTCCACTCCTTCTTAAATACTCGGCATTCACCGTCCACCTTTCTTTTCCTTGAGCCACTCATGGCGGATTTAAGCTCTTCAGGCAGGCCTCTTCCCACGGTATTTTGTATGCAGTCTAAAGAGAAAAAATAAAGAAGATTAGATATGGATTTCTTCCTTATAGATGTGCAATAAGTTATGTTTGCCGACAAGCAGTGTATACCAGAATTTTTCAGTTATAAATAATTTCAAATTTTAATAAAATTGATATGTTATTCAGCTGATGGGTTGTCCGTTACCACACCACAGGCCCCAAATTATCACATGTGCAGCCACCACATCCCCAGACCTAAATGTGCACATTCAATTTAGACTCCATTTTACATGTAGTCACCACCCACCATATTGTGGGGTGGCCAGTCGCTACATGTAAAATGGAGTCTACCTTGCTATGCCCACCACAGCAACAATGAAAGGACACCCGCAGCATAGCCAGACATTACAGGGACTTAGCAGCTTAACCTCAACTGAAAGTTGGCTGCATGAAAGCCCACTAGAGGGCGCTCCTGACGCATACTTCTGATCGCCTCCGGCGATCAGAAGTACCAAGGAAGGCCGCGATGAGCGGCCTTCCTTGCTTCGCTTTCCTCATCGCCACGGCGACGAGCGGAGTGATGTCATGGAGGTCAGCCGACGTCCTGACGTCAGCCGCCTCCGATCCAGCCCTTAGCGCTGGCAGGAACTGATTGGTCCGGCTGCGCAGGGCTCGGGGGCAGCTGGGGGGACCCTCTTTCGCCGCTGCTCGCGGCAGGATCGCCGCAGAGCGGCGGCGATCAGGTAGCACACGCGGATGGCAAAGTGCCGGCTGCGTGTGCACCTTTTTATTTGGAGAAAATCGGCCCAGCAGGGCCTGAGCGGCACCCTCCGGCAGTAATGGACAAGCTGAGCTCGTCCATACCGCTCAGAAGGTTAATAGCAGCCTTTTAATTTACTTTAATCACAACCCCCCCACCCCCGCAGACCCACAAACAATTATTCATCACACCCCCGCATCAAAGCAACCTCCACATCACAACATCAAAGACCACCTTTTCCCTTACCCCCCTCCCTCCCACATCTGCAGGCCAAAAACAAATCACCCACAACAACCGGCTGCATCAGAACTCCCCCCCCCACAGACCAACATCACCCCCCCCCCCTCCACACACACACACACATACACACACACCATCACATAAACACCCCCGCAGACCAACATAAAAAAAACACCCCTGCAGCCCAACATCACATAAACCACTGCAGACCAGATCAACATCACGCAAACCACAGCAGACCAACACAACCCCCCCCCCAAGAATCCCCGCAGACCAACATCACAACCCCAATCTGTCTCCTCCCACAGACCAACATCACAACCCCAATCCCCCTCCCCTCGCAGACCAACATCACAACCCCAATCTCTGAGGAATGCCTTAAAGAATTAAGGCAGTTCTGATGGCACAAAAAAAAATTAATATTCAGTACTAGCAAAATATACCTAATAAAGTGGCTAACCAAATACAGGTAGACTCCGGTTATTGAAGGAGATAGAGACTGTGGGTTCATTCTTAATCTGAATTCGTTCTTAAGTCAGAACACTGTAATTTCTGTGCCTCTTCTGTTCCCCTCTATGTCACCTGTTCCCCTGTGCCTTTGTTTTATCCCCCTCTGTGTTACCTGTGTGTCTCTTTTGTCTCCCTCTGTGTCACCTCATGTCCCCTGCTCCTTTTTTTCCCCAGTGTCACCTTTGTTCCCCCGTGCCTTTTTTGTCCCTGTGTCACCTCTGTTCCCCGTCTCTTTTGTCCCCCCATGTTACATCTGTTCCAGGTGTCACCTCATGTCCCCCTGTGCCTTTTTGGTCCCCTCTCTCTTTTGTCCCCTCATGTTACATCTGGTTTTCTCCCTCTGCCACCTCTGTTCCCACTGTGCCTCTTTTGTCCCCCTGTGTGTCACCTCATGTCCCTGTGTCACCTGTTCCCCCTCTGAGATGTGGTGTATTTATACTTACCTGGGGTTTCCTCCAGCCCTTTGAGGTGCGTAGGTTCCCTCGCCGCCCTCTTCGTTGTGTTGTAGTCCCCCATGGTAATCTGGCTGGCCGCACTCTTCTGCACATGTGCACCCCCATCGTGCTCCCACAGCTGGGAGCTTTCTGCGCCTGTGCACTGTGCAGAGCACTTCCAGGCACGGGAGCGCAGCGGGAGTGCGTGCGTGCATTGCAGAAGCGCAAGACTGGCTGCTACTGGCCAGATTACCAGGAGGGGGGAGGGGTTGTGTAATATTACAACAAAGCAAGAGAGGACAGCAAGGGAGCACCTCATGAGGCTGGAGGAAGCCCCAGGTAAGTATAAATACATCAGTACACAACTCGGGTAGACTGCCCCTACCCTGCTGCCAATCACGCCACAAGAAAATAAAAGTTCCCTCAGGCCAGGGTCAGAATGGGGATCACAAATGGACTCAGAGTGCTTGTATTGTAGAAAAACAGGATCCGGGCACCAGAGAACTGGACTAATCCACACTTTTATCTCTTCCCTAACGTGACAGATACAAAGTGAACCGGGCTGGGCAGAGAATTAACAGCAACTGAGTCTCAGTAGCACTAGCAAGCAGGCAACAAAGTGAGAAGTAAAAGACAAAATTTATAAAAAACCTTCTTCTCCAATCTCCTCTGGAGACCTGGACCCGACCTCCTCTCTCTCAGGACCTGTCCTACTCCTCCTCCACAGCAGCAGCCAGCTAGGTGGTGTGATGTCTCCGACTCCCAGCCAGCCAGGAGTCCCCTCCAAGTGTCAGCCCAGGCAGCTGCAGCCCCAGGCAGGCGGGAGGTCCCCCCAGGCCCCAGCATAGAAAGCTGAAGCTCGGCTCGCTCACTCCAACAGGTGGGCAGTGCACAGCGGGCTTGCGGCAATGGCTCCAGGCGGGGGGCAGAGTCAAGCAAATTCAACCACCAGACCTGTCACCAATAGCAGAGTCACGCAGCAGGTGACGCAGCCACGTACCAGGGCACACCATGGCCGGCTGCCTCATTCCCCTGTCTGATTAGATATATAGGCAGACCGGCCGATAGAGTATGTGCCTTAGGGGAAAAAAAATGTAAACACGTGGCAGGCTTTGCCGGGCCAGATTTAGGAGGTCTGTAATTTGCCCATCCCTGGGCTAAACGCTAAATACTTTCAGGGTGCATTTCTCTATGTTTTGCTCCTGTCCTGTGCGAGAGTTCAGGTCCACTTTAACTTTCTGCACACTGCAGTGCATTAAAGTGATTATTGCTAGAAGAAACAGGGATACTTAATTATGCATATTGCAGCATATTATAAACTGGACAACTTCATAAAAGAGGTCATTTGTTAGACAACTTCCTACAAAAGTAACAACATGAGCAGCAGCAGCAGCATTAGTATTCAGTGGATATTTTTTCCTCCTTGGTCCTTGAACTAAGATAGCTACTGTGGACTAATTCAGGTAGCAGAAACCAGCAACCACAAGTAAAAGAAGTACTTAGAGCCCATGTCGAGGACTGATTCCTAATTTCAACCCCCTTATACTAGTTTTTGGGCAGCTTTGGGACCGTACAAGACTTTTTTACAGACCCTATCCTGTTCACTGTACACTGCTGGCGCCTGGAAACAGTTAACTATGTTACTGAACAGGGGGGCAGTGATTCCCGGGGGGAAGGGACAGTGCCCCAGCGTGGCCCAGTGTAGTGCCGCCTATGACATTATGACATTCAAGTATATAAGACTTAGGGCCTGTTCAGACTATATGCGTTCCTAGCCGTTTTCAGGGAACGCGTACTGGTACCAAAAACGCATAGAAACGGCTCGTAATGCTTTTTAATGGGGTAGTTCACATGTATGCGTATGAGACGCATACGTTTCTCATCCGCATTGCTGCACGCAGTTCTGTGCGATACGCATAGAAACGGACGCAATGAAAGTCTATGGACGCGTATCAAAAACGCGTACTATTGCGTTTTTAGCGTCCGTTTTCCTCTGCGGTTCCCATAATTCTTTTTTTCCCCCTGGGTCACGTGTTTGTGCAAAACGCAATAGAAAACGCATTCAAACGCAAGAAAAACGCATGCGTTTTTCAACTTGCGTTTCTTTAAATTTATACGCGTTCTACAAACGCAGCAAGTATGAACAGGCCCTTAGGCTTAGCCTATCCCTTCCTCTGAAATTCCTTTCCAAAACACGTCTGTCCTTCTCTAACCCTTGCCTGTACCAACAAATGTAAAATGTAACCTAGGCCATTTCCCTCAGCAGCCCCGTTTCTATGGTCGTGCAAATAGTGCAATCGCCCGGGGCACCAGAATGAGTGGTAGGGAGGGTGGGCGCACCTGCAACTCACCTGCTACGATCCCTGCACGCACGCAGACCCTCTTCCTCTTCCAGGCGTCCATTGCGTTGGTAACAGCGCTTCCCTGTGATGACGTCACCGCATGTCATCACAGGGGGCGCTGTTACCAATCCAACAGATGCCTGGGACAGGAAAGAGATATAGGCTGCGGGGGATCCCAGAAGGAAGGTGAGTTGTAACTACGTTATGTCGGCTCCCCCCGCCGCTGTGCCTATGCTGAAGGCACCTACCTATCTAACCTATACTCAGGGCACCTACCTATCTAACCTATACTGGGGACAACTACCTATCTAACCTATATTGGGAGCACCTACCTATCTAACCTATACTGCGGGCATCTACCTATCCAACCTATACTCGGGGCACCCACCTATCTAACCTATACTGGGGGAACCTACCTATCTAACCTATACTGTAGGCAACTACCTATCTAACCTATACTCGGGGTACCTACCTATCTAACCTATGCTCGGGGCACCTACCTATATAACCTATACTTGGGGCACCTACCTATATAACCTATACTTGGGTCACCTACCTATCTAACCTATACTGCCGGAACCTACCTAACCTATACTGGGGACACCTACCTATCTAACCTATACTGGAGGCACCTACCTATCTAACCTATACTCGGGGTTCCTATCTATCTAACCTATACTCGGGGCACCTACCTATATGACCTATACTTGGGGCACCTACCTACCTAACCTATACTGAAGGCACCTACCTATCTAACCTACTCGGGGCATCTACCTATCTAGCCTATACTCGGGGCACCTACTTATCTAACCTATACTCGGGGCACATACCTATCTAACCTATACTCGGGCACCTACCTATCTAACCTATACTGGGTGCACCTACCTATCTAACCTATACTGGTGGCAACTACACGGGCTACCCTATACTGAGGCATCTACCTAGCTAACCTATACTGGGGGCGGCAACTATGCCTGGCTACCTATACTGAGGGGAACCTATAGCTGGCTAACTATACTGGGGGCAACTATGCCTGGCTACCTATACTGGGGGGAACCTATAGCTGGCTAACTATACTGGGGGCAACTAGACCTGGCTAACCTATACTGCGGGCACCTATATTTGGCTCCACAGGGGGGCGCGATTTTTACACCCTTGCCATCGGTGCAGGGCCGGATTTGTACTCTTTAGCGCCCAAGGCCACAAGGCCACTGTCAGCACCCACCCCCCTTAGCCAGATGGCCCTCCCCCCTCTAGTATAGGTAGCCAGATGACCCTTCCTCCTCCCACCAGTATAAGTAGCCAGATGACCCTTACCCCCCTCCTCTCCTGATGACTGCACTCTTCCCTCCAGTATAGGTATCCTTATGACCCCTCCCCATTCCCTCTAGTATAAGTAGCCAGATGACCCTCCCCCTTCCATGTAGATAGCCTAATTACCCCCTCCCTCCAGTATAGGTAGCCAGGTGACCCTTCCCTTCCCCCTAGTATAGCCTGCTGCCCACCCTCCCTTCATCCTGTGGTGCCCTAGGCCATGGCCTATGTGGCCTTGTCTTACATACGGCCCTGCATGGGTGCAATTTAGCCTAGAAATTGCTCTGTCCTTCAGCTTCTGGTAAAACTCTGCTGCTTGCTGACTATAATTTTAAAAGAGAACACCCACATTAGCTATGTATATTTCTTACTCTATACAGTGCTATGCAAGATAATTACACTATATATATATATATATATATAATAATAACTGATCTGCCGAGCAACTCCATGTAGTACAGGTCCATAGCTGGAACAGCCATGTGTCTCTCCAGTTAGTGACACCCAAGACAGGCTGCTGCATTGCCATAGTGGCCTGCTTCCAGAAATGGATCCCTGTACAGAAATTCCGGCATGACAGCAGAAGTGGAGGGCAAATAAGAGGAGAGGTGGTCAAAAGAGTGTAGCTAAGGGGCTGGGTAAACAGAAATGTGTATAGCAATATCACAGTAAAGAAGGCTTTACGGGTGATATTCCATGCACAATAGAAACAATCACCTAATTTTTATACATCACAATCACATTTTCCAGATAATATTTCAAGTTGTCTAGTTTGGTGTTACTAACAAAAAAAAAATCTACATGCATACCTCATTTTTCCTGCCAGGAAGGTGAATACTGAGTATGGCAGTTTTCTAATGAATGGAAGGGCTGCAGTTCTTAAAGAGGAACTCCAGTGAAAATAATGTAGTAAAAAAAGTGCTTCATTTTTTACCATAATTATGTATAAATGATTTAGTCAGTGTTTGCTCATTGTAAAATCTTTCCTCTCCCCGATTTACATTCTGACATTTATTACATGGTGACATTTTTACTGTGGGCAGGTTATGTAGCTGCTCCTAGCTGTTTTGGCTGTTAGAGACAACTGTAAACAGCTAATTCCTGTCTGTGAACATTGTTACATTGTGGCAGTTTGCCAAGAGTACCGCGGTACTCAGAGCTTCTTGTGGGAGGGGTTTCAGCACAAAATCAGTCATACAGCGCCTCCTGATGGTCTGTTTGTGAAAAGCATTATATTTCTCATGTAAAAGGGGGTATCAGCTACTGATTGGGATAAAGTTCAATTCTAGGTTGGAGTTTCTCTTTAAATTGAGCTGCAGCACTCATGGGATTGCTGAAGACTAAGCTTAATATGACAGGATTTCTATGCGTTGGTACTTGTTGTTTTTTCTGTGCTTACAGGTGCTGTGGAGAGATGCAGTGGCGTACCTAGGGTATCTGACACCCGGTGCTGGGTATTATAAGACACCCCCCACCCCCCAAAAAAAAAGTAAAGGGGCAAAAAACGGGTGGGGACGCGCCGCGGCAAAAAAAATGGGCGTGGCCGTGACCGGATGAGGGCGGAGCTAACTGTAATTTACCGTGAACCCGGAGTGAGAGTGATATGGAGGCTGCCATATTTATTTCCTTTTAAACAATACTAGTTGCCTGCCAGCCCTGCTGATCTATTTGGCTGCAGTAGTAAACTGAATCAAACCAGAAACAAGCATGCTTGTTCAGGGTCTATGGTTGAAAGAATTAGAGGCAGAGGACCAGCACGGCAGCCAGGCAACTGGTATTGCTTAAAAGGAGATAAATATGGCAGCCTCACTATTATTCTCACCTCGGGTTCCCTTTAAAAGTGCAACACAAAGACAGTGGACCCAAGTTTTGGTGACCCTTTCCCCAGAAAATTCACATACTTGTCCAGGTTATCTCAAGAAAATACACGTAATGTGTGCAGATTTGCCCAGAGAATACGTTCAATCATGTCAGCAGATTTGCCCAGAAAATACATGCAATCAAGTCGGCAGATTTGCCCAGAAAATACATGCAATCATGTCGGCAGATTTGCCCAGAAAATACAGTACATGCAATCATGTCGGCAGATTTGCCCAGAGAATACGTTAAATCATGTCAGCAGATTTGCCCAGAAAATACATGCAATCATGTCGGCAGATTTGCCCAGAGAATACGTTCAATCATGTCGGCAGATTTGCCCAGAAAATACATGCAATCATGTCGGCAGATTTGCACAGAAAATACATGCAATCATGTCGGCAGATTTGTCCAGTGAATACGTTCAATCATGTCGGCAGATTTGCCCAGAAAATACATGCAATCATGTCGGGAGATTTGCCCAGAAAATACATGCAATCATGTCAGCAGATTTGCCCAGAAAACACTTCAATCATGAAGCAGACCTGGCCAGAACATAAACGTAAAAATATAAATTAAAAAAAACAAAAACATTTACTCACCTGCAGCAGAGCTCCTGTTCCGGGCCTCCGTCCGGTGCGCAGCTCCCACGATCCTCTGCAGACAGTAGCTGAAACTCCTAAAGTCTCCAGAGCAGGGCTTCGGACATTTTACTATAGCCCTGCTCTGCTGCTGCGGTGAACTGACACGGCATCTATCAGATGCCGAAAGTCAGTTCACGCTGGGGGGTGCTTGGAGAATTTTAGGGGGTGCTTCAGCACCCAAAGCACCCCCCCCCCCCCCCCCGGTGCCGCAACTGCCCCCAGTATAGGTAGCTAGTTTCCCCCAGTGAAGGTAGTATAGTTGCCCCAATATAGCTAGTATAGTTGCCCCCAGGATAGGCAGCATAGCTGCTGCCCCCAATGTAGGTAGTGTTGCTGCCCCCAGTGTAGCTAGTATAGTGGCCCTCGTACAGCTGCCCTCCAGTATAGGTAGTATAGTGGCCCCCATAGTTGCCCCAGTATAGCTAGTATAGTGGCCCACAGTTTAGATAGTATAGTGGCCCCCAGTGTAGCTAGTATAGTGGCCTTCATTGTAGCTGGTATGGTGCCCCCCCCTATAGGTAATATAGTGGCCCCCAGTGTAGCTAGTGTAGCGACCCCCATGCCCAGTGTAGCTAGTATAGTGGCCCCCGTATAGCTGCCCCCAGTATAGGTAGTATAGTGGCCCCCAGTATAGCTAGTATAGTGGCCCCCAGTTTAGGTAGTATAGTGGCCTCCAGTTTAGGTAGTATAGTGGCCCCCAGTTTAGGTAGTATAGTGGCCCCCAGTTTAGGTAGTATAGTGGCCCCCAGTTTAGCTAGCATAGTGCCCCCCCCCCCCAGTGTAGCTAGAAAGAGGGGTGACAGCAGGGATAGCGGCGGGGAGGGGAGACATATCCCCCCCCCCCTCCCTCACCTGGGTCCCCTCCTTCTGCCTCTCTCTCCCCTCCCCAAAATGCGGGCAGCAAACGGCGAGCAGGCGGGCACGGAGAATACTCACGTTACTTCCGCGTATCAGTCTGGAACGCTGCGTCGCCGTCACGTGCCTCTTCTGCGCCTCCAATGATTGGAGGCGCAGAAGAGGCACGTGACGGTGACGCAGCGTTCCAGGCTGATACGCGGAAGTGACGTATTCTCCGTGCCCGCCTGCTCGCTGCCCACTGCCCCCGGCCCGCATTTGGGGGGGGGGGGAAGAGAGGCAGAAGGAGGGGACACAGGTGAGGAAGGGGGGGGGGATATGTCTCCCCTCCCCGCCGCTATCCCTGCTGTCACCCCTCCTCCTAGCGCTGCTCTTCCCCGCTCCTGCATGACTTGGGGGGTCGTGGCGACACCCCCTGGCTGTCTGGCACCCGGTGCGCTACGCCCCCCTGCGCCCTGTGATAGGAACGCCACTGGAGAGATGACCTTGCCTTCTAGAAAGGTGCGGTTGGTGAGCAGAAAAGTGCAAGGAGCCAATCAGGAGGAACTTGATTGTGATTGGAGCCTGTGGTTTCCCTCCAGGCAAGGCTCATCCAATCAGAAGCTTGTGATCTTATGTCAAAAGTTCTTCTCACAGAGTGATAGCTGTCACTTGAGGCAGATCTGTCCACCCGCCCACCCCTTTAAAAAAAAAAAAAAAAAGGATACTACTCCCTTTTTGTTGCGGTGTCATTTGGGGAGTTAATTGTAAGAACTACATATGGACTTGATGTTTTGTGGTGTACGATTGGTTATGGGTCCACAGACCGTCAATCAGGTTATGGTTTAATGATTTAAAAAATATGGATACATTGGAATAAAGGTTGGAATAAACTTGGTTCAAAGTTTCAATAAAATGTTTTTATGCCCCATTAAAATGAGGCCTGCTCAAAAGCCAGTCGTTGTGTCTATGTTTTTATTTATAGAGTTATTTATAGTTATAAGATGTTACTGATTATGTTGAATGCATAGTTACATAGTAACATTCTCATGTATCTGATGATCCTTCTGTAATCATGTGATGGTCATGTGTCTGTTGCATCATATTTCTAGGGAACTCTTTTTAAAACATTTTCCTGCCGAAACTGCCAGCACTGTATGGGCATCATCACAGGCAACCAGGGCCGGATTTCTACCTTTCAACACCCAAGGCCAGCCATCATCAGCCGCCCCCCTCCCCCCCCAAAAAAAAAATCTAAATGAAGCCTTTACCTGTGTTTGATTATAGCGCACGGCAGGCTGTGTCACATGTACTTTACTACAACATCCCCAAAAATATTAATTGCTCCACCCACAAAACTTCAAATCTGGTCTAACTAGGACTATGGTAGGGATAAGATATTGAGATATTGAGCTCCTCTGAGGACAGGTATGTTGGGACATGACTAAGTACTCTGTAAAGTCCTGTAGAAGATGCCAGTGCAATACAAAGACATAATAATAATATGATAGGACTTTATAGTATTACTATGGTAGAATTAGATTGTGAGCTCCTGTGAGGACAGTCATTAACATGACTATGTACTCTGTAAAGTGCTGCAGATGTCAGTGCTATATAAATACATAATAATAATGGTAGGACATTAGACTATGATGACTATGGTAGGATTAGAATGTGAGTTCCTCTAAGGACAGTCAGTGACATGACTATATACTCTGTAAAGTGCTGCAGGAGATGCCAGTGCTATGTGAATACATAATAATAATAATATGGTAGGACATTAGGCTATGACTATGGTAGGATTAGATTGTGAGCCCCTATGGGGACAGTCAGTGACATGACTATATACTCTGTAAAGTGCTGCAGGAGATGCCAGTGCTATGTGAATACAAAATAATAATATAGCAAGGAAATGAGCAGCGCTACTTAAAAACAGATTAGTGCCTACCTGCAAAAGAGTGCAAGCCCCACTTGTGGGGTCGAATACACACCGAGCATACACTTGACCTGTCTACCACTAGAGGAGGATGTTGGTTTACATTAACAGCTTGCATGCAACCTATTAAGTACTCGTCCCTCCCACTGCGAAGAAGTCAATCCTCCATGGGAGGGGCCTAACACTAACTAAATCCTAACCTATGTATATGCATAGCCTGGGTGCGGCTAATCAAATAAAATCGAAAATTGCGCACAAGGTGGATCAGCGCTACACCAGGCCGCCTCCGAATGGCCTCCATCAGAGATGCGCTGAGCCCCCCCAGGAACTACAAACGCACCTTGAACCCAAACAGAAGCTCTGCATATACACCAAAAGCATGGCTGTTAAGTGGGAGCAGCTGACCAAAAACGAATTACATTAGTACATAGCAAGGAAATGAGCAGCGCTACTTAAAAACAGATTAGTGCCTACCTGCAAAAAAGTGCAAGCCCCACTTGTGGGGTCGAATACACACCGAGCATACACTTGACCTGTCTACCACTAGAGGAGGATGTTGGTTTCCATTAACAGCTTGCATGCAACCTATTAAGTACTCGTCCCTCCCACTGCGAAGAAGTCAATCCTCCATGGGAGGGGCCTAACACTAACTAAATCCTAACCTATGTATATGCATAGCCTGGGTGCGGCTAATCAAATAAAATCGAAAATTGAAAATTGCGCACAAGGTGGATCAGCGCAACACCAGGCCGCCTCCGAATGGCCTCCATCAGAGATGCGCTGAGCCCCCCCAGGAACTACAAACGCACCTTGAACCCAAACAGAAGCTCTGCATATACACCAAAAGCATGGCTGTTAAGTGGGAGCAGCTGACCAAAAACGAATTACATTAGTACATAGCAAGGAAATGAGCAGCGCTACTTAAAAACAGATTAGTGCCTACCTGCAAAAGAGTGCAAGCCCCACTTGTGGGGTCGAATACACACCGAGCATACACTTGACCTGTCTACCACTAGAGGAGGATGTTGGTTTCCATTAACAGCTTGCATGCAACCTATTAAGTACTCGTCCCTCCCACTGCGAAGAAGTCAATCCTCCATGGAAGGGGCCTAACACTAACTAAGTCCTAACCTATGTATATGCATAGCCTGGGTGCGGCTAATCAAATAAAATCGAAAATTGAAAATTGCGCACAAGGTGGATCAGCGCAACACCAGGCCGCCTCCGAATGGCCTCCATCAGAGATGCGCTGAGCCCCCCCAGGAACTACAAACGCACCTTGAACCCAAACAGAAGCTCTGCATATACACCAAAAGCATGGCTGTTAAGTGGGAGCAGCTGACCAAAAACGAATTACATTAGTACATAGCAAGGAAATGAGAAGCGCTACTTAAAAACAGATTAGTGCCTACTTGCAAAAGAGTGCAAGCCCCACTTGTGGGATCGAATACACACCGAGCATACACTTGACCTGTCTACCACTAGAGGAGGATGTTGGTTTCCATTAACAGCTTGCATGCAACCTATTAAGTACTCGTCCCTCCCACTGCGAAGAAGTCAATCCTCCATGGGAGGGGCCTAACACTAACTAAATCCTAACCTATGTATATGCATAGCCTGGGTGCGGCTAATCAAATAAAATCGAAAATTGCGCACAAGGTGGATCAGCGCTACACCAGGCCGCCTCCGAATGGCCTCCATCAGAGATGCGCTGAGCCCCCCCAGGAACTACAAACGCACCTTGAACCCAAACAGAAGCTCTGCATATACACCAAAAGCATGGCTGTTAAGTGGGAGCAGCTGACCAAAAACGAATTACATTAGTACATAGCAAGGAAATGAGCAGCGCTACTTAAAAACAGATTAGTGCCTACCTGCAAAAGAGTGCAAGCCCCACTTGTGGGGTCGAATACACACCGAGCATACACTTGACCTGTCTACCACTAGAGGAGGATGTTGGTTTCCATTAACAGCTTGCATGCAACCTATTAAGTACTCGTCCCTCCCACTGCGAAGAAGTCAATCCTCCATGGGAGGGGCCTAACACTAACTAAATCCTAACCTATGTATATGCATAGCCTGGGTGCGGCTAATCAAATAAAATCGAAAATTGAAAATTGCGCACAAGGTGGATCAGCGCAACACCAGGCCGCCTCCGAATGGCCTCCATCAGAGATGCGCTGAGCCCCCCCAATAATATGGTAGGACATTAGGCTATGACTATGGTAGGATTAGATTGTGAGCCCCTATGGGGACAGTCAGTGACATGACTATGTACTCTGTAAAGTGCTGCAGAACATGTCAGCATTATTAAATGCAGTACAATGGCAAAAGATTACAGATAGTAAGTGGGGACAAAGCATGAAAAAGAGAAAATATAGAAAAAGCCACATGGGAGGGGATTGACAAGGAAAGGGAGACAGTACAGTGTGCATAGAGATGGTAAGAGAGATGGTGGGAGAGCTAGGCTAGAGGGAAGAGAGAGGGTGGGCAGTAGTACATCTATTATGTCAGCTGTAGTTATACAAGCGTATGCCATTTGTAAAAGTCCATGTGCACACAGTCACCATAGTCATTCTGCCTTTACAACATTGCACACAGTACAAATAACAATGCCTGCACCCTGTTCTTTCCCCCCCAAACATTGCCTTGTGCCCTGTGAAGAAATTTCAGACAGCAGTCAGCAGCAATGTAAGGCAGACAGAAGATTAGCAGCCTGTCAGTGGCAGTGCACTCAGACTCACACATTCCTGACATTCCTGATGCTGCCTGCAGAGTCCGTGCTGCACTGAAACAGAAAGGCTTGACTGAATACATATGACGTGCACTGTGTAAAAAATGCTAATTGTGATCAATGCAGAGTTACAGACACACTTAGCTAAGCCCCTACTCTCCCTTCCCCTTGGGCAGATCTGGAAGCGCAGATGCTCTTTTCAAATTTACCTCTCGGTGCTTGCTCTGTTTCCTCCTCCTCCAGCAGGACTGCTCGGCTCTAAGTTCCTCCATACTACCACGCACGATGCCAAGGGGAGGGGCGTAGAGCTAAGCAGCAGACCTGCTGGTGGAGTAAGGAAATAGAGCATGCACGGAGAAGTAAAGAAAGAGTCTCTGCACTGCCAGCAAGAAAAAGAATGCTCACTCTGTCAACGGAAAATCTTACCCTGCTCTAGAGCTGGAGCCGGAGGAAGGGCAGAGGCTCCACCATGATCGCTGCATGCTCTGAGTGAACCAATGGTGCCTTTCATCCCCCGCCGCCACGTGTGTCACAAGAGTCACATGCCACCAGACCCAGCCGTCCAGCCTGCCAGCAGCTGCCTGCTATTAGCCTACATTTGCAAACAATGCAGGGCGGTTGGGGGCGGATGAACCGGTTCTGGCTGCCTGCAATAGAGTGTGTTTACTGGCGAGAGGAAGTGAAGGAGGCTGTAGTTGGCAGGCAGCATGAATAGCGCGGTCAGATGCTTTGATGATGTTTAATGAACTGCAAACAACTGCTCCTCAGCCGCCCTAAATATTGCTGTTATTCTGGCTCCCTAGGCCATGGCCTAGGCGGCCTTGCCAGAAATCCGGCCCTGCAGGCAACAAAGTCACTCATCCCAAGTCAGACTCTCATCTGTCAATTAAAAGCTTAATTTGTCTGCATGGAATACCTCCAATTTGCTTTTACAAAAAATACAAAAAAGAACGCTTCTGGATGGACAAACTGGGGATGTTAAAATCATGTGGCCTTAATGTAGACTTAAGGCTGAGATTTTGTTTTATAAAGCTGCTCTTACCGTATTGTTGTCTTACCTGTACCTCTAAGGCTGTGCCTGCCCTCTTCTGGGTGCTTTTGGGATATATATATATATATATATATATATATATATATGTCTATCTATCTATCTATCTATCTATATATATATATATATATATATATAGAGGAGACATTATATCTACAGTTGGCTAGGCACTTGATAAAGGGCATTGGACTGAACTGTTGTGCCAGCCCTGCTATGTACTGTACTTAGCTGCAATTGTGCAATAAAGGGCAGTACCCCATTTAGGTTAGAGTTCTGGCTATTTGTGGTTTTTGTGGATTCTTCGGGCATGGTGGATTACCCTGATACAGCCATAGGATTTGGATTTGGACTGAAATGAACTTCATTCTGCCACAGTGAAATATTGGCAATGTACTGAACATTTCCACTATTTGTTCAAAGCCAAAATGCATATTTTTACTCATTGCTAATAGAATTTTACAGTGCACAGATTGCTTCCTGTTTACTATTCTTACATAATTGCAGCTGTAATTTTGGTTCCATCTACCCTCACATACCCCTTTTTTCAAAGCCTGAATGTAACGATTGTGGAATTCTCTCCGTGGTCAGCGCACGTCCTGGACGTGCGCTGACTCTGCAGAAATCCTCCACAAGCGTATAATTTGAGAGAACCCAGCAAAAGGTGCAAAGCACCTGTAGAAGGAAATTCCTGTCGGCAGATGGAGCTGTGGAGTGCAGAGGAACAGATCCTCTGCCCTGCCACTGACGCCAGACAGGAATTGTACGGAGGGAAGAAACGCAGGGCAAGATAGCCCTGAAAGAGAGAGATCAAAGCGACAGAGGGTATGTGTGTCCACCAATCTAGTCGCCACCCTGCGACGATGAACACACAACCATGAAGATCAGGTGAGAAGGCAATCGCAAGAGATGGCGATTGCTAACAGCGACACAAGACTGAACAAGTACAGATGAGGAATGTATGTATGTCCACCAATCTAGCCGCCAACCTGCGACGGTGGACACACAACAGAGGAAACCAAGTGAGAACGCAATCGCAAGAGAAGCGATTGCGAATGAGAATGAGCACAGGGACAGAATGTATGTGTATGCCTCAATCTAGTCGCCAACCCGCAACGGTGCACACACAACAGCAGAAACGAAGTATTAACGCAATCGCGAGAGAGGCGATTGCCAGAGGTGACACAAGGCTTAAGCAAGACAGGGCACGAGAGTAGCAAAGGCACAGCAAATCATACAGTGAGAAGATAAGGAAAATAACAAACGCTAACTAAACGCGAACACCGCACTCATTCGCAACAGCGAACGCGTTTACTGCGCGGTCTCCGCGTGTTAAGCACAACAGAGACAAGCACGCCTAACTAACCACCGCCAACCAAACATGAAACAGAGAATGCGAGCGCTTGCTTAACGGTTACCTCACCGAGGCTACAGCAAGCGTTTGTCTCAGACAAGACAGACAGATGAACGGGAAACAGGATAGGAAAGATCCACTGCTCTTTCCGCCAGAGCGAGTGCGATCCAGGTAAAGTAACAGAGCTAGCAGGATCCACTGCTCTTACCGCCAGAGCGAGTGCGATCCAAGTATAGGAACAGAGCGAGCTGGATCCACTGCTCTTTCCGCCAGAGCAAGTGCGATCCAAGTACAGCAAGAGAGTAGTAGTTAAGAAGGATCCACAGCCGCTACCGCTAGAGGCTAGTGCGACCTAAGCACGACAGACAGGACAGGCAATACAAATAATACAATCCTGACTGCTCTAGCAAGGATGCCTAGTGCAGTCCCACGAATTACTCTCAGCTAATCTTTAACTAATAAGCATGGCTGACACTCCAGGAGTGTTTCACAGGACAAACCCTTATGACCAGCGAAGTACTGTAGAATCCCATAGTATATATAGAGCCAGCCTACAAAGGATGTGGCTAGGCAATTTGCATGACAAACGTATGCAAATTCCTCAGCAGCAGCAAGCTGCAAAACTGACAAAAGGTCTCTTTTCCAGAGACCTGCAGAATGCAGACCTGAACAGTGGTCAAAAAGCTGCAGGCAGCTGAGCGGATCATTACACAGAATAACAGCAAGCAAGAAATTCTGTCCCTTATTCAATTAATTATTTCTCTTGAGTTATTTCCTAGGAGATATTTTTTCATCTTTTCAGCACTTAGTAATTAAAAAGGTGTCAAATAGTAATTGAAAAGTACTATTAAAATAATTTAGAGTATTTACTTACTTCTGGTTTAAAAGGTGTTTTATTGACAAATATGTGAAAATAAAATAGTTTGGTTGAAAAGGCATCCATCTATCAAGTTGAAACAGAAAGGGGAAAAAAACACACCATCATGAACCTGCACATACCATAAATGAGAAAACTAAACTCAGGAGAAAAAAGTTAATTGAATAGGGCCCTCTGTGTCTTTTACATCTATCTGTGTCACTGTTGACAAAAACTCTCCTCAACTTGATTACCATTGTGTCAGTTTAATCTTTAATCCAGGGTTGCAACTAGGAACATAGTGAAACAGGAGGCCCATATAAAAATACATTCATGGCGTCTACGTATTCCCCGACAGAGGAGGAAAGTTGTCCAGTCTGCTAAAATATCACTAATTATTACCACTACTGTGGGAGCTATTGCTTTCCACATGATAATGTGTCTTAAAAGGGCTAAACAACATGATATAATCTACACAAGAAAGAAAGGGGCCCTTACTACAGACATATTCGTAACAAATCATGGACGCATCCAGGTATGATACAAAAAATCAATAGTTCTTATTAAGGACTTATCCAAAAACAACAATTAAAAACATTTTAAAACCACCATCTTAAGCTGATTGTTATAGGAAATCTCTCCAGAGGCTGGGAGAATGCTGTGCCAAGTAGTGTAAACAAGTGACAACCAGCTGATGTATTTAAATACACAAAATCTCTATAATATTGCACAAGTTCCCTGCACAAATCAACGACAACCTGAATATGGAAAAAGGGTGTAAATAAAAGTGATAAAACACCTAATCAATAGATCCCAATGGAAAAAAGTGCTGCATGCTAACTAGTGCAAAAAATGCATCAACAATAACAATACAAACAGTACAGGGATTTGTAAAGTGCTATGTGTACATGTAAATGTTCTATTATTCCATCTAAACAAGGTGCTGGTCATGCTTACCAAAGTGTAAGGTCCCAGCTACTGGAGGAAGAAGGGGGAAAATCGCCTTGCGCGTTCGCAGCGTCCCGGCTGCTTCTATGGATATTGATAAAATATGGATATTGATAAAATATCATTGACACCATTAACACCATTGGCTTCTCTAAGGGCCCGTTTCCACTTGTGCGTTGCGATTCCAGTGCGGAAAACGCATGTGCGATTTCGCATGCGGATGCGTTTTTCCATGCGTTTATCGATGCAATTTCGCATGCGTTTTGTGGCCAAGCGTTTTTAACCATGTCAATGCTGGTGTGCTTTTTACATTGTTTTTACACAAAAACGCATGCGAAAACGCATAGAAAAACGCATGGCAAAAACTTTTTCCCTATTAATTACATTGTATGCGATTCACACACCGCTGTGCGGTGTGCGAATTCTGATGGCTCTGCCGTGCAGATTTTTTCTGCACAGAAAAACGCTAAGAAATCCTGACAAGTGGAAACAGTCCCATCCACTTGTATTGGTTATGCGAATCTGCATGCAGAAAACGCATGCAGATTCACTCTAGTGGAAACGGGCCCTAAAAGGAGTGTACAAGGAAAGAAAAGCACCTTCCACATAAGTTACTTTTTTTTAGAAAGACGACATCATTGAGCTGTGTCTACACTTCAAATATATTGCCACTCTGGGGAATCTGTTGAATTGCTCTGTATGAGTAAAACTTGATACTGAGTACTGCTCTGGGCTTCAATCCCCTTAACGGCTGAGTCATTTCTTTAGCCACCTACAGAGATTCCAAAGTCTATGTTAGTCAAGGTCCACAGGACTCAGAAAGGGGCAGTAATTCTTGTGCAGTTTTATGAAACTGCTACCCATAGTATGTACCGGTACTTCAAATGTCATTGTACAAGTGCAATTCTCAGCTCAATAACTATAGTTATATAATCTTTCACAATCTTTGTTAATTCTTTGGATATTTTTTTTATTTTCTTCACAAATGCCTTTCAGTGACTGCATTTTTAAAGGAAGCTGGAATGAGAGGAATACATATTCTGCCATCTTCATTCTCTAATAAACAATGCCAGTTGCCTGGCTTCTGTGCTGATGCTCATCCTCTAATACTATAATGCTACGTACACACATGCGACAACGATCGTTCGTTGTGAACGACGAACGAACTTTTAATTGATGAAAGAACGACCTAAGTAAAGTTAGTTTTTAAATGTGTGTAACGATCTGATCGTTAGAACAAACGTTACATCACGTAAAGCGACTATTGCGCTTGCGCATAAAAATGAGAAGTTTCATGGAGAAATAGCGAAATGCGCATGTCAAGCCTAGTACGAACGACCGTTTCCAACGATGTACTACTTTTGCAATCGATCGTCGTTGGAAAAAATCCACCAAGCTAGATCGTTCGTTTTTAACGATGTAGCTTGTCCGTCGTTAGACTTAATGATCGTTGGTTGCTTTTTTTTTAAACGATCGTCGTTTGAAATGATCGGGGAACGATCGTTTCAAACGACTATAGTCGCATGTGTGTACGCACCTTAAGTCACTGGCCCAGAATGAGCATGCAGATAAGATGCCTTGCCTATGGTCTGACTCCACTGGTTACATGCTTGTTGCAGATGTGAAACAAAAACAACTAAAGACAAAAGCTCAGCACGACAGCCAGGCAACTGGCATAGTTTATAAGGTAATGAAAATGGCAGCCTCTGTATTCCTATATTGGGCAGCATGATGGCATAGTGGTTAGCACTTACGCCTTACAGCAGTTTGTATGTTCTGCCCGTGTCTGTGTGGGTTTCCTCCAGGCACTCCGGTTTCCTCCCACATCCCAAAAACATACAGATAAGTTAATTGGCTTCCTTGTAAACTGACCCTAGACTATGATAAATGCACTACACGATTCTGACATATGACTATGGTAGGGATTAGATTGTGAGCTCCTCTGGGGGACAGTTAGGTGACAAGACAATATACTCTGTACAGCACTGCAGAAGATGTTGGCGCTATATAAATACTAAATAATAATTCCTCTATCTTCAGGTTTCCTCTCTGGACAAAATGTTTTCAAATAAAACCACAGACTGAATAAATAATCACTTCAGGTTCTACTCACATACATCCCCCAAAAGCCAGACATATACATCTCCATGCTCCCCGCAGGCCTCATTCAAAAGACGCTACATCCTCATCCTGCGCTTTTTCTGGTGCCAGCCATACTCATCAGACCCAACTCGCATACATCTTTCACAGGCCTCCATGTTCCACTCACATACTTCTCTCTACTTCTCTCCACTGACCACACTCACATACACAGAAATCCAAAAACCGCCCACTCTACCCCACCCAGGGCCGGTTCAAGTAACAATCGGGCCCTAGGGCAAAATTAGCCTGGGGGCCCCAAACAGACACCCCTTCCGACTAAAAAGTGTCATTAGGGGCCCTTTGTTGCAGCCAAATTTCCCCCCTGGGCCCTTGAGCTGGCTGCTGACCCTCCTCCAATCACCTCCCAACTTAACGGTGCTCCCTGGGGCCCTGCAGAGTCTATGTAAGTGTAGTGTCTCACCTGCCCGCCAGCACAGATGAGACACTACTCTGCTAAAGACTCTGCAGAGGCCCTGGGGAGCAACAGTTAAGATGGGGGAAGGGACACCTTGGGGGACCCCTACAGGCTCTGGGGCAATTGCCCCTTTTGCCTCTATAGTAGCGCCGTCCTTGACCCCACCATGTTATGTTATAAAAAAACTGAAAAAAAATATTACTTTATAATTTTCTTAATGATTATTATTTGAATGTTATGTTAATGTCTTGTTAATGTTTATGTTTTGTTAATGTTTAACTTGTACTTACTTGCTCAGTGTGGGATTGTTTTCACCCTAGGCCCTATAACCTGATGAGGTTGACTTGACATACAAAACCTGTTGTGGAGTGCCATTACACTTATTATTTTACCATGTACTGGCTATTCTTTAACAGGAAGAAAGTGCAACCACTTTCAGCCCTGTTCAGATCTTTGGTCCGGATTGCAGAAGCCCCTTGTTATTTGCATTGGAAGCTTAAAATTGGTTGTCCTCCTAGTCATAATGAATGTTAAGTGTGAAGTAAACAGAAAACATATTGTAACGATTGGTGTCAGCAACACAGATTTTTCTGATTATTGGTGATCTGCAGTATCACCAATAATACAGATGCTATACCTGATTATGTGGTGATCTGCAGAATCACCAATAATACTAGTATAGCTAGACACAGGACACCCAATATGGTATTGTGTTTGGTGCAACAGTAATCAGAGAAGTTATCTGCCGAGAAGCGGGAGACACAGACACTACTGCAGCCAAGGATTCCCTGAGGAGCAGGGAATCAGACTGCACTGCAGCCAGTGGACCCCTGAGGGGCCGGGACCACTGACTGGGCTGCAAATGAGGTAACAGATGGAATAAGTGATTATGATTGAACTGCAGCCGAGGATTCCCTGAGGAGCAGAGAATCAGATTGTACTGCAGCCAGTGGAAGCCTGAGGGGCAGGGACCACTGACTGTGCTGCAAGATGGTCTCCTGAGGAGCAGGTGACCATAAGCCTGTGCTTGCAGCTAATGAACACCTGAAGAGCAAGTGTCACAGACAGTACAGTAACGCTGATCACCTAAAGGTTAGGTGACAGCCAGAAAGGTCAGACAAGCCAGGTCAGCAACATACGGACAGATAAAGTACAGAGACGGAAGACTGATTCGGTATCCGGTTACAGGCAAGGTCGGCAACAGTTCTCAGGTGGGCGGAAGTACCGAATCAGTAAGCAGGAGAGTGGTCAGGAAAGCCAGAGATCATACCAGGTAAACAGAAGAATATAACAGTCCTAATCTAGGTGTGAAGACCTTGGTTTCAACACCTAGGAACTGGTCTAACACATAAACAGTAGCACTGTAGCAATATCCTAGTCTTAGGTGTGAAGTCCTTGGTTTCAACACCTGGCAACTAGTCTACAGAATGGTACAGAAGTCTCACAATACAATAGAGTAATAGGCTATCAACGGAATCTGACTAAGTGTGAATTCCCAGCTCCGGCTGGTTCTTACACACTGTAAGATCTGACTATGGTCTGAGTGGTCACACGTAAGCTTTCACAACAGCAGACAATTTGCAACTGACAGGCAAGTCCTATATATACCCAGAGCGCTCCACAGCGCCGCCCCAGTCACTCAGCCAATCTGGAGCATAGCTGGAGTCAGCTGATCGGCTTGATCAGCTGACTCCCCTTCTACTAGCATAAAGGTCCTGTCGCCTGGCGTGCGCGTGCGCGCATAGCTCTCAATCTGTGTGCACTAGAAGGACCAGGCGAACCAGCAGCATGTTGCTGCGTGGCAGAAGCCGCCGGCTGGAACGCGGAGATAGCCGCCATGCCGCTTGCCCGTGCGGCGGCATCTCCGCTATTCATTACACATATACATTTATCTACCTATCCACCGGCATAACTACCGGGGATGCGACCCCATCGGCCGCAGGGGGGCCCGCCAGCCGTGTGCAGGGGGAGCGCTGCCACCCCCTGATTGTGGGACCCCCCAGCCAGGTGTGGAACTGCCTGCGGTGTCTAATAGACGCTGCGCCAGTTCACTCCCCGCACCCAGCAGTCTCCCGGGAGGCAGAGCAGCGCTACGGGAAGATGGCTGCCGAAGCCCTGCACTGGAGACTATTTGTGTCTCCAGTACAGGGCTTCGGGCACCATCTTGCCATAGCCCTGCTCTCTGCCTGTCAGCGCGGAAGATATGCTGCAGGAGGATCGTCGGGGGATCTGCGCACCAGAGGCCGGCCAGGAGCGGAGACTTCTGCCAGGTGAGTGAATTGTTTTTTTTTTACAGGTGCATTTTATTCTATAACTGCTGCCCACTGTATGATTTTCTGGTGACTGCTGCCCACTGTACAATTTTCTGGTGAACGCTGCCCACATTGCGATTTTCTGGTGACCGCTGCCCACTGTACGATTTTCTGGTGACTGCTGCCCTCTGTACGATTTTCTGGTGAACGTTGCCCACATTACGATTTTCCTGGTGACTGCTGCGTACATTGCGATTTTTCTGGTGACTGCTGCCCACATTACGATTTTCTGGTGACTGCTGCCCACTGTACGATTTTCTGGTGAACGCTGCCCACATTGCGATTTTTCTGGTGACTGCTGCCCACATTGCGATTTTTCTGGTGACTGCTGCCCACATTACGATTTTCTGGTGACTGCTGGCCACGTTACGTTTATTTTCTGGTGACTGCTGCCCACTTTACGATTATTTTCTGGTGACTGCTGCCCACATTGCGTTTTTCTGGTGACTGCTGCCCACTTTATGATTATTTTCTGGTGATTGCTGCCCACTTTATGATTATTTTCTGGTGATTGCTGCCCACTTTACAATTATTTTCTGGTGACTGCTGCCCACATTGCGATTTTTCTGGTGACTGCTGCCCACATTGTGATTTTCTGGTGACTGCTGCCCACATTGCGATTTTCTGGTGACTGCTGCCCACATTGCGATTTTCTGGTGAATGCTGCCCACATTGCAATTTTCTGGTGACTGCTGCCCACTGTACGATTTTCTGGTGACTGCTGCCCACATTGCGATTATTTTATGGTGAAATGCTGCCCACTTTACTATTAATTTCTGGTGAAATGCTACCCATTTTACGATTAATTTCTGGTGAAATGCTGTCCACTTAACAATTAATTTCTGGTGCATTACGATTATTTTATGGTGAAATGCTGCCCCATTACAATTATTTTATAGTGAAACGCTGCACCATTAAGATTATTTGGCACCTAGTAATGGGCCCCATCCAAATGTTCACAGGGGGGCCTAGTGATTTCTAGTTATACCCCTGTACCTATCTATGGCTTTCAGAAAAATATCCTCTTATGATCTAGGGTGGCATTATGCTGTGATGTGCTGATTGTTGTCTGTATGAAAAGTCAATACAAAATATGCACACTTTATCGCAAAGTGTATTAATATTATGAATCAAAGTAAGTCATGTCTTTATTCTTTTTACTAATTAAATGATGAATAACACCACAAATTACAATAAGCAATAGTCATTCCTTTCTATCAATAATAGAGAAAAAAAGGGTGGTGACTAGTAAATGTTTTGGTCCATCACATTAAGTTATTCATGCTGTGATGCTTTTGTCTGTCGATCTTTCTATTGTTATTCATACTAAAATAGGTTACTGTTTATTTCTCCCAAAGCACTGAATGGTAATTGGCTCTTATTGGAATTGAGTTACTAAGACTGGACAGTACTAGAGAACATAAGTAATCAAAAAAACCTGGATTGGATTTTACAAAAAGTGTCCATTCTTAAAGGAGTCATCATGCAAGTTAAGCAACATTCCAATCGCCTACCTCCAGCTGTTCTTTAGGTTATATCAAGCTGGATCGCAGTGTCCATTGCCCCCCGAAATTGCTCGTTTCGCCGATAATCAAGCCGGTAATATCACTGTGCCTCGAAAGTTAATAGTCCCATGCTGGGGCTGTAGACATCCTGTATCCGGAATGCTGGAACAGTTGGAACGCATAGCGTGCTTTCGTACGCCTGCACACTCATACAGTAGCCATCGGAGGCTTGTTAGAGCTTGCTGCCCTCGATCGCAAGCCAAACCCTCCGCTTCAGTAACTGCCCACCAAACCCTCCCTCCAGCTTCCGCCGTGCAACTTACTTTGTATATTGTTTTGAGTGCCCGATTAGCTGCTATATGCCTTAGCCTCCGCCAGCCTGTCCTGTATGCCAGCGCGTCTCACACATGGATTAGCTGTGCATGAGAGCGCGCAGGAAGCTAGGCAGAGGCTGAAGGGAGGGTTTGGTGGGCGGTTACTGAAGCGGACGGTTTGGCTTACGAGCGAGGAAGGCAAGCTCAAACATGCCTCCGACGGCTACTGTATGCGTGCGTGGTTGCGCAATATGATCCAACTGCGCCAGTGGGAGTACAATGAAATAACTACTGCGCCTGCGTGGCCCAATTAATTCTGGGTTGTGGGGGACCCCGACCGGAGTGAATACTGGAGACAGGAGAAGTTTTTTTTTCAACACAACAGAGGAGGCGATCCTGCAGAAAAAACAGCGAGTAACAGGCAGACAGGAGTCTTTCACCTAGCACAGTTTGCCTGATGACTCCTTTAAGTGATAGTTTGACTCCTATTAGTACACAATGAATAATGCTGAAAGATTAGTAAATGAGTAGAGTGTGTGCTATTGCAGTCACATGCACGAACCCCCAGCAACAACTTACCTTTAATAACCCAGAACAGCTTGGATCTGTATATTAAAAAAAAAGTTATTTAGTGCTGTACTTATCTGCAGTTGCAGAACCACTAACTTACTAACCTTTTAGCAACACCGTGTCCTAAAATGACTTAGGGCCTGTTTCCACTACACGCAGATTGGATGCAGAATGGATGCAGAAAAACTGACTACAATGAATGTCTATGGAAAAATCTGCATCAGAAAAATTGCGTTTGGTGGAAACAGGCCCATAGGCATTCATTGGAGTCAGTTTTTCTGCATCCAATCTGCGTGTAATGGAAATAGGCCCTAAGGCTATGGATGATATTATTATTGTCATTATAACTATACTTATTATATGTTATGTATCATATAGAAAAATAGTGGCAAGCACTGCGGATCGTATTGTACAATACGACCCAGTGCTCAGCTCCAGGCCACAACTGCCTCTGAGGACGCTTGAGTAGCGAAACGGACGATTGGTGGGCCCACACCGCTCTACAACCATCTGTCTTCAGGGAACGGGTATGTGCAAAGTATGTACTTAATAGGTGGTGATATAAGCGCTGAACCAAAAATACAGCTGCTAGAGGCTTACACTCCACAATGGATAAACAGCACAAGATAAGTATATGCCTCGGTGCTTGAACCCTGTCCCTCCTCCATCTACTGCATTGGCTCTTAATTGTTGCTGTAGTGGTAATGATCATCTCTAAGGGCTGGTGCACACCAGAGCGGGTCTGGAGCGTTTTTAAAAACACTAGCGGTTTGAAAACTGCTTGGGTAATGTATTTCAACGGGCTGGTGCACACCAGAGCGGTTCGTTTTTTCCACAAACGCAAACTCGGGGGCTGCAGCATTTTTTAGATTTCTGAGGTGTTTCTGCCTCAGTGTTAAAGTATAGGAAAGAGCCGCTCTGAAAAACGCTAGATCAGAGCGGCTTTCCAAGCGTTTTTGTTACAAAAGCTGTTTAGTAACAGCTTTACTGTAACAATATATGAATTCTGCTACACAAAGACGCTCCAAAAAAACACTAGGCATGTTTAGAAAATCTCTCTAAACATACCTAGAATTGCTCTGAAAATCTGCTCCAAAAATCTCTAGCGTTTTGCGTATCTGCTAGAGGTTTTTGGTGTGCACTGGCCCTTAGGCCTGGTGCACACCAAAAACCGCTAGCAGATCCGCAAAATGCTAGCAGATTTTGAAACGCTTTTTCTTATTTTTCTGCAGCGTTTCAGCTAGCGTTTTGCGGTTTTGTGTAGCGGTTTTGGTATAGTAGATTTCATGTATTGTTACAGTAAAGCTGTTACTGAACAGCTACTGTAACAAAAAACGCCTGGCAAACCGCTCTGAAGTGCCGTTTTTCAGAGCGGTTTGCGGTTTTCCTATACTTAACATTGAGGCAGAAACGCATCCGCAATCCAAAATCTGCAGCAGCCCGGGAGTATGCGTTTCTGCAAAACGCCTCCCGCTCTGGTGTGCACCAGCCCATTGAAATACATTACCCTAGCGGATCCGCACCCGCAAGCAGATCGCAAACCGCAGCGGAAACGCTCCGGTGTGCACTAGGCCGATGTGTGTTTTGAATAGTGGTAATACAAACCAATCTGTTCCCCTGCTTATACCTCTCTCACACAGAGGTTGTCCTTGGAAAGCTGATTTTGGTGGTCTGTATCATGTGATTATTATACAAACAGTGCTAGGGGAGAGGAGGGGCAGCGTAAGATTTGCATTGGGGCCCATGACTCATAACTATACCAGTGCCTAGAGGGTATGCCTGAGGGTAGGACTTTGTGCTGCCTGCCTTCTCCCCAGTTACTCCCAGGTGGATGACTGAATTTAACCTACTGAGACTATTTTGTGAATTGACATGAAAGTCCTTACTTATGGGTCCATTCACACTTGCTGATCTCAAAACGCTAGCGATTTCGCTAGTGTTTTGCTCTGGCGTTTTTTGTCGATTAGCGCCAAAAAATCACCATTCACACCTGGCGATTTTTTAGCGATCGCGTTTTGCGCTTTTATAGCACTAAACCGCTATCGCTGGGAAATCGCCTGAAAATGGTGCAGGCTACGCATTTGCATCAAAGCGTTTTGGGGCGATTTGCGGCGATTAGCCCAAATGAGAACGGGTCCATAGACCTTTATTACCCTAGCGCTTTGAAAAGCGCTAGCGTTTGAGCGTTTTGCCGAAATCGCCGGCAAACTTTTATTACGCCGGCAGACTTTTATTACCCTAGCGCTTTGAAAAGCGCTAACGTTTGAGCGTTTTGCCGAAATCGCTGGCAAAACGCTCAAGTGTGAATGAGCCCTGTGCATCTTGCTTTTTTTCACTAGATGGAAGGTAAGTCCTTTGCTTCAATTACCATTACAAAAACTCCTGTTATACAAATATCTGTGTGTAAAATATAAATATTCCATGTGCACTCATCTTTCATCAATATTAAATGTGCCCTTCTAGTTCTATTAGAAGCTTTTGGATGTATTTCTTTTTTCTTTTCATTTGGACTCCCCAGCCACAGAGAGAATTAAATCTCTGTTGTGAAATAATGCTTGTAATAGCAGTTTGTTGTCCGTGATGTGACTAACAGCACCCATTTAGTTAACTCTGCCATAAAGAAATGAATTCTCTTTAGTAAGGAAGATTCAGAGAAGGAAAATTAAGTCAGAGGTGGCTCATACAAATGATAATCCACAAAATATCTAACTATTCTGTTAAAATGCACACAACGCTTCTTGCTATTTTTGTCATTTGCTTAGCTGAAACTTGGTATGTCACAGTCTGATTTAATTAGTCCCCAGGGAGCGAATGACAAGAGTGTGCCAGAGGGGACACATATCGAAACATTTTGCCGGTTTAGGAAACCCTAATTAGCTGTATGATTTACACACAGATGTAATTTCTTCTCAACTTACTAGTTTGGCCCAGTGTACCTCTCTGATAGATTTTTACTGTCTCTACAGCAAAAATCGATAAGGGCCAATCCACTTATGTGCATTGCACTGACATATACAGCACTGTAATGCAATGTGTCTGTGGCAGTCCACCCCATTGTAGCTCGGGAGCAGGCTGTACTATTCATCAAATAAATGGAGCACATCGGCTGTTTGGGAGAATGTGCTGGGCTGTAGTGCAGCAGAGTGCAACAAACACATTCACAGCCAGACATGTGAATGGGCCTTTGCTGAAGGATAGTCAGGTGTTTGTAAATAAAATAACAAACTTAACAGGTAGACATAAATGCTTCCAGAGATGGAAATGTCCTGATTTGGTGTGACAAGAATTCCAAAGTGTAATGGCAGCATGACAGAAGGCACTGGCTCCAAAGGTGACCAAGTAATTAGATCCTTTTTATCTAAGATTTTGGGAAGTGTTATGCAATTGCAACAAATTCTTCAGGTATCCAAGGCCCAAATTGCATAAAGATTTGAATGCTAATGGGCCAATCTTGAAGAGGACTCTCTATTTTATGGGTTGCCAGTAGAATGAGCGAAGAATCAATGTTATGTGGTAATGACAGAGTTGGTTTATTGACAGCCTTGTGGCTGCATTCTGCACTAACTGCAGGAGGTGCAGGTCTTTATTTGAAAGGCCTGTATAGAAAGCATTGCAATAGTCCAGCTGTGATGTGATGAAGGTATGGACTAGGCATGGGCGTAGCAATCAACCATGTGACCTCTGCCATCACAGGGGGGCCCAGAGGCTTTGGGGGTTTCTCTACCTACCTCTCCCCAACCGCAAGTGCAGCCAATTAGCAAAGAAACTTCCCCATTCACTCACAAAAAGATCTAGAGATCTACCAACATTTAAAATGCTAAACTTTGCATATCCCCCCCCCCCCCCCCATCATGACTGGGCAAAAGCAGATTCCCCCTAGCCAGGCATATGTCCACCAGCATAGGTAGCCAGGCATATGTACTCCAGTATAGGTAGCCAGGCATTTGTGTGCCAGTATACAGGGAGTGCAGAATCATTAGGCAAGTTGTATTTTTGAGGAATAATTTTATTATTGAACAACAACCATGTTCTCAATGAACCCAAAAACTCATTCATATCAAAGCTGAATATTTTTGAAAGTAGTTTTTAGTTTGTTTTTAGTTTTAGCTATTTTAGGGGGATATCTGTGTGTACAGGTGACTATTACTGTGCATAATTATTAGGAAACTTAACAAAAAACAAATATATACCCATTTCAATTATTTATTTTTACCAGTGAAACCAATATAACATCTCAACATTCACAAATATACATTTCTGACATTCAAAAACAAAACAAAAACAAATCAGTGACCAATATAGCCACCTTTCTTTGCATGGACACTCAAAAGCCTGCCATCCATGGATTCTGTCAGTGTTTTGATCTGTTCACCATCAACATTGCGTGCAGCAGCAACCACAGCCTCCCAGACACTGTTCAGAGAGGTGTACTGTTTTCCCTCCTTGTAAATCTCACATTTTATGATGGACTACAGGTTCTCAATGGGGTTCAGATGAGGTGAACAAGGAGGCTATGTCATTAGTTTTTCTTCTTTTATACCCTTTCTTGCCAGCCACGCTGTGGAGTACTTGGACGTGTGTGATGGAGCATTGTCCTGCATGAAAAGCATGTTTTTCTTGAAGGATGCAGACTTCTTTCTGTACCACTGCTTGAAGAAGGTGTCTTCCAGAAACTGGCAGTAGGACTGGGAGTTGAACTTGACTCCATCCTCAACCCGAAAAGGCCCCACAAGCTCATCTTTGATGATACCAGCCCAAAGCAGTACTCCACCTCCACCTTTCTGGTGTCTGAGTTGGACTGGAGCTCTCTGCCCTTTACCAATCCAGCCACGGGCCCATCCATCTGGCCCATCAAGACTCACTCTCATTTCATCAGTCCATAAAACCTTAGAAAAATCAGTCTTGAGATATTTCTTGGCCCAGTCTTGACGTTTCAGCTTGTGTGTCTTGTTCAGTGGTGGTCGTCTTTCAGCCTTTCTTACCTTGGCCATGTCTCTGAGTATTGCACACCTTGTGCTTTTGGGCACTCCAGTGATGTTGCAGCTCTGAAATATGGCCAAACTGGTGGCAAATGGCATCTTGACAGGTGCACAATTGACTTTTCTCAGTTCATGGGCAGTTATTTTCGCCTTGGTTTTTCCACACGCTTCTTGCGACCCAGTTGACTATTTTGAAACGCTTGATTGTTCAATGATCACACTGCAGAAGCTTTGCAATTTTAAGAGTGCTGTATCTTTCTGCAAGATATCTCACTATTTTTGACTTTTCTGAGCCTGTCAAGTCCTTCTTTTGACCCATTTTGCCAAAGGAAATGAAGTTGCCTACTAATTATGCACACCTGATATAGGGTATTGATGTCATTAGACCACACCCCTTCTCATTGCAGAGATTCACATCACCTAATATGCTTAATTGGTAGTAGGCTTTCGAGCCTATACAGCTTGGAGTAAGACAACATGCATAAAGAGGATGATGTGGTCAAAATACTCATTTGCCTAATAATTCTGCACTCCCTGTAGGTAGCCAGGCATATGTACTCCAGTATACAGTGGCTTGCAAAAGTATTTGGCCCCCTTGAAGTTTTCCACATTTTGCCACATTACTGCCACAAACATGAATCAATTTTATTGGAATTCCACATGAAAGACCAATACAAAGTGGTGTACACATGAGAAGTGGATCGAAAATCATACATGATTCCAAACATTTTTTACAAATAAATAACTGCAAAGTGGGGTATGAGTAATTATTCAGCCCCCCTGAGTCAATACATTGTAGAACCACCTTTTGCTGCAATTACAGCTGCCAGTCTTTTAGGGTATGTCTCTACCAGCTTTGCACATCTAGAGACTGAAATCCTTGCCCATTCATCTTTGCAAAACAGCTTCAGCTCAGTCAGATTAGATGGACAGCGTTTGTGAACAGCAGTTTTCAGATCTTGCCACAGATTTTCGATTGGATTTAGATCTGGACTTTGACTGGGCCATTCTAACACATGGATATGTTTTGTTTTAAACCATTCCATTGTTGCCCTGGCTTTATGTTTAGGGTTGTTGTCCTGCTGGAAGGTGAACCTCTGCCCCAGTCTCAAGTCTTTTGCAGACTCCAAGAGGTTTTCTTCCAAGATTGCCCTGTATTTGGCTCCATCCATCTTCCCATCAATTCTGACCAGCTTCCCTGTCCGTGCTGAAGAGAAGCACCCCCAGAACATGATACTGCCACCACCATATTTGACAGTGGGGATGGTGTGTTCAGAGTGATGTGCAGTGTTAGTTTTCCGCCACACATTGCGTTTTGCATTTTGGCCAAAAAGTTCAGTTTTGGTCTCATCTGACCAGAGCACCTTCTTCCACATGTTTGCTGTGTCCCCCACATGGCTTGTAGCAAACTTTAAACGGGACTTCTTATGCTTTTCTGTTAACAATGGCTTTTTCAAGCCACTGTAGGTAGCCAGACATATGTGTCAATGTCAATAACTTGATCCCTGACCTGTCTGGTGTGTAACTGGACTTCATGGTGTTGTTGCTCCCAATATTCTCTTAGACAACCTCTGAGGTCGTCACAGAGCAGCTGTATTTGTACTGACATTAGATTACACACAGGCGCACTCTATTTAGCCATTAGCACTCATCAGGCAATATCTATGGGCAACTGACTGCACTCAGACCAAAGGGAGCTGAATAATTATGCACACCCCACTTTGCAGTTATTGATTTGTAAAAAATGTTTGGAATCATGTATTATTTTCGTTCCACTTCTCACGTGTACACCACTTTGTATTGGTCTTTCATGTGGAATTCCAATAAAATTGATTCATATTTGTGGCAGTAATGTGACAAAATGTGGAAAACTTCAAGGGGGCCGAATACTTTTTTAAGCCACTGTAGGTAGCCAGACATATGTGTGCCAGTATAGGTAGCCAGGCATATGTACTCCAGTATAGGTAGCCAGACATATGTGCGCCAGTATAGGTAGTCAGGCATATGTGCACCAGTATAGGTAGCCAGGCATATGTGCGCCAGTATAGGTAGCTAGGCATATGTATGCCAGTATACGTAGCCAGTCATATGTGCTCCAGTATTGGAAGCCAGGCATACAAGCTCCAGTATAGGTAGCCAGGCAAACGTGTGCCAGTATAGGTAGCCAGGCATATGTGCGCCAGTATAGGTAGCTAAGCATATGTATGCCAGTATAGGTAGCCAGGCATACGTGCACCAGTATAGGTAGCCAGGCATACGTGTGACAGAAAAGGTAGCCAGGCATACGTGCACCAGTATAGGTAGCCAGGCATACGTGCGCCAGTATAGGTAGCCAGGCATACGTGCTCCAGTATAGGTAGTTAGGCATATGTGCGCCAGTATAGGTAGCCAGGCATATGTGTGCCAGTATAGGTAGCCAGGCATACGTGCTCCTGTATAGGTAGCCAGGCATATGTATGCCAGTATAGGTAGTCAGGCATATGTACTCCAGTATAGGTAGCCAGGCATATGTGCACCAGTATAGGTAGCCAGGCATATGTGGGCCAGTATAGGTAGCCAGGCATATGTACTCCAGTATAGGTAGCAAGACATATGTGTGCCAGTATAGGTAGCCAGACATATGTGTGCCAGTATAGGTAGCCATGCATATGTATGCCAGTATAGGTAGCCAGGCATATGTGCTCCAGTATAGGTAGCCAGGCATATGTGCACCAGTATAGGTAGCCAGGCATATTTATGCCAGTATAGGTAGCCAGGCATATGTGCACCAGTAAAGGTAGCCAGGCATACGTGCTCTAGTATAGGTAGCCAAGCACACGTGCGCCAGTATAGATAGCCAGGCATATGTGCGCCAGTATAGGTAGCCAGGCATAAGTGCGCCAGTATAGGTAGCCAGGCATATGTGTACCAGTATAGGTAGCCAGGCATACGTGCTCCAGTATAGATAACCAGGCATACGTGCGCCAGTATAGGTAGCCAGGCATATGTGCGCAAGTATAGGTAGCCAGACATATGTGCACCAGTATAGGTAGCCAGACATATGTGCACCAGTATAGGTAGCCAGACATATGTGCACCAGTATAGGTAGCCAGGCATATGTACTCCAGTATAGGTAGAAAGACATATGTGTGCCAGTATAGGTAGCCAGGCATATGTGCGCCAGTATAGGTAGCCAGACATATGTGCACCAGTATAGGTAGCCAGACATATGTGCACCAGTATAGGTAGCCAGGCATATGTACTCCAGTATAAGTAGAAAGACATATGTGTGCCAGTATAGGTAGCCAGGCATATGTGCGCCAGTATAGGTAGCCAGGCATATGTGTGCCAGTATAGGTAGCCAGGCATATGTGTTCCAAAATAGTTAGCCAGGCATATGTGTTCCAGTATGCCCCCCACCCTCTCCACCAGTCGCTGCTCAGCATCCCTCCTCCATCACCACACTGGCATCACCCTCGCTGGCATTACATGCCGGGCTCGGAGACCTCATATCACCGGCAACACACAGTGAAAAGGAGAGCGGTGGCCTAATAACAGGATGTATGTGCGCCAGTATGAGGCCACCGATCTCCTCTTCACTGCAGGCCGCCGCTGATATGAGGTCTCCGAGCCGGGCATGCAACTCACCAAAATACAGGATCTTCTAAAAAAATTAGCATATTGTGATAAAGTTCATTATTTTCTGTAATGTACTGATAAACATTAGACTTTCATATATTTTAGATTCAAATACACACAACTGAAGTAGTTCAAGCCTTTTATTGTTTTAATATTGATGATTTTGGCATACAGCTCATGAAAACCCAAATTTCCTATCTCAAAAAATTAGCATATTTCATCCGACCAATAAAAGAAAAGTGTTTTTAAAACAAAAAAGTCAACCTTCAAATAATTATGTTCAGTTATGCACTCAATACTTGGTCGGGAATCCTTTTGCAGAAATGACTGCTTCAATGCGGCGTGGCATGGAGGCAATCAGCCTGTGGCACTGCTCAGGTGTTATGGAGGCCCAGGATGCTTCCATAGCGGCCTTAAGCTCATCCAGAGTGTTGGGTCTTGCGTCTCTCAACTTTCTCTTCACAATATCCCACAGATTCTCTATGGGGCTCAGGTCAGTAGAGTTGGCAGGCCAAATGAGCACAGTAATACCATGGTCAGTAAACCGTTTACCAGTGGTTTTGGCACTGTGAGCAGGTGCCAGGTCGTGCTGAAAAATGAAATCTTCATCTCCATAAAGCTTTTCAGCAGATGGAAGCATGAAGTGCTCCAAAATCTCCTGATAGCTAGCTGCATTGACCCTGCCCTTGATAAAACACAGTGGACCAACACCAGCAGCTGACATGGCACCCCAGACCATCACTGACTTCAGGCATTTTGGCATTTCCCTCTCCCCAGTCTTCCTCCAGACTCTGGCACCTTGATTTCCGAATGACATGTAAAAGTTAAAACTGAAAAGGATCGCAGCGCTTGGATTTAGACGAATAAAAGATGGGCTGCAAAGAGAAAATGGGCTGGCATTCATAGACCCATCAACAAAAAAACACAGTAATAAAAGAACTCTTGCGCCTCAGCTTCATGAGCTGTATGCCAAAATCATTAATATTAAAACAATAAAAGGCTTGAACTATTTCAGTTGTGTGTATTTGAATCTAAAATATATGAAAGTCTAATGTTTATCAGTACATTACAGAAAATAATGAACTTTATCACAATATGCTAATTTTTTGAGAAGATCCTGTATGTCAGATTAAAGGCCTTGTAGACATCCCGCATATGATAAAAGACTAGAATACAAAATTGTTGAAATAATTAAATTTATGAATAAACTTAAAAAATAGTGAAACTGTATAAATGAGGCGCCAGACTATACAGTATGTACATATGTATATGTATATACTTAATACACCTCCCACATGTGATATAATTTGAAACAGGGAATGGCACAGAGGGTGACATCACAATCAGGGCAGTAGAAACGTGATTCCTTTCGGACTTTTTTTTCCTTTTGCTATCAGTCGTAAGCGGCAGGCAGAGAGTAGTACAAATCCAGGCAGAGGTCGGTGCAGGTGGCAGGCAGAGCATAGTCAAAATCCAGGCAGAGGTTGGTAACAGTAAGGGCCCTTTTCCACCAGCGCGTTTGCGCTGGCTGAATCGCAAAAACGCAAACCGCTAGCGATTTTACAATCGCTACGGTTTGCTTTTTAACATAGGAATCGCGGTAGGTCATTTCCACTACCGCGATTCGTTTTTGTCAGGAACGCGAACGCGCGGCGGAGCGATATTTGCTGCGATTTTGCTATGCAGTGCATAGCATAGCAAAATCGCAGCGGCGAACGTCGGGGAATCGCCGGTAATTGCGATTCAGCAATCGCTAGCGTTCAGCGTGAACGCTAGCGATTGCAAGTGGAAAAGGGCCCTAAGGCTGATCAGCAGAAGAACTGGGCTCGGAAGCAGTTGGCAAGCAAATGGTTATATTGTTAACATCCTGTGCTTTCAAATGAGCTTATCTGCCACCTCTGCCCTGGCAGTAATGTGAAACAGGGAAGAGATCAAATTACAACTTGTGATTAGACACAAATGAGGGGAAATTAGACAGGCTAAATTCTATGAATACAGATAGGGTGCATTTATTTCATGTGACACAGGGAAGAGATCAAATTACAACTTGTGATTAGACACAAATGAGGGGAAATTAGACAGGCTAAATTCTATGAATACATATAGGGTGCATTTATTTCATGTGACACAGGGGAGAGATCAAATTTCAATTTGTGATTAGACAAATGAGGGGGATTAGACAGGCTAAACTCTTCAATTCCTCTGAACCTGAACTCTTGCACAGGATAGACAGGCTAAACTCTCTATATACATTCAGGGTGCACTTCACTGTTTTCCTTCTTGCCTGTGCAAGAGTACAGGTCCACTTTAACTTTCCCAGACCGCCCCAAACATCATGACGTCACTCCCCACAGCCACTGAGTGGCCCGCCAGGATCCAGGAAGAAAATAGGAGATGGGGATCCGGGTGGACAGCAGGAGAGTCCTGGAGTCCCGCTGGATAGCGCCGATCGGGCTCGGGACCCAGGTAATCGTCCTGTGCTGTTTTCAGCTACCCCGAGCACCGCTCCCAGCTCTTTATTCTTACCCCGAGCTACGCTCAGGATTACCGCCAGCGAGGTTGAGGGATGGTCCTGACACTTGCTGGACTTTCATGGTAACCCTGAATCCTTCCTCACAACAATTGAACCTCTCTGCTTGAAACTCTTGATGATCCAATGAATGGTTGATTTAGTTGCAATCTTAGTACCAGCAATATCCTTGCCTGTGAACCCCTTTTCATGCAACATAATGATGACTGCCCATGTTTTCTTGCAGGTAGCCATGGTTAATAGAGGAAGAACAATGATTTCAAGCAACACCTTCCTTTTAAAGCATCCAATTTGCTATTCTAACTCCAATCAGCATGGCAGAATCATTTTCAAACTTGTGCTCATCAATACCCTCACCTGTGTTAAAGGTGAAGTCTCATTTTTTTTACCAGTTTTTTTTTTTAATTTAATCAAGTTTAGCATTAAAGCCTAAGTTGAATTGCCACAATCCAGCCACAAAACGAGTGTTTCTTCATAGAGAAAAAGCCCAGCAAAGCTCCAGGGCCCGCAGGGCTTTACTTCCTTGAAGAGGCAGAGCTTTGAGCTGTAGCTCTGCCTCCTCCGCAGTCAATCTCTGCCGATCGCCGCCTCCTCCCGCCCTCCTCTCAGTCTTCTTTCACTGAGAGGGGTGGGGAGGAGGCGGAGATCTGCGGAGATTGATTGCAGGGAGGCAGAGCTACAGCTCAAAGCTCTGCCTCTCCAGGGCAGCAAGATCTGCGACCTGCAAAGTCATGGAACTTTTCTTTATGAAAAAACACTTGTTTTGCTGCGGTATTGTGGCGATTCAGCTGAGGCTATAATGCTAAACATGATTACATTAAAAAAAAAAATGGTAAAATGAGACTTCAAACCTGGCTGCCTTTTATGTAAATATGAAAGTACATTGCAGAAAATTATTTAGCCAACTGTATATGGATATTCTTGATGGACCTAATTGGTTGGTGGGGGGGGGGGGGGGGGGAGTCTGGAGTTATACCATTGTATCAATCTCTCTAGTGAGTAATGTGCAAGTTCTCTAAATTCTCTTTTTATGCTCACCTGCGTGTGAGCAAGCTGTTTATTTTATATGTTTTATAAAAACCAATAAAAAGAATTTTCAAAAAAAAAGTTTCTTTAAGGAGAATATTAATGAAATGATCTCAACAGTCAGCAGGTCCTTTTGTGGCAAGCAAGTGAAAATTGCTCTTAGGGATTAAGTTCATTTTCATGGAAAATCAAGAAGGACTTCACGATTCATTTGATCACTCGTCATAAAATGCCGGAGTACATGCAAACTGCAACAAAAAATTAAGCAGCCAACTTTGCGAAAACCAGTATTTGGGCAATTCTCAAAACTTACCCATGACTGTACCCTCTTCTGGCTGTTGGACAGTGCATCTTCCATCCAAGGAGTACTTTTTTTTAAGTACAGTATAGGAAACCTGAGAATTTCTCATGAGGAGATAAACTTGTTGTTATGATCATGTCTGCAGCGTTTACTGCTGGCTGCAGTGGTATTGTAACCCAAGCAGTTCTGATGTCATTACATGCATTTTCTTGCATAGTTTGGTTTGCACTTAAACTAGTTGCTGATTCCATCTGCAGTCGCTCTGAAGTTAATGACAGTTTAATATGCTTTTGTGTAAACAAACATTGTCTGCTGCAATGGAGGGGCAATCCCTTTCCTGCAGGCTGCATATCATTGTCTGCCTTTTGCTGCTGTCAGCCTGTGATTAATTACCATTCACTTGTGTGGGAATCTGCAGGTCTGCTCTCATTGGATGACCTCAGTATAAAGAACTGCTTCCTGCAATGCTTGATGGGCTACCATAGTCTCAGATTCTGTCTGTTACTCTGCTCGTGCCCCACCTCGTTCCTGGTCCGTGTGGACTGCGCTGACTCCTGCGAAGGGGTCGGCGAGTCCTCCTAGTTCTGCTCTTGTTCTAGAAGTTGTTACTTGCTTGTCTTGTGTCATATATTGGTTCATCGCCAATATATACGCATACTTGCGCATTTTGTTATTTTCCTTGTATTCGTGTTACGTTGATACATCAGTGTCGCTGATATATACGTACATGAACTGTTTATTTCCTGTGTTCAGTTAGTCAGCCTTCCAGCACGTTTTGGTAGTTTGCGCGTATCGTGAGCACCCGTGCTGAGCTAGTATCCTGCTCCTGGTCCTGTTTGTGGATTGCGTTCATCTCTGCGAGGAGATAACGAATCCTTCTGAATCCTGTCCTGTTACCGTTTGTGGATTGCGTTCATCTCTGCGAAGAAATAGCGAATCCTTCTGAGCCCTGTTCCCTGTATTGCTCCAGTGCTAGTTAGTGTTCCTGCTTATGTCATATATCGGTTCATTGCCGAAATATACATATGTTAGTCAGACGTTACAATTGGTTTCAATGATAGCTGTAATTGGAATACGCTAGGAAAACATACTTATTGTATATTTGTCTGTGTTACGTTCATCTATCTTGATCCTGCTATTTCCTGACTATCTTGTCCTGTCTTTGTGAGGCACGCCATCGCTGCTAACGCATTGGCTGCCTCATTCCAGTCTGTCTTATTGTGGACGCTTGCTGTCACTAAGTAGTGGCTAGTTAAGCAGGCGTTCATTCTGTCTACCTGTCCTGATCTCCTCAGTCCTGGTTTATGCGCTCAGCGCTACTTTGCGCTGAGACGTTATTACGAAAGTGTTGTTTGTGGCAGTACGGATCTGCACCGGCTCTGTGCACCATAATCTCCGATTGGAGTCAGTCCTCTCCTCCACTAAACTGGGGATATCCTGATCCCTTGTGCTGGTGTGTGTACCTCCTTCACGTCAGCTTATGCGTTGTATGCTGACTGTGGAGATTACACCTCCAAGCTTAACATTATGGTAGCCCCATTACCAATCCCTATTGTGGGGGGAATTTCCAGAAATTATGACACTGTTTGTCAGGGGTCCTGCTCCTTTAAAAAATTTGAAAAGCTTGGTCCTGAAGTTACAGACAAATTTATATCAGAATTGGTTAAAGTTCTGGCCAATCCCGACTTTCGGGTGTGAGGCTTGGTGGTGTATTCTCCACAGTCAGCATGCAACGCATGAGCTGGCGTGGAGGAGGTACACACACTAGCACCAGGAAACAGGCTATCCCTAGTATAGTGGAGGGGAGGACTGACTCCAATAGGAGATTGTGGCGCACAGAGCTGGTGCAGATCTGACAGCCACAAACAATGCTTTCGATATAACGTCTCAGCGCAAAGTAGCGCTGAGCGCACAAATCAGAACTGAGGAGATCAGGACAGGTAGACAGAATGAACGCTTGCTAGCTAGCGGCTACTTAGCGACAGCAAGCGTCCAAAACCAGACAGACTGGAATGAGGCAGCCAATGCGTTGCGGCGATGGCGTGCCTCACAAAGACAGGACAGGATAGTCAGAAAATAGCAGGATCGAGATAGATGAACGTAACACAGATAAATATACAATAAGTATGTTTTCCTAGCGTATTACAATTACAGCCATCAAAGAAACTATTTGTAACGTCTGACCAACATATGTATATATCGGCAACGAACCGACACACGACACAAGCAGGAACGCCGACTAGGACTGGAGCAATACAGGGAACAGGACTCCGAAGGATTCGCTATCTCCTCGCAGAGATGAACGCAATCCACAAACGGTAACAGAACAGGATTCAGAAGGATTCGTTATCTCTTCGCAGAGATGAACGCAATCCACAAACAGTAACAGAACAGGATTCAGAAGGATTCGTTATCTCTTCGCAGAGATGAACGCAATCCACAAACGGTAACAGGACAGGATTCAGAAGGATTCGTTATCTCTTCGCAGAGATGAACGCAATCCACAAACAGAACCAGAAGCAGGGTAACTACCTCAGCACGGGTGGTCACGGTACGCGCAACCCACCAAAACGTGCTGGAAAGCTGACTAACTGCACACAGGATACAAACAGTCCGTGTACGTATACATCAGCGACACTGACGCATTAACGCAACACAAATACAAGGAAAACAACAAACGTGCTGGTATGCATATATATCGGCAATGAACCAATACATGACGCAAAGACCAGCAAAGTATCTTTATAACAAGAAACACGATCGGGGGCTAAAGCGACAGCAAGACTGGCTTACACTGAAGCTATGAAAACCCAAGGAAACCCTGCAGGAAGCAGATCTTTATACTGAGGTCATCCAATGGGAGCAGACATGCAGATTCCCACACAGGTGAATGATAATCAGTCACAAGCTGACAGCAGGGAAAGACAGACAAAGCTATGCAACTTGCATGGAAATAGATCAGAACTGCCTGAGCTGCAGCACTACTACTTCCAGTAATAGCTGCTGCAGCAGCGATCATTACAGTACCCCCGCCTTTAAAAGCGGATTCCAGACGCTTTTCAAAACCGAAATTCCCAACAAAACAGTCTGACTGATAATTCATGATGACCGGGACAGCCCGGCAAGACCGAATTCCAGAATCAGTCCCCACAAGACTGGACCCATCAGAACCAGAACCTACAGAACCACGCCCATCAGTACCACAAGCCCCAGTGTGACACCCATCAGAACCATGATTTCCAGAAGAAAGCCCTCCGAAATTCCCTGAGCGATACCCACCGCCTTCCAGGAACCGTTCAGAAACGCCAAAGCCTTTGCAATGCCCACCGGTACTGTCTTTACCAACACAAAACCCACTGTTGAACCAGTCCAAGGTACCAGGACAGGTTTTTTCAGAGACCTCCCAGAACACCTTGAAGCTCCAAAGAGATCCCCATATGTCAGAACGCCCCTTAGGCTCACATGGAGAACTATCAAGAACCCCTATGGAACCTAGGGCAATTCCCGAGTCAGGGCCACAAGGACAAACATCAATATCAGGGCTTTCAGGGACCAGAACCATCTCTGGGCATGCAGGCAGACTGGCAACATCAGAACGTGTTCCCACTAAGGAAGCATCAGAGCACGCTAACACCTTAGACACACTTGGGCATTCTGGCACACAAAGAACATCTGGGCACACCGGCACAAGAGAAACCTCTGGGCATGTCAAGGAACTGTGAGCCTCAGGGTCAGCCAAGACAGGACCAAAACCAGGACTGGCCAAAAAAAAATCATCATGACTAAACTTCGCAACCACTGGACTTTTACACGAGAATGCTGGATCAGACTTAGATGTCGCTGATTCCAGCAAAGTCAGTAACAAATCAGATTCAGGGGCACCAACAAAACTGGACAAATCTTCTGATGTATGCACTGAACCAGATAGGGACTCCACAACTACCTCTGGACTGGACAGAGACTCATTTAATACACTGGATTGGAGCTCATGAGGCGCTGCAGAACAAGTCAGTATTGCAGCAGCCCCCACTGGACTAGGCAAAACTGAGGAATTCCCTGGACAGGAAGGGGACTCTGGAACCTCTGCCACAGCGGCCAGAGAACTAGAATCTTTCAGGATACAGGGCTGGGTTTCAGGAACACTTATCGGACCGGACTGAAATTCTGAGATTTCTATTATTTTGACCAGAGAATCAGAATTATCCATGTTACAGGGCAAGACTTCTGAAACATTCAGAGGACAGGGCTGGAGTTCCTCGGCTGTTACAACACTGGAGAGGGACTCAACAACATTGGTTAAATCAGACTGTGTACAGGGCAAGGTATCTGACACACTTGCTGACGAGGACAATATTTCAATGGCTTCTGCTTTGCTGGGCAGAAATTCATCAAGTTTTATTAGAGCAGACTGTAATTCCAAAACAGCTGCTAGACAAGTGAATATTACTGCAACACCAACTGAGGTAAGCAGTGCTTCAGCCTCCTCTGCTAGAGGGTTTAAAGTGTCCAAAATACTGGGTGAAGCATAAGACTCTGCGACCACAGCTTCACTGGACAGGATCACTGAACAGTCCATATTGCAGGGCAAAACCATGGAAGCACCTGCTGGACAGCATAATGATTCTGTGACCTGAGTTTCATTGGAGAGATCTACTGCACAATTCATGGTACAGGGCAAAGTTATTGGAAAATTTTCTGAACAAGGTAATGAAGATCCTCAAAAGACTGGCACCACACAAGGTATAAATAGCTCAGTGGATGTTTATTGCAGCATCTAGCAATAAAAGGGCAACGACAGCCCGCTGTTTCGGCCTGTAAGGCCTTTGTCAAGTTGCACAAAAACACAGTGAAAAACACATAAATATATATATAATAACCCCGCCCCCTTAGGACATGAGCCAATCCAGTCTGGAGGAGAGAGCGGACCTGATGGGAAACAGTCTCCCAGAATATGCACCAATAGGCATGTAACATCTAAATATTTAAAATGGAGAACTCACCAATCAGGGAGCGCTGCACCGTCAATGTGACTCAAGTGTTAACGGCTAAGGACGGCGCATCAAGCCCACACCGCAAACCCTGTCATCGGGAAGCAGTAGTGATGACGCCAGAGGTCATGTGCATAAGGCACATGACTCAAGCGTCCAATCACGCGTGTCGTCCAGCCGCTCTGTACGTAACGTACACAACACTAGACAGTCAGCGGTGGGAGGAGCGGCAGGTGTTGCCAAGCAACATACAAACATAAACAAAGCTGCATACTCACAATACCGCCGGCTGTCACAAAAAAGGTTAGCAGCGCTCGCTCCTCATCACAGGCTGGACCTGTGAAAATAAAAACAATAGCAAATAGATGCATTAAGAAACAAACACAAGATATAAACCATATATATACATACAGATCAGAAGATGATGGACATGACAAAATTACTCAATAAAGTAGGGACGCAGTCAACTATATCAAATACAAAAATTCAGGTCATATTCCCTATTAAGGCCAACTCTACCCATGGCGTCAAGGCGCCTGATCCACCCAGCCTCCCTCCTTAATAGCTCTTTAGTGCGATCACTACCCCTCCATGAGGATGGCACTCCATCTATGGCCATCACTCTTAGCTGAGCCACACTATGATGGCAAAGGGTAAAATGCTCAGCCACAGCTTGACCTGCAGTTTTGTTACGAATTGCTGTCTTGTGTCCAGAAATGCGTACCTTCAGACTTTTAGTGGTCATGCCCACATAAACATAGCTACATGGACACTTGATAAGGTAAACCACATAGGCAGAATCACAAGTGAATCTGCCCCGTATGTGGTATGTGGTACCCGAGGAAGGATGTTGAAATGTATTCCCACGCATGACGTTGCCACACATGTGGCACGACATGCATGGGAACATGCCACACTTTGATGATGGAGCCTGGGCCATGGAAACAGCTCGACCACGCAATTTATCTCTGACCGTAGGTGCACGTCTGAATGACATGAGGGGAGGAAAACGAAATTCCGGTACTCGTGGAAGGCCATCACGGAGAAGATGCCAATGTCTGCGTAAACTTCTAGATATCATGTCACTGCAGACGTTATATGTAGACACAAAAGGAACCCGAACAAAATTCCGCCTAGGTCTATTGCGTCGTACGGCAGGTTCCGTATTTAACGTCGCCTCCGGATAACCTCGCAAACGAAATTTGTGAGCAAGTTCTATCTTACGTGTTTGACACAACCCAGGCTCACTAACAATGGAATCAATCCTCTTAAATTGGCTACTCGGGATGCTGTCCCTAATTCCCATTGGATGGAAACTCCGGTAATGCAGGGTGGAGTTCTTATCTGTGGGCTTAGTATACAAATCCGTAGAAATGGTACCATCACGCCTACACACAAGTACATCAAGAAAAGAAATGGAAGTTAAACTCCAATTCACAGTGAGCCTGATGGAGGGACACTGTAAGTGGACCTGTTGTATAAATTGATCCAATGTCGAACGCGGCCCCCTCCAAACGCAGAAAATGTCGTCTATGTATCGCCACCAGCAAATCGCATGGCGGCGAAACAAAGAATTAAGATAAACAAACGACTCCTCATATAACCCCATATACAGGTTTGCGTAGGAGGGGGCCACGTTCGAACCCATGGCAGTGCCACGGCGTTGTCCATAGTATCGTCCCCCAAACTCAAAGTAATTGTATTTCAATACGATACTAAGAAGTTGGATCAAAAAAGCACGTTGATCCGATGAACAATCTGTGTGTGTCATGATGTACCAATCCACAGCCTCTACACCCCCATCATGTGGGATGGAGGTGTAGAGGCTCTCCACATCCAATGTGACGAGTGCCACCTCACCATCCAGATCAGGCAAATTCGCTAGCTTTTCAAGAAACATACCAGTGTCTCGCAAATAAGAATCAAGTGACTGCACCACCGGCTGTAACAAACGATCAAGATATTGTGCCAGTGGAACAAAGACGGAGCCCACCCCAGCCACAATAGGTCGCCCAGGAGGGGACACAAGAGTCTTATGTATTTTTGGTAAAATATAAAATTGTGGCGTGGATGGGCTCCGCCGTTGTAAAAAGTTAAACAATTCACGGTCAATGATATGTCTCCTCAAAGCCGTCTGTAGAACCTCCACTATACATCTCTGTATCTCAATCAAAGGGTCGCTATCTAGTACACAATAGACGTCTCCATCAGCCAACTGTCGATTGATCTCATAGTCGTATTGGCTGCGATTCATGACTACTACGGCACCACCCTTGTCAGCCGGGCAAACTTTAATACTCTGGTTTGCCTGAAGAGATTTCAAAGCTGCACCTTCCAAACTAGAAAGATTGTGTGCTACCCTGAAAGAACCACCCCTAAAATCCTGTTCAATCTGCTTTAAATCATCTAATACTCTCTCTACATAAGAATCAATGAGAGCATGACTTGGGGGTTTAAAACTACTGGTGTTCCGTAGGCCAGAGTCTCTAAGACGTAATGTGTTCATAGGATCTTCGTCAACCTCCCCAAATCTAAATGGGAGGGGAACACTAAAATAATGTTTCAATTTAAGTGTCCTAAAAAATCGGTGGAGGTCCTGTTCTAACTTGAAAAAATCTGGTAAATTGGTGGGACTAAAAGAAAGTCCATAATTGAGAACCTGTGTTTCAATGGCAGTCAATTCATAATCGGAAATATTTACCACAAGTGTGTCCTCCACTAGTGGCCCCGTCTGGGCCGAAGGTTCATGACTTTGATAGGTGGTTTGCCTTTCACGCCGGCGCCTATACCGCCGGCCCCCTCTGCGTTGCCTACGTCTTGGGGGCGTGCTGGTGAGGCCTCCCGTGAGGTGTTTACATCCTCTGACGCAGAAGAACCAGCCCCAGAGCCTTCTCCCATGGGTCTCCTCTTTGGAGGTATCCTCCTGGGGCGTCGTGAGGGTGTCTTCTGTGACGCAGTTACCACCTTCTGCCATGGATAAACATACCCAGTCACATAATCTGCCTTGTCACGATTGAATTTAGATCTCTTCGTATCCTCCAGGGTCTTAGTATACAGCTCCATCTTTTTCTCTATACCATCCTTGTAGCTTGTCCAATCCTCCTCAGATAGATGTTCTTTAATTTGGCTCATTATCTGGGCAATCTTATCCTCAAGTATCGGCATCTCCTGCTGGATCCGGACTATTGTCAGTAACATGGCATCATAAGATGCCTTGTTCCAAATTTTCTCCCAAGTGCCACAGAATTCAGTATCTTTTGAGAACAATTGGGGGGCCACATGTGACCTAATACCCCTTGGTATTCTATGAGCACGACAATAGTCAGCTAATGTCCTTGCATGTAGATCCAAGCCAATGAGATTCTTCTTGAGGGACTCCAATTCAAACTGCAAAGGTTTAACATCAGGTTTGGAGAGGTAGGGTGTCCCAGACCCCACCGACGCCAGGATAGAGGCAGCCTGTACACCCGAATAAGAAAAAGTGTCCACCACTTGTCCATCTGCATCAGTCATGGTGCTACACTGGTGTTGGTACAATATCCAGCAAAAGCAACAAATCAGGAGCACCACAAAAATTATTCCAAAAGAAAGGTGTGCCTGGTCTTCACCCCTGTACCAAGGGGTCAAGCAATGAAGATCCTCAAAAGACTGGCACCACACAAGGTATAAATAGCTCAGTGGATGTTTATTGCAGCATCTAGCAATAAAAGGGCAACGACAGCCCGCTGTTTCGGCCTGTAAGGCCTTTGTCAAGTTGCACAAAAACACAGTGAAAAACACATAAATATATATATAATAACCCCGCCCCCTTAGGACATGAGCCAATCCAGTCTGGAGGAGAGAGCGGACCTGATGGGAAACAGTCTCCCAGAATATGCACCAATAGGCATGTAACATCTAAATATTTAAAATGGAGAACTCACCAATCAGGGAGCGCTGCACCGTCAATGTGACTCAAGTGTTAACGGCTAAGGACGGCGCATCAAGCCCACACCGCAAACCCTGTCATCGGGAAGCAGTAGTGATGACGCCAGAGGTCATGTGCATAAGGCACATGACTCAAGCGTCCAATCACGCGTGTCGTCCAGCCGCTCTGTACGTAACGTACACAACACTAGACAGTCAGCGGTGGGAGGAGCGGCAGGTGTTGCCAAGCAACATACAAACATAAACAAAGCCGCATACTCACAATACCGCCGGCTGTCACAAAAAAGGTTAGCAGCGCTCGCTCCTCATCACAGGCTGGACCTGTGAAAATAAAAACAATAGCAAATAGATGCATTAAGAAACAAACACAAGATATAAACCATATATATACATACAGATCAGAAGATGATGGACATGACAAAATTACTCAATAAAGTAGGGACGCAGTCAACTATATCAAATACAAAAATTCAGGTCATATTCCCTATTAAGGCCAACTCTACCCATGGCGTCAAGGCGCCTGATCCACCCAGCCTCCCTCCTTAATAGCTCTTTAGTGCGATCACTACCCCTCCATGAGGATGGCACTCCATCTATGGCCATCACTCTTAGCTGAGCCACAGCCATCAAGTGTCCATGTAGCTATGTTTATGTGGGCATGACCACTAAAAGTCTGAAGGTACGCATTTCTGGACACAAGACAGCAATTCGTAACAAAACTGCAGGTCAAGCTGTGGCTGAGCATTTTACCCTTTGCCATCATAGTGTGGCTCAGCTAAGAGTGATGGCCATAGATGGAGTGCCATCCTCATGGAGGGGTAGTGATCGCACTAAAGAGCTATTAAGGAGGGAGGCTGGGTGGATCAGGCGCCTTGACGCCATGGGTAGAGTTGGCCTTAATAGGGAATATGACCTGAATTTTTGTATTTGATATAGTTGACTGCGTCCCTACTTTATTGAGTAATTTTGTCATGTCCATCATCTTCTGATCTGTATGTATATATATGGTTTATATCTTGTGTTTGTTTCTTAATGCATCTATTTGCTATTGTTTTTATTTTCACAGGTCCAGCCTGTGATGAGGAGCGAGCGCTGCTAACCTTTTTTGTGACAGCCGGCGGTATTGTGAGTATGCGGCTTTGTTTATGTTTGTATGTTGCTTGGCAACACCTGCCGCTCCTCCCACCGCTGACTGTCTAGTGTTGTGTACGTTACGTACAGAGCGGCTGGACGACACGCGTGATTGGACGCTTGAGTCATGTGCCTTATGCACATGACCTCTGGCGTCATCACTACTGCTTCCCGATGACAGGGTTTGCGGTGTGGGCTTGATGCGCCGTCCTTAGCCGTTAACACTTGAGTCACATTGACGGTGCAGCGCTCCCTGATTGGTGAGTTCTCCATTTTAAATATTTAGATGTTACATGCCTATTGGTGCATATTCTGGGAGACTGTTTCCCATCAGGTCCGCTCTCTCCTCCAGACTGGATTGGCTCATGTCCTAAGGGGGCGGGGTTATTATATATATATTTATGTGTTTTTCACTGTGTTTTTGTGCAACTTGACAAAGGCCTTACAGGCCGAAACAGCGGGCTGTCGTTGCCCTTTTATTGCTAGATGCTGCAATAAACATCCACTGAGCTATTTATACCTTGTGTGGTGCCAGTCTTTTGAGGATCTTCATTGCTTGACCCCTTGGTACAGGGGTGAAGACCAGGCACACCTTTCTTTTGGAATAATTTTTGTGGTGCTCCTGATTTGTTGCTTTTTCTGAACAAGGTAATAATTCTGCGATTTCAGGTTCACATAGCAGATGCTCTGAGCTATTCACGAAACTAGAGCGAGGTGTAGAAACAGGAAGATCAAGACACAATGTTTGCGCATCTGCTGGATCAGACAGGAGTTGAACTTTATTAACACAGGTAATTTCTGCAGAAGTGTTTGCAGAGACAGACAAGATTTTTCTGGTGTCTGTTTCACTAAACAAAGAGTCATGAGTACTGGCTAGGCTGGACTCGGAAGTCAGCAGGACCTCTGGATTCTCTGCTGAGAAATTTGCGCAGGGCAAGGTTAAGAATGTATCAGTGGCTTCTGTTTTACTGGGAAGTAACACTGAGTTATCCATGGTACAGGGTGGAATTGCAGGAACTTCAATTTCACACAAAAAGAGCTCCGAATCACCTGCTGAATCAGCCAAAGGTGCTGAAGCAGGCGGGTCAGAACGCCAAATTTGCGAATTCGGAGTCACAAAAAAATCATCCAAAATCAGTTCCCACACATCAATCAATGGAGCCACAAAGTCATACTCACACACACCAGTTTTTATTAGGTTATAGGCAGACTTAATGCATGCATTCAATACCAATTCACTTTTTGCACTGTAAAATTGACAAAATGAACTTGAATCATTCTTCCATTCATTGACCAGAGCTTCCATCTTTCCTTTCTCAAATGGAGGATTCCAAGCATACTTAACAGGCAGATCATGGTTTGCAGATATGATTGTGGCAGGCACATGTATAGGGTTAATTAGCAGGTGATTGGCAGATTCCTTATTCTTAAGAATCTCCAATACCTGTAGCAAGTGTTGAACTGTAGTGTATGCAAACTTCCCTTGGTTCACAAATAAGTTGATTTGTTCAATACTCTGTAATATCTCATCATAATCATACTCAGATAATTCTTTTAAACAAAAATCTTTATTTTCCCTAGCCAGGGAGGAAAGTTCATTAGTAGTTTCATAAGTCCATTTAACTCCCCTGAAAGACAATTGCATTTCATTATCTGTTAATGGCAGAATCTCATTATAGGTCTCAGTCGCTAAGGATAACGATTCTGCAGATTGGACACGTTTCTTAGAACGTTTGCGTTTTGCCTTTGACCTTGCGGTTTTTGGTGATTTATTCAAAGCTGCAGGAAAATTATCAGTAACACTTTCTGCTTGCTGCTCATTCTTGCAAGCAATTGAAGGAGCAGCTGATTGGCCTGCTGCCAGGAGTTCATTAAGAGGAAAAGGCAATGGATCTATGCGCAACCAGTTATGGATCACAAACGCTAGAAATTCCAGTGGTCTCTCTTTCAAATCAGAATGATTGAGAACATCAAATGCCCACTGGAATAATTCCCCTTTAACCTCCCTGGCGGTAACCCCGTGTGTGACACGGGGTAAGCCGCCGGAGGGTGCCGCTCAGGCCCTGCTGGGCCGATTTTCATAATTTTTTTTTTGCTGGACGCAGCTAGCACTTTGCTAGCTGCGCCAGCACTCTGATCGCCGCCGGCCCCCGCCCGATCGCCGCTATTTGCTGCGGCGCGCGCCCCCCCCCCCCCAGACCCCAGCGCTGCCTGGCCAATCAGTGCCAGGCAGCGCCGAGGGGTGGTCCGGGACTCCCAATGACGTCCCGACGTCAGTGACGTCGGTGACGTCATCCCGCCCCGTCGCCATGGCGACGGGGGAAGCCCTCCAGGAAATCCCGTTCTATGAACGGGATTTCCTGATCGGAGATCGCCGAAGGCGATCGAAGCGGGCGGGGGGATGCCGCTCAGCAGCGGCTATCATGTAGCGAGCCCTCGGCTCGCTACATGATTAAAAAAAAAAAATTTTTAAAAAAACTGCTGCGCTCCCTCCTGGCGGTATTTTTCATACCGCCAAGGAGGTTAAACAAAATATAACTTAGTTGGAGTGCCCAGGTTGAAACAGGAGTCGCTTGGAGATCAGGATTGGTCAGGAACCTGGCACATTCAGAGAAAAACTCATTTTCTGTTTCAGAGCTAAGTTCTTCAAATTTCTTAAAGGAACAGGAACCATAATTAACAGTGTCATACTTTCTGGGAATCCCCCCCACAATGGGGATTGGTAATGGGGTTTTCATAATGTGAGGCTTGGTGGTGTATTCTCCACAGTCAGCATGCAACGCATGAGCTGGCGTGGAGGAGGTACACACACTAGCACCAGGAAACAGGCTATCCCTAGTATAGTGGAGGGGAGGACTGACTCCAATAGGAGATTGTGGCGCACAGAGCTGGTGCAGATCTGACAGCCACAAACAATGCTTTCGATATAACGTCTCAGCGCAAAGTAGCGCTGAGCGCACAAATCAGAACTGAGGAGATCAGGACAGGTAGACAGAATGAACGCTTGCTAGCTAGCGGCTACTTAGCGACAGCAAGCGTCCAAAACCAGACAGACTGGAATGAGGCAGCCAATGCGTTGCGGCGATGGCGTGCCTCACAAAGACAGGACAGGATAGTCAGAAAATAGCAGGATCGAGATAGATGAACGTAACACAGATAAATATACAATAAGTATGTTTTCCTAGCGTATTACAATTACAGCCATCAAAGAAACTATTTGTAACGTCTGACCAACATATGTATATATCGGCAACGAACCGACACACGACACAAGCAGGAACGCCGACTAGGACTGGAGCAATACAGGGAACAGGACTCCGAAGGATTCGCTATCTCCTCGCAGAGATGAACGCAATCCACAAACGGTAACAGAACAGGATTCAGAAGGATTCGTTATCTCTTCGCAGAGATGAACGCAATCCACAAACAGTAACAGAACAGGATTCAGAAGGATTCGTTATCTCTTCGCAGAGATGAACGCAATCCACAAACGGTAACAGGACAGGATTCAGAAGGATTCGTTATCTCTTCGCAGAGATGAACGCAATCCACAAACAGAACCAGAAGCAGGGTAACTACCTCAGCACGGGTGGTCACGGTACGCGCAACCCACCAAAACGTGCTGGAAAGCTGACTAACTGCACACAGGATACAAACAGTCCGTGTACGTATACATCAGCGACACTGACGCATTAACGCAACACAAATACAAGGAAAACAACAAACGTGCTGGTATGCATATATATCGGCAATGAACCAATACATGACGCAAAGACCAGCAAAGTATCTTTATAACAAGAAACACGATCGGGGGCTAAAGCGACAGCAAGACTGGCTTACACTGAAGCTATGAAAACCCAAGGAAACCCTGCAGGAAGCAGATCTTTATACTGAGGTCATCCAATGGGAGCAGACATGCAGATTCCCACACAGGTGAATGATAATCAGTCACAAGCTGACAGCAGGGAAAGACAGACAAAGCTATGCAACTTGCATGGAAATAGATCAGAACTGCCTGAGCTGCAGCACTACTACTTCCAGTAATAGCTGCTGCAGCAGCGATCATTACATCGGGCTTCTGCAATTTCTACCTGGTCTGATTGGATCGTTTGTGCTCTTTTTAAGGGCAAACTTTTTGATTGGGCAATCGATGTCTTAGATCACACTCAGTTTAGACAAAGTCCTTTGCAATTTATAGCTTTTGTAATTCACAATTGGTTGCGCATAGATCCATTGCCTTTTCCTCTTAATGAACTACTGGCAGCAGGCCAATCAGCTGCTCCTTCAATTGCTTGCAAGAATGATCAGCAAGCAGAAAGTGTTACTGATAATTTTCCTGCAGCTTTGAATAAATCACCAAAAACAGCAAGGTCAAAGGCAAAACGCAAACGTTCTAAGAAACGTGTCCAATCTGTAGAATCGTTATCTTTAGCGACTGCGCATCAGACCTGCAATGAGATTCTGCCATTAACAGATAATAAAATGCAATTGTCTTTCAGGGGAGTTAAATGGACTTATGAAACTACTAATGAACTTTTATCACTGGCTAGGGAAAATAAAGATTTTTGTTTAAAAGAATTATCTGAGTATGATTATGAGGATATATTACAGAGTATTGAACAAATCAATCTATTCGTGCAGCAAGAAAAATTTGCATACACTACAGTCCAACACTTGCTACAGGTATTGGAGATCCTTAGGAATAAGAAATCTGCCAATCGCCTGCTAAATAATCCAATGTATGTTTCTGCCAAAACCACATTTGCAAACTGTGATCTGCCTGTTAAGTATGCTTGGAATCCTCCATTTGAGAAAGGAGAGATGGAAGCTCTGGTCAATGAATGGAAGAATGATTCAAGTTCATTTTGTCAATTTTACAGTGCAAAAAGTGAATTAGTATTGAATGCATGCATTAAGTCTGCCTATAACCTAATAAAAACTGGTGTGTGTGGGTATGACCTTGTGGCTCCATTGATCGATGTGTGGAAAATGATTTTGGACGATTTTTATGCGATCACATACGTGGGAGCACCCAGATCCGTAGTCAGATCCGTTAGTGTGCCGGGACCAGCTGGAGCTGTAATCCTACACTAAGCTAGATTCTGTTGATAGCTTAAAGTACTAGTTTGATTGTGATTATCTGTTATGACCTTTGCCTGCCTCGACTATTCTTCTGAACTCTGACCTTGTACCTCGTTATATCTGATACTCTGTTGCCGAACCCCGGCTCGTTCCTTGACTCTGCTTCTGCCTCCTGATTTTGTACCCCGATATATCTGATACCCCGTTGCTGAACCCTGCCTGTACTTTGACTCCGCCTTTGCCTCCTGATCTTGTACCTTATCTGTCCGTGTGTGTACGACCTGGCTTGTCCGACCTCGAGAACCGACCTTATTGTTAGAGGCGGTTCCTCGCTCTGTTAGTAATCCTTCCTCCTGAAGGTTACTTCCAGTCTGTCCTTCCTACTGTCAGTCTGACTCCTCCCGTCTTGGAGAGCTCAGATCTGCGGAAGGAATCTGTGCAGTCCTCCTTGCTGCACTGAGGCTTGTCCTCTGTATTACTGTTGCACCAATCACAACACTCTACTCAGGTGAACAGAGGTTAGCTAGTATATTGGATTATCGGTGATACTGCAGATCACATATAATCTGGTATACGTCTGTATTTCCTGTGATACTGCAGATCACCGGTAATCAGACCTCTCTGTGCTTCACCGATCGTTACACTTGTCCAAAGCTTGTTAGACTTCCAAATGTAAGTGACAGCCACATCAGAAAAAAGTGATTAATTTGCAAGCTCTCAAGGGCAGGTCCCTGGCACCCTCTTGTGTCTTGGAATTTGTTATTCATTTCATAGCTTGCACTCTGCTATACATTTTTATTCATCATGTTACATTTGTCATTGTAATCACCAATTCTGTATTTTGTACCAGTGTCCATATTTGATGTATATCATTGTATCATTATGTACCCCTTGTTTGTTTTCCTACATTGTACAGCGCTTTATAAATCAATAACAATAATAATTTGTTGTTCATTTTGCTCTGGTACATGTGACCATCATGTAATTATGCATAGATATGTATGGTTCAAAAGACTTCAGTTGTAAAGGACTTTAGACATCCCATTACTTTCCAGGTATTACAAGAGTTAATGACTGTTACTTTTGAGGTTTGTTTATTTAGCTCTGAAGCTCGTCTTTGTCAGACAACCTTCTATTTCGTTTTCTTTGGGGCTTTCAGAATATATGAATTAGTGTTTAGATCTCAGAATGCTCCTGCTTCTTAGCTATTTTAGGATGCCTTACTTAGAGATAATACTGCTTACATCTATGTAGTCATTCTAAGACAGATAGGTATTCTAGGGGGTGTTTGCATCTCTTTGTTTCCTGCGGCTAATTCTCGTGTGTCCTGTTTCAGTACTCACTAACGTTTTGTCTTTTAGTCCTTGTTCTTCATCATCAGTATAATTCCCCACTAAGAATGTTTCAGTTTAACCCTGTTCTTAAAAATGTTTTAAATTTAGGTATTATGTGCTCTGTCTATATATTAATTATGTATTTCTTCGTTCAGGTCAGCTCTGGGTAATACATCAGGGCCGCCATCAGAAATGTTTGAGCCCCATACTGGGCAAACCTACTGGGCCTCCCTCACTCCCTTCTGCCCCCACATGGAAAATCACAATCTTTGAAGGGCTGAACATACCAACATCTGTCCACTTTTCACGTGCTCCCTTGGCTGGGAGCTCTCTGTGTATGCTCAGTTTGTCAGACTGTAATTGCGCTTGCACAGAACGCTCCCAGCTATGGCAGCACGATGGGGGAGGCACGCGGCCCGGAACAGTGCATGTACAGAGCCCAGCAACCCAGCTGGATTGTGTGGACTTCACAGGAGCACAATGGACTGAACTGGAAGGGTACTGAGAGAGCTAATGGATTACAGGGGATTGGAAGGAACCCAAGGTAAGTAAAGATCCTTTTCTACCATTCGTCTGTTTGGTGTACTTTAATCACTAACTGACTAAGGTAACTCCTGGATGATCCTCCCGGCACCTCTCATCACATTAATGGGCAACCCATGTTTGTCACTGTTCGCTGGGCCCCAGATTCACTAGGGCCCCATACAGCAGTCCCCCTGTGATGCCCTGAAGGCGGCCCTGTAATACGTGGTAGGCCATTTATATGGATACACCTTAATAAAATGGGAATGGTTGGTGATATTAACTTCCTGTTTGTGGCACATTAGTATACAGTGGTGTGAAAAACTATATGCCCCCTTCCTGATTTCTTATTCTTTTGCATGTTTGTCACACTTAAATGTTTCTGCTCATCAAAAACCGTTAACTATTAGTCAAAGATAACATAATTGAACACAAAATGCAGTTTTAAATGATGGTTTTTATTATTTAGTGAGGGAAAAAAACTCAAAACCTACATGGCCCTGTGTGAAAAAGTGATTGCCCCCCTTGTTAAAAAATAACTTAACTGTGGTTTATCACACCTGAGTTCAATTTCTGTAGTCACCCCCAGGCCTGATTACTGCCACACCTGTTTCAATCAAGAAATCACTTAAATAGGAGCTATCTGACACAGAGAAGTAGACCAAAAGCACCTCAAAAGCTAGACATCATGCCAAGATCCAAAGAAATTCAGGAACAAATGAGAACAAAAGTACTGTAATTGAGATCTATCAGTCTGGTAAAGGTTATAAAGCCATTTCTAAAGCTTTGGGACTCCAGCGAACCACAGTGAGAGCCATTATCTACAAATGGCAAAAACATGGAACAGTGATGAACCTTCCCAGGAGTGGCTGGCCGACCAAAATTACCCAAGAGCGCAGAGAAAACTCATCCGAGAGGCCACAAAAGGCCCCAGGACAACATGTAAAGAACTGCAGGCCTCACTTGCCTCAATTAAGGTCAGTGTTCACAACTCCACCATAAGAAAGAGACTGGGCGAAAACTGCCTGCATGGCAGATATCCAAGGCGCAAACCACTTTTAAGCAAAAAGAACATTAAGGCTCGTCTCAGTTTTGCTAAAAAAACATCTCAATGATTGCCAAGACTTGTGGGAAAATACCTTGTGGACCACCGAGACAAAAGTTGAACTTTTTGGAAGGTGCGTGTCCTGTTAAATCTGTCGTAGAAGTAACACAGCATTTCAGCAAAAGAACATCATACCAACAGTAAAATATGGTGGTGGTAGTGTGATGGTCTGGGGTTGTTTTGCTGCTTCAGGACCTGGAAGGCTTGCTGTGATAGATGGAACCATGAATTCTACTGTCTACCAAAAAATCCTGAAGGAGAATGTCCGGCCATCTGTTCGTCAACTCAAGCTGAAGCGATCTTGGGTGCTGCAGCAGAACAATGACCCAAAAGACACCAGCAAATCCACTTCTGAATGGCTGAAGAACAACAAAATGAAGACTTTGGAGTGGCCTAGTCAAAGCCCTGACCTGAATCCTATTGAGATGTTGTGGCATGACCTTAAAAAGGCGGTTCATGCTAGAAAACCCTCAAAAAAAGCTGAATTACAACAATTCTGCAAAGATGAGTGGGCCAAAATTCCTCCAGAGCGCTGTAAAAGACTCGTTGCAAGTTATCGCAAACGCTTGATTGCCGTTATTGCTGCTAAGGGTGGCCAAACCAGTTATTAGGTTCAGGGGGCAATTTCTTTTTCACACAGGGCCATGTAGGTTTTGAGGTTTATTTCTCACTAAATAATAAAAACCATCATTTAAAACTGCATTTTGTGTTCAATTATGTTATCTTTGACTAATAGTTCACGGTTTTTGATGAGCAGAAACATTTAAGTGTGACAAACATGCAAAACAATAAGAAATCAGGAAGGGGGCAAATAGTTTTTCACACCACTGTATATGAGGGGGGAAACTTTTCAAGATAGGTGGTGACCATGGTGGCCATTTTGAATCCAACTTTAGTTTTTTTAATAGGAAGAGGGTCATGTGACACGTCAAACTTATTGGGAATTTCACAAGAAAAACAATGGTGTGTTTGGTTTTAACGTAACTTTATTCTTTCATGAGTTATTTACAAGTTTTTCTTTGTTTACAGCCATTGACATGTTGCCGAGATTAACACATGAGGAATGGGTAGAAATTGTGTTGATGTCTGGTGAACGCAGTAACTGGGCCATTGCAGCAGATTTCAATGCAAGACACCGTACGAGTCCACCCATCTCCCATGCTACAGTTAGAAAACTGCTTGCTAAGTTTCGTGAAAGGGGTTCAGTGTTGGCTTTGCCAAAATGTGGACGCATGAAATCTGTCACTAATGAAGAAATATCAGTGGCTGTCCTAGCTTCATTCAGCAAGAGCCCACAGCGCAGCGCTCGCTGCATGTCACTGGAGAGTGGCATTAGTTGAACATCCCTTTGGCGGATATTAGCTACTCACACATGGCACCCTTACAAACTCCAGCTACTGCAACATCTTTAAGAGGATGACCCAGATCGGTGCACTGAATTTGCAGAATGGGTAAAACAAAAATTGGAACAGGACCCTCAGTTTACGCAGAAGATTTTGTTCAGTGATGAGGCAAACTTTTATGTGAATGGTGAAGTTAACAAACAAAACCACCACTATTGGTCTGACACTAACCCACATTGGATAGATCCCTCCAAGACTGTTGGAACAAAAAAATTGATGGTATGGTGTGGTATAAAGGGTACAAAGATAGTGGGGCCATTCTTCATCAATGGAAACCTCAAGGCCATTGGGATATGCGAAATTGCTACATGATTATGTGTTTCCCTCTTTATGCACTGAAGCTGGCACGTTACCTGAGTTTTTCCAGCAAAATGGTGCACCACCACATTATGGGTGTCAGGTCTGAGCATTCCTAGATGAAGTTTCCTAGAAAGTGGATTGGTTGTCTTGGCCAGTTGAATGGCCCCCAAGGTCTCCCGATCTGACCCCCTTAGACTTTTATCTTTGGGTTCATCTGAAAGCAATTGTCTATGCTGTGAAGATATGAAATGTGCAGCACCTGAAACTACAGATACTGGAAGCCTGTACTAGCATTTCTCCTGCGGTGTTGCTATCAGTGTGTGAATAGTGGGAGAAGAGGGTTGCATTGACAATCCAACAAAATGGGCAGCACATTGAACACGTTTTAGTGGTCAGAAACTTGTAAATAACTCACGAAACAATAAAGTTACGTTAAAACCAAGCACACCATTGTTTTTATTGTGAAATTCCCAATAAGTTTGATATGTCACATGACTCTCTTCCTATTGAAAAAACAAATGTTGGATTCAAAATGGCCAACTTCAAAATGGCCGCCAGAAACCCTGGGGCGGTGGCTGCCAACCAAGCTGTCTGCGTGGGACAGACAGCTGTGAAGGGCTGGAGGAAGCCCCAGGTAAGTAAATCACATTTAGTATATTAATGCCTGATGATTTCTTTAAGTTCAAAGGCAGATAAAGCATTAGTACATCTGGGTACCAATGACCTGGATCAGGGCCGGATTTACCATAAGGCACTTTAGGCATGTGCCTACAGATGGCTGATGATGGAAAGGCGCTCATTCCCTTCCCTAAGTGCCTCCCTCCCTCCTTCCCTATGCAGAGTCTTGATAAGAGTGTAAATGAGAAGTTACTCACCCAGTTCCACTAACAAAATCACCCATCAGTCAGGGGCACCTCTATCTACTTAATACTGAGGGTCCTCTAGCTATTTAATACTGAGGGTACCTCCCTAATACAAATTGGCACCTGTAGCTACCTATGACAGGCAAGGGAAGAAGAGGAGTGATAGCTGGGTCAGCCTGCACACTTCAGGTGCAGTTTGGTAGTTGTTTGTAGGCTCACGGAGGGAGAAGTCTAAGGTGCCAGGACATCTGTGCCTATAGGCTCCTGTGAAGTAAATCCGGGCCTAACCTGGATAGAGTGAACAGCCTGGCTTTAGAGCAGAAAATTAGAGCTAATGTTTAATGTTATTCATCAGCAGCTGAGTTCTGCATTCTTTTTCAAAAATGATTCCAGGGCAGTTATGGGCTGATACGACACTGACCTTTATTTGCAGGGATAAGATATGGGCCAGCAGAATGATGCCTATATTTGTTCTCTCTTTAGGGGTTTCTCTTACAGGCATTAGGAAGTTGAGGGTTTACTGATAGGTTTGTTCAAGAATGGCACAGTTAATCTTGGACATACGTAATATGAGCTTACTGGAAATGGTTGAGTTGGCCATGGGTTTGGGTCAATCAGGCTTTTAGCCCTTGTTGGATGGTAATGCCACCAACTTGTTGGGGGGGGGGGGGGCTGGATTAACTGTTTATAAGTACTAGAGCCACATGGCCAAGCATACTTAGGGCACTGTGTTGTTATTAGAGTTTTGATGGTTATTGTTTTATTTATATATTCATTTGAAGTTCTAAAACTGTTTTAAATCATTCAATCTGGTAAAGGGTTGTGCCCATTTAAACTGCATAAAGGGGTGCTGGGGAAGACATATGCAGACATATGGCACCACACTCTCCAGATCTGTGAATATTGACTTTGTGGAAGCATTGCTAAGGCAAGCTATGCTTTAAGACAGCTGTGGTAGTCAGTATGGGAGAAAAGAAGAATCAAACTGTCTACAAAGCTTCAGGTGTACAAGGCAGCCATACTGCCCACACTATTGTATGGCAGATTGACATTTACTATATATGAGCGCCATGCCAAAACACTGAGTTGCTTTCACGGGTATTACTTAAAGTGGGATTATACTCTCAGGGCTAAAATTTCAGTAACTCTTGGGTACATAAAAGAACATTTGAAAGCATTGCCAAGCAATACCTGTATGTAAAAAGCTAAAATCAGAAGTGCACCCACAAGTGTAGGTTGGTATACAGCATATATATAAGTATGTATGGTTATCTGTCCAGGGCTCCTGCAGTGTCTCACAGCTACCCTCCAACAAATCCTTCTATGCTAACACCAGCATCACCTTGCTCACACAAGATAAAAACCCATGCTATGGTTAGCTCTACCCAAAGCAATTCATCGTCAGTATTTATCCTGGTTTTTTTTTGCAGGTGCTCAAAACTTAGCCATTGTAGGATTTCAGGAGTCACAGGAATATTCGCAACCTGCTGCACTGTGCAGCCATACTGCTTATTTGCATAATCTTTGATATCTATTATTGGATTACAGCATGCCCACATTTAAAGTAAGTTTTATAAACTGTATATTTAGCTGCTGAAGGGCAGTAGAAAGTGTGTGGACAGCTGTTGCTGCATTAGCAGCATCTGCATTTATATACATGCATGACATGCGGCAGAGCTTTCCAAGTCCAAATCATCAGCAGCAGCTGGACATAACATACCCAGCGTCACTGAAGCGAAAAAAAAAATATGATATCATGAAATGGTTGTGTAGTAGGGGTAATTACTAGAACATTGGTAGCAAAAACATATTCTCATATTTTTATTTTCAGTTAAAGAGTTTTTTTTATAACATTGCATCATTCTCTAATTTTTGCAGTTTACACACTACTCGGCATTCTAAAAGTTTTTGCAGAGCAGGCAGTGAACTTTTGACCTGTCCTGAACTGTTCTCTGCAAAAGAAAAACACAATACAGTAGAGATAACCAAATCAGAACGCAGAGCTCAATGGCTATTTGCATAGATAACAACTGGAGTTTCTTAACTCTTCCTGTACTGGAAACAAATATAAGACATAGCTCTGCTCCTAATGCTTTATTTCTTAGCTGTACTACACATAAAAATCATTATATCATCATTTTTTTTTCGCTTCAGTGTAACTTCTTCAATGTTATGTACTTGGTCATCCTCATAAATGGGGGATGATGTGGGGGAAAGAACAGTCAGCAGCCCCACGCTGTGCTTGTGAAAGCCATAAATTGACATGACTGAACCTCATAGCCGGCCTTTGATATGAGCGACCGGAGCGGTCGCTCAGGGCGCCAGCTTCCAAGGGAGCGCCTATAGCTGGTTGCCTATACTGAGGGCACCTACACCTGATTTCCTATACTGAGGGCACCTATAGCTTTACTGAGGGCTCCAACACCTGTCTACCTTTACTGATGGCTCCAACACCTGGCTACCTATACTGGAGGCAACTACGCCTGGCTACCTATGGGGGGGATGGAGACCTTCAACTGAATTCCTATACTGGGGGCACCTATACCTGACTACCTACCTATACTGAGTCTGAGGGCGTTTTGGGGGGGGGGGCACTGGGGCTATAACGCATGACGCAAATTGTCAGTGCTGTGCTATCATTCTAAATGGGGGGAAGGCGGCTAACTGTCCCACTGATTGTTTTTATTAATATTCCTGAAAGGTTCTAGCCTTTATTTTTAAGTGAATTCAGGATAATGCACTCTTTCCATCCATTCGTGGTCATTAATAGTATTTTTTCTATTATACATACGTGACACAGAGATCTGAGCATTTGGCGTGATGTGTCACAACGTCAAAAAGGTTGGGAACCACTGTTCTAGGAGATATCTCAGGAGAAAAGGGGAATTGCATATGGGCTTGTGTGTGTGTGTATACGTGCGTGTGTGTGTGTATATGCACGTTCGAGGAGGATGAAGGGGGGGCATAAAAACCAGGTTTCGCTCAGGGCGCTGTGAAACCTAAGACCGGCCCTGCTGAACCTGCAGCTGAACTGCCATAATCTTCAGCATTTTGTCACAGCATATGGAAGTACCTTATACATGTCATATAAGCATATCCAAAAACACTGTTCAAAAGTCAAATAAATATGCAGTATGGGTACTCTTGAAATGTTACAGCAAGTACTCAGTGTTAGGTATATTCAGGGAAGCAATCCTTTCTGACATCTGAACAGCTAGCTTTCTTCTATCTGCTTCCACTTGCTGTGACAGAATGTTTACAGACAATTATTTTGAGGACTTGCAGGTCCTCCTCCTCGGTGTAACAAACAGTGGCCAGGTTTAACCCATATGTAGCTTAACATTTGACCTTTTTGCCCCACATAATCAGAAGAGCTCTATCTGAGCATATAACCAGCAGGCAGTGCCACAGGCAAATTCCTAAGCATCTAAGCCTAATGGCCCTGATGGAAGAAGGCAAAAAGGGAGAACACAAGCTCCATGCAGAATCTACCACTGTTGGGACCCAAATGCAAACATTTACACTAGGCACTGTAGCAGCAAAGCAGTTTACTGACCCCTTAGCTACTGTTCTGATTCATGTCACCATGTGTAATGATATTATGACATTAGTTTAAACACTGACATGCAATAATGTGGAAAAAAAGCATTATTTTTCTTTGTATTTTCTGCTATTATTGCACATTGTTCAAACTGAATGGTTTCCAAGCTACGCTCCCTTCTGCCACAAGACAAAGAATGATTGCCAGTCTATACCAAAGCTATTTTCAGTCATTTGAAGAAAAAGGGTAATAAAAAAGTGATGATTAGTTTCACAGGCCCTGCTCTACTGAGTGCAGTCGCAGTACTGATTTAGGTGGCGCCATAGGAAGAAAAGCTACTGTACTTACATAGCTCACAACTCACCCTATTTTGGAGGTACAGTCCCTCTTTCAGAACCAGAGCCCACTGTTCTTCTTTCTGCCTCAGTTGTCCCATCATTTAGGATTGATGTAAATATATATATAAATACATAGATTAAAAGAGGAACTGTAACCAAGGATTGAACTTCATCCCAATCAGTAGCAATCTGTAGCTGACACCCCTTTCCCATTAGAAATCATTACATTTTCTCGAATAGATCATCAGGGGTGTCTGTATGGCTGATATTGTGGTGAAACCCCTCCCACAGTGTGATGTCAAGACCTAGGTTTTCACAGTTTCCCGTCTGTGAGCCTTGTTGAATTATGGGAAATAACAGCTGTTTCCAACTGCCAAGCAACCAGTATCTCTCGCTGTGCATTTGTAGATCTATAAAAAAGCAACCTCTTAGCTCATTGCACTGTTAGTGGGTGTAGTTATAGATAATGACAGTTGGTGTTTTCATGTCTGCCAGTAGTAAAGGATTATTATGTCCAGGCTAATTGTGGATCAAACAATATGAACACATTAAATGGCGAATATCTATAATTTCTTGATCTCTCTCTATTTTTTAAATTCTCACTTTGCAATGTATTATTTTATCCCCCCCCCCCCCCCTTTTCGCTAAAGTTCCTCTTTAACTACTAAAAGTTATGTTAAAGAGTAACTGTCAGGCTGCAAAAGTTAATTTAAACCTCTATTCTCCTGTGTTAAACAGTTTAGAAGGAAGCCAAAAAGGCAATACTAAAGTTAAAAATCTCTCTTACTTTGATTTTTGCTGAACAACAAGGCTCCTTATTCCCAAGCTCCTAAGGAGGCCTGCAGGATGCATAACAGATACTGCAAAGCATTCTGGGGCTGCTTCTTCTCCCCACTGCACTACCTTGGTCCTCCCCTTCATTTCCCTATCCAGCCCTAAGGCTGCTTTCACAGTGAGAAGTTACAGGCTCATGTTACAGCAGCTTGTAACTTGCAGCCCAGCTAAAATCAATGTGCTGTTCACAGGGCACATGTTCCGTTAGAGTATACTGCATGAGTCCGCTATTGTTCCTAGCCACATGGCTAATTAATATTCACTGCACAGTAGTGTTGTCCAGATCATGAACCATTAGGATCTTTGATCCTGATCTTTTTTGTGAGTCAAATCATCTGGAAGCAAGGTAAGGGAGGATATTACATCACAATTGGCTTCATACAAGACAGACAAACATGGAACCTGCCATGAGCTGTCAGGAGCATCATTCTCTGCAAATACTATATAAAAATTCTGTAAAATCCAAACGTGGACAGTGAAATGCATATGTAATGTAAGTACAGCCAATATTTAGCTACTGATATATGTGTTTTTTTTTCTCTGAGACCCTATACCTAACAACTCCTCTTTAAAAGAAAGGATTGCTGTAATTTTAAAATGAAAATATTTATTTGCTTTTGATTTATGCGTGGTGTGAATGGATGGGGTTGTGCTGGGGGCATGGCTGGAGAAGAAGAGGTGCATCTTTAGCCCAAATGTTTTAGTGCTTAAAGGTCTTGTCACAGAAGGTTGGGAGGTATATACACATTTCCAGTATACTTCTTGGAAGGCACACATATCTACTATATACTGGTACTTAGGAATAGAATGCCTCAGGCTTATGCTCAGATCATTCCACACAACCCAGATAGCATAAACAATCAACAATATCAACTGCTGTGCTCATTACTGATGACAGGCAAAAGATGTAGGATTCACTTAGAAAGAAAAAGATTCCATATAATGTGATCAGGAAATTCGATTTCCTTTTAAGTGGGTCCCACCAAGCATGCTGAAGATTGTCCCCAGGCAATGATTGTTTCCTCAAATGCTCATGATGAAATCTGATGTAATGCTCATTACCATTAGTTTAGATGGATTCTAGAGTTTCATATTTGTGAATGACGCCAGATACAAAGCTCATAATGATTGCTTTGGACTTGGTTAGTGAGCCCCACACACAATGCTTTTAAATAGTTCACATCACATTTCTCCAATATTTTTTCTTATACTGAGGGATGTGTTATTGGGTAAAAATGCTCACACTTTAATACAGAACAGTTTTCTATTTATATCTCCTTTACATTGATGTGATTACCCTAAGGAGTGACTTTCTATTTTAGAGCCCCTGTATGAAGTGGCAAAAGATGGCTGCTTCATACATTGCCTTGTACTTCTTCTACTTGCAGAAGTTTTTAAACGCTGGTGACAATTTGCAAAGGAGGAACACCACTGCATTCAGCAGCTATCTTCCATCTCTGACTCCCAGCTGTCATCTGGTTCTCTAGGATCACTTAATGGTGGAAATATCAGTGACCCTAGGTGACCTATTGTGAGGAAATATCTAACCCCTCAGTAAAGCAATTGCCTTGACTGGTAGTCAGAAGCTAACTCAGGGCCCTTTTCCACCAGCGCGTTTGCGCTGGCTGAATCGCAAAACCGCAAACCGCTAGCGATTTTACAATCGCTACGGTTTGCTTTTTAACATAGGAATCGCGGTAGGTCATTTCCACTACCGCGATTCGCTTTTGTCGGGAACGCGAACGCGCGGCGGAGCGATAATTGCCGCGATTTTGCTATGCAGTGCATAGCATAGCAAAATCGCGGCCGCAAACGTCGGGGGAATCGCCGGTTTTGCGATTCAGCAATCGCTAGCGTTCAGCATGAACGCTAGCGATTGCAGGTGGAAAAGGGCTCGGTCATTGCCTGCATAAGAGGAGCTTCCAATCACTGGTGATAATAGGCTCCTCTGTGGACAGAAATTTAAAATGTTTCAGGTGGCCAAGCCAATCATAAAAGTTGGAATGAAGGCCACCTTTGCAATAAAGCTGACAGTTGGCATTTTCAAGGCATAGTTTACACAGATATTTGTAAAATGGCAGGAAAAGCACATACAGATTTTTGTACATCTGTCCAGATATTTCTAAAGCAGTGGCGTAACCAGGCGGTGTGGGGGCAGTCAGACTTCTTCCTATTCCACCAGTGCTGTCTCTTCTCATTCAGACCCACATATTAGTGTGCTCACAGTGACAGGTCTTACCTCATCCACCGTCAGGTATCTCCAGCGCTGCGGAGGTACTCTGCATGTCGCGAGACTTCACTGGTGGAGGAGGATGGAAGAAGTCTGCCCCCTTCTTTCCACCGGGGAGGGATCTGAGTTTAGGAATGGGGGCCCCATAAAAGCTTTGCAAGGGGGCCCTGTGACACAGTTACTTTATGTTATCAAACATTTGTTGTGCTAGAAAGACTGTGACAGTTAGGGGCATAACTAGAAATCACTGGGCCCCACTGCGAACATTTGGATGCCCTCCCCCCCCCCCCCCCCATAGGTGCCAAATAATCTTAATGGGGCAGAGTTTCACCATAAAGTAATCGTAATGCACCAGAAATGAATCGTAAAGTGGACAGCATTTCACCAGAAATTAATCGTAAAGTGGGCAGCATTTCATCAGAAATTAATCGTAAAGTGGACAGCATTTCACCATAAAATATTCGCAATGTGGGCAGCGCATTCACCAGAAAATCATAATGTGGGCAGCAGTGACCAGAAAATAATCGTAAAGTGGGCATCAGTCACCAGAAAATCGTAATGTGGGCAGCAGTCACCAGAAAAATCGCAATGTGGGCATCGTTCACCAGAAAATCGTACAGTGGGTAGCAGTCACCAGAAAATTGTACAGTGGGCAGCAGTCACCAGAAAATCGCAATGTGGCAGCGTTCACCAGAAAATCGTACAGTGGGCAGCAGTCACCAGAAAATCGTACAGTGGGCAGCAGTCACCAGAAAAATCGCAATGTGGGCAGCAGTCACCAGAAAAATCGCAATGTGGGCAGCGTTCACCAGAAAATCGTACAGTGGGCAGCAGTCACCAGAAAATCGTAATGTGGGCAGCAGTCACCAGAAAAATCGCAATGTGTGCATCGTTCACCAGCCATCTTCCCGTAGCCCTGCTCTGCCTCCCGGGAGACTGCAGGCTGCAGGGAATGAACTGGCGCAGCGTCTATTAGACACCGCGGCCAGTTCAACACCTGGCTGGGGGGTCCCACAATTGGCGGGGCGGCAGCACTCCCCCTGCACACGGTTGGCAAGCCCCAGAGGGGCCCCCTGCGGCCGATGGGGTCGCATCCCCGGTAGTTATTTTTTAATGTTCACACACACGCGCACACGCACACTCTGCAGCAGCGGTTTTAACTGATACCTCAAACACAAGAATTTACAGCAACATTACAAAGGCAGAATTCACGAGAGTTCAGATTCCTTTGTGCACTCCAAGGCAGGGACAAATGGCTAAATCATTTTGAATCCATGTACGGTAAGTAGAGAGAAAAGAGCGAGGACAGCACGGTGGCATAGTGGTTAGCTATTGACTGGTGCTAGGACTATGTTGTGAGCTGGAGAAATTCAAGTCATATTGGTGAATCGCAAAGGACAGGGGTGGGGGTGCGCGGAGTCTGACGTTTCTTTCTGGTAGGACTCTTTATTTGCACGGCCCTTTTCTAGAGACTTCATTGTGGTACCTGGTCATTTTTCTTCACTCTGTATTCTCTGTTGGTACATTCTATGTTATCTTCTGTGATATTTATATATATTTTTCACTGGTTCACTTCACTTTTGGGATATATCTTTGTGGTTTAGGTAACTCTTTGGGTGTCCTTACTTACTGGTCACTGGTTATATATGCACCAGCACTTTATGAATTGCCTGTATCTAACTTAGTTTGCACACATCTGTGTGAAATGCATATTACACATTGTGATATTTATATATGTTTTGTAATTTGAAGCATTTTCAAGTTCATGGCAATTACTGTGTATCTGAAGGCAAATTTGGAGAAAATTATACCTTAATTTGGCATTACACATTTCTGCACATTTGAACCCTTGAATCCGCAGAATTATTAGCATGGTATATAAATAGGCTGGTTCAGCAAAATTATCAATGCCAAATACTGGGGATGGTGGATTGGTGGTGGGTGCAGAGCAATGGAGCAATGCTGGGGTCAGACTCCCAGGTTAGGGGTCAGAGAGCCTTAGTAGGTGCTGCATTTCCTACCCTCATCTTATACTCGGATCGTTCATTTTTTTTTGGGGGGGGGGGAGGGGGGAATAAGCTTATACTCAGATCCACTTATACTCGAGTATATACGGTACATCAATCCTTTTTATGAAAGTTTGTACTAAATTCTTCTTGCATTAATAAAGAGATTGAAAAAGATTTTTTACAAATCGATTTCTTGATTGCTATTTAAACAGATATTCTTTAGTTGTACATTATAATGGTGGAGCGCGCCAGATGATACAGGTGAGTCACTACACTGCTGAAACCTGCAGGGGCCTCGGGGACTACAATGAAGTTGGAGGTAGACCTGGGGGAGCACGGCAGATGGCTCAAGGGCCCTAGGGGTTGGTGGGGGAATTTGGCAGAAACCCTAATGCCACTGAAAGGGGTTCTTTTTGGGGGAGGGGGGGGGGCAGGTTAATTTTGACAGGGGCCTCATTGTAACTGTTACTGACCCTGTTTACAGCATGTTGTAGCTCCCTATGGCTCCCAATGTAAGCCATGTGACTTGCATCAGGAGCTATGCAGAGCTAAGGTATACTGTACAGAGTGGCTGCAAATAGCGGACTGACCTGCCACTGGAGCAGGTAAGGCTCCGCTGCGCAACTCTACCAATTAAGGGAACAATATGTTGGAGACTGAGCAAAGGAGAGCAGCTAACGCTTATGCTAGGTACACACGATACAATTTTCTGGCACATTTACCTGCCAGATCAACTTTTTTCCAACATGTCCGATCTGAATTTAGATCAATATTCTGAAAATCGATCAAGGAATCGATCGAAGTTCAGATTGGACATGTTGAAAAAATTGATCTGGCAGGTAAATCTGCCAGAAAATTGTATCGTGTGTACCTAGCATTAGGTAATTATCTACTTTTTTTTTAACAATTATTACACCTCAGGTTCTCTTTAAAGCTAATGTAACCCCAGATTAAAAAAAAAAAGTCAGATACTCACCTGAGAGGGAAGGCTTGGTCCTAATGAGCCTACCCTTTCCTCTACCGGTGCCCTCCGTGCTGCGCTGTCTCCCCCGTTCGCATCCGTGGGGACTTCGGAAGTCTTCGGGAGCCGAGTCCTCCCGAAGACAGGCGGCGTACACGCGAGTGCGTCATAGAGGGCGCGTGCGCAGTGTAGAGCGGCCTGTCTTCGGGAGCACTCGGGCTCCCAAAGCATTTCCGAAGCCTCCCTTCGGCCGGGAGTAAACGGTATTTGACCAAAACGGTTGAATACCGCTACGGGGGAGCCAGGACAACAGCGGGCACCGGGAGAGGAGAGGGAGTGCTCTATGGGACCCAGAGCCTCCCTCTCCTTAGGTGAGTATCTGACTTTTTTAAACGGGTTCCCATTAGCTTTAAAACTTTTAGTAAGTATTCCTATTTCAGTTATTGTTCCCGACTCAAGGACCAGTTTATGCCTCTTTTTTTTACTGTATTCAGTCTTAACCTAAACATTTTATAGGTTTTTCACTGTGCCATGAATGAAACATCCGCGTGTGAGCTTTTTTTAATTATATTCAAATAACCATCTAAACAAAACTTAATGTTAAACCATTGTAGTGAAGGTAATGACATCCTGCCCACTAGTTTTGATGATGTAATGGAAAACAGTAGGTCAACCAAGCAATTTCTGTGTGGAATAATCATCGAGAATATTCGCTTTGTCTTTTTCTTTTCTCATTATTAATGCATGAGTTCTGTTGTTATGAGTCAATTCATATTAAAAATGTAGAAGTTGACTTGGAAAATCTAAAATAAAACACATCAATATCACTTGGGTCTGCAGAGACAGTTATCTGGCTCTGATTGTGATTCTGTTATTTCCGCCTCAGCATACGTTAAATTAACTTCCTTCTGCCCATGTGCCACTTGCAGACATACTAGAGCCAGTCCTGCGCGATCATTACACTGTTGGTCAATCTAAATCATTAGCGCAGCACATAATCTAGTTTTCCTGGATAAGGAATTGAAAAATATCTGGAGATATTTTCTTCTGCTTGTACAGTGTATTTACAGAAGGACTAGCAATCGGAATACTGGGCAACATGACAAAACTTTATCTTTATTGGTAATTATTCCCTTTACTTCTAATTAACACTAATTGCGTTCAGCACTTTAAATCTCAGTTAGAAATTCAGCGCAACTGATCCCATCTAGCAGCCTCACTGATCCATATTTGTGATTCATGCATGATTACCATGGGAATAACCTAGCTGCACTTATCATGGCAATGAGGAGAAACATCCCAGTGTCTCCTGACATATGGTTAACCGGAAATCCTCTCCCTAAAGGAAACACTGGACTGCACAACTGTATATGGCTGCTGATTATTACAAAATGATGATACTGTTATATCAAAGTAAACCTGAACCGAGTAAAATCATTTAAAGTAAACACATGATGTACCTGCAAATTAATATTGTATACTTGCCTCACCGTCAGTTCCACTCATAAGCTCACCATTTTCTTCTTATAATGATTCCTTCCAGTTCTGACAAGATTTTGTCAGAACTGAAATACAGTACATCAACTGCTGTCAGTTATATATCAGTTGCTGTCAGTTATAACTGAAAGAACAACTGATATGCAAGGTTATATCCATGTTTCCCTATTGCTCAAGTGGACAATATTATAGTTTAAAGAGGATCTGTAACCTCAAAAAATCCCCTGGGGGTACTCACCTCGGGTGGGGGAAGCCTCCGGATCCTAATGAGGCTTCCCACGCCGTCCTCTGTCCCACGGGGGTCTCGCTGCAGCCCTCCGTGCAGCCATGACGTAATATTTACCTTCCTGGCTCCTGCGCAGGCGCTCTGACGGCTGTCGGTTTCGAACTACACGGAAATACCCGATCGCCGTCGGGTCTGCTCTACTGCGCAGGCGCAAGTTTCCGGCGCCTGCGCAGTAGAGCGGACCCGACTTTGATCGGGTATTTCCGTGTAGTTCGGAGAGGAAAGCAGCCACAGCACCCCCGCTGGAGCCAGCAAAGGTAAATATTGAAATTACAGTCGGGCCTGTCGCCGGCTGTTCAGAGGGCTGCAGCGAGACCCCCGTGGGACAGAGGACGGCGTGGGAAGCCTCATTAGGATCCGGAGGCTTCCCCCACCCGAGGTGAGTACCCCCCAGGGGATCTTTTTCATGTTACAGAGTCTCTTTAACAGTGTACTGACCCGAAAGCTGTTACGGGTCATTGCCTTTCGGGAGTCATTGGCATTTTTAAAATGGAGGACATGGAATTCCATTGATCGCAATGGACAAACAGGAGAAAGAGATTGATGAGTAGACTACACAAGAGGAAAGTATGACGTATGTTTATTTTGAATTTGAATTTTCAGTTTATGTTTGCTTTAAGTATATATCCAGTTACAAACACAGGATATCGACTGAAAGTGAAATGATAAGTAGGGTCCCCCTCGACTGTCCTGTTTGTAGTAGACCTTGGATCCGTGTGACCTGCAGAGGCTCCCATAGCAGCACGCAGGGCCGGGCCGAGGCATAGGCTGGAGAGGCTCCAGCCTCAGGGTGCAGTGTAGGAGGGGGCGCACAATTCATTCAGCTGTCATTCCTAATTGTGTTTGAAGCAGAAAGAAATAAGAAAAGGAGATACATGGAAGTGACTACAAGCCAGATAACTAAAGGTTAAGGTGTTGGGGGCCCTGTGGTGCCTCTTAGTCTAATAGCAATCAGTGTGTGACGGCTGGGGTGGAGGGATGGAGGGGCACACTTTGGTGTCTCAGCCTTGGGTGCTGGAGGACCTTGTCCCGGCTCTGGCAGCACGTATACTGGAAGCAGTTACTTCTACTATGGGAGCCGCTGCAGGTCACGAGGATCTGTGGTTTATAACAAGCAGGACAGGCGGGGGGACCCGGTAAGCCCATCCTGCTGCAGGAGGCGGCTGCTCAAAACCAGCGGTGGCTGAGAGCGAAGGGGTGGGCAGGATGACATCTGACGTGTGACGCGCCTGAGAGAGCAGTGTCACCTGGTGTCATGAGTGGGACGGCCCTGTTCTTCAGAGTCAACCAAGATTAAAGAAATTGAAATTGTGACTCACTTTATATTAAACATTAAAGAAATGATTACTTGACTCTGTATAGCAATCATTTAAAATCCCAGCATAAACATTCTACTGGTCTTTTTGGCAATAAGGCCATTGGCCAGCCCTCAATATTTTATTCTGCTATTAAAACACCTATTTTTGGAAAAATCCCTGTTGCATCTGTTAACACCAGCATTGATGGAAGAATACTGTATTTCACATTTTCACAGCCATCAGAGTGCTTGCGAATTAAACCTGTGTTCCTCTAGCTTCAAGAGTGCCCTTGAGTCTTTGAGTAGTGAAGTACTTTTCTCTGAATTACCTATATGGGCTATTATATATTTCTACAAGTTGATCAGATCCTCTTTCAATCTTTCCTCAGTAGTAACATTTCTCTTGGGAGATCTTAACACAGGGACAAGACACTGGCACACGGAAGGGGGTGTCATGTGTGCGGCGAGGGTCTCAGACTCTGACTGGTGGTATGAGAGTGGGCGGGGGCGGCGCAGAGATACATTACCTCTCGGCGGCAGTGATGGCGTCCCAGGTCTCCATGGCTACCTTCATCCTGGCTCTGACGTGACGTCATCACGCCGTCCAGCCCCGCAGCGGCCACGCTCCTCCCCCTGAAGGCCATTGGACGTCAGAGTACGCGTCCATGGAGAGAGGTCTGCCTGTGTACTATAGTCAGGCAGAATGAAGGCAGCATATCCGCCCTACTCTACAGCTCCAACCAATGAGCTGAGTGAAGAGGGGCGGGACATGGGACCAGCCAGGATGGAGGGAGTCATGGAGGAGGACACACAACAAGGGGAGGTCTCGCTGCGCCGCTGGGGCGGACGATCAGAATACCTCGGGTGCAGGTGCAGAGTGAGGCCTCCTGAAAACAGAAAAGCCCCTCGGCCCCCACCGCCTCTAGTAGTGAAGACGCACACGTGACAGGCAGCAGGAAATCTGATCCAGACAGGCTCTAATGTAAAAGTGACACTGCTGAGCAAGTGGGGTAAAAAGAATATGCTGGTCAGCATCAACCTACGGTACTAGTTTTACTGATCTCCCTCTGGCCTTCATTAGCCCCCACTATCCAGGGTCAGTTACAACAGGGCCTTGTCAAACTGAATCTGAGTGCCCACCAACACCCTCCTTTCCCCCACAAAAGGTATTAATAACAGCCCTTCCCCCACCCAAAGACCCCTGAGCTGGCTGCTGCATCCCCCAGGTCTCTGGGTTCCCTTTCAGAGTTTATAGCTTAGCAAATCTACTCCCCAGCTGGCGCCCTCCTCTGTGGCTCCATGTGTTCCCGTTAAGACATCCTCACGACCTGCAGCATGTTAAAGTAATATGCCGCCAGGTGACTGAGAAGATGGTGGCCAGCGGGGATGAAGATGGGACCGCACAGATCAACGGAGGAGCATAGGAGCCAGACAGGTGAGAAGCAAAGCTGTGTAAAATTTTACCAGGGACCACAATGAAGTTGGGGGTGAGGGGAGCAGGCAGCCAGCTTGGGGCCCTGGTGCAATTGCCCAAGTTGCCCCTATGGCCACCATCACCACCAACTAAAGTGGGAATCTCCTACTAAAGGGAGATCTGGCTATATATACTGAACGGGGATCATCTAGCTATATAAAATGGGGAACATGTTGGTTACCTATCCTAAATGGGAGGTCATCTAGCCACCTATACTATAAATGGGAGGCCATCTGGCTTCCTGTGCTATAAACAGGGGTCATCTGGGCACCTATACTAAAAAAAGGGGGGTAGTTTTGCCACCAATACTAAAGGGGGATTATCTGGCTATCTAAATGCTGCCACATTATATATATATATATATATATATATATATATATATATATATATATATATATATATATATATATATATATATATATATATATATATATTGGGGAAACACTGCTGCATCGTGTATTTTATGGGCAAATGCTGTGCATGATGTGTATTTTGTGGGCAAATGCTGCGTCAGTGCATGCGCATGCGCAGTAGCATGTGGCTTGCCGAAAAAGACCTTTCTGGAATCCCCCCCATTAAAATCCTGGGTTTGCCCCTGGATGAGACAGACGTGTATTTAAACTGTGTGGTACAAATCAGTTGTGTAAAAAAGTGCCTATCAAGGGTTTTCCAGATTTCATTTTATGTTAAGATTACTTTTCTTTCTTAAGATCAGGTGTGTAACTAGAAATCAGCGAGGGTCTCCAGCAACATTTGGGATGAGGCCCCACCCAAAAAAGGCCTCTATAAACAGTACAACAAGATGTAATAGAGTATATGCGGTTTTCTATTGCTCTAAAATAATAATTAGACAACAACAGGTCTAAAGAAAAATAAATAAGCAGGCAAGTTTCACAAAAAACATACCATATTTTTCGGAATATAAGACACAATTTGTCTCTCCCAAAAATGGGGAGAAAAAGTCACTGTGTCTAATATTCCAAATACAGGGACCAGGGGGAGTGGAGGAGGGCAAAACTGAGGGCGCAGAGGGGCATAGCGGGGGACAAAAAATGAAGACATGAAAGCAAACGACACAGGGCCCAACTAGGACAAAGAGGAGCACACAAGACCCAAGGGGGATAGAGGACAAATGGGGGACACAGAAGGGCACATGGGGACACACAAGGACACATAGATGGGGACACAGGAGAACACATGGGGGATACAATAATTGGGGGAGAACATCTTCAAGACATTCCTGGAACATGGATGCAGAAGTTCTGTGTCCCTCCGCCACCCCCCCCCCCCCCCCCCAGAAAAAAACACACACTAGAGAATATAACCCATGTGCTGTATAGGGAAGAGACTAGACTATCCTAGACTAGTCTACCCTAGTTTGCAAGTGGCTACCTTCTAATGGCTGGCCGAAGCAGTCACAGCGGTACTAGAATTGGGCAGAGGGCTGGTGCCATTGCCTGCTGAATGCCCAGTTTACAGCAGCCCTCCGTGAGGGCTATAGTTATGCCACTGCTCAAGAAATGTTCTACATTTAGCACCTAACTTTTTGTGTAAATTAATGCATATGCATACAGTAGAGTCTCGGTTATCCGGCACCGATGGGGATTGGCCGATGGCAGATAAGTATGCTTTCTGGTTGCTTGAAACTCAAAGTTAAAAACAGGCTAAAAGCTAATTCTGCACTATATTCCACTCTATATACAGTAGCATGAGCTCTGTAATAAATGTTTAAATACAGTAATTGAAAGTATATTAACCTTGGGGGAGCTGTGGAACCCAGTCTTTAAGAGCAGAGCCCACAAACAGCCTAAGACGTTGGCCTTCACTATTGTAAGTACTTCTAGCTAGAGCCGGATTAAGGCCAAATGGGGCCCTAAGCAAAATAGCAAATCTGGGCCCCCTCCCTCAAGCCACCTCATATCTCCCTCTGTTCCCCCTGTGCCACCTCTTGTCCCCATGCCCCCTCTGTTCCACCTCTTGTGCCCGTGTCCCCTCTGTAGCCCCTGTGCCACCTCATAGACCCCCGTGTCCCCTCTATTCCCCCTATGCCTCTCACACAACACACAAGGACACTGCCTGCCACACCATATCACACAGAGACACTGCCTGCCACTCCGTAACACACAGAGACACTGCCTGCCACACCGAAACACACAGAGACACTGCCTGCCACGCCGTAACACACAGAGACACTGCCTGCCACGCCGTAACACACAGCGACACTGCCTGCCACGCAGTAACACACAGAGACACTGCCTCTCACACAACACACAGAGACACTGCCTGCCACACCGTAACACACAGAGACACTGCCTGCCACACCGTAACACACAGTGACACTGCCTGCCATGGCGTAACACACAGAGACACTGCTTGCCACACAATAACACACAGAGTCACTGCCTGCCACGCCGTAACACACAGAGACACTGCCTGCCACGCCGTAACACACAGCGACACTGCCTGCCACGCCGTAACACACAGAGACACTGCCTGCCACACCGTAACACACAGAGACACTGCCTGCCACGCCGTAACACACAGCGACACTGCCTGCCATGCCGTAACACAGAGAGACACTGCCTGCCACGCCGTAACACACAGAGACACTGCCTGCCACGCCGTAACACACAGCGACACTGCCTGCCATGCCGTAACACAGAGAGACACTGCCTGCCACGCCGTAACACACAGAGACACTGCCTGCCACACCGTAACACAGAGACACTGCCTGCCACACCGTAACACACAGTGACACTGCCTGCCACGGCGAAACACACAGAGACACTGCTTGCCACACCATAACACACAGAGACACTGCCTGCTACGCCGTAACACACAGAGACACTGCCTGTCATACCACAACACACAGAGACACTGCCTGCCACACCACAACACACAGAGACACTGCCTGCCACACCACAACACACAGAGACACTGCCTGCCACACCGTAACACACAGAGACACTGCCTGCCACACTGTAACAAACAGAGACACTGCCTGCTACACTGTAACACACAGAGACACTGCCTGCCACACTGTAACGCACTGTAACACACAGAGACACTGTCACACCACAACACACAAAGCTTTGTGAAATAATCCAATCATATTTTGAGTGCTCTGAAAGTCATAACGTTTTTTCTACCCCTGGTAATCCATAAGCCTGTGCAATACTTCTGTGGCTACCAATATCAAACTAAATGCAGTAATCTTCCAGACATAGAATGTGTCCCAGCAGCACAGAACAATACATGTGTAGATTGTGTGTACAAGCAATGAGTTACTGAAAAAGGAAGACAGCATTGTGACAGGGTAGAGTTTGCCTGCTGTCCTTCTCACCATCTTTGCCTGCCAGAGAGCTGCCTGGGACTGGAGATCAGAGAGGAGAGAGGAGGAGGCTGGAGCTGATGGAAAGCCTGTTGTAAGCCTGCTCTGGAAATGCCTGCTCTCCTATCCTGATTCATGCTGAAGCCCATATTCCTGTGATGGGAGGAGAGAGAGCATACAGTGCAGGGAAACTGCCAGAGCAGAGACATGCAATGCATAGCCCCCAACCATCCCGTTTTCGTCGGGATGGTCCCGATTTTTTATCCCGCGCTGCCCCCCTTGGTCCCGGCCGCTGGGGAGAGAGGGGGAAAAAAGACAATCGAGGCACCAGCCCCGGGGATGCGGTATGCGGATGGATGGCCGCCGCCATTAAATTTCTTCCTCCCTCCTAATGTGCCCCCAGTGTCCCCCCCCCCCCCTGCAGAGTAAAAAATGCGCAGCGGAGCGGGCTGTCATCTTACCATTGCCTCTCCGTGATCTCATCTGGTCTTCTCGGCTTCCTGTGACGTCACAGGAAGCAGAAAGCCTAGAAGAGCCAGATCCCGGTACGCACGAAGAGGCAATGGTAAGATGACAGCCCACTCCGCTGCGCATTTTACTCTGCAGGGGGGGGGGCGACACTGGGGGCACATTAGGAGGGAGGGAGAAATTTAATGGCGGCGGCCATCCATCCGCATACCGCATCCCCAGGGCTGGTGCCTCGATTGTTTTTTTTCCCCTCTCTGCCCACCCATGGCCACCCACACCCTCCTCCCCACCCACTGGCACCCTCACGCGCCTCCCCTTTTGGGAGTAATTAATATTACTTATTAATTAAAAATATTTATTTAAAAAACTTTTTGGTGGATGTGACTAGGGGGGTTGAGGGTGTGGGCAGGGGTGTGGCCTAAGTGCCCCGTTTTCTATAATTCAAATGTTGGGAGGTATGGCAATGCAATGCTGCAGGACGCTAGGGCTGCTTCCGTTAGAGCAGAACTCGGCTTCCTGCTGTTGCCTGGCAACACACAGCCACAGCTCAGCAGCGTCTAAGGGCTAAGCTATTAACTGTAGGGGGGGAGCAGAACTTTAGAAGTTAAAAAAACAGGCAGCTCTGTTCTCCAACGTTCTCTCCTTCCCCCCACATCCTGCAGCAGGACCACAGGAGCCTTGCTGGTATTACAGTCATGGTGATACGCCAGCAACTAGGATACCAGGCCGGATTACATGCTGATGGGGCCCCTTAGACTTTGACAGGGCCCCAATCAGGTGCTTAAAATGATTAGTGGGATAATCCGGCCCTGCTGCTAGCGATGTGTGCTGGTTGGTTGAGACTTAAGCAGCCCATACACTCAGCCGATTTTCTGGCCGACCGATCGATCGCGATCGATCGATCGATCGATCGATCGCAAATCGGTTGGCCAATCGACCGATCGACGGCCGATTTCGATCGATTTCGATGGATTTCCATCGAACTAGCAGGGTGGAAAATTTAGGTCGATCTGATGAGATTGCTTATCAGTTTGCATTGGCCTTAATGGAAATCTGATGGCAAAAAAATGCCATCAGATCGAATTTCAACAGATTTCAAACTGAAATCTATTGGAATTCTATCCTGGTAAAAAATGTTCTAAAAACGCATCAGATAGATCATCAGATGCATTTCTTATCTGTCTGCTGCCAATCTGACGAGTGTATGGGCACCTTAAGTTGAGTTTCTGAAGTCTCTTGTGAGTGGCCTAAGGATTAGCACAAGACCTGCACACAGCAGACATTTACTGCCAAAGCACACAGCTTAATGAGGTGCTTAGTTAGTAATGACACACCTGCTCACATGTGCTAAACCTCTTAAATCTTTAATGAGTTAGCAGTGCAGTAAGTTATTTTTTATATAAAGATAGGTGTACTGGTTTGTAGTTCCTTCTATATGTGTGCTGGGGCACAGCATCAAAATGTCTGATCAGCCCTCCCCTGCAGAAAAGACACTTTCAGATAGAAGCGAATGGATCAGAGTTTTTTTTAACACTGATGCTAGGCCACAAAACGTATTAAGATCTGTTCTTTCATCAATGATATACTTCAGTCACTTTATATGGGGAAATACAAGCACCTAGTCTGCATAAAATATATTAAAATTAGATTCTGAATGATAATGCAATATACTTGTAATAATAAGTTTGCTTTAGTTCTAAAGTAGCAGCTTATCACTGACAATGTTTACTTTACAAAAATTATTTTCACATTTTTTTCCCAGCACTTAAACAAGAAAATCACACGGAGTTAATTTACAACTCTAGAAACAGCATGGGCCATTATTCAAGCAGAGATCAGCACAGACTGGAGCTTGTTTATTTCAGTATATGTACAGAGTGACAGTTTATACTCTTCATCCTACACTATAAAAGGATAATATACAGTATATAATGTAAATATACTGCATTATTAAACAGCACTTGTTTCCATTCAAGTTAATGTGCATTTCTCCCATGCCTTGGTGCACTTTTCTGTTGCATTTTTGGCTGCTATGGAAATATGTATTTTCCTGAAAATATGAAGCATGGTGTGCATACGTCTGACAACTAGTATGGTTTTCTTATGGAAAACACACAAGAAAATGCAATTTATAAATACACTCACAAAAAAATCTCACAAACACACACCTGGCCTGAGGCACAAACAGCAATAAAATTGCCATGCACAGGGGAGCAGTCTGTGTTACCCATAATGCACCTTACATGAGTAACGCGTGACGTACCATGGATTACCATAGCAATGCATGCGTTACCCCGCTAATAGGGTAATTCGCGGTGCCATTTGTGCTGGTGAAAGTCTTACTGCTGCTTTGTGCATCAGGCCTATAATGTAAAATTAAAGTCCCACACTTGCAGCTTGCCATATCAGCTATTTTCAGCCACTGGGATCGTGTTTACTACATCTGGTTGGTTCAGATGCCCTTTGTTTCCTTGGTGTCCTTATTGTGCATTGTCCACAGGATTAGCAGACAGCGCTTTCTGCAATTTGGCCTGATGAAGGGCCCTCTGTGCCCGAAACGAGCGTGTCGTTGCCTTTTTTCAAAATTTGCATTAAGTCTACAATAAAATTGATGTCTGCACTATAAATTCTGTATTGGAAATATCCACAAGGAACCTCCAACAGAGAACGTTTTTACCCTTTTCTATGTCTGTGTCAATAAAGTTTTGATATTTTTTGCATTGAAAAGGTCCTGCTGCCCGTACTTTTTTCACTTCTATGGTCCTTTCTACACATGTGAAGCTTTGATAGGGGAGAGTGGATCACCCCAAAAAAGGATCAAAAGGTTTTTTCTTTTTCCCTTTTGTGTAAAAAGATAATACTCCCAATTATATATGAAACTGAGGCACAAACAGCAATAAAATTGCCATGCACAGGGGAGCAGTCTGTGTTACCCATAATGCACCTTACATGAGTAACGCGTGACGTACCATGGATTACCATAGCAATGCATGCGTTACCCCGCTAATAGGGTAATTCGCGGTGCCATTTGTGCTGGTGAAAGTCTTACTGCTGCTTTGTGCATCAGGCCTATAATGTAAAATTAAAGTCCAGATAAACTTCAATGCTGGTAAATGGTGAAAAGAGTTGCAAATTGTTTGAGGGATGATAGCACCTCCAAGGGATCTACGGACAGCAGTAGAGAGGTGGTGAATTTGCTCCCACCGGTGGGTAAGGGAGTGTACAGAGCAATGTTGTGAGTATTGGAAAAATCGCACTTCCAGTGGCCCTAATCCGCTAGGGGGGAATTGCTCTCTGCCCAAATCAAAATAACAAATTACATCCTTGCCTGTGCTATGCTTAAAGCAGGGGTTCCCAAACTTTTTTGGTCAAGGGCCAGAACAACATACTTCAGACTGCTGGGGGGCCGGAACATACATAAAATGATGTTGAAAAACATTACATTGAATCTAGGTACTGATTCCCCCCCAATCATGGCCGGAGGAGAACTCCCAGCAGCAGCCACTCAGTCATGCGGCGCCCAAAGAACGTCTTTGTGCACCAGACAGTGAAGCATACCTAAGTGACAACCTGCCACCCAGTTGGACAGCAGTGTCACCTGAGGCAGAATTGGATTGGAAGCCAGCAAATTACTGCTTGCTGGCTTCTACATACAGTGGGTTGCAAAAGTATTCGGCTCCCTTGAAGTTTTCCACATTTTGTCATATTACTGCCACAAACATGAATCAATTTTATTGGATTTCCACATAAAAGACCAACACAAAGTGGTGTACACGTGAGAAGTGGAACGAAAATCATACATGATTCCAAACATTTTTTTACAAATAAATAACTGCAAAGTGGTGTGTACATAATTATTCAGCCCCCTTTGGTCTGAGTGCAGTCAGTTGCCCATAGACATTGCCTGATGAGTGCTAATGACTAAATGGAGTGCACCTGTGTGTAATCTAATGTCAGTACAAATACAGCTGCTCTGTGAGGGCCTCAGAGGTTGTCTAAGAGAATATTGGGAGCAACAACACCGTGAAGTCCAAAGAACACACAAGACAGGTCAGGGATCAAGTTATTGAGAAATTTAAAACAGGCTTAGGCTACAAAAAGATTTCCAAAGCCTTGAACATCCCATGGAGCACTGTTCAAGCAATCATTCAGAAATGGAAGGAGCATGGCACAACTGTACACCTACCAAGACAAGGCCATCCACCTAAACTCACAGGCCGAACAAGGAGAGCGCTGATCAGAAATGCAGTCAAGAGGCCCATGGTGACTCTGGACGAGCTGTAGAGATCTACAGCTCAGGTGGGAGACTCTGTCCATAGGACAACTATTAGTCATGCACTGTACATAGTTGGCCTTTATGGAAGAGTGGCAAGAAGAAAGGCATTGTTAACAGAAAGCATAAGAAGTCCCATTTGCAGTTTGCCACAAGCCATGTGGGGGACACAGCAACCATGTGGAAGAAGGTGCTCTGGTCAGATGAGACCAAAATGGAACTTTGTGGCCAAAATGCAAAACGCTATGTGTGGCGGAAAACGAACACTGCACATCACTCTGAACACACCATCCCCACTGTCAAATATGGTGGTTGCAGCATCATGCTTGGGAGGTGCATCTCTTCAGCAGGGACAGGGAAGCTGGTCAGAGTTGACGGGAAGATGGATGGAGCCAAATACAGGGCAAACTTGGAAGAAAACCTCTTGGAGACTGCAAAAGACTTGAGACTGGGGCGGAGGTTCACCTTCCAGCAGGACAATGACCCTAAACATTAAAGAGACTCTGCAACAAAATTTTGAGCCTTATTTCTTCTGTCCTATAAGTTCCTATTACTGTTCTAATGTGGTCTGTCTTACTGCAGCCTTTCCTACTTGCACTGTCTCTGTAATAAATCTTATCTCCTCTCCTCTGTCGTGTCTGTCGGGCTGAGGCTGGAATGTGTGGAATGTGCAGCACTGCTTGTCATTGGCAGAAGTTTTACACACACCCTCCAAGCTCTGCATGAGTCACACAGTAAGCTAGTTCTCAGCCTATGATACTCTGGTTAGAAGCCAGTCTTTTGTTTGTAAACACTGCCTAAAACTGTTAATTACAAACCAGGATTGCAGCAGGGAGTGGCAGAAACAGCACAGAGGGGCCCAGGAGAACATAAGGAATAGAATGGTATGCTTTTTATTGTAAGAATTTTAGAGTACAGATTCTCTTTAAGCCAGGGCAACAATGGAATGGTTTAAAACAAAACATATCTATGTGTTAGAATGGCCCAGTCAAAGTCCAGATCTAAATCCAATCTAGAATCTGTGGCAAGATCTGAAAACTGCTGTTCACAAACGCTGTCCATCTAATCTGACTGAGCTGGAGCTGTTTTGCAAAGAAGAATGGGCAAGGATTTCAGTCTCTAGATGTGCAAAGCTGGTAGAGACATACCCTAAAAGACTGGCAGCTGTAATTGCAGCAAAAGGTGGTTCTACAAAGTATTGACTCAGGGGGCTGAATAATTACGCACACCCCACTTTGCAGTTATTTATTTGTAAAAAATGTTTGGAATGATGTATGATTTTCGATCCACTTCTCACATGTACACCACTTTGTATTGGTCTTTCACGTGGAATTCCAATAAAATTGATGCATGTTTGTGGCAGTAATATGACAAAATGTGGAAAACTTCAAGGGGGCCGAGTACTTTTGCAACCCACTGTATGTGGTTGGGCGATGCCAGCACTGCTATTCTATATGCAACCTTAGGATCCTACTGAGGCTTCACTTGCTGATCAAAAGCACCCCGTTTTTGAGCGTGGCCCCCTTTCACGTTGGGGCCATGCAGCTCTTTTTTTTTTTTTTGTATTCTTTTTATTAACATAAAATATAAATACAATCCAACATGACTTGTACATATCAGGAATATTCAGTCATTTTACATTTAAGTACTGATCATACTAATCTCAATTACAGATAGTCATGAAGGTATATCATACAGGAGAGAAGCATAAAAACGACGGATTATTTAACGGATCATATATACAACACAAGTGCCAACAGGACACTTGTATAACAAAACTACATCTACATGAGGGCATATCGTGTAGTTCAGTGGCGGACACAGCCAGCAGTGGGCCCCTGTGCAAAATATCAATTGTGGGCCCCCCTGACCCGTGGCAAAAAATGGGCGTGGCGGTAACCGGCACAAAATGGGTGTGGATAGAACCTGCGGCGCACAGCGCCGCAGCAAAAAATGGGCATGGCAATGACCGGATAAGGGCGGAGCTAACTGTAATTTAAAGTGATCCCGGGGTGAGAGTGATATGAAGGCTGCCATATTTATTTCCTTTTAAACAATACTAGTTGCCTGGCGGCCCTGCTGATCTATTTGGCTGCAGTAATAAACTGAATTACACCAGCAACAAGCATGCAGCTTAATCTTCTCAGTTCTGACAATATTGTCAGAAACCCCTGACCTGATGCATGCTTGTTCAGGGTCTATGGTTGAAAGAATAAGAGGCAGAGGACCAGAACGGCAACCAGGCAACTGGTATTGCTTAAAAGGAGAGAAATATGGCAGCCTCAATATTATTCTCACCTCAGGTTCCCTTGAAAAGTGCAACGCAAAGACAGTGGGCCCAAGTTTTGGTGACCCTTTCCCCAGAAAATTCACATAATTGTGCAGGTTTTCTCAAGAAAATACACATAATGTGAGCAGATTTGCCCAGAAAATACATTCAATCATGTCGGCAGATTTGCCCAGAAAATACGTGCAATGATGTCGGCAGATATGCCCAGAAAATACGTGCAATGATGTCGGCAGATATGCCCAGAAAATATGTGCAATGATGTCGGCAGATATGCCCAGAAAATACATGCAATGATGTCGGCAGATATGCCCAGAAAATACGTGCAATGATGTCGGCAGATATGCCCAGAAAATACGTGCAATCATGTCGGCAGATATGCCCAGAAAATACGTGCAATCATGTCGGCAGATATGCCCAGAAAATACGTGCAATCATGTCGGCAGATTTGCCCAGAAAATACGTGCAATCATGTCGGCAGATTTGCCCAGAAAACACATGCAATCATGTAGCAAATTTGCCCTGAACATACATGCAATCATGTAGCAGACCTGCCCAGAACATACACGCAATCATGTGGCAGACCTGCCCAGAACATACACCTGCTAAAATAAATAATAAAAAAAACATTTACTCACCTGCAGCAGCAGACCTCCTGTTCCAGCCTCCATCCGGCGCGCAGCTCCCATGGGTGGTTGGGTGGATAGGTAGCCTGGTGGGTGAGTGGGTAGGTAGCCTGGTGGGTAGGTAGGTAGGCAGCCGGGTGGGTAGGTAGGTAGCCCTTAGCCGGGTGGGTAGGTAGCCTGGTGGGTGGCTGGGTAGCCGGGTGGGTGGGTAGCCTGGTGGGTGGCTGGGCAGGCGGGTGGGTAGGTAGCCTGGTGGGTGGGTAGGTAGGTAGCCTGGTGGGTCTTTAGGTAGGTAGCCTGGTGGGTGGGTAGGTAGCCGGGTGGGTGTGTAGGTAGCCAGGTGGGTGGTTAGGTAGCCGGGTGGGTGGTTAGGTAGCCGGGTAGGTAGCCGGGTGGGTGGTTAGGTAGCCGGGTAGGTAGCCAGGTGGGTGGTTAGGTAGCCGGGTTGGTAGCCAGGTGGGTAGGTAGCCGGCACGGTGGTTAGGTAGCCGGGTAGGTAGCCGGGTGGGTAGGTAGGAGGGTGGGTGGTTAGGTAGCCAGGTAGGTAGCCGGGTGGGTGTGTAGGTATCCGGGTGGGTAGGTAGCCGGGTGGGTGGTTAGGTAGCCGGGTAGGTAGCCAGGTGGGTAGGTAGCTGGCAGGGTGGTTAGGTAACCGGGTAGGTATCCGGGTGGGTAGGTAGCCGGGTGGGTGGTTAGGTAGCCGGGTGGGTAGGTAGCCGGGTAGGTAGCTGGGTGGGTAGCCGGGTGGGTGGTTAGGTAGCCGGGTGGGTAGGTAGTCGGGTGGGTAGGTAGCCGGGTGGGTGGTTAGGTAGCCGGGTAGGTAGCCGGGTGGGTGTGTAGGTATCCGGGTGGGTAGGTAGCCGGGTGGGTGGTTAGGTAGCGGGGTAGGTAGCCGAGTGGGTAGGTAGCCGGCAGAGTGGTTAGGTAGCCGGGTAGGTAGCCGGGTGGGTAGGTAGTCGGGTGGGTGGTTAGGTAGCTGGGTGGGTAGGTAGTCGGGTGGGTGGTTAGGTAGCCGGGTAGGTAGCCGGGTGGGTAGGTAGCCGGCAGAGTAGTTAGGTAGCCGGGTAGGTAGCCGGGTGGGTAAGGTAGCCGGGTGGGTGGGTAGCTATCCGGGTGGGTGGCCCGACTCCTATCCTCCCTCCCTCACCTCGGGGGGCCCCCCTCCCGGTATGCGCGGCGGCCGGCGGGAGAGCAGAAAATACAGGAAGACTCCGGCCGGGGCTGCAGCAGACGCTAGAGGCAGCTGCCGCTTGGTCTCCCGTGTCTCCCACTTTGTACACTGCTCGCTACTTCCTGGTTTAGTAGCGAGCAGAGATACAGAGTTGAAGACAGGGGAGACCAAGCGGCAGCTGCCTCTAGCGTCTGCTGCAGCCCTGGCCGGAGACTTCCTGTATTTTCTGCTCTCCCGCCGCATGAGGGGGGGGGGATGAGGTGAGGGGGAAGGACAGGAGTCGGGGCCCCCCAGGTTAAAAAAAAATAAAAAGTAGAGTTAAAAAAAAACCCAGCAATACTTAATGGGCCCCTGAAGCAGGGGAACTTCAGGGGCCCTCGTGCAGCGGCACGGCCTGCACGGCCGTATGTTCGCCACTGGTGTAGTTACAGATTGTTATTGCAGCTCTTTTTCTTGATGCGGGGCTGCACAGTATCCACGTGAACCCGTCTGCACATGTGCAGTACAACAGAGCCCGTGGCTCCGGCTTACTGTGCATGCGCGGGCGGGCTAGGTCAGCTATTGCGCAGGCCACGCTGGAGCAAGAAGGGCTGCGCAGGCCCATTGAGATTAGCGACAATACATTGTCGCTAATCATCTGGGGGGTTGCGCTTAGCGACGGGGGCAATACAGCAGGGAGGGAAGCCTAAATAGGATCCTGAAGCTTCCCTCTCTTTAGGTAAGTATCTGATGTTGTGTACCCGAGCTTTCGCTCAGGTACTCTTTAACAATCTTATGTGTAGATAGGGAAACTAAAAAAAAAAATGTAGCCACCTTATGAGGGGAATCCTACTTCAGCAGTAATTATGTTTTTCCTTTCATTATTTTAAACTGATAATTCATAATAAGCTGACTAAAATAATACTTGTTTTCTTTTCAAGGATGTTGATGAGGAATATGACTGACAGGACACATCCCTGTTTTTGTTTAAAAATTCAAATTTATGAATGTGATCATGTGGTTTGATTGATATTCCTCTTAACTTTATAGCTAAATATTGCAATGAAGAATAGATTTTGAAAATCGTTAATAATGTAATGACGTATTTTGTCAATGAGGACACATTTTCTTTTTATGTTGCTGACCTCCTAGACCTCTTTTCAGAGCTACCCTGATATAATAACAAGAGCTGTATAACTTATCATAATCAATGTCATCATTACCAGTTTTTCCCAGTTTGCTGCAGACCGCCAATTAAAAAGTAGATGTACATGGCTGCAAAATTCGCGGACCGCATACCACTAATTTTTCTACTGAGAAGCAATGTATGGTGCTCTGTAAATCCATTTAAAGAGGAACTGTAACCAAGGATTAAACTTCATCCCAATCAGTAGCTGATACCCCCCTTTCTCATGAGAAATGTTTACATTTTCTCGAATGTATCTTCAGAGGGGTCTGTATGGCTGATATTGTGGTAAAACCCCTCTCACTGTGTGATGTCAGGACAGTTTCCTGTCTGTGAGCCTTGTTGGACTGTGAGAAATAACAGCTGTTTCCAACTGCTAAGAAACCAGTATCTCCCTCTCTGCATATGTACAGTATATCTGTATATCTATAAAAAAAACAACCTTTTAGTCTATTGCATTGTTAGGGGGTGTGGTTACAGATAACAGCAGTTGGTGTTGTCTGTTTTTTTCATGTCTGCCAGTAGTAAAGATGATTACATGCAAGGTGATTGTTTATCAAACATAATTAAAAAATTACATGGCTGATATTAATCATTTCTTGATCTCTCTTCTATTTTTTTACTTCTGAATTTGCAATGTATTGACCCCCCCCCCCCCCTCCACCTTTTCCTTTTTGCTAAAGTTCCTCTTTAAGGGGAAGGAGCTACTGATCTTTACATTTGTGGAAGTACAACACTGGTGGATAAAGCATGGATTACAAGCGAGTGAAATACTACATAGGAAGTAAAAATAAAAACTATAGTACATATAGTATGGATAGCACTCTCGCCTTTGCATGAGCAGTAAGCAGTAACTGTTTAAATAGAGCATATCATGAGGATTTCACTCTAACTGAATGTCCAATGTGAAACTGATTACTGCACGGTGCACAGTGCTTTTTTTTTAATTTCTGTAGTTTCCTCCCACATCCCAAAAACATACACATAAGATAATTGGCTGCCTACTAAAATTAGCCCTAGACTACGATGGACGGATGACTATGTTGGGGAGTAGATTGTGAGCTCAGTTAGTAACATGACTATAGATACTCTGTAACGTGCTGTGGAAAATGTTGGTGCTAAATAAATACTAAGAAGAAGAAAAATTCAAGATGTAAAGTAAACATACAAATATGATCAGATCAGTTTTCACAATCCGTTTGCCAATGTAAATAGAGCCATCCGGATCCGGTGAAGCGGATACCGGATCCGTTTGGCTCAATATTTCTAATGTGAACCGGGCCTAAGCATGTTGCCTGTCTGGTTAATAATTTTCCATGACAAATAGTCACTTGCTGCAAAACAGGTCAAATATTAGTACTGGTAAATGGATCTGATCATTGCTAACTATTTAAATTAGTGTAATTTTTTACTAGACTCGGCATATATGGATCCATTACGGATCAAACTGCAATTTACATTATTTGACTCTGCTAAAGTCTATTTAATGGATGATTCCCTCAAGTGTCATTGCACTGCAAATTAAATATGAATTACATTTCCACAAATGTCTGAAAATTAGCTAATTAAACAGATACGTTAAATGACAGAACTAAAGATAATAGCATCACTTTATGGAACAATAGTCTCTGCCTGGTAGAGCTTGCTTATCTTTGTTAACACAGCAAGAAGTAGAAACACCTTCAGACAGGTAATTAAATGTGATTCCAGTACACATACTTTTCAGGGAGTGAAAAGGCATATTTAAATGACCTTACAAAGTAAATTATAAGACAAAGATAACAAAATGAAACATGAAAAATGAGTTGCGATAACAGATATAACTTGAGAGCTACTTTATTTAATAATTTGTGTCATTTTGTTAATTAAAAAAAAAATATTCAAATAAAATGTGGAGGCCTTTCTTAGCTTTTTTTACCAAGTGATTACTTAGTGACATTAGCAACTTGTCTTCTTGTGTAATGTGTACATGTATTCATTTTGTGTTCTAATCTTAGTGTTTAAGCGATAAGCTGGCTCCTGCGCAGAATTGTTCCTAATTTAAAATACAACTGAGGCTTCCATTCACTTGCTACCAGCCTCTGCAGCCTTTTCAGTAAAGCGAGTTCCTGATGGCTTTGAAAATGTACTTTCTGATGGCTTTGAAACCTGAACTTTGAAGAGTCATATTAATAAGTGGTTTGGAATATACAAGCGCTACATTGTGTCAGCCTACATCAACCTCTTAGCCTTCCACTTCACAAATTTCCGCATTCATTTTTATGCATAATCAATACCTCAGGTAATTATGTGTTCCATCTGACATTTTCTTTGAATCTAGAGGGAAAAGAACAACAAACCAACTTGTTTCTACATTATGAAGGAATACAAAAAGTGGTCAGAAAATTTCCACGGAATTCTGTTTCAAGTTTCTGAATTGAAATGTGCTTACTGCAGCCTTGGAAATTAGTATTATGTGGAAATATCGCATTTCCACAACACTGAAATTTTAACCCAATCACAGAGCTCGGATGCATTGGACCAATCACAGGCTGCAGAATTTTTCAGTAGAAATCGGAATACTGCGGGAATTTTAGACCAATCACAAGACTCAGTAAACTCGGGGCAGTATCTGTCTTGTGATATTCTGATTTCCGAGATACACCTATGCATTCTCTGATTGGTCCAATTCTACTTTCCCAAATTCTGATTGTTGTGATTGGCCTAAAAACTGAAATTTTAGGCCAATCACAAGACTCTGAAATGCTAGGTAGTATTGGTTCAATCAAAGAGTGCAGAGGTTTACCTCGGAAATGGTAATACCCCATAAATATTAGACTTATCACAAGACTTGGATACTACTGAGTTTTACCAAGTCTTGTGACTGGTCTTACATTTCTGGTATTGGTATTCAAATTTCCACTGAAAAATTCTGCAGCCTGTGAAGGGTCCAATGCTTCTGACTCCAAACAGAGAATTTGATATTGTGTCAAAGATGTCTGCATAATCTGAAAAAATAGCATAACAGTTACAGAACTTAATTTAACCACTTCCCGACCGCCTAACGCACAGGGGCGGCCGGGAAGTGGAGCCCGCAAGGACCAGCTCACCCACAGAGGCGGCGGTCCTTGTAAGGGCATGGGCGGAGCGATCGCGTCATCCGTGACACGATCCTCCGCCGGCGCCTGTCTCCGCATACCCGCCGCAGCATCCCGCCGGCCATACGGAAGTGCCGGCGGGATGTTAACCCGACGATCGCCGCATACAAAGTGTATAATACACTTTGTAATGTTTACAAAGTGTATTATACAGGCTGCCTCCTGCCCTGGTGGTCCCAATGTCCGAGGGACCACCAGGGCAGGCTGCAGCCACCCTATGTCGCACCCAAGCACACTGATTTCTCCCCCCCTGCCCCAGATCGCCCACAGCACCCCTCAGACCCCCCCCCCCCGCCCACCCCCCAGACCCCTGTTTGCACCCAATCACCCCCCTAATCACCCATCAATCACTCCCTGTCACTATCTGTCAACGCTATTTTTTTATCCCCCCCCCTGCCCCCTCCTGATCACCCCCCACCCCTCAGATTCTCCTCAGACCCCTCCCCCCTGTGTACTGTATGCAACTATCCCCCCTGATCACCTGTCAATCACCTGTCAATCACCCATCAATCACCCCCTGTCACTGCCACCCATCAATCAGCCCCTAACCTGCCCCTTGCGGGCAATCTGATCACCCACCCACACCAATAGATCGCCCGCAGATCCGACATCAGATCACCACCCAAACGCAGTGTTTACATCTATTCTCTCCTCTAAACACCCACTAATTACCCATCAATCACCCATCCATCACCCCTTATCACCACCTGTCACTGTTACCCATCAGATTAGACCCTAATCTGCCCCTTGCGGGCACCCAATCACTTGCCTACACGCTCAGATTGCCCTCAGACCCCCCCTTATCAATTCGCCAGGGCATTATTTACATCTGTCCTTCCCTGTAATAACCCACTGATCACCTGTCAATCACCCATCAATCACCCCCTGTCACTGCCACCCATCAATCACCCCCTGTCACTGCCACCCATCAATCAACCCCTAACCTGCCCCTTGCGGGCAATCTGATCACCCACCCACACCAATAGATCGGCCGCAGATCCGACATCAGATCACCACCCAAACGCTGTGTTTACATCTATTCTCTCCTCTAAACACCCACTAATTACCCATCAATCACCCATCAATCACCCCCTATCACCACCTGTCACTGTTACCCATCAGATCAGACCCTAATCTGCCCCTTGCGGGCACCCAATCACCCGCCTACATGCTCAGAATGCCCTCAGACCCCCCCCCCCCCTTATCAATTCGCCAGGGCATTATTTACATCTGTCCTTCCCTTTAATAACCCACTGATCACCTGTCAATCACCTGTCAATCACCCATCAATCACCCCCTGTCACTGCCACCCATCAATCAGCCCCTAACCTGCCCCTTGCGGGCAATCTGATCACCCACCCACATCAATAGATCGTCCGCAGATCCGACATCAGATCACCACCCAAGCTCAGTGTTTACATCTATTCTCTCCTGTAAACACCCACTAATTACCCATCAATCACCCTTATCACCACCTGTCACTGTTACCCATCAGATCAGACCCTAATCTGCCCCTTGCGGGCACCCAATCACCCGCCTACACGCTCAGATTCCCCTCAGACCCCCCCTTATCAATTCGCCAGGGCATTATTTACATCTGTCCTTCCCTGTAATAACCCACTGATCACCTGTCAATCACCTGTCAATCACCCATCAATCACCCCCTGTCACTGCCACCCATCAATCAGCCCCTAACCTGCCCCTTGCGGGCAATCTGATCACCCACCCACACCAATAGATCGCCCGCAGATCCGACATCAGATCACCTCCCAAGTGCAGTGTTTACATCTGTTATCTACCCTAAACACCCACTAATTACCCATCATTCACCCCCTGTCACTGCTACCCATCAGATTAGACCCCTATCTGCCCCTAGGGCACTCAATCACCCGCCCATACCCTCAGAACGCCCTCAGACCCCAGCCCTGATCACCTCGCCAGTGCATTGCTTGCATCTATTCCCCCCTCTAATCACACCTTGCGACACCCATCAATCACCTCCTGTCATACCCTAGCACACCTACCCATCAGATCAGGCCCTAATTTGCCCCGTGTGGGCTCCTGATCACTCGGCCAAACCCTCAGATCCCCCTCAGACCCCCTTCCGATCACCTCCCCAGTGCATTGATTGCATCTATTTTCCCCTCTAACCACCCCCTGAGACACCCATCAATCACCTCCTGTCACCCCCTAGCACTCCTATCCATCAGACCAGGCTCAATACAACCTGTCATCAAAAAGGCCACCCTGCTTATGACCGGTTCCACAAAATTCGCCCCCTCATAGACCACCTGTCATCAAAATTTTCAGATGCTTATACCCCTGAACAGTCATTTTGAGACATTTGGTTTCCAGACTACTCACGGTTTTGGGCCCGTAAAATGCCAGGGCAGTATAGGAACCCCACAAGTGACCCCATTTTAGAAAAAAAGACACCCCAAGGTATTCTGTTAGGTGTATGATGAGTTCATAGAAGATTTTTTTTTTGTCAAAAGTTAGCGGAAATTGATTTTTATTGTTCTTTTTCACAAAGTGTCATTTTTCACTAACTTGTGACAAAAAATAAAATCTTCTATGAACTCACCATACTCCTAACGGAATACCTTGGGGTGTCTTCTTTCTAAAATGGGGTCACTTGTGGGGTTCCTATACTGCCCTGGCATTTTAGGGGCCCTAAACCGTGAGGAGTAGTCTACAAAACAAATGCCTCAAAATGACCTGTGAATAGGACGTTGGGCCCCTTAGCGCACCTAGGCTGCAAAAAAGTGTCACACATGAGGTATCGCCGTACTCAGGAGAAGTAGTATAATGTGTTTTGGGGTGTATTTTTACACATACCCATGCTGGGTGGAAGAAATCTCTCTGTAAATGGACAATTGTGTGTAAAAAAAATCAAAAGATTGTCATTAACAGAGATATTTCTCCCACCCAGCATGGGTATGTGTAAAAATACACCCCAAAACACATTATACTACTTCTCCCGAGTACGGCGATACCACATGTGTGGCACTTTTTTGCACCCTAACTGTGCTAAGGGGCCCAAAGTCCAATGAGTACCTTTAGGATTTCACAGGTCATTTTGCGGCATTTGATTTCCAGACTACTCCTCATGGTTTAGGGCCCCTAAAATGCCAGGGCAGTATAGGAACCCCACAAATGACTCCATTTTAGAAAGAAGACACCCCAAGGTATTCTGTTAGGACTATAGTGAGTACATAGAAGATTTTATTTTTTGTCACAAGTTAGCGGAAAGTGACACTTTGTGAAAAAAAACAATACAAATCAATTTCCGCTAACTTGTGACAAAAAATAAAATCTTCTATGAACTCACCATACTCCTAACGGAATACCTTGGGGTGTCTTCTTTCTAAAATGGGGTCATTTGCAGGGTTCCTATACTGCCCTGGCATATTAGGGGCCCTAAACCGTGAGGAGTAGTCTGGAAATCAAATTCCGCAAGATGACCTGTGAAATCCTAAAGGTACTCATTGGACTTTGGGCCCCTTAGCACAGTTAGGGTGCAAAAAAGTGCCACACATGTGGTATCGCCGTACTCGGGAGAAGTAGTACAATGTGTTTTGGGGTGTATTTTTACACATACCCATGCTGGGTGGGAGAAATCTCTCTGTAAACGGACAATTGTGTGTAAAAAAAATCAAAAAATTGTCATTTACAGAGATATTTCTCCCACCCAGCATGGGTATGTGTAAAAATACACCTCAAAACACATTGTACTACTTCTCCTGAGTACGGCAATACCACATGTGTGGCACTTTTTTGCAGCCTAACTGCGCTAAGGGGTCCAAAGTCCAATGAGCACCTTTAGGCTTTACAGAGGTGCTTACAATTAGGCACCCCCCAAAATGCCAGGACAGTAAACACACCCCACAAATGACCCCATTTTGGAAAGTAGACACTTCAAGGTATTCAGAGAGGGGCATGGTGAGTCCGTGGCAGATTTCATTTTTTTTTGTCGCAAGTTAGAAGAAATGGAAACTTTTTTTTTTTGTCACAAAGTGTCATTTTCCGCTTACTTGTGACAAAAAATAATATCTTCTATGAACTCACTATGCCTCTCAGTGAATACTTTGGGATGTCTTCTTTCCAAAATGGGGTCATTTGGGGGGTATTTATACTATCCTGGAATTCTAGCCCCTCATGAAACATGACAGGGGGTCAGATAAGTCATAGATGCTTGAAAATGGGAAAATTCACTTTTTGCACCATAGTTTGTAAATGCTATAACTTTTACCCAAACCAATAAATATAGGCTGAATGGGTTTTTTTTCATCAAAAACATGTTTGTCCACATTTTTCGCGCTGCATGTATACAGAAATTTTACTTTATTTGAAAAATGTCAGCACAGAAAGTTAAAAAAGTAATTTTTTTGCCAAAATTCATGTCTTTTTTGATGAATATAATAAAAAGTAAAAATCGCAGCAGCAATCAAATAGCACCAAAAGAAAGCTTTATTAGTGACAAGATAAGGAGCCAAAATTCATTTAGGTGGTAGGTTGTATGAGCGAGCAATAAACCGTGAAAGCTGCAGTGGTCTGAATGGAAAAAAAGCGCCTGGTCCTTAAGGGGGTTAAAGCCCAGGGTCCTCAAGTGGTTTAAAAAAAACACCTTTCTGTAGAAATCAGGATTTTTTAAATTCCAATTTTCATGGAAATATGTGGAACTGGCAATTGGCATTTGCGATTGTATATAAACAGGGGCGTAGCAATAGCCATTGCAACTGCTATGGGGCCCTGGAGCATAGGGGGCCAGGTGGGTACGTAATGCATTCACCATTAACTAGCTTGAGCCAAAGGAAAGGGAGGAAACCGGCACTGCTGTCATATACTTTATTCCAAATACTTAAAAAGCGAAGTGACATTATCCATTTCAGTAGACAAAATCCAAAGACACATACCATTGGTGACTGTGGGTGGTGCGGTGGGTGCGGAGGGTGCAGAGCCTTACAGCCGTTTCGCGCGTCTTGTGCTTCTACAGAGGCTGCCTCCGTAGAAGCGCAAGACGCGCGAAACGGCCGTAAGGCTCTGCACCCTCCGCACCCACCGCACCACCCACAGTCACCAATGGTATGTGTCTTTGGATTTTGTCTACTGAAATGGATAATGTCACTTCGCTTTTTTAAGTATTTGGATTAAAGTATATGACAGCAGTGCCGGTTTCCTCCCTTTCCTTTGGCATTTAGATACTACTTTGACCTGAGCACGCTGAAGATATACAACAGACAGCGCATACATGATAACATTGGACTGTGTATAACGCCTTTCCCCCCCTTCTCCTCCCTGGACAGCATATGGCTAGTGCACTGCCAGCATTTCCCTTTTTTCTTCCATCTATATGGCATATTAACTAGCTTGTGTTTCCCCACCCTCTGACTTTGTCTCCTTGCCTATGAACCATGGGCAGTGTTAATTACATGAGAAAAGAAAATTGCCCAATTAACTCATATCTATAGGGTAGGGGCAGGTGGCATTGCTTAACCAATTTAGGACCACGGGCTTAAACCCCCCTAGTGGCCAGGCTATTTTTTTTACAAAATAGGCCACTGCAGCTTTAAAGAGACTGAAGCAAACAAAAATTGCTATTTTTACCTGGTAGTACGCTTCGGTAGTCTCAGTAGATGTAAACCGCCGCATCCCCGAGCCAAAATGAGGGGTTTGTACCCCCGAAATCCCGGGGCAAACATCCACAACTTTCTTGGTCATGGATTTTGCTGCCCGGGAGGCAGAGCTTTGAGCTGCAGCTTTGCCTCTACTGATGTCAATCGCCGTGCAGATCTCCGCCTCTTTCCCCCCCCTCTCTGTGAAGGAAGACTAAAAGGGGCGGGGAGAGGCGGCGATTGCCGCTGGGAGACTGATGACGGAGCAGAGCTCCGACACTCAAGTGGAGATACTCAAGTGGAGATGCGCACGCATAGGCGCGATCTCCTGCAAAAACCCCGCCCCAGGACTTAACGCCAATTGGCGTGGAGTGGTCCTGGGGCTGCCATCGCGTTCACACCAATCGGCGTGGAACGGTCGGCAAACGGTTAAGAGTGGCTACATCTGAGGGCTGCATGAAAGTTTTGCCATGGGGCCCCATGATCTCTAGCTATGCTACTGTATATACACACTGCTCATTCAAAGAGTTTTATGTATTTTCATGACTACGAACATTGTAGATTCACACTGAAGGCATCCAAACTATGAATTAACACATGTGGAAGTATAGTACATAACCAAAAGGTGTGAAACAACTGAAAATATGTCATATTCTAGGTTCTTCAAAATAGCCACCTTTTGCTTTGATTACTGCCTTGCACACTCTTGGCATTCTCTTTATGAGCTTCAAGAGGTAGTCACCTGAAATGATCTTTCAACAGTCTTGAAGGAGTTCCCAGAGATGTTTAGCACTTGTTGGCCCTTTTGCCTTCACTCTGTGGTCCAGCTCACCCCAAACCATTTCGATTGAGTTCAGGTCTGGTGACTGTGGAGGCCAGGTCATCTGGCGCAGCACCCCATCACTCTACTTCCTGGTCAAATAGCCCTTACACAGCATGCAGGTGTGTTTGGAGTCATTGTCCTGTTGAAAAATAAATGATGGTTCAACTAAATGCAAACCAGATGGAATAGCATGCCGCTGCAAGATGCTGTGGTAGCCATTCTGGTTCAGTTTGCCTTCAATTTTGAATAAATCCCCAACAGTGTCACCAGCAAAGCACCCCCACACCATCACACCTCCTCCTCCATGCTTCACGGTGGGAACCAGGCATGTAGAGACCATCCATTCACCTTTTCTGCGTCCCACAAAGACACAGTGGTTGGAACCAAAAATCTCAAATTTGCACTCATCAGACCAAAGCACAGATTTCCACTGGTCTAATGCCCATTCCTTGTGTTCTTTAGCCCAAACAAGTCTCTTCTGCTTGTTGCCTGTCCTTAGCAGTGGTTTCTTAGCAGATATTCTACCATGAAGGCCTGATTCACACAGTCTCCTCTTAAAGTGAACCCGAGGTGAGAGCGTTATGGAGGCTGCCATATTTATTTCCTTTTACACAATACTAATTGCCTGGCAGCCCTGCTGATCTATTTGGTTGCAGTAGTGATTGAACTGAATTACACCAGAAACAAGCATGCAGTTAATCTGGTCAGTTCTGACAATATTGTCAGAAGCCCCTGACCTGCTGTATGCTTGTTCAGGGTCTATGGTTGAAAGAATTAGAGGCAGAGGACCAGCATGGCAGCCAGGCAACTGGTATTGCTTAAACGGAGATAAATATGGCAGCCTCAATATTATTCTCACCTCGGGTTTCCTTTAACAGTTGTTCTAGAGATGTGTCTGCTGCTAGAACTCTGTGTGGCATTGACCTGGTCTCTAATCTGAGCTGCTGTTAACCTCCGATTTCAGAGGCTGGTGACTCGGATGAACTTATCCTCCGCAGCAGAGGTGACTCTTGGTCTTCCTTTCCTGGGGCGGTCCACATGTGAGCCAGTTTCTTTGTAGCGTTTGATAGTTTTTGAGACTGCACTTGGGGACACTTTTAAAGTTTTCCCAATTTTTCGGACTGACTGACCTTCTTTTCTTAAAGTAATGATGGCCACTCATTTTTCTTTACTTAGCTGCTTTTTTCTCGCCATAATACAAATTCTAACAGTCTATTCAGTAGGACTATCAGCTGTGTATCCACCTGACTTCTCCACAACGCAACTGATGGTCCCAAACCCATTTATAAGGCAAGAAATCCCACTTATTAAACCTGACAGGCAGAGCCGGGACAAGTTCCTCCAGCACCCAAGGCTGAGACACCAACGTGCGCCCCCCCCCATCCCTCCCAATCCAGCCGTCACACACTGATTGCACCCCAGGGCCCCCAACACCTTAATCTCTAGTTATCTGGCTTGCAGTTAATTCTCTGCTTCAAACACAATAGTGGAATGAAAGCTGAGTGAATTGTGCACTGCACCCTGAGGCTGGAGCCTCTGTCGCCTCTACCTTGGCCCGGCCCTGTAAATGGGGGAATACTTAGTACAAGGGGGAGTATTTAGTAAAATGGGGAGAATTAAGTATAAATGGGGGAGTATTTAGTATAAATGGGGGAGTATTTAGTATAAATGGGGGAGTATTATGTATAAATGGGGGAGTATTTGGTATAAATGGTGGAGTATTTAGTATAAGAGGAGTATTTAGTATAAATGGGGGTGTATTAAGTATAAATGGGGGAGTATTTAGTATAAATGGGGGAGTATTTAGTATAAATGGGGGGTGTATTTAGTATAAGGGGGGAGTATTAAGTATAAATGGGGGAGTATTAAGTATAAATGGGGGAGTATTTAGTATAAATGGGGGAGTATTTAGTATAAATGGGGGTGTATTTAGTATAAGAGGAGTACTTAGTATAAGTGGGGGTGTATTTAGTATAAATGGGGGTGTATTTAGTATTATTGGGGGAGTATTTAGTATAAATGGGGGAGTATTTAGTATAAGAGGAGTATTTAGTATAATTGGGGGAGTATTTAGTATAAATGAGGGAGTGAAACGATAGGGTGTGCAACTCAGACGTCTGATTATTGTGTGATCTGCAGAATCACAAATAATGCAGATTCTATACCTGATTATGTGGTGATCTGCAGTATCACCAATAATGCCAGTATAGATGAGAGGACACAGGAGTGTAGTGATTGGTGCAACAGTAGTAAAAATAATAGACCTTACCAGTGGAGCTGGTAAAGTACTATTAGTCACTGGAGCTGTATAACTTAAACTAAACCTCACCAGAGGAGCTGGTGGGTATTTAGTCAAAAGAGCACCTCACCAGTGGCAAGGGCCCACTGGTGAGTAGAGAGGTCAGACAGGCAAGGTTTGGCAACTGAGAGGCGAATAGAGTACAGAAACGTGAGGCAGAAGAATAGTAAATAATCAGGCAGAGGTTCAGCAACTAAGTCAGATAGGCAGAAGTACAGAAACGATAAGCAATAGCAAGGTCAGAGTATAGCCAGAATCATACACAGGTAATCAGTAATACAATATAACAATAGTCCTAGTCTTGTGTGAAATCCCTGGTTTCCTCCCAGATCAAAGCACACCGGATACTAGTCTAAGGTCTGAGCGCTAACACGAGTGTATTCGCAACAGCAGACGAGTTGCGAGTGATCAGTGAAGGCTTAAGAAGTAGAAGAGAGCCCACAGTCGCGCCCCTCACTAATCAGCCAATCCAAGCGGCGTGAGTCACGTCTGACATCAGCCGACCGGCAGGTCAGCTGACGCGCCTTCCTCCAGCATAAAGTCCTGTCTCCGTGCGTGCACGCACGAGACAGCGACCCTATGAGCAAGAGACAGCTTCGTTCCCGGCATGCTAGACGCCGGCGGAACGGATGAGGCCTGAGGACAGGGAACAAAGGCGGCTGCAGGTATAACCTGCGTGTCCACAGCCCCCATATTTGCAGATGTTACATGGAGTATTTAGTATAAATGGGGAGTATTTAGTATAAGAGGAGTATTTAGTATAAATGGGGGTGTATTTAGTATAAGAGGAGTATTTAGTATAAATGGGGGTGTATTTAGCATAAATGAGGGATTATTAAGTATAAATGGGGGTGTATTTAGTATAAATGGGGGAGTATTAAGTATAAATGGGGGTGTATTTAGTATAAATGGGGGTGTATTTAGTATAAGAGGAGTATTTAGTATAAATGGGGGTGTATTTAGTATAAGAGGAGTATTTAGTATAAATGGGGGAATATTTAGCATAAATGAGGGAGTATTAAGTATAAATGGGGGAGTATTTAGCATAAATGAGGGAGTATTAAGTATAAATGGGGGTGTATTTAGTATAAATGGGGTAGTATTTAGTATAAATGGGGGAGTATTTAGTATAAACGGGGGAGTATTATGTATAAATGGGGGAGTATTTGGTATAAATGGGGGAGTATTTAGTATAAGAGGAGTATTTAGTATAAATGGGGGTGTATTAAGTATAAATGGGGGAGTATTTAGTATAAATGGGGGTGTATTTAGTATAAAGGGGAGTATTAAGTATAAATGGGGGAGTATTAAGTATAAATGGGGGAGTATTTAGTATAAATGAGGGAGTATTTAGTATAAATGGGGGTGTATTTAGTATTATTGGGGGAGTATTTAGTATAAATGGGGGAGTATTTAGTATAAGAGGAGTATTTAGTATAATTGGGGGAGTATTTAGTATAAATGAGGGAGTGAAACGATAGGGTGTGCAACTCAGACGTCTGATTATTGTGTGATCTGCAGAATCACAAATAATGCAGATTCTATACCTGATTATGTGGTGATCTGCAGTATCACCAATAATGCCAGTATAGATGAGAGGACACAGGAGTGTAGTGATTGGTGCAACAGTAGTAAAAATAATAGACCTTACCAGTGGAGCTGGTAAAGTACTATTAGTCACTGGAGCTGTATAACTTAAACTAAACCTCACCAGAGGAGCTGGTGGGTATTTAGTCAAAAGAGCACCTCACCAGTGGCAAGGGCCCACTGGTGAGTAGAGAGGTCAGACAGGCAAGGTTTGGCAACTGAGAGGCGAATACAGTACAGAAACGTGAGGCAGAAGAATAGTGAATAATCAGGCAGAGGTTCAGCAACTAAGTCAGATAGGCAGAAGTACAGAAACGATAAGCAATAGCAAGGTCAGAGTATATCCAGAATCATACACAGGTAATCAGTAATACAATATAACAATAGTCCTAGTCTTGTGTGAAATCCCTGGTTTCCTCCCAGATCAAAGCACACCGGATACTAGTCTAAGGTCTGAGCGCTAACACAAGTGTATTCGCAACAGCAGACGAGTTGCGAGTGATCAGTGAAGGCTTAAGAAGTAGAAGAGAGCCCACAGTCGCGCCCCTCACTAATCAGCCAATCCAAGCGGCGTGAGTCACGTCTGACGTCAGCCGACCGGCAGGTCAGCTGACGCGCCTTCCTCCAGCATAAAGTCCTGTCTCCGTGCGTGCACGCACGAGACAGCGACCCTATGAGCAAGAGACAGCTTCGTTCCCGGCATGCTAGACGCCGGCGGAACGGATGAGGCCTGAGGACAGGGAACAAAGGCAGCTGCAGGTATAACCTGCGTGTCCACAGCCCCCATATTTGCACATGTTACAGGGAGTATTTAGTATAAATGGGGAGTATTTAGTATAAGAGGAGTATTTAGTATAAATGGGGGTGTATTTAGTATAAGAGGAGTATTTAGTATAAATGGGGGAGTATTTAGCATAAATGAGGGAGTATAAAGTATAAATGGGGGTGTATTTAGTATAAATGGGGAAGTATTAAGTATAAATGGTTGTGTATTTAGTATAAGAGGAGTATTTAGTATAAATGGGGGAATATTTAGCATAAATGAGGGAGTATTAAGTATAAATGGGGGAGTATTTAGCATAAATGAGGGAGTATTAAGTATAAATGGGGGTGTATTTAGTATAAATGGGGTAGTATTAAGTATAAATGGGGGTGTATTAAGTATAAATGGGGGAGTATTTAGTATAAATGGGGGAGTATTTAGTATAAATGGGGAAGTATTATGTATAAATGGGGGAGTATTTGGTATAAATGGGGGAGTATTTAGTATAAGAGGAGTATTTAGTATAAATGGGGGTGTATTAAGTATAAATGGGGGAGTATTTAGTATAAATGGGGGTGTATTTAGTATAAGGGGTGAGTATTAAGTATAAATGGGGGAGTATTAAGTATAAATGGGGGAGTATTTAGTATAAATGGGGGTGTATTTAGTATAAGTGGGGGTGTATTTAGTATAAATGGGGGTGTATTTAGTATTATTGGGGGAGTATTTAGTATAAATGGGGGAGTATTTAGTATAAGAGGAGTATTTAGTATAATTGGGGGAGTATTTAGTATAAATGAGGGAGTGAAACGATAGGGTGTGCAACTCAGACGTCTGATTATTGTGTGATCTGCAGAATCACAAATAATGCAGATTCTATACCTGATTATGTGGTGATCTGCAGTATCACCAATATTGCCAGTATAGATGAGAGGACACAGGAGTGTAGTGATTGGTGCAACAGTAGTAAAAATAATAGACCTTACCAGTGGAGCTGGTAAAGTACTATTAGTCACTGGAGCTGTATAACTTAAACTAAACCTCACCAGAGGAGCTGGTGGGTATTTAGTCAAAAGAGCACCTCACCAGTGGCAAGGGCCCACTGGTGAGTAGAGAGGTCAGACAGGCAAGGTTTGGCAACTGAGAGGCGAATAGAGTACAGTAACGTGAGGCAGAAGAATAGTGAATAATCAGGCAGAGGTTCAGCAACTAAGTCAGATAGGCAGAAGTACAGAAACGATAAGCAATAGCAAGGTCAGAGTATAGCCAGAATCATACACAGGTAATCAGTAATACAATATAACAATAGTCCTAGTCTTGTGTGAAATCCCTGGTTTCCTCCCAGATCAAAGCACACCGGATACTAGTCTAAGGTCTGAGCGCTAACACGAGTGTATTCGCAACAGCAGACGAGTTGCGAGTGATCAGTGAAGGCTTAAGAAGTAGAAGAGAGCCCACAGTCGCGCCCCTCACTAATCAGCCAATCCGAGCGGCGTGAGTCACCTCTGACGTCAGCCGACCGGCAGGTCAGCTGACGCGCCTTCCTCCAGCATAAAGGTCCTGTCTCCGTGCGTGCACACACGAGACAGCGACCCTATGAGCAAGAGACAGCTTCGTTCCCGGCATGCTAGACGCCGGCGGAACGGATGAGGCCTGAGGACAGGAAACAAAGGCGGCTGCAGGTATAACCTGCGTGTCCGCAGCCCCCATATTTGCAGATGTTACAGGGAGCATTTAGTATAAATGGGGAGTATTTAGTATAAGAGGAGTATTTAGTATAAATGGGGGTGTATTTAGTATAAGAGGAGTATTTAGTATAAATGGGGGAGTATTTAGCATAAATGAGGGAGTATTAAGTATAAATGGGGGTGTATTTAGTATAAATGGGGGAGTATTAAGTATAAATGGGGGTGTATTTAGTATAAATGGGGGTGTATTTAGTATAAGAGGAGTATTTAGTATAAATGGGGGAGTATTTAGCATAAATGAGGGAGTATTAAGTATAAATGGGGGAGTATTTAGCATAAATGAGGGAGTATTAAGTATAAATGGGGGTGTATTTAGTATAAATGGGGTAGTATTAAGTATAAATGGGGGTGTATTAAGTATAAATGGGGGAGTATTTAGTATAAATGGGGGAGTATTTAGTATAAATGGGGGAGTATTATGTATAAATGGGGGAGTATTTGGTATAAATGGGGGAGTATTTAGTATAAGAGGAGTATTTAGTATAAATGGGGGTGTATTAAGTATAAATGGGGGAGTATTTAGTATAAATGGGGGTGTATTAAGTATAAATGGGGGAGTATTTAGTATAAGAGCATAAATGGGGGAGTATTAGGTATAAATGGGAGTGTATTAAGTATAAATGGTGGAGTATTTCGTATAAATGGGTGAGTATTTAGTATTTTAAGAATAAATGGGGGAGTATTTAGTATAAATGGGGGAGTATTTAGTATAAATGGGGGTGTATTTAGTATAAGAGTAGTATTTAGTATAAATGGAGGTGTAATAAGTATAAATGGGGGAGTATTTAGTATAAATGGGGGAGTATTTAGTATAAATGGGGGAGTATTAAGTATAAATGGGGGAGTATTTAGTATAAATGGGGGTGTATTAAGTATAAATGGGGGAGTATTTAGTATAAGAGCATAAATGGGGGAGTATTAGGTATAAATGGGAGTGTATTAAGTATAAATGGTGGAGTATTTCGTATAAATGGGTGAGTATTTAGTATTTTAAGAATAAATGGGGGAGTATTTAGTATAAATGGGGGAGTATTTAGTATAAGAGGAGTATTTAGTATAAATGGGGGTGTATTTAGTATAAATGGGGGTGTATTAAGTATAAATGGGGGAGTATTTCGTATAAATGGGGGAGTATTTAGTATAAGAGTATTTAGTATAAATGGGGGAGTATTTAGTATAAGAGGAGTATTTAGTATGGGGGAGTATGAAGAGACGCCGGCGGAACGGATGAGGCCTGAGGACAGGAAACAAAGGCGGCTGCAGGTATAACCTGCGTGTCCGCAGCCCCCATATTTGCAGATGTTACAGGGAGCATTTAGTATAAATGGGGAGTATTTAGTATAAGAGGAGTATTTAGTATAAATGGGGGTGTATTTAGTATAAGAGGAGTATTTAGTATAAATGGGGGAGTATTTAGCATAAATGAGGGAGTATTAAGTATAAATGGGGGTGTATTTAGTATAAATGGGGGAGTATTAAGTATAAATGGGGGTGTATTTAGTATAAATGGGGGTGTATTTAGTATAAGAGGAGTATTTAGTATAAATGGGGGAGTATTTAGCATAAATGAGGGAGTATTAAGTATAAATGGGGGAGTATTTAGCATAAATGAGGGAGTATTAAGTATAAATGGGGGTGTATTTAGTATAAATGGGGTAGTATTAAGTATAAATGGGGGTGTATTAAGTATAAATGGGGGAGTATTTAGTATAAATGGGGGAGTATTTAGTATAAATGGGGGAGTATTATGTATAAATGGGGGAGTATTTGGTATAAATGGGGGAGTATTTAGTATAAGAGGAGTATTTAGTATAAATGGGGGTGTATTAAGTATAAATGGGGGAGTATTTAGTATAAATGGGGGTGTATTAAGTATAAATGGGGGTGTATTAAGTATAAATGGGGGAGTATTTAGTATAAACGGGGGAGTATTTAGTATAAATGGGGGTGTATTAAGTATAAATGGGGGAGTATTTCGTATAAATGGGGGAGTATTTAGTATAAGAGTATTTAGTATAAATGGGGGAGTATTTAGTATAAGAGGAGTATTTAGTATGGGGGAGTATGAAGTATAAATGGGGAGTATGAAGTATAAATGGGGGTGTATTAAGTATAAATTTATACTAAATACTCCCCCATTTATACTAAATACTCCCCCATTTATACTTAATACTCCCCCATTTATACTAAATACTCCCCCATTTATACTAAATACTCCCCCATTTATACTTAATACACCCCCATTTATACTAAATACTCCCCCATTTATACTAAATACACCCCCATTTATACTTAATACACAGTATACAGTATAAATGGGGGAGTATTTAGTATACAGTATAAATGGGGGAGTATTTAGTATAAATGGGGGAGTATTTAGTATAAGAGTATTTAGTATTAATGGGGGAGTATTTAGTATAAGAGGAGTATTTAGTATAAATGGGGGAGTATTTAGTATAAATTGGGGAGTATTTAGTATAAATGGGGAAGTATTTAGTATAAATGGGGGTGTATTGAGTGTAAATAGGGGTGTATTAAGTATAAATGGGGGTGTATTTAGTATAAGAGGAGTATGTAGCATAAATGGGGGAGTATTAGGTATAAATGGGAGTGTATTAAGTATAAATGGGGGAGTATTTAGTATAAATGGGGGAGTATGAAGTATAAATGGGTGAGTATGAAGTATAAATGGGGGTGTATTAAGTATAAATGGGGGAGTATGAAGTATAAATGGGGGTGTATTAAGTATAAATGGGGAATGTTTAGTATAAATGGGGGTGTATTTAGTATAAGATGAGTATTTAGTATAAATGGGGGAGTATTAAGTATAAATGGGGGTGTATTAAGTATAATTGGGAGAGTATTTTGTATAAATGGGGGAGTATTTAGTATAAATGGCCAGAGCCGGGACAAGGTCCTCCAGCGCCCAAGGCTGAGACACCAAAGTGCACCCCCCATCCTCCCCACTCCAGCCGTCACACACTGATTTCTTTTAGACTAAAAGGCGCCCCAGGGCCCCAAACACCTTAATCTCTAGTTATCTGGCTTGCAGTCTCTGCCATGTATCCCCTTTTCTTATTTTTCTGCTTCAAACACAATAGTGGAATGAAAGCTGAGTGAATTGTGCGCCCCCTCTTACACTGCGCCCTGAGGCTGGAGCCTCTCTCACCTCTACCTCGGCCCGGCCCTGCTGACAGGGCACACATGTGAAGTGAAAACAATTTCAAGTGACTACCTCTTGAAGCTCATCAAGAGAATGCCAAGAGTGTGCAAAGCAGTAATCAAAGCAAAAGGTGGCTACTTTGAAGAACCTAGAATATGACATTTTCAGTTGTTTCACACTCTTTGGTTATGTACTATACTTCCACATGTGTTAATTCATAGTTTGGATGCCTTCAGTGTGAATCTACAATGTTCGTAGTCGTGAAAATAAAGAAAACTCTTTGAATGAAAAGGTGTTGCAAAAATGAGTTCACCTCAATTATAGTCTTATGAGAAAAGCCACATTTAAGACTACAAAATTCTAGTTAACAGGCATTCAACCACAGGTAAGTCTAATGATTCATTTAAGAGGTGTCCAGCAGACAGGTGAATGTAAAAGGGTATTTCTTAACAAAGAAAAGCCCTTCTCATTTAATGCTGTCAGCAATGGCTCCACATAGAAGAGAAATGTCAGAAAATCTGAGAAAGGAAATCATTACTTTACACAAAAAATGTGAGGGCTACAAGAAGATCAGCAAAGCTTTGCATGTCAGTCAAAATACTGAAGCAAAAGTGATCCAAAATTTAAGAAAGATGGAAGTGCAAAAATCTTACAGAGACGTCCAGGCCGTCCACGGAAGTTAAACTCTCAACAGGAGCGAGAGGTTATTCTTGAAGAATGGAAAAAGATAGATGTTGCAATATGTCGCCAACTTGTTCATTCCATGCCTAGAAGACTTGGGGCTGTCCTTAAAAATCACGGTGGTCACATTCATTGAGCTACTGATTAAATTCATACTTTTTAAAGGGGGTGTACTCATTTGTGCTGATTAGCTAAAACCCAGGTGTATAACTAGAAATCATTGGCCCACCCTGCAAAACTTTGGATGGGGCCCCTCCCAGCTGTCGTTGCTGGAGGGGAGATCGCTGAAGGTAGAGCCTGAGGTGAGGGAGGGGGTGAGTCAGGCCTCCCTCCCTGCTGCTGTTTGTGCATGCTGCGCTGCACCCTTTCCTACCCCTAAAAATGGCCCCGGAGGGCCCCAGAGCCAGGGTTTCCCTTCTCAGGCTTCTCTCCCTAAGGGCCTCCCTGCGGCTGCATCACTTGCAGGGGCAGAAGCGGACAGAAACTCACTAAGTGGAAATGAGGCCTAATAGCTCATTAGACTAATGATTGGCAGTGTTTGGGTGACCTTCCTGGAGTTTATCTATGGGAACTAGTACTAAGTAATAGCAATGTTGTCATAGTTGCAAGGATAATGGGGGACTCAAATTAGAATTCCATTGATCTCAGTTGGGGTAGAATTCTGGTGGTGTCATGTTCTAGTGTCAGGAGAAAGTAAACAGTAGCCAGAGGCAACAAAAATAATGCACCAATACAAGTATCCGTTTTAAGGTTTAGACCTTGGAAAATAGCCATATACATGTACACCAATTATTGTTTTTTGAATTGAAGGGCACACAAAATATAAAAAAAAAACACCTGTCTCAAAACAATTAAAGGGACATTTGCATAGATAAATCAGTGGCAGTGATTACAAAAAGCAACTGAAACGTAAACCTTCATTAATGCCCTTTAGTTTTATTGTTCCCAACTAGTCGATCCAACAATCCTCATGCCTCAATAAAATACTGGTGTGGATGACTCTTTCAATCATAGTCACTTCTTCAAGTGTACACCAATGCTGAGGCTGAAGGGTGTACTTTGTGAATCCATTCACTGACAGAATCATCTCACTGTTCTATTCCCATCCTCCTCACCCAGTTTATATCTTCTTAATCTCTGCATTTCCTTTGATGTACATTGTACACTGTAGTTAAAGAGAAACCGTGACCAAGAAGTGAACTTCATCCCAATAAGTAGCCGATACCCCCTTTTACATGAGAAATCTATTCCTTTTCACAAACAGATCATCAGGGGGCTCTGTATGGCTGATATTGTGGTGAAACCCCTTCCACAAGAAACTCTGAGGACCATGGTCTTGGCAGTTTCCGGTCCGTGAACCTTGTTGCATTGTGAGAAATAGCTGTTTACAGCTGTTTCCAACTGCCAAAAAAGCAAGCGGCAGCTACATCACCTACCAGCAGGGACGGATCCAGACCAAGCTGCGCCTGGGGCAAGGTCAGGTTTTGGCGCCTAAAGGTCAGGTTTTGGTGCCTAAACTGCCATTCCCCATCCAGTTTTGGCGCCTAAAGGTCAGGTTTTGGCGCCTAAACTGCCATTCCCCATCCAGTTTTGGCGCCTAAAGGTCAGGTTTTGGCGCCTAAACTGTCACTCCCCATCCAAATTTTGCTGCCTTTTTAGGAATTCAACAAACTGCGCCTGGGGCAAGATACCCGCCTGCCCCCCCCCCCCCCCTACATCCGTCCCTGCCTACCAGCAGTAAAAATGTCACCATGTGACGAATGTCAGACTGTAAATCAGGGATTTAAATATTTTACAATGGGTAAACACTGACTAAATCATTTATACATAATTATTGTAAAAATAAAGAACTTTTTTATTACATAATTTCCATGGAGTTCCTCTTTAAGTGAACATCACTGATTTTTTTTAATTTGTTCAAAACTTTAATCACCCCATTTCGTCTGACAGAAAAGAGATGAATGAGCAGACAGCTAACGTCTATGGTACTGTTCTTTACACTTCTACATTAAGGACTATTCACTCACAGATCCATGAAGCCACTGTTCTTTACTTGTTTCTGTTCCCCAAAACATGTACATATACATGTATGTAGTCTTGCAATTTCACATTCTTTATATCACATTCTCACATTCAATACTTTTGCAACATCATTTGAAGATGGGAATTAACTACTTTATGACCGGAGCCCTGGTCTTTTTTTTCTTTTTACATTTCTTGATCACTGTGGCTCACAATGATCAAAAGCCAATGAAAAGGGCTCCTGACCAAGTTACGAAGCTCTGCTGTCTTTAGACAGCAGAGATCTGTGCCAGCGGGGGCATGCTTTTGCAGCTTTTAAATTATGCCGCACCAGGCTTAGGCAGCAACCAGTGCGGGGTTGTTTTAACTACATACAGTCCCAATGGCAAATATGTTTCATTAGCCAAGGCCACCCAAAGGTATTGAGATATCCCCTGCCACAGCTATCATTGTTTCTGCCAATAACACATGACAACATCAAAGTGGATGAATACTTTTTATAGGCACCATACATATGACTATATCTAACGTAACAGCTGGTAAACATTGCTATATACTTTTAGGACTATGTGCTTTTACCAGAAATGTTCAAGATAGAATGGTTAGCAAGAAGAATATTTTGACAGGATTACAGTGGCAATTACAAATTACAGTTGCAGGCTACCGATATAAATATGAACAAAACAGTTTGAAAATGATGTCCCAGGGATTCCAATACATTAGATAGCAGCAGTACTTTGTACTCTTTCTGTCTGATAATATGGTATTATTATGGTTTGGCGGAAGCAGCAGAACCCCACAGTGATTTAGAAACCTCAACTTTACAGAAAGGAATTCAAACAAAATTTGGAAAATGAAAGCACCTCTATTGGGATGTTGAAGAACATTAGATAATGGCTTGGTTGGATGGCAAACGATTTTGTTATTTGCAAGCGTAGCTTTCACATGAATGCTGAATTTGCTCTTTTGTCTCTTTATGGGTTTCAGGAAAATAAACTGTAAATCAAAGCAACTGAACAAACTAAAGGGTTACATTACATTGAGAATGCTGTGCAGGTTCACAATTGCCTGTCTATTAGATAACACGAGATATTGGTACAAGTCCCAGATGTGATGCTCATATAACTGCAGACTATCTCAGCTCTTTGCACATAATGAGCTGCGATTTATGAAGGCAATAGGAGTGCATGTGTTTGCATGTTATAAAAATTATTATTGGGCAGAAGAGTAAAAAACCAAAACAATCACGTGACAGGCAGCCTATTTGGCCAATCAAAGTGCGGGGATCATTTCCTTTAAAGTTACTGGCCCCGAAGGGATCCAGGGCAGGATGATTGGAGCGCCCATTATTGGCTAATAGTGGGCGTAAGCTACTAGTGCTCTCTAGGCCGTGCAAACCGAGTGCTCCTCTGACCAAAGTTAATAATGCACACTATGCTGCCAATAGCAGGCATATCGTGCATTAAGGCGTACAGGGTTAACTAGCACGAGTAACAGGAGGTTATTTGTGCTATTTTTCTTAGTGAATCAACCCCATATTCCTTTGCAACCTAGGCAGGTACTAGCACTGGTTAATAAATCATACTAAAAAACATAACACACTTACAGTATGTGCTGTTTAACTGCCACAGTGGTGTATTGATATCAATTTAAAAAAAATAATAATAGCAGGTTACATACATATATGCAATCAAAACTGGATCAATCAATCCTCATAAAGGGTCCCATACACTGAGCCGATTAGCGGCCAGTCGATCGATCAGAAATTGATTGCCCGGCCGATCGATTGCGGCCGATTTTGATCGATTTCAATCGATCAGACATGCTGGAAAATCTAGGTAGATCTGTTGAGATTGCTTATCATTTTGCATTGGACCTAATGGAAGAACCCAAGAAAATGCCATCAGATCGATTTTCAATAGATTTCATACTGAAATCTATTGGAAATCTGTTCCGAGTAAAAAATGTTCCCAAACATATTCAGATAGATCAGAAATATTTCTGATGATGTATCTGCTGCTAATCTAACGAGTGTATGGCCACCATTAGACGGGTTAGGTTACATACCCATCTATGATCAAGTCTAGGATTAATGATCTCTTTAGAGTCAGATTAATGACTATCAGTTCAAGACACTCAGCTGGAAACAATCTTTACCCATGATGCTAAATATTAACCACTGACATTTTTTGCTTTTTATTACTCACTTAACCACCTCTTATTTCCCCCCAATCCTTTAGATTGTAAGCTCACAAGGGCAGGGCTCTCTCACCCTTTTGTGTCTTACAATTAGTTACTCATTTCATAGCTTGCACTCTGTTATACATTTTATTCATCATGTCAGATCTGCCATTGTAATCACTAGTTCTGTATTTTGTACCAGTGTCCATAATTGATGTATAGCATTTTCTGTATCATTATGTACCCCTTGTTTGTTTTCCTACTTTGTACAGCGCCACGGAATATGTTGGCTATTTATAAATCAATAATAATTTAGTGCATAAAAACACTACACAACACCCACGTGGGTTTTAAAGTGAACCAGAGACGAAGCACCCTTACGAGCACCCTTATGTATTTTACCATATACTGTATATCAGTGGGAACATTAGAGAAAACACCTACCCTGCTCTCTGTTTTATTCTTCACTGCTCAGTCTGCTTCTAATCAGCCCTGATGAAATCCCCGACTGAGCATTCAATGGTCAAGTGAAAAGTCCAGGTTAGCACACCGTTTCAAGATAAAAAATGCTTAAATTTTTTGCTTCATAAGCACGTGAACATGACAATTGATTCGGGGCCACAGCGGGTCCCCGTTTTGTTTGCACTATCTGAAGAATAAATTGAAGCATTTTGCATCTTGAAACAGTGTGCTAAGCTGGACTTTTCACTTGACCATTGAAATACCGGATGCTTGGGTTCAGCACCCACATTTTAAGGCACCCACTCCTTGGGCAAGGTGTGCCAACTCTGCAACACAATTGCATCGACTGAGCATTCAGTCTGGCTTTGCTCAGGAATCATTATAGCTAAGTCATTATAGCAGAGCCAGAAGGGGGCAGGCTTAGGCTTGAAAAGACATCAGAGAAGACAGACTCAGCTATAATGATTCCTAACCAAAGCCAGACTTAATGCTATGTCAGGGTTTTATCAGGGCTGATAAGAAGCAGACTTAGCAGTGAAGAATGAAGCAGAGAGCAGGGTAGGTGTTTTCTCTAATGTTCCCACTGATATATATGTAAAATACATGAGGGTGCTTCGTCTCTGGTTAACTTTAAATTTATTTTGTGTACTTCTATGCAGCATATAGTGGTCAAATTGACAAATAAACCAGCTGTCTGAAGACAGCACCCACTGTTCCACATTGAACTCAACACACACGTCCAATCTCAAATTGTCCATCACATTCATTGCATAATACCATGGAGGAATATCAACTCTGTGTAAGAGCACAATCTGAAAGAGAGCGATCTCATAGCTCCATTAGCTGTATACATATGATGGAAGTTCTATGGACCACAATCCAACAATTTGTTGCACAACCTATTAACTTGGCAGACCAATCAAAGTAGGATTCCAGAATTCCAAAAAATACTGCACAAATACTGTATATGTCAAGGATCTAATGTATCAATACATGGCAGCCATGAAAATTGCAGTAGTCCTTACTCAAGTAATCGCTATTATTTTCTGTATCTGTAAATATCTCATCATTTTACAGCAGATAGGCAGAGCAGTGTGAATCAATAAATTGCTCCTAGCACTTGTGGTAATGTGCACCCTAACATAAAGCATTTTTTAAAAACGTTATTATCAATAGTTTCCTTTAAAGTATTACCGAGGCCCTATTACACGCCGGAGCGTATGCACAGGATGGACCAATCTATTTCAGATGCCTGTTGGAGATGCCACACAGAGCAGGGTTCATTCGTGCATATGTTTTGGTCATGTCCTAGGATTGTTCCCTTCTGGAAAGATGTACTATCAATAATTAATAGACTCTTGAAAATCACTCTCCCACTGGATCCAGGTCTCTTGCTACTGGGGAAAATGGAAGAGGATATTCTAACTCAGCACAAACAGCTATTGGTCAGGACCCTCTGTTTCCAAGCCCGCAAAGAAATACTTAAATTGTGGAAAAAAACCTCTGCTCCTACATTGGGAATGTGGGCCAAGTCTATTAACTGCTCCTTACCTTTATACAAAACTACATATCTGAATAGAAGATGCCCAAAAAAATATTATAAAGTCTGGGGCATATGGGAATCCAGAATTATGGACCCCACGGACTCTGAATATATCCCAATACTGTCATAATATTTTTTCTTTCTCCCTATCTTATAATAAATAGATAAGGCGGACAGCGGCGGCTCCAGCTTCAGATTTTTTGGGGGGCTCAGAAGGGGCACAATGGCTGGCTGGCGGGGCTCAGGGGGAAAATTTGCGGCGTGCGAAAGGAGTGGGCGTAGTCATGACGTCATGTGGGTGGGGCTAACTGTAATGTAGTTGTACCAGCTAACGTAGTTACATAAAAAAAAAAAAAAAGAAGTAAATGCACGTAATGACTGACAGCCGTTCACCAGTAAATGCATGAAATGAGAGACAGCCTTTCAATAGTAAATGCACATAATGAGAGACAGCGTTTCCCCAATAAATGCCCATAAGAGACAGCCTTTCACCAGTAAATGCACGTAATGAGAGAGAGCCTTTTACCAGTAAATGCATGTAATGAGAGACAGCGTTTCACCAGTAAATGCACATAAGAGTCAGCGTTTCACCAGTAAATGTACATAAGAGACAGCTTTTCACCAGTAAATGCACGTAATGACAGACAGCCTTTCACCCGTACATGCATGTAATGAGAGAGCCGTTCAATAGTAAATGCACGTAATGAGAGACAGCGTTTCACCAGTAAATACACGTAATGAGAGACAGCGTTTCACCAGTAAATGCACATAATGAGAGACAGTGTTTCCCCACTAAATGCACATAAGAGACAGCCTTTCACTAGTAAATTCATGTAATGAGAGACAGCGCTTCACCAGTTAATGCACATAATGACAAACAGCCTTTCACCAGTAAATGCATGTAATGAGAGACAGCATTTCACCAGGTAATGCACATAATGACAGACAGCGTTTCCCAAGTAAATGCATGTAATGATATAGATGTCCCCAGTATATGTAACCAGGTGTATGTGTGCCCAGTATATGTAGCCAGGGGTATATGTCCTCAGTATATGTAGCCAGGGATATGTGTGCCCAGTATATGTAGCCAGGGGTATATGTCTCCAGTATATGTAGCCAGGAGTATAGCTGCCCCCAGTACATGTAGCCAGGGGTATATGTCCATAGTATATGTAGCTATGGGTATATGTAGCCAGTATGTGTACCCAGGGGTATACGTCCCCAGTATATGTAGTCAGGGGTATGTGTGCCCAGTATATGTAGCCAGGGGTATAGCTGTCCCCAGTATATGTATCCAGGGGTATATGTCCCCAGTATGTGTACCCAGGGGTATACGTCCCCAGTATATGTAGTCAGGGGTATATGTCCCCAGTATATGTAGCCAGGGGTATAGCTGTCCCCAGTATATGTATCCAGGGGTATATGTCCCCAGTATATGTAGCCAGGGGTATATGTCCCCAGTATATGTAGCCAGGGGTATATGTCCCCAGTATATGTAGCCAGGAGTATAGCTGTCCCCAGTATATGTAGCCAGGAGTATAGCTGTCCCCAGTATATGTAGCCAGGAGTATAGCTGTCCCCAGTATATGTAGCCAGGGGTATATGTGCCCAGTATATGTAGCCAGGGGTATATGTGCCCAGTATATGTAGCCAGGGGTATATGTGCCCAGTATATGTAGCCAGGGGGTATATGTGCCCAGTATATGTAGCCAGAGGTTTATGTCCCCAGTATATGTAGCCAGGGGGTATATGTGCCCTGTATATGTAGCCAGGGGGTATATGTGCCCAGTATATGTAGCCAGGGGGTATATGTGCCCAGTATATGTAGCCAGAGGTTTATGTCCCCAGTATATGTAGCCAGGGGTATATGTGCCCAGTATATGTAGCCAGGGGGTATATGTCCCCAGTATATGAAGCCAGCGGTATATGTCCCCAGTATATGTAGGTAGGACTTACCATGTGATGTCCCCAGTATAGCCAGGTGTATAGATGTTCCTAGGAGGGGTGGCAGCGCAGAGAAGGAGAGCTGTGGGGACAGCGGCAGAGAAGGGGAACTTCTCCCCCCCCCTTCCCTCACCTTGGGGCTCCCCCTCTCTGCCTCGCTCCCCCCTCCAGATATAAGCGGCTGGCAGCAGAACACTTCCTCTCTTCCCAGCGTGGGAGATAGAGATCGATCTGTGCGCTGCTACTCTGGTCTAGACTAGCCGCTGATATTTGGAGGGGGGAGCGAGGCAGAGAGGGGGAGCCCCAAGGTGAGGGAATGGGGGGGGAGACGGCCCCTTCTCCGCTGTTGTCCCCACGGCTTCCTCCTCTCTCCGCTTCCACCCCTCCTGCTGCTTGGCAACCCTGCGGGGGGGGGGGCTTTTGGGTGGGCTGGCAGCTTGTCAGCTGGGGCTTAAGCCTGGGTAAGCCCCAGTGTAGCGCCGCCACTGAAGGCGGAGATGGAGGGTCGGGGGCGAATCGAGGTTCGGGTGGTCATCTCTTTTCTTTTCTTTCTTCCTTCTTTCTTCCTCTTTCTTCCTCTTCTTTTCTCCACTCTTCTCTTCTCATCTACAGGGTGGTTTATTGAATATTGATAACCCAATATGTGACACTAATTTGACACTACAAACTGTATTTATGCGTCTTTATTATTATTGCTTATCAAGAATGTTTGTACAAGAATCTCTCAGACTGATTGTCATATTATGGAAACCACAACTGTACTTTACTGTTCTATAAACACTTTGTTGTATTCTTCCTTTTCAAAAATCAATAAAAATTAAACTGTTAAAAAAAGTATTACCGAGGCGAAGCAGCAGTGGCTGAATAGTGTACTGGTTAAGGGCTCTGCCTCTGACACAGGAGACCTGGGTTCGAATCTCGGCTCTGCCTGTTCAGTAAGCCTGCACCTATTCAGTAGGAGATCTTGGGCAAGTCTCCCTAACACTGCTACTGCCTATAGAGCGCGTCCTAGTGGCTGCAGCTCTGGCGCTTTGAGTCCGCCAGGAGAAAAGCGCGATATAAATGTTCTGTGTTTGTTTGTTTGTTTGTTTGAAGCTAAGGGTAAAAAACAGATAATTACCTAAAAAGAGTAAGCCTTTGGATCCCTCAGGAGCTTGTTGGATTCTCGATTACGACAACGCTCCTCTTCATACACAAGCATAGTTGTGCTGTACCTGCACAAGTACTGCTGAGCCTGCACAATAAGCCGGAGCGACTCATGCACCAGTGGCTCTGTGCTACTGTGCAGGCAAAGCTATGCTCATGCAGGTGCAGCACGGCCACACTTGTGCATGAAGAGTGCGTGGTCACAATCATCAGAAGGGTCTTGAAAAGTTATGGTAGGAGCGAGGAGAATGAGGGAAGCCTTTGCAGGATCTAGAGACTTTCCTCTTCTCAGGTAAGTATTTGTTTTTTTACCCTTAGCTTCTTCTTGGGTTAAGTTTAAGTCTAGCTACCTACAAACCATTGATTTTCTTCAGCCAAAGCTATTTTTCTTGATCATGTCTCCAAGAATGTAAAGGTGCCCACCAATGTTGCTGGCATTCTGGAGCACACGAGACGGAACCCTGCGACTGATTAAGGAGGCGGAACGGGGGAGCGCGGACTCGGCTACACGCACCCGGGCGCCAGGCGGATGGGCATTGGACAGCCATCTGTATATGACATGCGAGATATACTTCTGAAGGTGTAAGTGAGATTGCTATTGCGCATAGAGATATTGTCAACTGTAATACGCTATGTGCGGTTGTTCTTTCTTTTTATGTTTTTATGGAGCAAGCTTTTAACAGTTAATAAAGGAAGGACCTTATGAGAGGCCTTTTTTCAACTATTGAGGACCGTATTTTTGATCGAGTGGTTACAACAGAAAGCGCAGTCTCCACCTGTGATAAGAAAGGTGGGCTACATCTGGTGAGAAGTGTGGTGTGGAATACGTTGAAGTGGCACGGTTGTTGGGTGTTGACACAGAAGCACGGTGTTTGCAGTACCCTGATTGTTCTATTGGTTTGAACTGTATTACCCTATGTGGAGCTCCTCTCTTTTTCTTTAGAGATAACTGGAACTGGATATAGCACCATACAAAAAGTCCATTTGAGAGTATAATCTGGTGAGCATCTAGTGAGAGGGGTGAGGGAGATAGGTTGACAAAACCACCTGGAGCACAAATCACTGGTGACTGTGGGAGCTGGATTATTGTAAAACATAGATTGAACGTTATTGCCCTATGTGGAGTTTGTTTTCTTACAGGAGTGGAGAGCGCAGCAACATCTTTTGAAATATGGCATACTCTTCTGAGTTGACAGAACAGATCATCTTTGCCAATGTTTCTTGTTCTCTGAAGGAAACTCTAAGTTTCTGCAGAGTGGAGCTGCTGGCACATCCGCCCCTCCTCTCACCATAAAGCAGTATACGCTGCTTGGCTGCAGCATAGAGACAATCAGGAACAATTATTCTATGTGCCAATTGTCTGAACTGTGCGCCAGGCTTCTGCCTTAATATATCAGGCCCATTAAATCTGGTACACCTGTGTCTACAGGGCGTTCCTTCCAATGCTCAGCTGTGTGACAAGCTCAACACTTCTATACACAAAATCTGTGAACTGATACATTTGTCATAAAGTTATATTTATGAAAAATTTCTACAGCGAATCTGGTATATGCATGGGCACTGCCTTTACATCACTTTATATCTGCTTTCACTAATAAAATAGCACAAAAAAATGTCACACCCTGTTCCTACCACGCTTACTATCCTTAAGAAATCACCAAAAATAGGATTGTCTTTGAAAACCTACAATAAATAACAGGAAGCTTAATAAGAAACACAAGTATAATTATAATCTCTGGCCTCCAACATACTTCAAGCTGAGCCACCATGACCTTACTATCATATTCACCCCTTTCCTCTTCTTTTGTATTCAGTTCCCTGTAAATATCATTTTTTTCATTATTAAAGGAAACAAGGATATGGAATGTATGCTGTGAGGGATCAGTTTCAAATGGTGAGAATTTAGTGCATACATGTCAAACTCTGGCCCATTAAATTTGGCCTTCAAATGGTTTCCCCACTTTGCATTATGTTTGGCCCACTCTAGCCACTTAAGGACTGCAGTCATAAAACCCCTTAAGGATCAGAGCCTTTTTTTCCATTCAGACCACTGCAGCTTTAACGGTTTATTGCTCGGTCATCCAACCTACCACCTAAATGAATTTTACCTCCTTTTCTTGTCACTAATACAGCTTTCTTTTGGTGCTATTTGATTGCTGCTGCAATTTTTAGTTTTTATTATATTCATCAAAAAAGACATGAATTTTGTCAAAAAAATGACTTTTTTTTAACCATTTACCGGCAACCTAGCGTATTAAAACGTCATGCTTTTGTCTGTTAATGGCAACATGATGTTTTAATACGTTGCGCGTTTCCGCCGCCGCTCCGCACGTGTGAGCGCCGCTACCGCCACCGTTTCAGTCGGGTTCCCGTGCTGGGTGATTGGGGAAGAGGACCGAGAGGTCCTCTACCCAATCGCACTGCCTGGAGTGAATGGACGCGACCGTGAACAGCGGCCGCGTCCATTCATAGAACAGGAAACTGTTAAAGTTTAATAAAGAGTAAAAAAAAAAAAAGTGATCACTTCCTATATGGGAGAGTGCATGGGTATGTGTAAAAATACACCCCAAAACACATTATACTACTTCTCCTGAGTACGGCGGTACCACATGTGTGGCACTTTTTTTGCACACTAACTGCGCTAAGGGGCCCAAAGTCCAATGAGTACCTCACGGTTTAGGGCCCCTAAAATAGTATAGGAACCCCACAAATGACCCCATTTTAGAAAGAAGACACCCCAAGGTATTCTGTTAGGAGTATGGTGAGTTCATAGAAGATTTTATTTTTTGTCACAAGTAAGCGGAAATTGATTTTAATTGTTTTTTTTTTCACAAAGTGTCATTTTCCGCTAACTTGTGACAAAAAATAAAATCTTCTATGAACTCACCATACTCCTAACGGAATACCTTGGGGTGTCTTCTGTCTAAAATGGGGTCATTTGTGGGGTTCCTATACTGCCCTGGCATTTTAGGGGCCCTAAACCGTGAGGTGTAGTCTTGAAACCAAATGTCGCAAAATGACCTGTGAAATCCTAAAGGTACTCATTGGACTTTGGGCCCCTTAGCGCAGTTAGTGTGCAAAAAAGTGCCACACATGTGGTACCGCTGTACTCAGGAGAAGTAGTATAATGTGTTTTGTGGTGTATTTTTACACATACCCATGCTGGGTGGGAGAAATATCTCTGTAAATGACAATTTTTTTATTTTTTTTACACACAATTGTCCATTTACAGAGAGATTTCTCCCACCCATCATGGGTATGTGTAAAAATACACCCCAAAACACATTATACTACTTCTTCTGTGTACGGCAATACCACGTGTGACACTTTTTTGCAACCTAGGTGTGCTAAGGGGCCTAACGTCCTAATCACAGGTCATTTTGAGGCATTTGGATTCTAGACTACTCCTTACGGTTTAGGGCCCCTAAAATGCCAGAGCAGTTTAGGAACCCCACAAGTGACCCCATTTTAGAAAGAAGACACCCTAAGGTATTCTGTTAGGAATATGGTGAGTTCATAGAAGATTTTTTTTTTGTCACAAGTTAGCGGAAATTGACACTTTGAGAAAAAAAAACCAATACAAATCAATTTCCGCTAACTTGTGACAAAAAATAAAATCTTCTATGAACTTGTCATACACCTAACAGAATACCTTGGGGTGTCTTCTTTCTAAAATGGGGTCACTTGTGGGGTTCCTATACTGCCCTGGCATTTTAGGGGCCCTAAACCGTGAGGAGTAGTCTTGAAACCAAATGTCTCAAAATGACCTGTGAAATCCTAAAGGTACTCATTGGACTTTGGGCCCCTTAGCGCAGTTAGGCTACAAAAAAGTGCCACACATGTGGTACTGCCATGCTCAGAAGAAGTAGTATAATGTGCATCAATGCGCGCAATCCCCGGCCCGGAAGAGTACCAGGACTGAATGCCAATGTGCGTTACGTGGTCCTGGGGCTGCCACTTTGCCGCCGCCAATGTGCAGTGGGTGGTCGGCAAGTGGCTAGACCACCAGGGAAGCTATAATTTAGGTGAAGCCCTAGAATTGCAGGGAAGCCGTATAGGGAGGTAAGGGGAAAGCACTAAACACTAAGGAACTGTATAGGGAAGGGTGGGGGCCATTAGACACATGGGAACTTTTTAATGGAGGACGGTGGCCAGTAGACGTTGAGGTTGGCCCTTGACTTGGTCCCAGTGTACAATTTCGGCCCACTTTGTATTTGAGTTTGACACCCCTGATTTAGTGGGACAGAGGAGCTCAAAGCAGGTTTGTATCCCAAGTGAGTGAAGATTTATTTGGCAGCAGTCCAATCATGAAGCAAAGCTACAAAATAAAGGTAAGACCAACTCTGTCCAGATGCCTACTTTCACCTCTGTACCAGGGCCGGATTTCTGGAAAGGCCCCCAAGGCCCGGGTCTTGGGTGCTGCCATACTTGACAATCAGCAAAAGCCTTTCTTCTGGAGCTGCTACATGATGTAGCACCTGAAATACATAACTTCCATGAACATTTGTTCACATTTATTGTTGTCTGTTTTTTTATCTTTAAACTCATCCTTCCATCCAGGTTCCTATCTCTATCCTAAGTTTTAAAAAGAGAGTTGTTTCTTCTTAATTGGTGTGATCGTTAAAGGGAACCTAAACTGTGAAGGGTATGGATTTTTCCTTTTAAAATAATACCAGTTGTCTGATTCTCCTGCTGATCCTGTGTCTCTAATACTTTTAGCCACAGCCCTTGAACAAGCATGCAGATCAGGTGCTCTGACTGAAGTCAGACTGGATTAGCTACATGCTTGTTTCAGGTGTGTGATTCAGACACTACTGCAGCCAAAGAGATCAGCAAGACTGACAAGCAAATGGTATTGTTTACAAGGAAACATCCATATCCCTCTCAGTTTAGGTTCCCTGTAAGCACTCCGTGGCAGACTGCAGAAGGCTCCACAGTAAAAAAAATATATATATTTCCGGAATCTCTCATGAGCTGGCAAAAATATGTATTTTATAATAACGTATGGGTTGGAGATGGCATCTTCTGTACCCCAGGATCATATGTTACAGTGTAAGATTTTTATGTTGTTCAAGAAATGATATTTTTTTGACAGATTGTGATGATTCATGTACTTGGCCCACAACCAGTGCCCCTGTATGAAGCGTTTATTAATGTCTGTAAGCTTTGCTTTTGGTAATTGCCTTAATATAAAATGATCAGATATCAATTGGGTGGTAATCAACAAGCACCTGAAGGGGGAATATTTTATGAGTATTAGTAGATAAGTTATTCATGCACATATACTGTATATTCTGGCATATAAGACTACTTTTTAACCCAGGAAAATCTTCTCAAAAGTCGGGGGTCGTCGTATACGCCAGGTGTCGTCTTATAGGGCAGGTGCTGAAACTTCCGAGCCGGACTGGAGAATCTGCGGTTGCCACATATGGTGGGGGGAGCTCAAAAAAGTCAGTGGCCGCATCTCCACCGTATGTGGCGACCGTATGAAAGCAGCAAGAAAAACACACCTTTTTCACCCGTCTGGCCCACCCTTGTATCCTATTACCTTGCCTCCTTCTCTGCCTCTCAGATCTCGCTCCTAAGGACTGCAGTGAAGCGGCGCAGGCGCGCATGTGCGAGATCTGAGAGGCAGAGAAGGAGGCAATAGTACACAAGGGTGGGCCAGACGGGTGAAAAAGGTGTGTTTTTCTTGCTGCTTTCATACGGTCGCCACATACGGTGGAGATGCGGCCACTGACTTTTTTTAGCTCCCCCCACCATATGTGGCAACCGCAGATTCTCCAGTTCGGCTCGGAAGTTTCAGCACCTGCCCTATAAGACGACACCTGGCGTATACGACGACCCCCGACTTTTGAGAAGATTTTCCTGGGTTAAAAAGTAGTCTTATCCGCCAGAATAAACAGGTATATGTGCATGAATAATGCTCTAATAGTCTTGGAGACAGGGATATCTGACCAATCCAAGCAGGCTTTGTATACAACAACCAGCCAATCGCCAGTAAGGTACATCACTTGCCGTGATTGGCTGGTTGTTGTATACTGTATACCACACAGTACAACACCAGAATCTGTACCTGTTTATAGCACCAGTACAGTATACAAATGTCCAAGAGTCAAGGGATAGTCTCATAGGGCGAGTATATCCTTAAAGAGACACTGAAGCCAGTTTAAAAATGGCTTTTTACCTTTTATTTATGTGAGGCATGTTAAAATGCCGCTATTCCGCGGCAGAACGAGGGGTCTTAAGTTACCCCCCAAACCCCCGGGGCACACTGCGGGAAGCACTTCCTGGAGAGGCAGAGCTTTTGGCTGTAGCTCTGCCTCTACATGCGTCTATTAGCGCTGATCACCGCCTCTCCCCGCCCCTCTCAGTCTTCCTTCACTGTGAGGGGCGGGGAGAGGCGGAGATCCGCAGCTGATGGACGTGCATGGATGCAGAGCTGCAGCCAAAAGCTCTGCCTCCAGGAGCAGCAAAATCCACAACCAAGAAAGTCATGGATTTTGCACAGGGGATTTGGGGGGTAAAGACCCCTCATTCTGCCGCGGGATAGCAGCATTTTAACAGGTGCAAACATGCCTCAAATAAATAAAAGGTAAAAAGTCGTTTTTAAACTGGCTTCAGTGTTTCTTTAAATGTATATTTTAACTGGAAAAGTTGGGGGTCGTCTTATACACCGGAATACGCGGTATATAAAGCTGACTTCTGCATTCTGCAGCGCTTTACAGAGAATACTGAGCAGTTCACATCACTCATTTTTACCTCAAAGGGGCCCCATCCTGTGTCCTTATACAGAGCAAGCTTTAGGCACAATGGGGCCCGTGGCAAAATAGACATAGGGCCTCTTAGTTTTTAATATTCTACTGACAGTAAAACACTGTGGAGAAAGGCACTGGAAAGCTGCAACACAATAGATGGTGAGGGAGGGAATCATAGAAAGCTGCAACACACTATAAATGGTGATGAATGGTGCCATAGAAAGCAACAACACACTATAGATGGTGAGGAAAGGAAACATAGAAGGCTATTACACAATATAAATGGTGAGGAAGTGTGCCATAGAAAGCTAAAACACTCTATAGGTGATGGGGGGGGGGGGGGGGAGGGTCATAGAGAGCTACTACACAATATAAATTGTGAGGAAGGGTGTCATAGAAAGCTACAATACTCCATAGATGGTGAGGGAAGGAATCATAGAAGGCTATTACACATAATAAATTGTGAGGAAGGGTGCCATAGAAAGCTACAACACTCTATAGATGAAGGAAAGAAGTGTGGTCCGCTTCAAAGTCATTCCAACAGTTTATTTGGGACTTGACCCAGAACAGCCACAGAAACACTCAGCTAACATGTTTCGGACCTGTAGTGGTCCTTAATCATAGCATAATTATGGCAAGCTCATCACAAGTTTTAAAAAGCATGGCAAGGGGAGTGGTTGGCCCAAACCCACCTACTAAGAGGCGGAGTTGGGCAAAATACAACCTCCTTCCCCTCCTCATGTTACAAATATAGAAATAAAATCCAATGTAAGAAACAACGAAATGTATAAAAAAGGGGTAAAAATTATTTACCTCAGAGGAGAACACTGCATGAAAAGCTGGTATACTGGAGATACCTCAGAGCTACAATCAGAACACACATAATATATATAAGTAAAAATGTACAGAAATCGATCTAAATACAGGCCAAGGGGGATATAGTGAGAATACACAATAAAAATAATAATGATAGTAACCCCAAAGTGGGGGGATCGACCAAAAGGGGACAACTAGGTTGTAACAAGTGCCAAGTCCCATCTCGCATTTAGGCCCCGTGGGGCTCTTGTCTCTAAACGAGACCCGCACCATTCGATCATTTGCCACGGGGATCTCCTTCACTATGAAACATTTCATTAATTGTGGAACAAAAAACGTGATCTATTTGGTGACGTGTCTGGCATGCTCGTTGCAGTATGTGGGCTGTACCACCAGAACCCTTAGAGCCAGGATATCAGAGCATTTCTTGGGGGCTGGTTGGTCCACTACCCACATATTTAATGTAGCTAAACATTTTAGAAGTGTACATGGAGGTGACATGTCTTCTTTCTCCTTTCAGGGTGTTGAGAGGGTATTTCTGCCCAAGAGAGGGGGGGACTTGCAGGCCCTAATTAAGAAGAAAGAGGCACTATGGATTTATATAGATAAAGGAGGATGAATAAGAGGGGGAAAAGTGGTCAAAGTGTTAATCTCAGAAGGAGGAGAAGTGGGAAGTGTCATAGTATGTATAAGAGGAGGGGAAGAGGTAGGGGAGGGGGTAGGAGAGGGCTGCTGCAGCTTGGCTAGAAGCTCCCTAACAGACAATACTAAAGCAGACACGTCACAGGCAAAGCCTGCAGCTAACTCACCAAGCCCAAGCTGATCAGCAGGAGGACACAACAGAGCAACATCAGCTCCAGAGGATTCGCTGTCGCTGTCCTCAGGGTGAAGGCTTCCAGGGGCAGGTGCAGGGCAGGCTAGTGGAACAGCCCCTGATACTTGTGGATGGCCTGGCCGATGCCACAGGCTGCTGCTGGGAAGATGATGCTGAAGGACCCTTGGCTTGCGACCCGGACTGCAGCTTTTGCAGCCTCTTGCTGCTGTGGGGCCTCTGTTGTGAAGTGACTGGCGGAGAATATGGTCGTTTAGGATTTTTCTGCCTTGTGGATGGAGGGCGGGCGGAAGCTCCGCCCCTTCCCCCGCATCGCATGAAGCACTTCTGCCGCGGAACTGACCGGCCGGGCGATCCCTGATACTGCACAGGCTCGGGCTGATATCAGAAGAAGCAGAGCCCAGGCTGCGCAAACCATCCAAGACGTCCTCAGACCTGCCGGCGCCTTGAACATCGGGGGATGAAGCCTCTGCCCCAGCGCTGTAAAGCGGGTGGTCTCTGCGGGATCTGGCAGACTTTCCCTTCTTGTTTTTCTTCTTCCTCACTTCGGGTAGGACAGCCGCCGGAGAAGGAGCTGATATGGCAGCAGGTAGGCGGGCAAGTAGCTCTTGGACCCATCCTTCCCCACCTTGCGATCCAGCCTTCAGACACACAGCCTCCAATATATCAGCCATAGCTAAAGGCAGCTCAAAATAAGGAAACCTAAGTGATAAAAGAATGCAGCAGGTGCTCTCTCTCTGAAATCTCTCCACAGAGTGGTCCGATCAGGTGACCCCAGCATATATGTATCAACTTGACCTTGACCCCTGATAGGTCAAACGTCTCTCCAATCATATCCAGCCTTAGGTAACTACATCAGGCAAACACCTTCTCACCCAGCAGTTGCTAGGCAGAAGTTGAGAAACTTCAAGACCTGAAAGAAAGCAGATAACAATATGCCCTGCCAAACACTTCTCCTCAAAGCTTAACCCTTTTATTACCTCACCTAGGCCTCAATGTGAGGTGCTGCTGTTATTCCACAGCAGCTCCTATACATTACCATAGAAAGCTACAAGCCACATTACCATAGAAAGCTACACTACAGATGGTGAGGGGGAGTACCATAGAAAGTTACTACATACCACAGATGGTGAGGGGAAGTACCATAGAAAGTTGCTACACACCACAGATGTGAGAGGCAGTACCATAGAGCGTTACAATACACCACAGATGGTGAAGTGAAGCACCATAGAAAGCTACAACACACCACAGATGGTAAGGGATAGTACCATAGAAAGTTACAACACACCACAGATGGTGAGGGACGGTACCATAGATAGCAACAACACACCACAGATGGTGAGAGGGAGTACCATCGAAAGTTACTACACACCACAGATGGTGAGGGATGGCACCATAGAAAGCTACAACACACCACAGATGGTGAGGGACGGTACCATAGATAGCTACAACACACCACAGATGGTGAGAGGGAGTACCATAGAAAGTTACTACACACCACAGATGGTGAGGGATGGTACCATAAAAAGCTACAAGACACGACAGATGGTGAGGGACGGTACTATAGATAGCTACAACACACCACAGATGGTGAGAGGGAGTACCATAGAAAGTTACTGCACACCACAGATGGTGAGAGATGGTACCGTAGAAAGCTACAACACACCACAGATGGTGAGGGATGGTACAATAGAAAGTTACATCACACTACAGATGGTGAGAGGGAGTACCATCGAAAGTTACTACACACCACAGATGGTGAGGGATGGCACCATAGAAAGCTACAACACACCACAGATGGTGAGGGACGGTACCATAGATAGCTACAACACACCACAGATGGTGAGAGGGAGTACCATAGAAAGTTACTACACACCACAGATGGTGAGGGATGGTACCATAAAAAGCTACAACACACGACAGATGGTGAGGGACGGTACTATAGATAGCTACAACACACCACAGATGGTGAGAGGGAGTACCATAGAAAGTTACTGCACACAACAGATGGTGAGAGATGGCACCGTAGAAAGCTACAACACACCACAGATGGTGAGGGATGGTACAATAGAAAGTTACATCACACTACAGATGGTGAGGGGCAGTGCCATAGAAAGCTACAACACACCACAGATGGTGATGGGGAGTACCATAGAAAGATGCAACACACTATGATGGACACCAGAAAACAGCATCACTCTGTGGGGGGCATTTAAAAGGTGGGCTGGCGTATGTGAGTCCTATGGCTACATTCATAACATCTCAATATACATACACTCAGATGTGCCATAAATCATGAGGAATAAAACACTAGCCACTTTAAAAGACAGAAAATATTTTAGGTGTTCCCACAGGAAAATTGTAAAAAAAGATTTGTTGAAAGGAACAGAGGAATAGATAATTCTCCATTTAACAAAATAGCCCTTTAATTTCCTTCTTACATTGTCCTTCAAGAATAAGAGAGCAGTGAAAGCATAAAGAGAAACTTGGATAATTTTGGAGAGCATGGAAATTTAATCAAGGATCTGCTAAAGCAAGCTTAGAATGCAATTCAGTACAAAATGAGATATGAAGATTTACAATAATTCAATTTAATGTCACATAATGAATGCTCAGTTCTTATAACCAGTCAATCCCTTTATTGGATAAAATACTACATCTTGCCTTATAAGTGAAATTATTGTATGATATTGATTTTCCACAGAATTACACCCTGAAAACAAGATTACTTGCTGACATTCTATGTGACCAAATGTATCATTGTATGTTATGTCATATTTGGCTTCTAAAGCATTTTTTATTGGTGCTCAGCTGCAAGTATTTTAAACTAGACAGTTAGTCTTTTATTCTGATTCCTTTTAGAAAAGTAACAGATGGTGTTCCAGGAAAAAAAATTAAATTAAAGTTTCTGTGTGACATACACAAGTAAATAACACAAAAATAGCTCTGGATGAAAGTCAAACACTAATAATTATGCAGCAAGTGAGCTGTGTCTTATTCAAAGTAGTCAGAATTGTTTGAAGAAAGTTTGAAGGAAGTTTCCAATTTAATAACAAATGCCGGAGGGAAATTTAACTTAGCTGATCACTTTGGTTTAGGGCTGTACATGTAAAACATTCTTATTTCTTTGTTTAGCATTATTAGGCCTGAAATTGTGATGTAGTTGATCTTAAAGAGACTCTGTAACAAAATGTTAAGCCGTATTTCTTCTATCCTATAAGTTCCTATACCTGTTCTAATGTGGCCTGTCTTACTGCAGCCTTTCCTACTTGCACTGTCTCTGTAATAATTCTATTATATGTCGGTCTGAGGCTGGAAAGTGTGGAATGTGGAGCACTGCTTGTCATTGGCAGAAGCTATACACACCCCCTCCAAGCTCTGCATGAGTCACACAGTAAGCTAGTTCTCAGCCTATGATACTGTGGTTAGAAGCCAGTCTTTTGTTTGTAAACACTGCCTAAAACTGTTCATTACAAACCAGGATTGCAGCAGGGAGTGGCAGAAACAGCACAGAGGGGCACAGGAGAAAATAAGGAATAGAATGGTATGCTTTTTATTGTAAGAATATTATTAAGAGTACAGATTCTCTTTAAGGAATTACTAAAGGCACTTATCAATTGACTGGAAGCCAACACGGTATCACTGCTGTAGTGGGTGTATAGGTCAGGTAGGCTTTAGAGAGGGTTGGTGTGAAGGTCAAGTTATTGTTAGTGACAGGTTTAAGTATAGGTTTAACAGTAAGGGCTAGTTCACACTTGGCGCTTAGCGTGCCGCTAGCCTGTGATCGCGTTCGGCTCCGCGCTTTTAACTTAAATCTTGCGAGTCTCCCACAATTGGCGCTTGTGATTCCCGTTCAATAGAATGGGAATTACAGAGCAATCGCCCGCAAAACGCTGCATGCAGCGCGTTTGCGATTGATCGCAATCACAACCGCTGCAATGTGAATGTATCCATAGGGAAACGTTGTAGCAGCGCTTTGCTGATCGCCGGCGATCAGCAAAGCGCTCAAGAATCATCCCAATGTGAACCAGCCCTAAGGGTTAGTCTCAGTTTCTGGGGATAATGGTAGGGTAAGAAAATGATTGTCATTGCTTACCCATTAGTCATTGATTATGAGATTAGCAATAGGGCTGAGAAGTTTAGGATGAGTAGTTACAGTAAGTGTGAGGGTTGGGTTCCAGTGTCTGTTTAGGAGTTAATGAGATGTTAAAGCATATCTGAACTAACATGGTGAGATAAGCATGGGTTTATATAGTTCCAAGCCTACTTCAAACCTGCCTGTTTTCACTTTTATTTATTTATTTGCATTTAAGAAGTAAAGAGAACAGTGTTATACGTATGTAAATGAAGCAGTCAAACATTAAAATGAATGCAGCAGTATAACAGGTGCACCTAGTGTGTTCCCCATATGACAAGATCAGTCATTATGTCACCAAATAATAAGTGCAGCTATTAATATATTCCATCTCACAATATTACAAATGCAGCTATCATGCCCCAATTCAGAGGCGTAGCTAGGTAAAATAGCACCCATGGCAAACACTGAAATTGCGCCCTAACCACCACCCCCCCCCCCCCCCCAGTCAGAACACCTTGAATAACAGCATTGTACCTCACAGTCTTCAGCTGGCCACTAACGGTCTAATTTCTAGCAAAAAATCATCAGAGCGATCAGAAATTCTGATCGGACAAAAATTGTTCACTATGCCATCAACGAATCAATCTTTGCTTCCTATCTCACAACCAACAAGAAAATTTTGGTTTGACAAAAATCCAATCGGACAACTACTTTTGTAATTGATTGTGCCCATCAACTGAGATTATTTTCAACCAATCCAATCTGAATTTCTGATTGCTCGAACGATTTTTCACTAGAAATTAGACTGTTAGTGGCCACTTTTAGGCAGAGCAACCCCTTCACACAATCAGAGGCCCCCTCACACTCAGTCAGGGAACTCGTCCTCCAATAGAGGCTTCACTAGCCACACAATTGCATTATCAGGGCAAACCTCCTCCCACAAGCAGAGCACCCTAACACTCCATCCATTCCCCCAACACACACACAATCAGGGCACACTTGCCACAGGCAGAGCAAAAGATCCAGATTAAGACCATAAAGGGCCCTAAGCAGACCAATGAATTTGGGCCCCCCTCCCTATCAATTGAAAAAGTGCCCAGACAAGTTAAAAAGTCTCAGTCCAACGGGCAATGTGAGACCACAATTCATTATAATTCCACAGAAGCAGTTTAACTAATATATTACACTACAATCAAATAGCCATATTCTCTAGATAACAGAATTAAGTAGCCATGTGCCCCTAGATATCAGCATCACCTAGCCAGATGTACTCCAGTCAGTTTGCTAGCCCTGTGAGTTCCCCAGGTAGGATTATTAGGAAGCAATGTATGGACACATCCTCAAATAGTAGTATTAGGTAGGTAGCTAGCATTTCATCAGACATCCCCCCTGTAGAGGTGTCCAGAGTAGGGAGGCCCCAGTATAAGTAGCGTCTCTCCAGTATAGGTAGCCCTTTAGTATAGGTGCCAATATAGGTAGGTCCGCAGTATAGGTAGTGAAAGTTTTCTCGGTATAGATGTATAAGTGTTAGTGGCGGGGGATATGTAATTATCTGAGCTCCTCCCATTCTCCGCTGCCATCCCCAACACTCACAGACCTACAGATTAGAGGCAACCCAAGAGGAGAAGAGAGAAGTGAATATACAATGCACCACACACTTCAAATGCAGAAAGTGGCAATGATGTCACTGCTCCGCCATCATTGTGTGTCACTGTCCTCTCTAATATAAACCAAGCTTTTATATTGCTGCTTATCTGAGGTGTTTGTAAAGGGGAGGCATGGGAGAGAAGAGGGGCCCCTAAGCACAGTAGTAGACTTAGGGCCCACTAGAGTGATTTCTGCTGCACTTTGGTTCCACCAATGAAGTGAATAGTGAACCCACAGAAGTATTTGAAATTTGTCCAAATCACAATCACTGGTCCTTCAGTATTTTTAGAGCAATAGCGCTCCAATGCAAAGGATGGAAGAACTGCCAAAATGCTTTTCAAAAGTGCTGTGACTTTATAGGCAATTTTGTTTAAATACAGTTTTATCTACCTACCGGGTCTCCCAAGGTTCATGCATGCTGGCTTCTGGCATATTACCACACCTTCTTCCGGTGTGCAGTTTAAAGGAAACCAGAGACGAACATACATACAAGATGTATACATACCTGGGGCTTCCTCCAGCCCCATGGGCACAGATTGCTCTCACGCCAGCATCCTCAGCCTTCTCTAATGCAGGTACCGGGTCCCGTAACTTCCGCCAGTTTTATGCATGTGCAGATTGCTCTCTCTGTCTCTCCAGTGGAGAATAGTACTGCGCCTGCACAGTACTATTTTTCGCTGGAGAGAGCACACTGCGCTTGCTCAGAGTGGCCGAAGTTAAGGGACCCGGTACCGGAGCTGAAGAAGGCTGAGGACAGTGGCGTGGGGCTGGAAGAAGCCCAAGGTATGTATACATCTTCTATGTATGTCCGTCTCTGGTACACTTTAAACTTAATTGACAAAAAAAGAATCAAGTGGTGCACAATCCCAGCTTTTGCAATCACAACTGAAACCGTGCCACAAAAAGCAGCACAAAACACTAACCAAATCACTTGCTGTAAGACAAAAAGTGAAGAGAAACACTAATCAAATCACTTGCTGTAAGACAAGAAGTGAAGAGAAGAGAGGTAGGTGAGTAAGTGAGTGAGTAAGGCCTGGCTGAACAGAGCGGTGTGTTGCCATGGCAACAAGCACCGCAATATGTCAACAGATGGCGCAGGCAGCTGGCCGGTAGAGTTTTGTCACACTTATTTGAGCCATGCCTGCACCCCTGAAAATACGCCACTGCCCCAATTTAACATGTAAATCCATCACTATTCTCATATGACAAGCACATCATGTCCTGCATGAAACTACTGCAATCATCATGCCCCATTCATATAACAGGTGCAGGCATTATTTCCTGCACAAACAACTCAAGCGCCTCATCCATATATTAACATAGAAGCCATATTGGCCATATTTACCTGCTCCTGTAGCTGTTCATCTCTCTCATCTGTGCTCCTCCGTGCAACCATAGGAAAGTAGTGTCAGCCAAATGGCTGCAGAGAAGCCACCCTCTGAGCAAGTAAATATACCCAGTTCAGATGTTTCCTCTTCTTTCCTTGTGGCATTAATTACTGTTCCCCCTCCAAGTCATAGTAACTTGGCGGGAGAAGTAATTCGGGGTCCAGCAATTTTCGGATCCCCTAATTACCCGTGTGCAGGCCATGGATTATAGCATTGCTGGTATAGCCACGCCAAACTCAGGCGCTACACGGCGTGCGCCAAGAATCCCTGCCTCCACAATTACGGTATGTGAACCACTGGGAATTTAACAGGAAAATTCACAAAAACCCCTAATGGGTAATTCTGGGTTTTTTAGTGCAAAGTTTTCCTATTGGTTCATTTGTAGGGTTCACGTTTACTTGCCCTCATACCTGTATCATATCATAGTCTCATAATGAAATATGGAACAGAAAAGTTTTCTCAGAAAATAATGGCAAAGCGGATTTGGCAATCACAGGAGAATTCCAATAGCTTAAAATCTGAAAAACTACAAACTGGGCTTGCTGCAGAAGCTGGCTTTTGGGGACTGGACCAGGGCAAAAGGAACATAAATATAATTTTCTTTGTTACATTCTTTTGTTTTTTTACTGTGTTCTATTTTTTTATTTTGCAATTTTCCTTTTCCTGTACGTATTCTGCACACATCTGCTTCTACTTCCAATGAATGAGTTAAAATCATTTCTCTATTTCTTCATGATTTGAAGTATAGGTGAATGGAATTTTGCTACTATAAAATTACTGTATAATCTTGTGTGGTTGAAATTTTTTATCATTCTGTCTCGCCAGAATGTCAGTGAGTTTCTCAGACTTTGCTTAAAATGTGCTAAAATCTCAACTACATTGCCAGCTTTGTATGCAGGTCATGTCTGTGCTGAAAAAAACCCAACACTTGGAGGCAGATAAGTGTGTGTGTGTGTGCGCGCGAGCGCGTGTGTTTGGTCATTGTCACATGGGAGACAAGAAGTTAAAAGGGCTTGGGGAAGAGGGGCACGCTGTTTACTATTATGAAAAAAAAAACAAGAAAGACAAATAATATAGCAAGGAAAACTGCACACTGTAAATGCTTTGGTTTAGCAGCTTCCCCTGCTGTTTAGCAGGTGCACCCTGTGCCAATGTCAGTGGATGGGATTCAATTATTGAACATCATCACCTGAGGCAGTGCTTCAGCATGCAAGAAATATTCTGTTATTTACAGTACAATTACTCTTGTAACAGATTGATATTGCCATGAAAATCAATGTGTAGAATTAAATTTTTTCTGTAATTGTCAGTTTAATGATTTTTTTTATCAGATCTTTTCTAATATATAAGTTCAATTAAAGTAATTTTAACGTATACCTGGCCTGAGACAACGCTACATAAGGTAAGCACAGAGGTATTTTCATGCTGGATCCACATACTTTTGTGTGTTGTCAGTTCCTGTCCTCATTCCCCCTGGTCTCTGTAATCACTCCTTGAAAAATCTGACTTTTGGCTATAAGTATAATTTTCAGACAGGAAGAGGCAGGCTTGTTGCGATGTTCCCTCCTATCAACCTCTCATTCCCTGCTCTTTCCTCAAAATTTTCAAGGACTGATTACCGGGCCGCAGGGAATGAGGAGAGGAGGAACAGACAAGGCACAGAGGTAAGTGGATTCAGCATGAACATACCGCGTTACATACCTTAGATGGCTTTGCCTCGGGTCATGTACCCGTTAACCACTTCCCGAAAGCCCATAAGCAGGGAAAATGTGCCCATTGGTGCTATGCTGGTAATGATCACCTCTATACAGTATGTGCTTTGAATAGTGGCAATCATTAACAAGCTGTTGTGCTGGGAATACACAATGAGTTTTTTCGGCAGATAGATGACTCGATAGATAATTTCTGACAGGTCTGATTTGATTTTGATTGATTTTCTGATTGATTTTCTCATAGAAGTGAGTGGAATCGATCAGAAAAATGATTGGAAAATCGTTTGGACAGTAAATCTGCCGACTAAACTCATTGTATATTTCCAGCATTACTCTCACCTCCTCACACCTTTCTGACACAGTGGATATACTTGCCAAGGTTTGGTGCTCCATTTCAATTGTATTGTTTAGATTGCATGAGGAGGCCCAATGTAAAACTTAGCTCCTTCGCTGTAAAAGACCTCTTTAGCATTAATGCCCTACCTGAAACGCCACATCCCGAAGCTGAACACTCAATGAATCAGCCCAAACTCCCGGGGAAAAAATCCACGACTTTCCAGGTCGAGGATTTTGCTGCCCGGGGGACGTAGACCTTTGGGCTGTAGCTCTGCCTCCATTCGCGTCAATCTGCGCTGATCGCTGCCTCTCTTTGTCTTCTTTTACTGAGAGGGGCGGGAGGAGGCAGAGATCTGCGCAGATTGACGCGAGTAGAGGCAGAGCTACAGCACAAAGCTCTGCCTCTACACGGAAGGGGAGTTTGGGGTGATTGAGTGTTCAGCAGCGGAGATGCGGTGATTTAGGTAAAGCATTAATGCTAAAGAGGTCTCTAAAGTAAAAACATTTTTTTAAGAGAATAACTGGGCAAGTTTGGAGCTGGCTTACTAATACCACAATCAATCCTGTTCACCAATGAAATAATTGTATCACATAATATACAGTACAGGTAGTCCCGGATATACAGACTATTGACTTATTATTATTGATTTATAAAGTGCCAGCATATTCTGTGGCGGTGTGCAAAGTACAAAGGATGATTTTTAATAAAACTGGAGCTAGATTTCACATATTACGCTGAAGTAAATGGTGCCACATTTTGTGGTTAATCGCAAATCCTCACCAAATTTGCAATGAGTATTAAGCAGAATAGGGTAATAAGTACAACAAAATTGAAAAGACCTCCTAGTTTTGTGGGAAAATTATTTTAAAGTTAGGGTAGGAAAATGGTTTCTGGCAGGGGCTTAACTAGAAATCACTGGGCCCCCCTGTCTACAAATCTTTGTCTACAAAACTTTGTATGATTTGTTATCAGTGGCTGAGGTGCAGTCATTAGAACAACTGTGCAGAGAGCAGAAAGCTTTTTCTCTCCGTGCCCTTAGTTGTCAGACACTCAAGACAGGGAAAATAAACTTCTACCCCCACTGGCCCCCTGCTGCTCCTGACCCCCCCCCCCCCCGTGGCTGCATCCCTTCCAGGGTCTATTGTCACACCCCTTGTTTCTGGTGCTGGTGTAAACTTACTGGCCTAGTGCTAGCTGCAGACCCTCCAGCATGACCCATGCCATTCTAGGTTGTAATCTTATGAACACCAGGTCCTCTTCCTAGTGTTTCTTGCCTCACACATATCTGTATTGATGGATGTTGTCACACAATGCATTAACCATGTATATAATTTTGGACTTGTGCTGCTGGGTACTGTGCAAGAACTACAATATGTATGAATTTATGGCACCCACTATTGTCTGTATCCTATTTTCTACAGTTTCACTATGTAAGTAATACACTACTAATTATTCTTCACATATTTTTCTATTATGATTATTTATAGGTACACAATACTCTGCTTCTGAACTTCCCACACTATTCTTGATTAAACGCTCATGTTTTTAGCCATACTTCTGTGAAGGGTTTTATTAAAAGCCAGGAGATTTCAGCTAAATTGCAATACACATTCCAGTGTGGAATAATGTTTACCTGCAGAAAAAAATCAGGTTAGGCGGTCTCAGCTGTTGTGGCATTGATGAGCTGGGGATGGGCTGGTTCTGAAGTTGCAATGACTTCATGTCACCTTTTCTGGGAATTACATTCTTGGTGAATGGGGTACAAAGGCAGCCACATAACAACACTCTCAGACTAAAAATGCAATATTCAGAAGCATATTTCTGGCTTTTACCCATTGCTATCTCAGTGTATACTTTCAGAAGCAGGGCAGAGATGAGGAGCTGGTATTTCCATTCATTTATTTGTAATATTCTGCTTAATTTCTACTGAAAGACACATACTTGAGAAAAGACAATAATAACGCTGACATGCAGCCTCCACAACTAACAGCTAGCAGAAAGGCAATGCAACATTATACACGCAGAGGAGATGGAACATGACAGAAATGGTAAATGTAGAATCCTGTCTTCACTTTTAACAGGTCCAAATGTCAAATCAAATGTCAGTCAGTGAACCTGGAAAGAATACATCTGTGCTAAAGTCTGATCGTGAACTCGAGTGACCTTCAAGCTGAGTTTTACAAAAATCCATTTTAGCTACTTTCAACAGGCTTCTCGGTTATTTTGGCAGTAATGCAGCCTTTTGTTACACGGCTGTGGTGTTTATCCACTCTCTCATACTTCAATGTGTGAGGACAAGTCTGCAGGGTTCCTAAACAGAGGGTGAAGTGATAAAGCGCCGGCCTATATATTTGTAATCTGGAACTCAGGATCATTCAGACCGAGCTGGTTCACACTAGGGGCTCGATTCACAAAAGCGTGAAAACTGCTATCACAGCAGTTATCATGTGATCTGCCGCGCGCAAAGGTTTGCACGCGTAAAGGATTACTCCGCGTGATAAACAACCGTTTGTGCACGAAGATGCAAACGTTTGTTTATGACGCGGGGTAATCCTTTACGTGTGCAAACCTTCGTGCGCGGCAGATCGCGTGATAACTGCTGTGATAGCAGTTATCACGCTTTTGTGAATCAAGCCCAAGGTCCAGAAACGTATCCGTGGCTCCGTTTTTAGAACCTGATCAAAACCAGAGCCACAGATAGCAATGTTAAAAAGAGCAGTAGTCTTTATCCAAACAAAAAAACGATCCATCTGCGTTTGCAGGGACCTGTTTTCAAAACGTGAATGGAAGGTCCGGATTTGCTGCATTTTCACGGGCCGCATATGGATCCTGATACATGCAGGGGTAGTGAAGGGCAATAGGAAAATGGATCCCCCTCTACACCGGCATCTTTTGAAACAAAAACGGATCTGTTTTCTGTGTCCGAGCCCTGCCTGTGGATGGGGAGGGGGCCGCCATGCTGGAGGGGGTAGCAGCCAGGATGGGGTGTTTGCAGCAGATGGCGGGGAGGGGGGTCGTTCCCCCCCTCCCTCACCTGGGGCCCCCTTTCCCCGCTGCCCTTCCAGCTAGTTTCTGCTTAAAAACTTTAAAAATCAATGTTATAAAGCAAGCTGCGAGCTGGGAACTACTCACTTCCTTGTGCTCCACTGCTCGCCGCATCACTTCATGTATGCCGCCCAACGAAGTACAGAGGGCAGCATTACAGGAACTGACGCGGAGAGCGTCTAAGCGCAAGAAAGTGAGTAGTTCCCTGCTCGCCGCTTGCTTTATAACATTGATTTTTTAAGTTTTTAAGCAGAAACTAGCTGGAAGGGCAGTGGGGAAATGGGGGACTCAGATAAGGGAGGGGGCGTCCCCCATCCCCACCGCTGTCCCCCTTCTTGCTTGCTCTCCCCTCCAGCATGGCGGCCCCCCCACCCACGGCCAGGGTTGGGGACACTTTCATGGACTGGAAACGTCCCTGCAAAAAAGTATTTTCTTTCAAAACACAGAGAAAGAAAAATTGCTTACAAAAACAGATCCATTTTAAACGGATCCGTTTTGCAGGGGACAAATGTGAACCTACAGATTTCGGATTTTAACACAGGGAAGCAGACTTCATCATACCTTTTGCAGGGCCACATGTCCATGCCATAGGAGAAAAACAAGAAACCCATGTAAAGGAGGAGCATGCGCCGTGCTGTCATGCCGGCCGCCGTCATGACGTGCGGCGGCCGGCGTGACGTCATTCGTGACGTATACGGAAGGAGAAGGCCCGACACTCGCCAGTGTCGCCCGGGGGACCGGCCTGTCCGCGCTATGCGGACAGCCGCCGGGAGAAGAGCCAGGAGTCCGGCGTGGGACATCCCGACCAGGGCTGGGATGGAAAAAGCCCCGGGTAAGTTCAAATTTTATTTTTACTCTAAGCTCGGAGTCACTTTAAGTGTGTAGCTCTGCCACCTTGAAGAAAAAGGCCTCTGCCTTTTATATATCTGATATAGAAAAGGCCAGGGCCATTTTCTGCAAGGAAGCAGAGCTATACACCAGAACCCGGCTGTTACATGGTTCCAGTGAATCTTATTAAACAGACAATATGTTGGGACACTCTAACTTTTAAGCATTAGTGTACCTCTGTGTTTTTTTATGTATGCATTTTAAGTAAACTTAGGACATAGCTGTAGAGTAGCTGTTACATAGAAAGCAAAAGTAGTCCTTGGTAAGAGTACATTGATCAGGCCCTAGGCAATCTAACTGTGGGTACAGCTAAGAGTGATGTGCAGGTACTCTGCAGGAGTATGAGGGGATTCTCCCTCTATTACACATTCTTCATGCACAATCTGAACCAGGTTTGCGGGTGATAGACAACACCTCTTTGTTCAATGTGTACAAGATTCTCAGTGCATTCACTACAACTCTGCAGAGAGTGCATATGTAGAGTATAGTACTTCTGTATAACCCCAAATTTAAAAAAACATATCAAATGAATGAATTTCATGAGAAATGGGAGTGCATATATTTGCATACAAAATTTGCACAAACCTGCATTAATGCAGAATTATTTGCATGTCACTGTCATCCCTACTAATGACTCAACTACACATTGAGCTTTAGTCTTACAGCAGAGATGTTCTTATATATAAAAGATTCCTGTGTACACAAATATCTAGTCACAATCAGATAGGTACTGTATATCGGATTTTAAAAACATAATGACTGCTTTATTGCAGCAGCACAAGTAACTTGTTTTTTGATTGGTTGATTTCATTTTTGTGGACTAAGCACTGCTATTACTGTATATACAGTATACAAGTTATTTATAGTGACTATTGTCTGAGAAACAGAACATTTTATCATATTTTTTCTTTTTATTACAGTTTCAATTTATTAGGCGTTGGAGTTAGTGCATTTTGTTCCCGAGTACGGGTACCCAAAATTGCTCTGACTCCGACTCCTCAACTCTGACTCCAACTCTGACTCCACAGCCTGAGTAGAATGTAATAAATTATTCTGGACTAGTAGATCCAAGCCCGTTTAAAAATGGGCTCTAGGTCTGTTTCCGGCCGCTGCCAGTGCGCATGAGCGCGCCTGCCTCGCGCGCAACCGCCGCATGCACGCTCCTCCGCCCACCTCGCTCCCCCATCAGCACCAGCCCACCTCGTTCGCCCGCCTCACTCTCTGGTCCCATCCAGCTTTCCGTTACTGCGCAGTAACAAAAAACCTGGGACACAGGGACAGCTGCTGGACGCCGCGACAGTTAGGGTTTTATTATAGAGGATTACTCACTGAGGAAAGATTCGGCAAACATTGACCGAACAATGTGTTGACTAAACAATTTATAATGTAATATTGTTAAAAATAATTATATTCATTCATTTATATTCAGTTCCTTTTTATATATTCTATTTTGCACAATATGAACTTGTACATAATTCTACAATCCATAATCATCAGCTAATTACACAAAAGATACAAACAAATGGAAATACACAAAACACCAGAACTTCATAAAATAAAATGCAAACAACACAAAGCACAAAACAATTGCCACTTCCTTCCAAATCAAACTAACATTTTATTTCTTTTTTTTGCAAAAACTGTAATATGAAAAAAACAACAACAACAACAACAAACCTGTATAGACCTACACAAAAACTACTAAACATTAAAACTCACTTTGAATACTATAAATGTAAGCGCAAGAACAAGTAAAAAAACAAAACAAACCTACAGTCAAACACTGATTATAAAGGTAAGAACAAAAAAATTAAATGAATGAATACACTGATACACAAGACATTAGCTGAATACATTTTGGCTGTGGTTTACTAAGGGCTGATGTGACCATCCAAGTTTTCGTGCAATTACCTTTAAGGTGCCCTAATGAATCACTATCTTTATATCTCACGTCCTACCTACCTTCCACTAAATCTCTCTCCAACGCTCTCACTAATTTCACAGATATCCATTTCCCTCTCTGCAGCTCCATCATTAAAGCAGACCTGTACTATAACTTACCATGTTTTGCACAATTAAGTAATATTACATTTTAAAATGAAGCCTATTTTTTTAAATTATAAACATTAAAGTAACTACCAAAGCTGAAGTCTCTCCCCCCCATACCAACATAGATAAAAGCGTTCTACCAACTAAGCATAAACCATACTGCCAAGACTGCTGATAAAACAGGGGTACCAAGAAGAACCCTGAACTGTTTCCCAAATAAAATGTTACAACTACTGTATGTTCTATTTGCTCTGAAGGCAGGAATAGCTTTTTAAAAGAGGGTGGGGCTAAAGCCTCATACACATGTATGAGGACTGTCACCCGGGAGGGATCAGGACTTGATCTCTCGTACAACAATGCGGTGCCAAGGCTGTACAGACATGACGCAATGTGTCCTGTGGCTATGCAGGGAGGAGGAGGGTCTACGGAGTGGCGTACAATGGAGCAGCACATACATTACAGCACATAAAATTGCATTTAAACTCAGTTTAATTATGTATGATTTTGATACATGCATTAATGTATGTGCATAATAATTAGGTGCTAATTAACACAAACTTTGCTTATACCTTTTTATTGTTAGTGAATGATGTGATAAACTGAAGTTTTCTGAATAAACTGCTATCTTTCTTGCTTGAAATCTAAATATTTCATATAACTTCTATAATAAATCACTTATTTTATACAGTCAGATTACAATTCAGTTTTTTTCAGATTTTTGTAGGTTTTCCACTGCAACAACTAAAGGCTAGTTCACAGTGCTCAGTTGCGTTGCAAAATAATTCTGTCAACTCACTGCGCACACAATTCTATGGTTAAAACGACATGAATTTGGAAATACTTACATATTATTGATCAACACTAGTCTGTTCACAGTACTGCACTGTAACAGACTGCATTCAGGCTCTGAATTAAAGTCTATGCCCAGTCTCCATTCCAGTTCACACACATTTTAACACGTGTTATGCATCTGACCACTGTGAATCCAGCCTAAAACTTTTTCTAATTTCAACAATTTTCTGGAAGAACTGATGCATAAGGTATTCACATGCTTGTCCATAAATATCTCAAAAATTCTCTTGCAATGTTCTCTTAAGTCGGAAGGTGGGATTTTATTTTTTTCAGACTTTTACAAACAAGTGCCTACATGTTTTGATTTTCTTAATCTGCATAATTGTTCCAGGAAAGTGACTCAAAAAAAATGTTATAGCGGACAGATGAACATTGCAGGCTAGGCGTCTAGCACTTTCAGAGGAAGGTCAAGAATGACACCTGCACACTTTTATCATAACAGGATTACTGGCACCCACGGGCTTAGCATGCATGGCAAGGAAGGAGTGCTAACCATACTACCACTATGCTGTATTGTCTTTTGAAAGTTTCACACAATAGGGCTGTAATTGGTTTTATGTATTTTTAGCATATAAATAACAGTTCTTAACTTAGTAAAGCTATTTTGGCATTCTAACATAAACCTGTGGTTTATTCCTTTATTTTCCTGTTACAGTGTGTTCTGAGGTTTAGGAGCATTCATCAAGTATATCTACTGTGCCAATGTCATCTACAGCTGATGGCAGCATTTCAAAGCACTATTTCTGACAAAGCTGCTGAAAATGTCTTGTGTGTTAATGATTTTTTATTCATAAGAGGATTATAGTATATGCTGAAAGAAAAAATGGAAAGAGAAACCTTAGCACCGTTAGAGACAAAATCCAGCATTTTTGTGGAAGGTAGACTTGTGCAGGAAAGTGAACTCTTCTTTAGTTAAATTTACTAAAACGCTATTGCATTTTGAAGTAACTGAAAAAAAAAGTTCAAAGGTACTAAAAAAAATGGTTACCAGGTTAAAAATTATTTTTAGAGACTTTTCCGGTTCTTCATCATCACAGGCCTGGGAGCTGCTTATTGGCAACATGAATGGAAGTGAGTGCTGGAGTCACCTGAAAAGCAGCCTTTGCTGGTTGCAAAGTCTTTAAATAATATTTTATGGTGTTTATACTCTGCTGCACTTCCAGTTTGTGGCTTGCGGTTGGTTTGTCTAGATTCCTAGAGGAGTGTGTAGTTGATCAATTAACTGAATCAGCAGGATGCTACAAAATGAAAAAGCTACAGGAGTTCACTCAATGGCCAAGACACCATCTTTTCAAGATCCTTGATCCAGCGAAGATGATGAGTGGTATCTCCAGGACAGGCAGCGATTTCTGAAGTGGCAGCAGCCATATGCTCACCTCAGTGCCCACACACTCTCCCTCTACAGAAGGCCGCGTAGGCACAAGGGAGGTGGATTCCACTGTGTTGAAGAGCCATGTCGCCGCTTATTACTTTCATTTTAATGGACAGTGAGGAGAGGGCCAGCGCATACCACAAAGACTGCATCTGAAATGCCCAACAGTTCACATGTGTGTGCAGCACCTCTAATAAACTATCTGCACACTTTGCATTCAAATCAGATGCAAAACATATGCTTAACTACTATTACTTACCATGCAAACGGGAAACTCAGAAATGCGGGCTGGGAGCAGCGGACCTGGTAGTTACATACTAGCAAAATTAGGAAGGAGGGGGGTGGGGGGTGGGGGTGGGGTGCACATCCCTAAAAACATGATGCAATTGACTGGTTAATTGCTCAGGCAATCATTATGGTTGATTGGAGACTGATCTAGTAGTATTCCATTAATTGATAAGCACTGATTCTTTTGGTTTACGACCGAACATAACAATTGAATTGGATGATTAGTCATCCAGGGGGATTATATCATTAATGGCCACCTTAACTTTGTGGCATTTAGTAAATCTGACAAAAGGGGAACCATAATGGCACATTTTCCTGGGTCGACTTATACTTGAGTTGTCAATATATCCAGCCAAAAAGGATCAAATATTTGGGTTGACTTATACACAAAGTCGACTTACAGTCAAGTATATGGGAATAAGTATTTAAAAATTGAATTGATTTTGCAAAATCTATTTATACGCAAATAATTTTTCGCAGTGTCTACTGAGCATGCTCTAGGCTGTGGCTTACTCATGTCTATTAGGCAGCCTCCAATATCTGCTAGCAGTCATATTTGTCCCCCAGTATACGTCAGCAGTTATAGGTGTCCCCCAATAGCCACCTGTATTAACCTTCTTAGTGGTAACCCTGAGCCAGGTTTGGGGTGGAAATCTGCAGCTCAGAGCGGTAACCCCGAGCTGGATTCATGGGAGGTGTGTATTGTACAGGGCTGCCGCAGATCTATCTAGTTGTATGATTTTTAGGGTCTAAAAACTTGTGAACAAATTGCACCATATTTATACAATAAAATCCAGAAATAATCATACCGCCAGGGAGGTTAACCTTCCTGGCATCTAATTTTTGCTGGATTTCTGTGCGAAAAAAGTGGTTTAATTAATTTTCATGAATTTTTGGCTGCAACTTGCCAAAATGTGTCAAGGTAAAAAAATGGTCAATTGTCAGGCAATACTGTCCAACAACGGCTCAAAGAGGGTTTTCCTAGGTGCCCCAGTAAAAGGGAACCTAGAGTGCGGTGCCTGCGTCAGTCCATCTTGCACCAAGTGTGTACACCACTAACTGGCCTTTCGCTGGTGGTCTCAAATGCCAATGACAGGTCTTCTGGCACATCACTGTCTTTCAACTTAACCAGGGACTACATGTCACTGTCTTCCAAGATGTCCATCAGCACTTGGTCAGAGAGACACCTAATGGAGCTTCACGTCATGACAGCAAGCAGGACGCAGTGTTTGTACACAAGTGAAAACATAACAGGTGAAGTGATTTAACGGTGGTAAGTTTCAACCTCCGTTCTGACAGCCGACTCACATAACCTATGATGCAGACATACTGCGCCGCGCATGCTCAGTCTGTCCTGCACCCTTATTACCGCGCTTAATGCAGTCACCATACAGGCGTGGGCTTGCACCCCTCGCTCCTGCGTCACAGCATGCATGCTCCACTTTAGTGAGCAGTACATGCTGTGGAGACATGCTGGATGTAGGACAAGGAGTTATGAGGGTTGTTTTCTTCAGAATTTGCCACTCTAGGTTCCCTTTTACTGGGGCACCTTCTGTAAGGGGACACTTATTATTAATATTATAAAATAATTGGATTGGACATATTTCTTTTAATAAAATCAGTACTAATAAATTATGCTATTACAGTATACTGCACAATATATGGATCCATGAACACATTTATCTATATATAGATAGATAGATAGATAGATAGATAGATAGATAGATAGATAGATAGATAGATAGATATTTTGGAAGTGTAACGAAAGAGTTAATGGGAATAGTGCTGGATGGGGAGGTACTTTTCTCCAAGATCTCTATAGTGTGCAGGTCTGGTTGGTTAATTAATGCAGCTGGAGCTTACCTGTGAGATCAGTTAAGTGGTCTGAAACTCCAACATAACATTCAATAAAAATGTGTTTTCCTACTTTTTATTACTCATACAGTTATTATATTTGCGTTTGTACATAAGTAATATTGTCTGTTTACAAATTACAAGTTTCCAAAGTGTAGTTTATCGTACCCTGAAAGCTGGCATTGCATTTTATTCAAACTACTTTTTATATATTAGCATCTTCTAATGAGCTTTTCTGAACTGTGTGTGTGCCTTAAGCACAGAGAGTTTCTTTTCACTTGTTAGACTGTGTTTACACACATTGTAACAACATTGGAATGTAAACAAAGATACTGTTATCTACAGTTTGGATGCGGATTTAAGCTGAATAGCAGGAGAAAGTGCTTTTGTTTATTTCAGTATTGTTCTGCTAGAATTTTTTTTCTAGGATAGTAGCTTTCAAGCTGTGAGGAATCTTTTAGAGCAAACTAGAAATGCTGGCTTTCTTTTTTTGTATTAAACAGCTTTATTGAGCAGATCAACAGATGTACAAAGCTTTTGAAAGCAGAACAAATAAAACACAAGGTATTAACATACCAACTAAACATCAAGAAAATAAAGGGGAGCATATGAAGGACAGAGCTGGGATAGTTGGGCCGTCCGGCCTGGGAAATGGGGTATCTAGTACCTCCTTCTGAGATCCCAGGGGTCAGTCCGTCCTATCCGCCCTTGATGTATGATTATATTGCTCCCTCTGACACATACATAGAACTACAAAAAAACATACATAAAAACAAGAGACAGAAAACAAAAAAAAAAGGAAAGAGCAACCTATCGAGATACATTCCTGCATATGGTATCTGGTTACCGGAGTCCTGAATAATTCCAAACCTGTATATCATTCTATAATAAATGAATACATATATCCAAGGGAGGTTAAGAACTCCTAAATGTTTTCCAGGGTTCCCAAATGAGATCAAATCTTGTCATATTCTCATTACTATAAAAATATACCCGATCCATTATCATCATTAGGTCTAGACGTTGGGTAACTAGTGATAACTCTAGATCTGTGGATTTCCATTTGAAGGCTATTGACCACTGAGCGGCTAGTAGCATATATCTATATAAAGGCCTAAATCTACCTGGCACATCATCATTGAAGGTATATAACATGGCCTGGGAGGCGGATAACGAAACCGGAAAGCCAAACACCTCCCGAATCATGGTTTTCCATGAGTCCCAGAACCGCTGTGCTCTGGGGCAGTCCCAAAAGACATGCAATATCGTTCCCTCCATTCCACACCCTCTAAAGCAAGTCGATGGGACCGAGGGATATATTTTATAATTTTAGCCGGGGTGTAATACCAGCGAAACAAGATCTTGAGCGCCGTGTCTTTAACCATATTAGATTTGACTACTCCAGAGACAGCGGTTCGGATATAAGACCAATCTGTTAGATCAAATTGAGTTCCTAAGTCGCGCTCCCAGGCTCTCATATATATCAATTTATTCTTACTATCGCAACCTAACAACAGTGCATATAGGGATGAAATTAATCCTTTTCGTCGTGAAAATCCAAAATAGAGTGACTCAAACATTGAAGGTTCAAACTCTGGGGGTGAAGGAAAAATGGAGGAGAAGTAATGTTTTATTTGACAAAAGCGGAATACCTCCTCCGGGGGAGCGTCTTGACTAAATCTGAGCATGTTAAATGTAATTGGAACATCACTAATCCAGAATTTATTAGCAGTAAAAAGGCCTTTATCCCTCCACCAGGAAAACAGTTGTGGGTTCCTAAAAGCCAGGATAAAACAAGGATTACCAAAAATGGAGATCCTGGAGGAGGGAAGGGTCATAAGCTTATATGAAGTGGCAATTGAGATCCACAGCTTAGTCAGTGACGATACAATCCTGTTCCTGCCAGCGAGAGTTGATATGTCTCTTTTAGATACAACCGTGACCAATGTAGATAAGTAAAATGGGAAGACTGTGGTAGATTCAAATTGATACCAGGTGGGGGGGGGTTAGAATTTATTCCCCAATCTAAGATTTGACTAAGTTTAGAAGCCAAGTAATAATGCCATAAGCTGGGTAAACCAATACCACCCTGTAAAGGGGGTCTGTACAGGACTTGTGCTCGAATTCTAGCTGGTTTGCCATCCCAAATAAACTTATTAATCTTTGACTGTATGCTAGATAAAGCTTTTTTAGATATAGTTATTGGGAGCATGCGGAACAAATATAACAGCTTGGGGAGAATGATCATTTTACATGCCACACATCTACCTAGCCATGAAACCTTAAATGAGGACCATGTTTTCAAGAGTTGAGTAATATTATTAACTGCATGTGAGAAGTTAGTACTGTACAGGTCCCTGTAGCCGGGTGTGAGAAAAACTCCCAAATATTTAAATTTAGTTTTACTCCATTTGAACCCATAAGTAGAGTCTAACCATTTAATTGTATGTGGATAGAGATTAATCGGGAGGGCTGTGGATTTAGAGGGATTTACCTTAAGGCCTGAAAATTTGGCGAACTTATCCAGTATTTGGAACAAATTGGGCATGGTTGTTATAAGTCTAGTCAAGAACAGGAGAGCATCGTCAGCATACAAGGTTAATTTAATATTGTCAATTCCATAACCATGGATGTCAGGATGTCGTCTAATCGCCACCGCCAGAGGCTTTAGAGCGAGAGCGAATAGCAATGGGGAGAGAGGGCAACCCTGACGGGTTCCACGTTTGAGTTGAACAGGAGCAGATGATGCACCAGGGATGCGGATCACTGTAGATGGGGAGTCATACAATGCTGAAACTGCTGTAATTATAGGGCCATTTAGGCCAAAGCCTTCCAAAGCAGCGGTCAAATACTGCCAACCCACTGAATCGAATGCCTTACTAATATCTAAACCCAACATCATAAACCTTGAGTTTTTAAGTTCAGCATCCTGTAAAATGTTAACAGCTAATCTAACATTATCAGAGCCTTGCCTGCCTGGGAATTATCCAGTTTGAGTAGGAGCGACAAGATCACGCACCATAGAGCCTAATCTAGAAGCTAGGATTTTAGCAAAGAGTTTGATATCATGGTTAAGGATAGATATAGGTCTGAATCCTGCCGGGGTAGAGTGATCCGTATCCGGTTTAGGAAGCAGTGTCATATTGGCCAATAGCATTTCAAAAGGGAGTTTTTCACCATGGAGAACAGCATTAAACATAGATGTCAGAGGGTGCAATAGTGTGTCAGCAAATTTTTTATAATATAAAGGAGAAAACCCGTCTGGGCCCGGGGCAGTAGAGGATCTAAGCGACTTAATTGAAGCTAATACTTCCATGGGGGTGATCGGAGCATTAAGAGCATGCAGCTGCTCTGGTGAGAGGGAGGGCAACTGTAAGGTGTCCAACCATGCTTTAAGTTCCGTAATGTTGGATGATATTTCGGTTCCCAACAGATTTTAATAATATTCCTCAAATATTTTTAAGACTTTAGGAGGTAGTACCTCCTCTCCGCCTCCAGGACTTTTTAATTTAAAAACATGTGGGGGTTTATAATATTGATTTAATTTACGTGCAAACTGAGTAGAGGGGTTATTGCCTCGTAGGAGGAACTTTGCTTTAGAGAACTTCAACGCTTTGGCATAAGAGTTATCTAGAATAGAGTTCAATTTGGTTCTCTTCAGGTTAATTTCATGTAAAATTTCCCTAGTTGTTGTTCCATAATGTCGTTTATATAGTAAGTCTAGCTCGGCTGTTAATGTCTGAATTCTTTGTGATTTTAGTTTCTTTGCCCGTGCAGCTTTTGTCATAAAGATACCTCTCAGAACTGGCTTATGTGCTGCCCACCTTAGAATAGGGGAGGTGTTTTCCTCATTGTTAAACAAGAAATATTCCTCCAACTCTCCCATCACAGATTGTCTATCTAAATCCTCAGCCAAAAGAGAGTCGTTGAGTCTCCAGTTGCCGGGATTGAAGGGTATGCCAAGACCAGTCAAGGAGGACTGAACCATATGATGGTCAGACCAACCACAAGTAATGATATCCGAGGAAGAAGAGTTGGAGGCAAGTATTGGGGACAAGTAAATGTAGTCTAAGCGGGCATAGGATTGACGAGGGTGAGAGAAAAAGGTATATTGCCTACATCCGATGTTATGGGCTCTCCATATGTCTATAACTTTAGCTCTAGAAAAGAAGCTAGTGAGTTTTCGCGGGAAGGTTTGCGCAAAAGGAGATTGAACCGATCTATCCAGAAGTGGATTAGCTACCGCATTGAGGTCTCCTGCAACTATCAAGTGTGTTGAGGATAGTCTATCCAGTTGGGATGATAAAAGTTGTAAAACGGTAGTTTTAGAGGCATTGGGAGCATAACAATTAATCAGTGTAACAGCTTTACTCTCCAGAATACCTTTGAGAATTAAAATTCTGCCCTCCGGGTCCATGAAGGAATCAATAAGTCTGAATGAGACTGAATTATGAAACACTATGGCAACTCCTCTAGCTTTTTTAGTAAATGAGGCATAATAGGCCTTGTTATATGACCGGTGCAAAAAAGTGGGTATTTTAGAGTTAACAAAATGCGTCTCTTGTAAAAATAAGATTGAGGCTTTCAGGCTCTGATAATGTTGAAATGCTTTTCTACGTTTGACTGGCTCATTTAACCCCTGGACATTATGTGTTATCATATTGAACAGTCTAGGCATGAGAAAACTGTAACGATAAACAATATAGCATTTACACTTTGTGGCTCATTATCTTTTTGAATAGACAGGACTCCTGTGGAATGAGAAGAAAAACTCAAATATACTAAGATTGCAGGAACATAGCTACTTAAACCAAACATATAAAACAGACATAAAATCAACATTATCTCTGGGCAATCACTCCTAACTGTCCCACGACTAGTAGGCCCAGAAACTCTCAGTGGCTTAACCAGGACCACACTGAGAGGGGGGGTAATACCCGTATCACTAAACATAAATTGGGTAAAGAACAGTTAAAGTGGTGCAGCGGTGAAGGACCGTTTCCCTGCCATTTTACGTGTTAGAGCGCCAAGAGCGGGGAGCGTTGTTCAATGGTTGTTTACAATATTTCTCCAATTGAGCGAGAGTGACTTGTAGGCTTAGTGAGTTCAAAAGAGACACTCCTTGCTCCAATGTAGATATGACATGGACTTTGCCAACACGGGAAAGTAGAAGTTTAGTGGGGAATCCCCACTTATACTGCAACTGTTGCTCTCTGAGAAAGGCTGTTAGAGGAGCCAGGGACCTGCGTCGTTGTAACGTGAACTGTGACAAGTCAGTGAAGACTTTGATGTTGCTATATGGATCCGGAAGTTGCTTATTCTGACGCATGAAAGAAGAAAAAGCATCTTTAACATGGTAAAATTGAAAGCATGCTATGGAGTCTCTAGGAATCCTCTCAGGTAGAAAAGCGGGCTTAGGCAGTCTGTGAGCCCGTTCAATTGTATACTCAATGCTGGAAAACTGAGGTACCGCTGACCTGACCATTTCTATCAAGTAACCCTTCAGTTGTGCACTATTTATCGATTCATCGATACCCCTGAATTTAAGATTACAGTGGCGATTACGGTCCTCTAGGTCAGCAATCTTCAGCTGGGTAGTCTCGTTAGCAGAATCATGGCGTTCCAGCTCAGTAACAGTCTTATTGTGTTCCTCAATTAACATGGAGACACTGTCTTCAGTAAGTGACACACGAGCTCCCAGATCATCATGAAACTGTTGCATAGAGTTTGCTATAGTCAGTATCTTGTTTGACATGGAGGTTTCCAGAGCAATCATCATATCTTTAAGAAAAGCACGGTCCACAGGCTGATTGGAATCAGGAATCTCTGCAAATGCACTGCTGTGGCCTGTGACTGCTGTGAGCAGGGAGAGAGCTTCTGCCTGTGAGTCTACCGGGCCTGACAGCCTGGGCTTAGATTTGGCTGGGCTAAGAAAGGTGGGGGAGGGTATCCCTTGTTCAGAGGACTCTGAGGCTGATAGGCTGTGGGGCAGGGCCACATTGGATCCCTGCTTAGCGGGTACTTGTGAGGCGCTTCCGCGGCTGGATGCGGAATTCTGTACGCTTGCCGCCTGTTTATTGCTATGGGACGCGTTTGTCATGCGTACTGGCAAAGCGGACTTACACGTCCCGGAGGAGCCGGCGCCATCTTGCTCTCCATGCGGCCCAGGTCTTCTCCGCTTGAACATGTCGGGGATGCGTTGTGGGCGCTGGATATCCTGCTGTGAGGTGCTGGAGGCTTCCATCTCCTCCTCCGCTGGGGTTTGGGTCTGATTTTCCCCGCCTGGCATGCTTTAATGTGTCGCTTTTGTTGGCTGAGATCAGGAGCTCTTCACACTGCTGCCATCCACGCTGAGCTCCAGCCACGCCCCCCGAAATGCTGGCTTTCAGACCACTTTAAAGGAAGGAAAAAATGGGCGGGCAGCTGCTCATTCTGGAGCTGCTTGTGATAGAGTAGGAGTCTGCAGGACTGTTCTGTGAGATTAAAGAAACAAAACCAGGTATCGAAAGTACAGATCCTCATCAGAAATCTAGTGGAAAGGAATTTAATCCACTAGACTACAGTATTACAGAATCAGAACTGTGTCATTCAGAAGCACTGGAGGAGGAAATACTATGGAAACACAGGAACCTACCATCAATCCTTTGAGAAATTGCACACAAATGAGTACATTTATTTTGTTTGAATCATGTTTAGATGATTTGCTGATGAAAGTATAGTGTTAATCAAAATCAAACTGTCAGAAACCTGTCAAATAAATTAATAAGCAATTGGTAGTCTCAGTTGTTGTAGTACATTGGTTGTGCGAGGATGAAAACTGCTTTAAAATCTTTGAGTCCCAACCAAACATTAAAAGGTTCTATGTTGGCAACATTCTTCTTGTGGCATCAATAGAATGTTTAGGATCTATTTATTCAAACATTGCACATTTCTTGGATATATTTGGAAATAAAAAACATTTCAGACTTTCTTTTCCAAAAATCAGAAACGTTACTGTTGTTCAGCTCTCCATAATGCGTGGTAAAAAGAAAAATAGGAAATAGTAGATCTTTCCCACAGGCCAGTGGAAATTGCAGGTAACGGGCAGTGTGACTCTCCTGGTCACAGATACAAATACTGTGCATATACATTCATGGACTTGATGACAAATAAAGTAATTGACTTTGAGGAGGTCCAAGTAACCCAATGTAGTTTATCAGCTGCTATGGAAAAATTTGGGTTCCAGAAATATATGGCATGGGCAGTCGACAATAACTTTGACATTTTACATCTTGCTTCACAAATGCGTAACAGAAAGTTACCCAGAGATCAACCATCAATTTGATGTATGGCATTTCTCAAAAAACTTGAGCAAAAAAAAAAAAAAAAAAATTATATATATATATATATATATATATATATATATATATATATATATATATCGGGCGGGGGGATGTCACCACCCGACCAGAAACTGCAGAGGGACAACCCAAGGAGGCTCCGGAATGTCCGTACACACGCAACCAACGCCGGACATAATCATCAATCTGTCTACAGCGGAGCTGCAGGCAGACGAGGTACGTGTATTGAATGAAGGGTTGGGATTTGCCCCTAAGACCATAATGGATAGGTTCACACTACAGCAAGACATGTACAGGCTATATCGCCAGATCAGGCTCAAGGCCCACTTTGCTATGCGTCCGGGAGTGGAGAGAGGGGGTGGTTCCTCCAGTCTAACGAGCCGTTCATTTGGTCTATTTCCTAAAAGTAAATTTGTACCTCCAACTTCATACTCAGGGGTAGAGACCTTTATAACTAGGTTTTCTAGAGACATTAAGGCTCTGTTAGATAACCCCGTACCTGATAACACACCTCATAATCTGTCCGGAGCAGAACGGACTGCCTTATTGAAACTTAGTAGCCGGAAAGATATTATAGTGAAACCGGCCGACAAGGGCGGAGCCCTTGTGATACTCAACACCAAAGACTATGAAAATGAGATATATTCTCAACTGTCGGACCCTTCTGTGTACCAACGCCTCCCTGGGGATCCCATCAACAGTTTGAAAACTACGCTGAGGAGTATATTAGAAGATGCCCTTAAAAAAGGAATCATTGCGAGAGATCTCTATGGCTACTTGTATGTACAGTACCTGATCACTTCGGTGCTGTACATATTACCCAAAGTACATAACAACCCTATAAAACCCCCGGGACGCCCTATAGTGGCTGGGATAGGGTCTATCTTCTCTTCTGCGGCCACATTGTTGGACAAGGTTTTGGCCCTCTTGGTACAATTAACACCATCGTATTTAAAAGACACTAGTGAGTTCTTGAGCAGATTGGGACGCCTGACCTTTGACCCAATGCAGGAATACTGGCTTGTGAGCTGGGATGTAAGGTCTTTATATACCTCTATTCCCCAGACAGAAGGGATCAAAGCCTCATTGAAGTTGATTACTGAGAGCGATTTGTATGATGAAGCACAAATTGTTTTTTGAGAAATTATTCTCTTTTGTGTTGAATAACAATTATTTAATGTTCAAGGATGCATTCCTCTTACAGCAACGGGGGACAGCAACGGGATCCAATGTCGCCCCGGCCTATGCGGGTGCGTTTATGCACGATTTTGAGAGTTGTTACATTTATACAAATGAAACGTTCACTAAACACTGCAGAGTGTGGTGGCGTTTTATTGACAAAATTTTTTCGATCTGGGCGGGCGACATTGGAACCCTTCTGTCATTCCATGAGGAGCTGAATCAGTTATATTCCAATATAGGATTTGACATTGCATATGAGAAGGAACAGCTACCTTTTTTGGATACTATGGTTAAAAGAGTGGGGTCCTCTCTGACTACAGACATATACCATAAACCAACAGATCGCAATCAGTTGTTGAGGTTTGAAAGTTTCCACCCACCTGCTGTCTTTCGCTCAGTGGCAAAACGTCAGATGCTGCATGTCAATAGAATTATGCAGGACGCAGAGTTGGCCACTGAGCGGAGGAAGGAGATGACTGAGAAGTTTTGTGACAGGGGCTATCCTGAGGAACTATTATCCGAAGTGGAACAAGTGACTGAGTTCCAGTCAACCCCCACTTCGGTTAGTACAGTTCCAGGACCGAAGAGAATACCATTTGTGTGTCAATATCATGGCCTGTCTAGCTAGGATAGTACTATCATGTATTCGGAAACACTGGCATATTTTGAGCAACACATATCCTGAGATCCCTGATTTTGCATTACCCTGTTACTGCATATAGGAAAAATACTACCATTGGGGATAAATTGGTCCGTGCTGACCTCTTGCCAGAAACCAGACAGATCACCACAATTTTAGGCACCCCCCGTCTGGGTTGTTTCCCCTGTTTATCCTGCAGTGAGTGTACAAATTTGATCAAGGGCCAATGGTTTGAGGATACCCAAGGGAAGAGATAAAAAAATGGTAATTTCCTCACATGCCAGAGTTCCTATGTTGTCTATCTTTTGAGATTTCCATGTGGATTATGCTATATCGGTGAAACGACGCAGAGAGTGCGCGACCGTATTGGACAACATAGGAGCTCTGTGCGTGGCAAACGCTGTGAGCTTCCGATGGCTAAGCATTGTGTGGAAAAGGGACATAAGGATAACGATTTAAAATTTATGGTAATAGATCATATACCTAAGATGAGGAGGTGGTGACCGTGTCATGAAACTAAAACAGCGTGAAGTATTTTGGATATGTAAATTAGGGACTCTGTTCCCATCTGGCTTAAATAGGGATTATGACCTGCATTTGTTTCTGTGATTTTTCTAGATCACCATGGATTTTATCCACATCACCATGGATTTATTGTTGGACCTTGAAATGAACTTATATTTCATTTTCATTCTTTCAGATAAGTGTGATTGTACACATGTGTTATATTGATCTGTCACTGTTTTTGTTTTGGTTGGATTAGTTTCCAGGCAACTATGAGTTCACTTCCTGTGTGGGAGTATATATAAATGTATAATTTCCTGTATGTAATTAGCTTGACAAAGGGTGGGGACGCCTGAAACTGTTGCTGCATGTATTTGTTCCAGTTTGGCTCCAATAAAGAGCATTGTGTGCTGCAGACTCGTGTGGATAGTCTATGATATCGTTAGGACCTGGGGATTCCTCTGTCTGCTTGCATACACTTCCCGTGAGTGGAACAGACTTGTGGTGCTGCTGATCCCCTGTCTCTCTCTCTCTCTCTCTGTATGTATATATATATATATATATATATATATATATATATATATATATATATATATATATATATATATATATATATATATATTAGAATATTAGTGTGAGGATCCGTGTGGCTGCCTGCTCAGATGCTTCCTCGGTGGAGACATGCTCTGATATGGCCTGCCTGCTTGCATGCCCAGAAGTGGTCCCTGAGAGTCTTGATCTTGATGGGTGTCCTCGTAATTCTGAATCCAGAATAGTCATTGGTTCCATAGGAGGGCTTGATAGTTCTCCATGTGAGCCTGGTGATTGTTCTGCCCTCTTGGGATCTCTGTGGAGCTTCAAAAGGTTCTGGGAGATTACGGGAGAAATTTTGCTTGGTACCCTGGATAAGATCAACAGTGGCTTTTGTGCTGTAAGGGACACTTCAAACAGGTATTGTGGCAGGTTTGGTATTTTCGGACACTCCTTGGAAGGTGGTGGGTATTGTCTGGAGGGTGTCGATGGCTTCTTCTCTGGTGTTCACAGTCCTGATGGGTGTTATACTGAGACTGGTAGTACTGATGGGCATGTTTCGGTGGCGTTTGCTTCCGATGAGGTCGGTTTCGGCTGGACTGACTCTGGAATTGGGCCTTGTCAGGCTGTCCTGACCTTCATGAGTCTTCAGTTAGAGTCTTTTGCAAATATCAGGTTGGAGGGTCGTCTGGAATCCGACCCTAGAGGGGGGTACTGTGAGGATCCGCGTGGCTGCCTGCGCAGGCAGGCAGCCTTTTGACCACTGTTCAGGTCTGCATTCTGCAGGTCTCTGGAAGAGAGACCTTTTGTCAGTTGTTAAAGCAGTTAAAAAATCTGTTTTTGTTATCACAGATAATAGCAGCTCTGACTTGAGCGAGTTGCTGGGGGAATCTCTGTTGGTTGGGTGGAGGGTTGAACTGTTGTATATATTTTTAAATGCTGTGTTTCACATACTCCTGACGACGCCTCAGTTTGAGGCGAAACAATTGTTGAGTGGCACCCTCTGGGCATCTGTTTCACTGTTCACACACCCCAATGGTGATAATATTCTTACCGAGCTACCTTCTATGAAGGCTCTCATGTCCCCTATGGGGACGATGTATGATACAGACATCAGAAAGGCCATATATGTATAGGCCAATTTCTGACATCGTTCATGTGTGTGAAATTGGACATGAATGTCTCACCGCATATTTGGCATATCTAATTGGTTCAAGTATATTGAAGGAGTAAGAGCTGTGGGATAGCTACACCCCACAACACCCGTGTGGGGGGGATCAGCAAAGACCCCTATAGCAATACTCACCGTTTCAACCAATTACGGAAAGAGTCAGTAGTGAGACCATTGAATTTTGCCCAACACACTGTACAATTTCTAGCAAACCCCTGCGAGCAGATACACAACTGATACACACTGCTACCCAGGGATATGTTTTAATTAACTATAGTTTGTACAATAAGGTCAAGCCTGATCGGCAATGTGTGATAGATAGTTTTTACCTGTACATTTATCTTTCGGTAGTGAGACTCTGAAGCATCTTTGCTGGGTCCAGAGAAAGTTTCTCTGAGCCTGCCCTGTACCATGAATAACAATATGATGTCCAATCACACTGACATTTGTGAGTCCCTTTCTTGTTCCGAGGAAAATGCTGATTCTGCACCCTGTACTCTGGATGAGTTAATATGGCCTTGTGTAGAGTCTCCTGCAGTGTCCCTAGAGGCTCGTCTAGGTATTGCTACTATACTCACCTGTTTTTCTGCAGTTTTTGAGTTGCAAGCTAGTTTGACTGCTACGCAGACTTCTGGGTGCAGTGAAATTAAAGTTAGGGAGTCAGTGTGTGTTCCAGTAAATATTCCTGTACGTTCCACTCATGATGATGTTCCTGAGGTCTTGCCTGATGTCCTGGAGACCTCCGAGTTCCTCCCAAAGGGTGCAGAACTTGTAGGAGATGTCTCCTGCCCCCCAAGTCCTTCTGAGGTGCTGCCCACTTCAGTAGGCATTGCTGTTGTGCTGACTACCTTTGCAGCTCTGGTGGAGCTTCACTCATATGTAGTCAATGATGATATTATTGTCACAGAGATTTCTAGGTTTGAGTCCAAGCCTTCTTTTGAAAGTCCTGTGCTTGAGACCACTGCTCATGATGATTCTCTGCCCGGTGCTGGTTTTGGTCCTGTCGTGCGGGACTCTGAGGTTGGCAGTTCCCCGACATGTTCTGAGGTTTCTCCTGTGCTGGTGTACCCCAATGTGCTCTGTGACCCAGAAAGCCCAAGTGTGCCTCGGTTACCAGCATGCTCAGATGCTTCCTCGGTGGAGACATGCTCTGATATGGCCTGCCTGCTTGCATGCCCAGAAGTGGTCCCTGAGAGTCTTGATCTTGATGGGTGTCCTCGTAATTCTGAATCCAGAATAGTCATTGGTTCCAGAGGAGGGCTTGATAGTTCTCCATGTGAGCCTGGTAATTGTTCTGCCCTCTTGAGATCTCTGTGGAGCTTCAAAAGGTTCTGGGAGATTACGGGAGAAATTTTGCTTGGTACCCTGGATAAGATCAACAGTGGCTTTTGTGTTGTAAGGGACACTTCGAACAGGTATTGTGGCAGGTTTGGTATTTTCAGACGCTCCTTGGAAGGTGGTGGGTATTGTCTGGAGGGTGTCGATGGCTTCTTCTCTGGTGTTCACAGTCCTGAGGGGTGTTATACTGAGACTGGTAGTACTGATGGGCATGTTTCGGTGGCGTTTGCTTCCGATGAGGTCGGTTTCGGCTGGACTGACTCTGGAATTGGGCCTTGTCGGGCTGTCTTGACCTTCATGAGTCTTCAGTTAGAGTCTTTTGCAAATATCAGGTTGGAGGGTCGTCTGGAATCTGACCCTAGAGGGGGGGGGGGGTACTGTGAGGATCCGCGTGGCTGCCTGAGCAGGCAGGCAGCCTTTTGACCACTGTTCAGGTCTGCATTCTGCAGGTCTCTGGAAGAGAGACCTTTTGTCAGTTGTGCAGCTTGCTGCTGAGGAATTTGCATATGTTTGTCATGCAGATTGCCTAGCCACATCCCTTGTGGGCTTGCTCTATAAAGAGCTATGTTTCCCACAGTAAGTTGCTGGTCATAAGAGTTAGTCCTGTGGAACACTCGCCTGGAGTGTCAGCCTTGCTCTTTGTTTGAAGATTAGCCTAGAGTAATTCCTGGGACTGCACTAGGCAGGTTTCCCTAGTGCAGTTAGGATTGCATTATTTGTATTGCCTGTTCTGTCTGTCTGTGGGGTGCTAACCAGAGCAGCGGTTGTTGCTGGTAGGCCCTTCTGTTCTGTTGTTGCCTTACTTGGATCGCACTCGCTCTGACGGAAAGAGCAGTGGATCGTATCTCTTACGTATTCCTGTTTCCGTGTATCTGACTTGTCTGCTACGAACGCTTGCTGGAGGCTCGGTGAGGTAACCGTTAAGCAAGCGCTCGCGTCCTCTGCTTTATGTTTGTCTGTCGGTGGTTAGTTAGGCGTGCTTGTCCCTGTTGTGCTTATCACGCAGGGTCCGCGCGTAAACGCGTGCACTGTTGCGAATGAGTGAGGTTTTCGCGTTTAGTTAGCGTTTGTTATTTTCCTTATCTCCTCATTGTATGATTTGCTGTGCCTTTGCTACTCTCGTGCTCTGCCTTGCTGTAGCCTTGTGTGACCTCTGGCAATCGCCTCTCCCGCGATTGCGTTCCTACTTCATATCTGCTGTTGTGTATGCACCGTCGCGGGTTGGCGACTAGTTTGGTGCACACACATACAATCTGTCGCTTTACAATTCCTGTCTGGCGTGTGTGGCAGGGCAGAGGAGCTGTTCCTCTGCACTCCACAGCTCCCCCTGTCGACAGGAATTTCCCTCTACAGGTGCATTGCACCTTTTGCTGGGTTCCCGCAAATTATACGCTTGTGGAGGATTTCCGCAGTGTCAGCGCACGTCTTATGCGCTGATCACGGAGAGAATTCCACAACCGTTACAATTAGAACATTTTTTGGTACATTTAATAAGAAATAATGTGTTCTTCATTAATTTTGAAATTCTGACAGTTTGTTTGTTATGGTAACCTCTATAAACATGCCATATTTTTTCTTTAGTTACATAATCTGTGCCATCCTCTTTAATTGGGGGGTGCACGAACAAAAGTGGAGGCTTATCATCTCAGGAAGGAATCATTCTACGTTTTCCCAAATGATCTGCATATTGTAAAAAGCTGGCTGCAGAGCACATGACAATCTTATCACAATATTGACACCATGATTACAGAAATATTAGAGTGAAAACCCAATGACCTTTTCAGAATTTGTCCTGTCCATTTTACAACTGATAGTTATTTATTGAGAAGAAAACTGAAAGTTTTGGAAAAGGAAGCATTACCTTCAATTTTCCCTTCATCAACAAATAACAGTATATTACACATGAGGATTTTGTTATAAAATCAGGCTTAAAAAGACCATTTAAAAAAAAAAATCAAGAAGAAACTGTTGAACGTTCTCCATGGCCGCCCGCTGCCCCCCCTGGCCGCGTGCCCGTGTGACCAGCAGGAGGGGAGCAGCGCAGAGAAGAGGGAGAGCTATGGGCACAGTGGGGAAGGGCGGACGTCTCCCCCCCCCTTCCCTCACCTTAGGGGGCTCTCCCTCCCTCGCTGTCCCCTCCGGAACGAAGTGTTGTGCAGCGCTGGGCGGAACTTACCTCCGTCTCGCTCCAAGCACCGGAAGTTCTGGTGCCGCTGTTTGGTCTAGCAGCAAATCCATCCGGCGCCTGAACGAGACGGAGGTAAGTTTCCGCCCGATGCCCAGCGCTGCACAACACTTCGTTCCGGAGGGGACAGCGAGGGAGGGAGAGCCCCCTAAGGTGAGGTAAGGGGGGGGGGAGACGTCCGCCCTTCCCCACTGTGCCCATAGCTCACCCTCTTCTCTGCGCTGCTCCCCTCCTGCTAGGGGCACACCTGGCTACTTATTCTGGGGACATATACCCCTCTCCTGCTTACATATACTGAGCACATATAACCCTGCCTACATATACTGGGCACATATACCCCTGGCTACATATACTGGGCACATATACCTCTGGCTACATATACTGGGCACATATAACCCTGCCTACATATACTGGGCACATATACCCCTGGCTACATATACTGGGCATATATACCCCTGGCTACATATACTGGGACATATACCTCTGGCTTCATATACTGGGCACATATACCCCTTGTTTCATATACTGGGCACATATACCCCTGTCTACATATACTGGGCACATATACCACTGGCTACATATTCTGGGCACATATACCCCTGCCTACATATACTGGGCACATATACCCTGGCTACATATACTGGGCACATATACCCTGGCTACATATACTGGGCACCTATACCCCTGGCTACATATACTAGGCACATATACCCCTGCCTACATATACTGGGCACATATACCCCTGCCTACATATATTGGGCACATATACCCCTGGCTACTGTAACGATTGGTGTAGCAACACAGACGTCTGATTATTGTGTGATCTGCAGAATCACCAATAATACAGACTCTATACCCGATTATGTGGTGATCTGCAGTATCACCAATAATGCAAGTATAGAAGGCTGAGATACTGAGGTGAATAGTGTTTGGTGCAACAGTAGGATAAATGGATAGAAGTCACCCGAGGAGCTGGTGAGTACTATCTGAGCCATAGTGCTAGACCTCACCAGGGGAGCTGGTGGGTACTAGCTGCAACAGTAGCTGAATAGTAACAGAACCCCCACCAGAGGAGCTGGTGGGTACTCTCAGCAAATAACTGGATAGTTTAACTAAACCTCACCAGAGGAGCTGGTGGGTACTATCAGAGCACTTCTCCAGTGACAAGGGCTCACTGGAGAGTAGAAAGGTCAGACAGGCAGAGATCGGCAACAGAGAGGTATAGAGCAGTACAAAGTCGGCAGGCAAGAGAGTAGTAGAATTTCAGGCCAGGTTCAGTAACAGAGTCAGATAGGCAGAAGTACAGAATCGTATAGCAAGTGCAAGGTCAGAGGTAAGCCAGAATCATACACAGGTAATCAACAACATAACAATAACAATAGTCCTAGTCTTGTGTGAAATCCCTGGTTTCCTCCCAGATCAAAGCACACCGGATACTAGTCAAAGGTCTGAGCGCTAACACGGACGTATTCGCAACAGCAGACAGGTTGCGAATGACCAGTGAAGGCTTAAGAAGCAGAGGAGAGCTCACAGCCGTGCCCATAACCTAATCAGCCAATCTGAGCGGCGTGAGTCACCTCTGACGTCAGCCGACCGGCAGGTCAGCTGATGAGCCTTCTACCAGCATAAAGGTCTTGTCTCCGCTCGCGCCCGCGTGAGACAGCGACCCTATGGATAAGAGACAGTGCCGTCCCCGGCGTGCTAGACGCCGGCGGAACGGATGAGGCCTGAGAACAGGGAACAAAGGCGGCTGCGGGTACACCCTGCGTGTCCGCAGCCGCCATACTTGCAGATGTTACAGCTACATATACTGGGCACATATACCCCTGACTACATATACTGGGGTCATCTATACCTCTGGCTACATATACTGGGGACATATACCCCTGGCTACATATACTGGGGACATATACCCCTGACTACATATACTGGGCACATATACCCCTGACTACATATACTGGGCACATATACCTCTGCCTACATATACTGGGCACATATACCCCTGCCTACATATACTGGACACATATACCCCTGGCTACCTGTTCTGGGGACATCTCTACCCCTGGCTACCTGTTCTGGGGACACCTATACCGCTGGCCACCTATTCTGGGGACACCTATAGACCTGGGGCTACCTATTTTTGGGGAACCACTGCTGTCAGATTGAGTGTATTTTAGGGAACTGCTGCCAGGTGAGAGGTTTCTACCATATTAAGGGGGCATTCTGCCTATTTATGTGAAATGCTGTCTATTTATGTGCCTCATGACTGCTGAATTTGTCTTGTTGGGGGCCTCATGGTTACTGAATTTGTCTTGTTGGGGGCCTCATGATTTGTTGGGGGCCTCAAGATCGCTGAATTTGTCTTGTTGGGGGCCTCATGATTTCTGAGTTGGTCATGTTGGGGGCCTCATGATTGCTGAATTTGTCTTGTTGGGGGCCTCATGATTGCTGAATTTGTCTTGATGGGGGGGGGGGGGGGGGGCTCATGATTGCTGAATTTGTCTTGTTGGGGGTCACATGATTGCTAACTGCAAGACTATGGAAAAAGCTGGATCATCATCATATGAGACAATAGCATTAAACCTACTTTTTCAGCTGTTTAAACCCGAAAATGAAACTGGGAGGTTCTAAAAAAAATGAACACATTTTTCAGGAGTCGGATGGATGAAATTGTTTATCTTCACAGTTTATTTTCAACTTGGATTTTCCATAAGGTTCATGTAGGAGTTAAAACGTTTGTATTTAGTTTAAATTGCTGTTGGCACTTTGCGATACTAAAGTGACTTTTGGGTTGCAGTTTGGGCACTCGACCTTCAAAAGGTTCGCCACCACTGTCCTAATCTAATGTCCCACCATTGCTAAGTTCATGTAAACTTGTCTCCACCCGCGACCACATCCACATTCTGGTTCATGGCGTAGCCCCACTTTTTGGCGCACTGCGCACGCCACACAACGCCACCCCAAATTTTCAGCGCGCCCACTTCTTCCCCCCCTTTTTTTGCCCTCCCCCCGGAAAATTTTCTGCAGACGCCCATGCATATACATTCATTGACTTGATGACAAATAAAGTAATTGACTTTGAGGAGGTCCAAGTAACTCAATGTAGTTTCTCAGCTGCTATGGAAAAATGTGGGTTCCAGAAATATGTGGTATGGGCAGTAGACAATAACCTTGACATTTTACATCTTGATTCACAAATGCGTAACAGAAAGTTACTAAGAGATTGACCATCAATTTGATGTATGGCATTTCTCAAAAAACTTGAGCAAAAATAAAATAAATAAAAAAAAAAAAATATATATATATATATATATGAAATATTTTTGATAATTTAATAAGAAATAATGTGATCTTCATTAATATTGACAGTTTATTTGTTTGTTATGGTAACCTCTATAAACCTGCCATATTTTTTCTTTAGTTACACCATCTATGCCATCCTGTTTAACTGGGGGGTGCACAAACAAAAGTGGAGGCTTATCATCTCAGGAAGGAATCATTGTACGTTTTCACAAATGATCTGCATATTGTAAAAAAATGGCTGCAGAGCACAGGACAATCTTACTACAATACTGACGCCATGATTAAAAAAATTATTAGAGCGAAAACCCAATGACCTTTTCAGAATTTGTCCTGTCCATTTTACAACTGATAGTTATTTATTGAGAAGAAAACTGAACGTTTTGGAAAAGGAAGCATTACTTTCAATTTTCCCTTCATCAACAAATAACAATATTATAGATTAGGATTTTGTTTTAAAATCATGCCTGAAAACAACATTTAAAAAAAAATCAAGAAGAAACTGTTGAATGTTTTCATTTGTATGAGCATTGAAAACAATCTTTGACTCAAGATGCAGAAATCACGTTTACCAATGAGAAAATATACACAAATGAGTATATTTATTGTGTTTGCATTATGTTTAGATGAAAGTAAAGTGTCAAGCAAAATAAAACTGACAGAAACCTGTTAAAGAAATCAATAAGCAACTGGTAGGCTCAGTTGTTGTAGTACGTGGGTTGTGCGAGGATGGACACTGCTTTCAATTCTTTGGGTTGCAACCAAAAGTTAAAAGGATCTATGTTGGCAACATTCTTCTTGTGGTATCAATAGTATGTTCAGGATCTAATTATTCAAACATTGCACATTTCTTGGATTCATTTGGAATAAAAAAAATCAGACTTACTTTTACAAAAATCAGAAACGTTACTGTTGTCTAGCTATTCATAATGCATGGGAATAAGAAAAACAGGAAATGGCAGATCTTTCCCACAGGTCAGTGACAACTGCAGGTGATGGACAATGTGACTCTCCTGGTCACAGTGACAAATACTGTGCATATACATTCATGGGCTTGAAATAAAGTAATTGATTTTGAGGTGGTCCAAGTAACCCAATGTAGTTCCTCAGCTGTCATGTAAAAATTTGGGTACCAGAAATATATGGCACGGGCATTCGACAATAACTTTGACATTTTGCTTATGACAGACATGTAAACATTCGCAAATGCTTGAGAGAATGTTACCCAGACGTCGACCATCAATTCGATATACAGTATGTCATTTCTTAAAAATAAGAAAATTTGCGCTGCAAGCAACCGAGCAGGTTGTGCTCCTCTAAAACACAGACTAGACAAGATTAATACTGATTTGTGGTGGACCATCAAAAACTGCAAAGATAATGTTAACATACTGGAAAAGAACTGGCTGACACTAATACATGACATGATTAATGAGCAGGAGTGGATTAAGGATGGAGTTGTGCTAAAGGTGCAGACATTCTGCATTGTCTGATTCACAGGATGAGCAATCACATTGGCTACATGGTGAAACAACACAGATACATTTTATCACTGACAAAGACCTTATCTTGGATTTGAAACATTTAGTATGGACATGTCAGACAGGGCCATTGGATTTCTACCATAGCTCTGTGCTGAAGTACAGGACAAACAGAATCCACTTTGGAATGGATATTATGTATGTCAGAACCATCCTTGCTGTGCTCTCAAATAATCACATCACAGAAAGACAAAAAGCTGAGGTTACAAAAGACTTGTCTTAGTGGACTGTTGAGCTGTAATGCTGGGAATACACCATGAGTTTTTGGGGCAGATAGATGGCTCAATAGATAATTTCCAACAGGTCCAATCTGATTTTGATTGTTTTTCTGATCGATTTTCTCATAGGATTGAATGAAAATCTTTCAGAAAAATTATCGAAAAATCGATCAGACAGTAAATCTGCTGATGTATTCCCAGCCAAAGAGGGAGAAATTCTCAGCTCCTAAAGGATGAGACATATGATGTACAAAACCAGTGTATAAAAAGCGCACATTTTTTAAAGATATTATGGTAGAGATATTTTTGTGAAGGAAGCATTTCCTCAAATTGGGAGTCAAAGTCTGATCTTCCAGCTAACATTGCAAAGATCCTCAAACCTGACAAAATAGAATTACTAAGCAGGATGCCATCACGTTTTGGGTCATCTAGCTGATTTTGGAAGCTTGATAATGTAATATATTTTTTGCATTCTTATTTTTGAAATCTGTTTGTTTGTGAACAATATATTATGTGCTTCCAGTCTTTATATTTTCTTGAAACAAAGCATGACGAACTTTCGTCCTCACATCAAGAATTGCAAGCTGACCATGAAAATCTTAAAGGGAACCTAAAACTGAGAAGGATATGAATTTTTCCTTTTAAAATAATACCAGTTGCCTGACTATCCTGCTGATCCTGTGTCTCTAATACTTTTAGCCGCAACCTCTCAACAAGCATGCAGATCAGGTGCTCTGACTGAAGTCAGACTGGATTAGCTGCATGCTTGTTTCAGGTGTGTGATTCAGCCACTAATGCAACCAAACAGGTCAGCAGGACTGCCAAGCAAATGGTATTGTTTAAAAGGAAACATCCATACCACTCTGTTTAGGTTCCCTTTAAGGTATCGGTGAAAATACTACAGTTGCAGTTAGGAATAAGACAACCAAAACCGTAAAAAACAACCTCCGTATTTGAGGCCTGCCAGAATCGCACTCAGAATTTAATATTCATGTCCTAAACATTTTTCAATCACTTTTACAGATGAACCGGAAGGGCCCTTTATATATGATAGGATCCATCGGGCACTTTGAGTGCAACTTAACCCAGATCAAACCTTGTTGTTCTGTGTTTGAAAGATTACTTGATTAAAGAAAAAATACTGCAAGCAGCTTAGGCCCAGTTCGAACTGGATTATGAGACCCATCGTATTCAAATATATCAGGATACAGTCATGAAACAATCGCAGTCGCTTGAAACAATCTTACTTATCTACAATTTTGGAAGGGTGCCAATTATTTTGTTCAGCCCTTTTTTTGGAGTTGTGTGACATCATGTCCAATTTTATTTTTTTGTTTTGTTCCAATACAGACAAAGGTAAGAAACGTGTATAGCAAAATGTGTTACTGCAATACTTTTCTGTGAAATGCTTGATTTTCTAGAAAAAATGACTGTATATCTTCCATCACCCTTGAGAGCTGTACAATGAGGGACAGTACTTCTGCTCTTACAAATATTTGCTAGAGGTGGGGCTTTCCTGTCAAGCTTTTGGTAATTCACAATGGTATCACCCATGTGGCGTTAACTCCAAAAGATGGCCACTTGCCAAACTATGACTGCAACTTCAGGCCTCACCGCAAAAAGCCCCAGATCACCCTTTCACCTATCTGGATCCCACTGAATGCCACCTGAGCCTTTTTTTTCTATGGAACTTTCTCGATTGAAGGTTGTCTCGTACCAAGGTCACTTTCTCCTGAGGCTGCGGCAGCAGTTTTGAATGTCACTCTTAAGCAGCATTTTGAACTTTCGCCACTGTTGGACTTCCTCTTCCCCCCCTTCAACCTGTGAGTGAATCTTATAGGTCGTTGTACCTCAGATTTTTCTATCCCTCGTAAGGGTTAGGCCTGTGGAACCACTCAGTGTTTTTGCCCAGACTAGGCCTTTGATCTTGTGGTTGGGTGTTTATTAGGATGTCTTCACAGTTAACATTAACTGTAGTTGCTGTCTCTTCTCTCCTACTTCAGTAGTTATATTTTGTCCATTTTTTGACTGCACACCGGTCAGGATCTCTCCTGTAGCATGTTCTTTTGGTTGCAGTGGAAATGCAACTGGGCACTTCTGACTTATCTGCTTGCATTCGGTTGCACATTCGCAATAAGTCTCATTGTCATTTGCAATCACTCTGCAGTTCAGAGAAGCTCAGGATGTTGTCATGACTCCTCCTATTGCTTGCTGCAGTTGAACTGCAGCCAGATAGCCCTGTATTTCCTACATGCATGTTGTTGCATAATATTGCATGTATTTGTTATGAGAGTCTTTCAGCTAGCAGCATCAGGATTGAGTAATTACCATTCAGCTGTGTGGAAATTTGCATGCCTGCATCCATTGGCTGTCAACATAAAAGTCTGCCTACCATTTCAGACTCCGCCCGACATAGCGTACAGCTCCCTGAGTTGTTGCTGGGTCATTCATGTGAATTGTATATTGCATTGTTTAATCTTGTTTCTTGCTTGGACGTTTGCTGTATCCACGTGGATACATTGAAGTCCTTCTGATCCTGATAGCTTGGATTCTGTCATCACCAGGGCCGGCGCTACCATTAAGGCAAAGGAGGCAGCTGCCCCAGGGCCCCAGAGCTTGTAGGGGCCCCCAGTGGCTACAAGAGGAAAAAAAAAATTTCAAATCGGCCTTATCGTTTTTGAGAAAATCGATTTTAAAGTTTCAAAGGAAAAAAAAACACATTTAAAAACCTGCCGACTTTAATGGTTATTAACAAATCCACCTTAAATGCTAGAAACCCTAAATTTGCAGGATATGTTAAGGAGATCATTAGGAATAAGAGGAAAAAACAATTTCTCAAAAAGACCTTATAGTTTTTGAGAAAATCGATTTTAAAGTTTAGAAGGAAAAAAGTATAGTTTTAAATGCGGTAAATGTCACTTTTAGTAGCAAACCTAACGGTAGTGTAATTTTACATGCATCAAACAAAAGCGCAATAAATTTCCTGACGGGTTTTTAATGGGGTCTATACGCAGCCGCAGCGCTTTGGCCAGGGATCGCTATACTGCCGCAATATGGCTGTATGAAGATCCCTGGCATTTTTTCCTATTTTCCCAATTTTTTTATGTTTAGAGTGTGGGAATTTTTTTTTTAAAAAAAATTATGTGGGGTCCCCCCTCCTGAAACTTTTTAACCCCTTGTCCCCCATGCAGGCTGGGATAGCCAGAATGTGGAGCTCTGACCGATTGGGACTTCACACCCTGACTATACCAGCTGCAAAAAAGGTCCCCTAATGCCGATTTTTGTTCCAGGGTATATGTTGGGGGAGCCCCCCAGGTTTATTTTGCCCTGGGGCCCCATTGTTGGTTAAACCGGCCCTGGTCATCACCACGTTGGTGACTGGTAGTATTCCTTCTTGCCTTGTTCCTGAGGATGTAACTAAAGCAGCGGTTGCCATTAGTTACGTTCCTACCGGTTAGTCTTGTCTACGTCAGTGTGAATGTTTGCCGTCGCTGGGGCAGCGACTAGATTGGCAAAGCAATCTGTCTGGCTTTTGTTTGTCTTGTTAATTGTTATTACTTGTGCTTTAGCTAGTTTCTTGATAAATATATATGCAGATCTGCGATATATATTTATCCGTTAGTTGAGCCGTTTGTTATTTTTCTGAATTAACGTGTATGACCTTAGCCTGTTACCAACTCCGATTCCTCCTAGTCCATTGTACCGCAGCCATCTGATCTAATGTGTATGACCCTAGCCTGTTACCGACTACGTCTGTTGTGTATTGTATCACACAGCATCTAGCGTGATAGGCGATATCGGAAGCCCAGAGCTGCAGTTGCTCTGGGCAATCTTGCTCCCTTGTTCATTACTCCTGTGGCCACCTGTGGAGCCTCTTCCATTACCCAGCTACATAGTCTTGAGCATACACGCTCACTCAGAAAGTATACCCCCCCCCCCCCCCCCCAAGCATTACAGCACCTTCCTTCTCTGCAGACTACTTTTATTGATATACTATTGCAGAGTGTTAAAGATGGCAACCTCCCTTGGGAGGTATCAGTAAACAATGCTATATGGAATGCTATATGGACCAGATACACCACTGATTAATGGCAGTGCAAATTATAAGTCACAATGTACAGGGTTTAATTCTCCTAATAAACGTAGAAAGAACTATAAACTGCCAAAGGTCGATATCCTGTTTTTACAGGAAACACACTTCTTAGCTGAGAATTGTCCATAATTTCTTGAAAAGGTGTTCACAAAATCATATTTTACTACATATTCTAACAAAACCAGGTGTTTCGCCAATCTGTCATTTAATGTGAGAAAAGTGTACAGGGATCGAGAAAGTAGGTTTATAATTCTTCAAGGTTCCCTTTCTGGTATAGAAATAAATCTTTGTAATGTTTATGCTCCACACACTGTGCAGGCACAAGTTTTTTACAGTAGAACAAATGGAGACGGCACACAAAAGGCTTCAGCAAGTTAACTGTATTGACAGCATACAAAGGCACACGACATGTTTCGGGCGAAGCCCTTCCTCAGGTCACCCTTCATCAGCAACACTTTAATACCCCTCCCCGGAAGATCATGTTATCACCTGACCACCAGTAACCATAGTGACAACAATAAACAACCAAAGCACTGGCACTACGGTCGAAGGTCAGCCTCTGAGGTAGAGGTGGTGTGCATGAGAAATACAGTTTGGTCACCAACGCACCGAATACCTTAGAGGAAGCTTTGGCAATCACGTTCGCCTATGGAAAGGAGGACATTGAGAGGATATTAAGCCAGGCAACCTGCGAACCACTGGAGGAAGATGAAAAGTCCCTAGTGGAATATAAGAAACCCCACTGGTCCTCCTTGAAGAAATTGGAAGTGCGATATACATCCCATCAGTCGTTTTTAGTGGATTATGTTAAAGCAAAACGAATACCAAGAGGCTATAGGATTACGCTGCGCTCAACTCTATTAGTGCAAGATGTGACATTTCAAACAAGATATTTTGAAATTTTGAATAAAGGCAGTCTGGATGTTATGGTCTTAACAATAGAGAGACTGCAAGTGCACATCGTGGAAATCTGAACAGAGGTGGGAAAACTGCAGGAGGAATTGCTGACCTCTCTTCCACCATTTGACTATACTGCACTAAACACTGAACAGAACATCCAACTTGTTGCACTGAAAAAGAGTTGTTAGCGATAAAGCAAATGAAAATCTGCCGCGACATTGAGGACTACAAACAGGGGAGAGTATATACCTGGCAGAAGGATCGGCACCTAGCCAGAGGGGATCCGCAGTAAGATCCAGCAAGCCGAGGATCGGGAGGCAGACCGCCGCGTGCAAAGTGGTGCAATACAGGTGTCAGTATGTGGAAGAAGCCTTGGCACAACTGTATTGTGAATGTCATTATAAATGGTGTGACAGAGATCCAACTGCTGAAATTAAGAAAAAGGTAGAGATGTTGGTACAGCAGGGGGTGGAGGATGGCATCCTCGACAGTCAAATGGCGTCCTTTTTGACGGTTGACTGCCCGCAGATCCCAATACTGTATCTCCTACCCAAGGTGCATAAATGTTTGAATACGCCGCCAGGACGGCCTATCGTTTCAGGCGTGGGGTCCGTTCTTTATCCACTAGCTAAATATGTTGACATTTTTTACAGAATCTAGTGAAAAACGTAGACACTTGTTTGGTGGATACAAAGGATCTGTTGTGCAGACTGGAAAGACTAGGCTCCCTGCCGGAGGGCATCATGCTGTGCACATTGAATGTACAAAGTCTTTTTATTTCGATTTCCCATGAGGAGGGGATGCAACGGATTGAGGATAAGATACTAGAAACAACACTTCCCAATGAGAAAATCTTTTTTTTATTTTAGATGCTTTGGAACTCATTTTATGTTCCAACTGTTTTCGGTTTTTGGACACATTTTACATCCAGTGTCAAGGCACTAGCATGGGCTCTCAGGCAGCCCCCTCATTCGCAAATTTGTTCCTCCTGGACCCGGAAAAGAGCATATTCATCAACTATGAGGTATATGGAAAGCATATACTTGCATTTTTCCGGTTTGTGGATAATGTACTCATCTTATGGGATGGCCCTGTCTAACTTTTTGAAATGATGGTGAAAAAGGCAGATTCAGCCCATCCCACCATCAAATTCACAGCTGAATGGTCTACAAGTAGTATTCACTACTTGGACGTGACAATCAGCAATGAAAACGGGAAGCTGGCTACAAGCTTATACCAGAAGCCGACGAAACTGAACAATTTGTTGCGGACGGACAGCTTCCATGCGGCCACGGTCAAAAAGGGCATTCTAAAAAATTTTGAGGGCCCAGAGGATTTCGTCCAAGCTAACGGATTACGATAAAGCTGCAGAAATTTTGATTGCCAAAATGGTAGAGAAAGGGTATGATGAACACGCTCTTAGAAAGGTGAGTGAGGAGGTGAGATTTGTCACAAGAAAGGACTTGCTGCTCCCCAAAGAGAGAGATTTGTCCAATCGGTTGCCCTTTGTGTGTAACTACGGGTATCTGTCGGAACGAATTTGTTCCGTAGTGCGAAAATTCTGGCCAATACTTAGGCAAGATCGAGAGTTTGGTAAATTGTTTGTTGAACCTCCAGTGTTTGCTTATCATAGGGGTAAGACCATAAAAAATTGGGTATGTAAATCGGACATTGCCATCAGGCATGGTGAGAGCATGCCCAATGCTAAAAAGGGCACCTTCCCATGCCTGAGTTGCAATTGCTGCAGTGCAATAGTAAAAGGGAGCAGCATTTTTCACCCCTCTACTGCTACTAATATAACCATTAGGGAAAGGTTTTCCTGCGTGGTGTACGGTCTCAGGTGTCCCTGCGGTCAGGTGTATATTGGCAAAACCGAGAGACCAGTAAAACAAAGGATTCAAGAGCACAAAAGGGACATCACAAATTTTGCAGAATGTAAAAAGAGTATGAAACCTCAGTATCTAGGCATTTTTTGCAACTCCGACACAGAGTCAGTCAGTTAGGATGGTTCCTGATGGAAGGAGTGCCAAGACTGAATAGAGAGAGGGGGGGGGGGGGGGGCAGTTAAAAATTGCTGCTACACTGTGAAGCAAAGTGGATAAACAAATTTAATTGTGTTTACCCCAATGGTCTGAATGAGGACCTGAGTTTGAAATGCTTTTTGTAATGTCGCTCTTTCTTCTAGGTGAAATGAATGCACAGAGTATCTGAAACAGGAATGAACCAGTTTTGGCATCGTAAAGGATTATGAATATATGAACTGTTTATTACTGTTCTGTGTTGTACATATGTATCTGGGTGACCTACTCCTCAGTGGTTAGCTGAGGTAGACATTTAAGTGTAGTTCCTTGGATTGAATATTATGTAACTTTGTATATATTTGGTTGTTTATTTTTGTCACTATGGTTACTGGTGGTCAGGTGATCACATGGACTTCCTGGGGAGGGGTATTAAAGTGTTGCTGATGAAGGGTGTGGCACACCTGAGGAAGGGCTTCGCTCGAAATATGTCGTGTGCCTCTGTATGCTGTCAATACAGTTAACTTGCTGAAGCCTTTTGTGTGCCGTCTCCATTTGTTCTACAGTTCATGGTATGGCAGGAGTGGTGTACCTGCAGGAGTTGAGCACCGACGCTGAGGTCGAAGGTCGGCCTCTGAGATCGAGGTGGGGTGCACGAGAAATACAAGTTTTTTACTCACCTAGAAAGGTTGGCATCTCTGCACTTACTGGTGGCAGGAGATTTTAACTGTGTAAGCAATCTACTTATAGATCGAAGTAGTGTCGCAACTCACAGTAGGACTTTTCCGAAGTTCCTTCAAAGGGCCCTAGCTTCAAATCAGCTGACGGACATGTGGCAGACACTTCACATTGGTGATTGTAGTTACATGTATTATTTCCATCCTCAAGATGCTTACGCTAGACTGGACTACGTTTTTCTTTCCCCTGTGCTTTTAGCAAATCTTAAACAAGCAAATATACATTTGTGTGTATGTGGTCAGACCAGATCAGATCAGATTGTAAATTACCTTTTATTGCAAGATGTTGGCATTCTCAGAAAACTTAACACTGCCCTGGAAGAGTTTTTCATTTTTAACAATAATGGTGAAATATCACTGGGAGTTTTGTGGGCATCGTACAAAGCAGTAATTAGAGGCAAATTGATACTGATGGCTACCAGGCATAGAAGGGAGGGTATGGCTACTATCCTTCGTCTAACAGCTGAATTAGAAGCTTTATATAAGTGACATAGCACATCCCTTAATCGCAATACCCTTGAACAGATTAGAACAAAGAGACAAGAATTAAATCAACTCTGCGCAGGCCCAGTATGGTCTGTGTCTGCACAGTAAGCTCCTGGTGACATCAGGAGCGAAGACACGGCAACGCAGGCGTAGTGGTTTTCATACTTTAAAGTCTGAAATTCCAGAAGTGAACCGGAGGCGGGGCTGGAGCATCGGTGAGTGGCTGCGCGGGCACAGGATGTCTGCGGGGGACCATTAGAAGCCCCAGGTAAGTTCAACTCATTTTTCCCCAAACCCCCTACAGTATTCCTTTAAAGAGTATGCCAAGGGGTGAGTGTGCATTAAAGGGAATCTGAAGTGAAAATAAACTTATGATATAATAATTTGTATGTGTTGTACAGCTAAGAAATAAAACATTAGCAGCAGAGATGAGTCTAATATTGTTTCCAGTACAGGAAGAGTTAAGAAATTACAGATGCTATCTATGCAAAAGAGCCACTGATCTCTCTACGACTTTCAAAGTCGCAGAGAGCTCTGTCTTATGAAGCTTATTAACTCAAAGTGTCACTGTATTGTAACTCCTGTGTTTAACTAATTGAATTCTGTTCTAGTAAAAAAAATGGTGGTAGTTTATATGGTGTAAATAATATTTTAGAGCAAAGAAGAAATGCTGGGTTTCATTCCTCTTTAAGTAGTATTGGAAATATGGATGAATCTCCAATGAATTTTGATATGGTTGGAAATAAAACTGTCTATCAAAAAGGTGAAAAAACGATATTAATTAAAACAACAGGACATGAGAAGTCCAGCTCTACAATGGTACTACGATGCACAGCTGATGGCGCCAAACTGTGTCCAATGATTATTTTTAAAAGAAAAACCATGCCAAAACTCGTTTCCTGCTGGTTGTTTTGTACATGTGAATGAAAAATGCTTGATGGATGAGAAAGGGATAAAGCTATGGCATGATAATGTATGGAGTAGGCGACCAGGTGGACTTATTCAAAAACGTAGTCTACTGGTGTGGGATATGTTCAGGGCTCATTTAACTCCCAGCACCAAGCAAAGGCTCGCAAGACTAAACACGGATGCGGCTGTTATTCCTGCAGGATTGACACCGTTGGTACAGCTACTGGATGTGTGCCTAAACAAGCCATTTAAAGATCACATTCAAGAACAGTGGAATGAATGTATGGTTAGCGGTAAAAAGTCATTCACAAACAGAGGAAACATGCATGCTCCACAGTTGAATGTTTTGCGCAAGTTTCTCATAAAAGCCTGGAGTATTGATGATGAAACAGTAATCAAGACTTTCAAGAAGTGTGGCATATCAAATTCATTAGATAGTATGGAGGACGACTATTTGCGGCAAGACGAAAATGAAGCCAAAGCTGAGAACACACCAATACGGAATTCGATCCATACGATGACTGCCTAACAAATGTATCACAAGATCTCATTGATGCACTTATATCAGATGACAAACAGGAGGATTTTGAAGGCTTTTAAAGGAAAACTGTCACAGCAGCAAAACTGCTTGCAGTTTTTATGATGGGCGTTGCTAACTCACCAGGGACTTGCCCGGAACTTGTTCTCTAATATTTGTCTTCCTCCTACATCAGTTCCAGTTCCTACATCAGTTCCAGTTTGGTTGACCGCTTACAAAACAAACAGCATAGCAGCTCCCATGGATTGTCCGACGCATCCTTCCAGCTTTAGAGGAAAAGTTTAATCCACTTTCACTGTTTCATGTTTACATGGTCCTTATGTTTATAAGTGACAGTTTTCCTGCTAAGTACCTGCATGTCAAAAGCATTAAAATTAAAATTACTGGTACCATATTGAAATCAAATCTGATGTTTTTTTTACTTCTATTTGGTGTGCATTGGAAGAGGGGTATTCTTATACGGCGAGTATATCCCAAACTCTATAATTTAACTGGAAAACTTGGGGGTCGTCTTATACGCCGGAATATACGGTAGTCCACTAAAATTGTCTGCCTGTGAAATAGACACAACAATGATTAGTTAAGGCCAAGGCAAAGGGTGGATGTGTCAGGTTAAAGCACCAGAAGGAGGAGGTGTAAGGCTTGGTTCACACATAAAAAAAGTGTCCAGTCCTGTCAGTTTTTGATGGTTGGTATCAGTTTTGCATGTATTTCTATGTGTGTGTGTTCAAACATAAAAGGTGCACATTTCCGGTCCAGTCAGGTAAAGCAGATAGAAAACTGATGAAAAACTGGCAGGACAGACCAGGACAGTACCGGATATTAATATTAGTATGGTATTTAATATTAAGATTTCTATGTGAACAAAGCCTAAGGAGGGAGAAGTTAAAAACTAACCTGGAAGTTAAGGTCAGCCTATCCACAAGTATATGAGGTAATACCTTTCTATTTTTCCATATTATTGAAGTTTTGATTTCTACAGTTAGTAAAGAAAGTCATGCAATACATCATGATATTTTTAAATTATTTGTGCTAAAACAGTGCTGACAGAAATACCGGGGGCCATATGCAATTCACTTTTTCACCTGAGTTTTCTCCAAGGAGATAATTTTTCATCTTCAATTTAAAATAACTTTCCAGCACTTTTCAACTAAAAAAGTACCAAAAAGTAGGTGAAAAAGTACTATCAAAATTATTTTGAGTATTTTCTTGCTTTCTGGTGGCTTAAAAGGCATTTTATTGACAAGTTTAAAAATATCACCCAGGAGAAAACTCAGGTGAAAATGTGAATTGCATATGGCCCCTGGAGTCCAGATATAAAATGCTAACTTTGCATGTATTAAAAATACTAATAACCCACATTATTGCAAACAGTGTTCCCTAAATCAATAAACTTTTCTCAATAGATTTATCTCAGATTTTTTTCTGTATAAAAGGCTCTGTCTTTAATACAGGAGGTACTTTTTAACCACATCCCGCCCCTGTACAGTATATCTACGCCACTTTAAACTTTACTTCTGTGCCTGGGGCGTAGATATAGGTACTCCCGCTGCCACCGCCCGCTCGCCCGGAGATCAATGAATGGGAACGCAGTTCCCATTCATTGATGGAAGTCCCCGTAGCAATGATCGGCAGCTTCTATGAGAAGCCGCACAACCATTGTGAGAAAGAAAAAATTTCCCGAGGCCATCTTGTGGTCAAATAGTAAAATTACATCAACAACCTTTTTTTTCCATTAAAAGCATTTTTTTACATTTAAAAATAACCATTTTCCTCCCACAATCTTCTCAAGGTACCCAAATATTTTTTATTAAAATTGAAAAAAAATGTGACAAAAAAATACATAAATAGTTACCTTAGGGACTGAATTGTTTAATATGTATGCCAAGAGGGTATATTACTATTATTTTTTTAATGATGGGCTTCTAAATAGTGATGGACGCAAAACTTTAAAAATGCACCTTTATTTTCAAATAAAATATTGGCACCAGACATTGTGATAAGGACATACTTTAAACACTGTAATAACCAGTACAAATGGGCAAATAAATTATGTGGATTTCAGTTACGGTAGCGCGCATTATTTAAAAACTATAATGAACAAAAGATGAAAAATAATGATTTTTTCCCCAATTTTTTTCTTATTTTCCTGTTTAAAAATCAGTTAGAATAAAATAATTCTTGGCGTAATGTACCACCCAAAAAAATGCCTAATTGGTGGCAAAGAAAAAAAAAGATATAGTTCATTTCATTGTGATAAGTAGTGATAAAGTTATTGGCAAATGAATGGAAGGAGCACTGAAAGGTAAAAATTGCTCTGGTGCTCAAGGGGTAAAACCCCCTCGGTTGTGAAGTGGTTAAAGGACACCTGAAGTGAGAGGGATATGGAGACTGCCATATTTATTTCCTCTTAAACAATGCACATTGCAAAATAAACAAAAAGAGGGACACACAAGAGCCCAATATAGTGTAGTATGCACTGGAAAGTGAAAGTGTGTGGAAAGAGTAGGTGCAATATACTCACAAGTCAGGGTTACCGCATAGGCAACCACTGTAAAAGCAGGTGGGGAGATTAGACCGGTCCCAACTCAGGATTAAGAAGTCACTCTCTGTAGATCAAGGAAAAAAGGGGTAACACCCCTCCACCAAGGGTGGATATGTATAATGTAGTATGGATACAGAGGCGCCAGAAGGATAAAAAGATCTAAAACGTTTAAAAGTGAGTAGGTAGTGGTGAACTTACCTCCTCCGGGCAGACACAAGAAAATACTGATCAATTTTTAGCAAATCTATTTATTTACATACTCCAGTAAAATACAACACGTTTCGCGGGAGTGACCCGTCTCCTCAGGCAATAAAATGGAGCATATACAAAAACATGTCTGATACTATGCTATGCGCATCTGCACATTGCTTGGCTGTCCTGTTGATCCTCTGCTTTTTATACTTTTAGCCATAGTCCCTGATCAACCATGCAGCAGATCAGATGTATGACTGAAGTTTGAGTGGACTTGTTTCTAGTGTGTGATGCAGACATTACTAATACATGAAAGATCAGCAGGACCCCAGGCAACTGGTATTTTTATAAAAGGAAATCAATATGGCAGCCTTTGTATCCCTCACTTTAGATGTCCTTTAAGACAGCCCCCCCCTCCTCCCCCCATATGGGTATCACATGGTGGTCTAATGGTCCCCTCTCCCTCCTATAGTTCTAAAGGAGCTTACTCCCCTTTATATAGCTTTTCTGGTATTCTAATATGCTGGTAGTCTGGTCTACATTAGTGGCTGAATAGAGTACTGGTTAAGGGCTCTGCCTTTGACATGGGAGACCAGGGTTCGATCCTGGCTAGAGTCAGTACCTATTCAGTAAGGAGTTCAAGGCAAGACTCCCTAACACTGCAGGGTGGCCTCCTGAGCGCATCCCAGTGGCTTCAGCTCTTGAGCGCTTTGAGTCCAACAGGAGAAAAGCGCTATACAAATGTTCGGATTATTATTATTATTATTACTTTCCATCCTTCCAAAGCACTGCTCTGGTTCCCCCTCATATAGGTTACTTCGAAGAACTAATGTTCCACCTCTCCCATTATCTAGTCCTCAATAGTGGTGTAATGGTTCCTCTGGTCCTTTATAGTTTTCCCTGGTGGTCTAGAGGTTCTCCCAACCCCACATAAAGTTTCCCCCCAGTGGTTCCTCCTGCTCCTTATAGTTTTTCCTTGAGTTCTAGTTGTTCACCACTTATATGACTTCCACATATAGCATTCCGTGGTCTAGTGCTTTTTGACTTTTTATAGCTTTGCCTGGTGACCCCCCCCCCTGGTTTTCTTGGAGTTTAAGTGGTTCCACCCCCCCGTCTAGCTTTCCCTGGTGGTCTAGTGTTTCCCCCTCCCCATATCTAATTTTCCCAGTGGTCCCCCCTTACAATTTCCCCTAGTGGTCTAGACCCCCATTATATAGTTTTCCCTGGTGGTCTAGTGGTTCCTCCCTCCCCTTAATATAGCTTTCCCAGGTGAAGCAATTACTTTTATATAGCTTTCCCTGTGGGTCCAGTGGTGTAGCTTTCGCTGGTGCTTTAGTGGTCTTTCTGCTATTAGATGCACAACGCACACGTTCTTAATTAGTGTATCCCGCCAAAAACGAAAAACCGAAGAATGAACAAAAGCGAATGCACTGAGGAGACCTGGGAATCACAGGGAAAAATAAATTTCCCTGTTGGTCTTGTGTTTCTGTCCTCCTTATGTAGCTTTTCCTGGTGGCCTAGTGGTTCTTTATTACACAGCTGGTTGAGTTTTTCCCCCACATACTGCTTATCCTGTTGGTGTAAGAGCCTCCCTCACCCCATACCGTATATAGCCTTTCCTGTTGATCCAGTAGTTCTGCCACCTTATATAGGTTTTCCTAGTGGTCTAGTGCCCCTCCCCCCTATAGCTTTCTCTGGGTGTCTAGTGCCCCCCACCCCCTTATATAGATTTCCAAATCCAAATCAACTTTATTGGCAGGACCAAATACATTTAGCATTGCCAAAGCAAAACAAAACATTAACATGGGGAGGGGGGATTGTGGGAATAAGGAAGGGATATAGGGGGTTGGGGTATATAGTCCATAGGTGTGTGGAGGATGTAAGGGACAGCATGAGGGACTGGGATATACAGTCCATAGGGGGGTATTGGGGGTATACAGTCCATGTGGTATCATGTTCCTCTCAGTTGGTGGCAGGCTGTGACATATCGGGCAGCTATTTGCACGGTTGTTTCCTCCTCCCCCAGTAGGATGTAGAGTTTCCTCTCCTCATCTGTGGAGGTAAAATCCTGGATGTGGGCTGAAAGTCTCTGGAAGTGGGTGGTCCTCACAGGTGCGTATTTGCTGCAGTGTAGCAGGAAGTGGGCCTCATCCTCCAAGACCTCCTGGTTTTTTGTCTGCACAGTCTCTCCTCCCGGGGCTTCCATGTCTGTCTGTGCCGCCCTGTCTCTACCTCCAGGTTGTGGGCGCTCAGACGGTACAGGCTCAGGGTCTGTCTGTCTTTGTGGTGGTGTAGCCTCTCCAGATATGGAGCCATTATGTACTCCCTCTGTAGTGATTGGTAGACAGCGAGTTTCTTGGAATTCTTGATGTCACTTCTCCATTCCCTGTTGATCTAGCCCTCTCTCCTTCCTCCTTATATAGTCTTTCCTGGTGGTCTAGTGGTTCCCCTGTCCCTGATAAATTTCCCTGGTGGTTCTCCTTTTTATAATTCTCCCTGGTGGCCTAGTTGTTGCCCCATCCTCCATATATGGCCTTTCCTAGTGGTCCCCCTCATGTATCCTTCCTTAGTGGTCTCCCCCCTACTTATATTGCCTTTTCTTGTGGTCTAGTACTTCCCCCCCCCCCCCCCCCCAATATAGTTTTCTGTTAGTCTAGTGGTCTCCCTCTTTACATAGTTTTTCCTGGTGGTTTGTTTCTCCTGCTTCTTATAGTTTCTCTGGTAGTCCTCCCTTGTATACGTTTCCCTGCCCAGACCACTATATAAACAAGCATCCTATTGGACTTGAAGTGGCCTTAATGTTCCTTGGCTTCTACCCAATGAGCCATTCACTCAGTAAATACAGTGTGTGTGCTCTGGACTGTAGGTTATAGCTCTGCACAACCTCAATAAATTGGATCTGCTTCGACAGTGCTCAGACTTCTTTACTGGTTTTGTCTACACATTTGTCTCATTGCACTCTGCCATGAGCACGCCCAAACTGCAGTGGCGGTTAACACCTTGGAAGGGTGAGTGCAATTTTGTTTTCTTAACCTCTTGACGACCAGCTAACGCCGATTGGCGTAAACTGGTCGTCTGCGGGTTTCCATGGAAACGGCCGCCTTTCCATGTCCGTTCCCGGAGGGTGTCTCCGTGAACAGCCGGAGAGCCGCCAATCCCGGCTCGCGGGCAAAATGTAAACACGCGGGGAAGAAATCCCCGCTGTTTACATCATACGGCGCTGCTGTGCAGCAGCGCCGTAAGGCAGATCGGCGATCCCCGGCCTCTGATTGGCCGGGGATCGCCGGCATATGATAGGCTGAAGCCTATCCTACAATGCGCAGGACGGATATCCGTCCAGCGCAGCCCACAGAAAGAGATCAAGGGATGGAGAGGAAAGGAACGCCAAAAACGCTGCGGAGGGGGGCTTTGAAGAGCCCCCCCCCCTGCAAACGCAGCAAGCCAGCGGCGATCAGACCCCCCCCAGCAGGACATCCCCCTAGTGGGGAAAAAAGGGGGGGGAAGTCTGATCGCCCTGGCATAATCCTGATCTGTGCTGCGGGCTGGAGAGCCCACGCAGCACAGATCAGGCAATAATCCCCTGGTCGTCAAGTGGTTAAGAACAATTTCCACAATGGAGTGCCATGATTTTACTTCATGTCTTTGCATTGGTTATATTATTTTCCCTGGTGGTCTAGTTGTTCTCCACTTATATAGTTTTCCCTGGGTGTCCAGTGGTTCCCTTTATATAATTTTCCTTGATGGTCAGCTGGTCTCTACATTCTATACTTTTTCTTAACGGTATACTGGTCTTGTGGTGCTATATATAGTACTTTTCCCTTGTAGTCCCATCTTATATAATTTCCCTTGCAGTTTAGTGGCCCCCCTTATTTAGTTTTCCCTGTAGTCTAGTGACCCCCTTTTATAAACCTTTACTTAGTGGATAGCTCTCCTTTGTAATTTAGCAGTTACCCCCTAATATAGTTCTCTCTGGTGGTCCACCACTATATTTTCTTGTCTCCCCTTCCATATCTTTACTTGGTGGTCTTGTGGTTACTCTCTTACATAGGCTCCCCTGCTGGTCTAGCAACGTATATGGTATACATACCCCTTGGTGTACTTGGACTGGGTTCAGGGGGTACTTGAACTTTTCACAATCAGGCTGTTAAAGTGAGTTCTGAAAAGTATGAGGAGATAAATCCTCTATAAATGAGCATACACATAATGCTTTATAATAGCATAAATGAATGTTTGAATATATATATATATATATATATATATATATATATATATATATATATATATATATATATTTTCCCTTCATAGAAAACTCCAAGGGACCAGGAAAAAGTACAGTAGAATCCCTTTACAGAAAACTCCAAGGAACCAGGAAAAGTGGTTTACTATATCAGAATCGATCATACATTATATATGTATGCAGACACATTTGCTGGGACTTTACTATAGCGCACGCGTGCATGTGTGTGTGTGTGTGTGTGTATATATATATATATATATATATATATATATATCTCAAGGGGTACTTGAGTTATTCCTTTTCAGGTAGGATATTGGTTACAGTAGTTACAAAAGGGGTAGGAAGCAAACTCCAATCTTTCTTAAAGGGGTACAATCTGTACTAACGTTAAGAAACAGTGGTCTAACAGATCCCCTTATAAAAATGTCCTTAATGGTCTACCCCTTACATTCCTTTCCCTGACAGACGAGTTGCCCCCCCCCCCCCCTAAGTTCCTTACCCCAGTGGTCTCATGGTGGTCTACTGGTCCCCCTCAGTGTTGCCAACTCATCTCTTTAATTACTGACACATATGAATTATACAGGTTTTGTGGCTAGGTAAATGCAGTTAAGGCACTGATTATGTGCAAATAGCCCCAGAACCTGCATAACTTAGATGTGTCAGTAATTAAAGGGATGAGTTGGCAACACCCCCCTCCACTTATTTAGCTTTCCCAGGTGGTCTAGTTATGCCCCCTCATGTAATTTTCCCTGGTGGTCTTGTAGCCTCCCACCCTACGCGGAGTGCGGCAGCAGGAAGCGATTGCACATTGCAGCGGCGATCCCGGTGCTCTGCTCTCCAGTCTCCTGCCTACACTGCAGCCAAACTACTCGCCCGGAACCTCTCTCCCGCTACCACCACACCAGCTGTCACATGGGCGGCTGTCACATGGCTCTGTGACCTCACCAAGGTCCTTTACCCACTAGGATTTAGCATCTTCCGCACGAGGAAGCCGGTGGAAGCCGACAGGAAGGTGAGACAGATTGTTGTCATTTCCTATGTGCTAACATGCTGCCAGCGAAAAGCGTATTTTCCTATAATATACTCCCATATATTTGATTCTATTACGTTTCTGGACTCCAGTCTGCAGCCTTCGCTATTTATTCCTCAGTGTAGTAAATACGTCCATCAGACAGTGACGTGCTGTCAGTGCTCTCCTCTCTGTGTTCCCATTGGATGAATTAGCACTGTGTTGAGTGAATGAAATGACCGCCCTACACTCAGAGGTTATGCAGTACTTTAGTTGAACTAAATAATAAAGTGAACATTTGGAACTTAGGGTCTCTTGTAGAAAGTAGTTTTTTGTCAGGCACATTGCTGGTTTCAGTTTAGTACTGTCAAAGTTATTATTGCAACCCTGACGTTTCAGAGAACTAAAAGGTCAATGTCCCATGCAATGAGGAAATCATATGCAGACACACATGCTGTGCTTACTATTGCAAAAAAAAAAAAAAAAAAAAATATAGCAGGCACAGTTCAGATGACAAGTCTTTTGACCTCTTAATCGATTTAGCACTCTTTCAGACGAATGGCAAAACCGTACATTAAATGCGCCATTTAGAGTTAAGCGCCATTTTGCAACCGAATGAGAGCGCTTGTAACCACAAGTGTGTCAGCGGTTGTCACTGCACATCACGTCCAATGTCTGCTGCCACCTGATGCCGGTGCAGTGAACGCCACTAGTGCTGGAGCAAGTGCTCTGCACATAAGCAGGAGTGGCTGACAAAGAGTTAAAGTGGACCTGGACTCTTGCACAAGACACAGGGAAAGCAGAGAGCAATGCACGCTGTGTGTTTTTAGAGAGAAGAGCCTGTCTAATGCCTGGTACACACAATGCAATTTTCCATCAGATTGACAGTCGAATAGATTATTTCCAACTGATTCGATCTGATTTCTGATAATTTTTCTGATCAATTTTTCAATCACTTTCTATATAAAATCAATTGGAAATCAGATCGGACCTGTCCGAAATAATCGTTTCGACCATCAATCTAATGGAAAATTGCATCGTGTGTAACAGGCATTATCCTCCCTCATCTGTTAGTAATCAAAAGTGTAATTTGATCTCCTAAGCCTTGTACACACATCCAATTTGGATTGGCCAATTATTATCCAACTTTACGACTTCCAATGTAGTATGAGGGCAACAGATTTTGAATACTGTCAACAAATTGTGTTGGTAAGCTCTTATACAACATGGCAGTGGTAAAATTGGCCAATCAAAATTGGATGTGTGTATGCACCCTCAGTTGTGTCCGCACAGGAATTCGTCAGTCCTTGGCAGATACAGCTAATATGTAAAAAATAGGATGTTAACCCTTTTTCTGCTTCTATAAAAGCAGGAACTATACATACTGCAGATGTGTTGCAGCAGTTCTGTAAGCAGTAACAAAAAAAGGTTTTTCTTTAAATGTTATGCTGTTGCTTATCTTTCAGAACAGAGAGGAAGTTCTGAGTTCAGGTCCGTTTTAAATGTACTGTTGTCAGCTGAAAAAGCCCTAAGCATGTTTTTTTTTTTTTTTTTCAAATGCAGTTTTGAATATTTATATTGTTTGATCATCGGTATGGTTACATCACACATTATCCTTAATTGTATTATGACATTTATAGGTGAAGGGACAGTTTGTGCAGCTAATGATAAGCAGTTCTTCAGACTAGAAATGGCACATGGTTCAGGATCAGGACCAGGGTCTTGCATGGCTTCAATTCACTAAGCTTATCTTCTGTCTTTAATAACTCTTCTAGAGTTATCACCATGGTGATAAGGCATGTAGTATTCTGGAAACATTTTACCTCAGGCAAACCTAAAGTAACTCTTCTGTCTTTAGGTTAAATCAATACTTAAAATAACTCCAGAGTTAGACAGGCTGTTTATTAACTGCTGTGTGAAATTAACTACAGAGGAGGTAAAGTTATCTGTTGCCTTATTATCTCCAGCATGATCTTAGTGAATTGAGGCCATTGGCCTCAATTCACTAAGCTTATCTCCTGTCTTTAATAACTCTTCTAGAGTTGTTACCATGGTGATACGGCATGTAGTATTCAGGAAACATTTTACCTCAGGCAAACCTAAAGTTAACTTTTCTGTCTTTAAGTTAACTCTTCAATCCTTAAAATAACTCCAGAGTTAAAGACAGGCTGTTTATTAACTGCATGTGAAATTAACTACAGAGGAGGTAAAATAACAACTACAGAGGAGATGACTTAAGAGATAAGATAACTCTCTCTTATGTGGAGGTAAGTTTTCTCTTGCCTTATTATCTCCAGCATGATCTTAGTGAATTGAGGCCAATGTCTGTTGCAACTCTGGTTTCTGATTGGGGTTGCTGAGCTGAGCAGCAAAAATCTAATTTGGTGATGGGGGTCTTGCGGGGTACGGGAAACTGAAACTGAAGGAAATGAAACAGTTCGAACGGAAGTCGTTCCCCTGAAAGTACCAGAGTGAACCGGCCCTTGTAAGGAATCAATAACTTTTTTGAAAGGACACCTGAACTGCCGTAAAGAAATTGTAAAGTAAACATAATAATGTGTGTATTAAAGGGGAACTGAAGAGAGAGCTATATGGAAGCTGTCATGTTTATTTCCTTTTAATCAATACCAGTTGCCTGGCAGCCCTGCCGGTGTATTTCTCTGCAGTAGTATCTGAATGAAACCAGAAACAAGCATGCAGCTAGTCTTGTCAGATCTGACTTTAAAGTCTGAACCACTGAAACACCTGATCTGCTGAATGCTTGTTCAGGGGCTATGGTTAATAGGATTAAAGGCAGAGGATCAGCAGGTCTGACAGGCAACTGGTATTGCTTAAAAGGAAATAAACATGACAGCCTCCATATACCTCTCTCTTCAGTTCCCCTTTAAGGGGTTTAGTTAGTTACAGCTCTCCATTTTTTGGCTGGGTTCCCCACTATTGCACCTCTCTGACCCCCATTTGTGGCTCCAGCTGGAGCCATTTGAACCAAAGCTCTGACCCAGGCCCTTGTGCAATTCACTTTTTCTTCTGAGTTTTCTCCTAGGTGATATTTTCACAATTTGGCATAAAAAGCCTTTTTTCAGCCACCAGCAAGCAAGAAAATACTCGAAAAATAATTTTGATAGTACTTTTTCACCAACCTTTAGGTACCGGTACTTTTCTCAATTGTAAAATGCTAATAATTTAGTGTAAAGAGAAGATGAAAATTATCTCCTAGGACAGTGTTTCTCAACTTTTATGACCCAAGTACCCCCTATCGCAAATCAGTTCCAGTCAAGTACCCCCCCCCCCCCCCCCCTGTATATATATACACACACACACACACACACACACACACACACACACACACACACACACACACACACACACACACACACGTATAGGTGCCCCCAGTATAGATAGATAGCCATGTATAGGTGCCCACCCCCAGCATAGGTGCCCTCAGTATGGTTAGGTATAGGTGCCCCCAGTATAGCTAAGTATAAGTGCCCCTAGTATAACCAGGCATGGGTGGGTGCCCACTGTATATCTAGGTATATGTGTCCTCAGTATACTGTAGCTAAGCATAGGTGCCCCCCAGTATAGCCTGGCATGGGTGCCCCCCAGTATAGCCTGGCATGGGTGCCCCCCAGTATAGCCTGGCATGGGTGCCCCCCAGTATAGCTAGGTGTAGGTGCCCCCAGTATAGCTAGGTATAGGTTCCCCCAGTATAGCTAGGCATAGGTGCCCCCAGTATAGCCAGGAATGGGTGCCCACAGTTTAGTCAGGCATGGGCGCTTTCAATATAGCCAGGAAGGGGATGCAACGCAAAATGGGGGAGCATGCCCACACACCGCAGCGGGGAGGGTGGTCCACTCCCCCCTCCCTCACCTTGGGCCCCCCCGTCAGCGCTCCCCCCCCCCCCCCCCCCCCCCCGACACTCATTAATAGCAGCAGCAGCGGCGTCATCACTGACAGAGAAGGACCTCCGGCGTGGAATGTGGAAGTAAGTGTGCGTTCCTTTTACCATGCTGCCACCGCTGCTATTAATGAGTGTCGGAGGGGGAATCGCTGACGGGGAGCCCAAGGTGAGGGAGGAGGGAGTGGCCCCCCTCCCCGCCGCTATGTGTGGGCATGCTCCCTCATTTTGTGCTGCGTCCCCTCCTGGCTGCGTACCCCCGTCTGTGGTCTCGCGTACCCCCTGGGGTACGCGAACCGTGTGATGAGAAATACTGTCCTAGGAGATAACTCAAGGAAAAAAATAATTTGCATATAGGCCCCAGTTTTCATTCCCTGTATTTCTACATTTCCACCCGTTGTATATAAAACTACGTTCACAATGGGGTCTCACTGTGCACCGGACAATATAGTCACATTGCTAAAGCGATGAGATTGTATTGTAATGGTACATTTACATCAGCGTGTTACGAGCAGGGCTGTAAAGTCGGTACAAAAATCATCCGACTCCAATTCCAACTCCTTAATTTATGAAACCATGACAATGACCGCAAAAAATTTCTCTGACTCCACAGCCCTGTTTACTAGTGCATTGTGTGAAATCCATTGACAAAACATGGTGTGGTATCGCATAGCACGCACATTAACAATCACAGTGAAGCATATTTTGTATGTACTGTAAGCGTCACATTGCACATATGAAGCACAATGCAACTTTTCTCCTTTGCTTCAATCTGCTTCGCTTCGATCCTTCTTTTGCAGGTGCACAATGAAGTACCTCGCCATGAACAGAACCTTAAAGAGAGCCCGAGGTGGGTTATCAGCTGCCTCGGCTGAGTTTTGTCTGACTTGTGTACGAGGCTTAAAGAGAACCCGAGGTGGATTTTAAGAATCCTATTAGCACACAGAGGCTGGTTCTGCATATAATCACCAGCCTCTGTCACTATACTATTCCCCCCCCCCCCCCGGCCCCCTTGCGCCCTCTGCTGTCCCCCATAAATCAAACCGCTGTGCTAGGGACACGCAGCGTGTCAATAGCAGGCTGTTTACGTGCAGACTGTCACACTCCACCGCTCCCTCGCCTCCTCTATAGCACCGCTCCCTGCCTGCGTCCCTTCCCTCCAATCAGCTTACAGAGGCAGGGAGGGAAGGGATGCAGGTGGGGAGCGGCGATCTAGAGGAGGCGGGGGAGCGGCGGAGAGTGACAGTCCGCATGTAAACAGCCTGCTATCGACAAGCTGTGTGTCGCTAGCACGGCGGTTTGATTTATGGGGGACAGCAGAGTGCGGGGGGGGGGGGGGGGGGTACTAGGGGGGGGAACAGAATAGTAACAGAGGCTGGTGATTATATGCAGAACCAGCCTCTGTGTGCTAATAGGATTCTTAAAACCCACCTCGGGTTCTCTTTAAGCCTCGTACACAAGTCAGACAAAACTCAGCCGAGGCAGCTGATAACTACCCCCTCTGCTGAGACTCTAGCCTGAGTACAACAGTACGGGTGGATCGATCTGGCTGAGATCATTGATCATCCCACTCACTTTGGCCACCGTGCACATCACTATATCCCCACCCTGCATAGCAACTTTGAAATACAACTAGAGTTGCGCACCACCCAATTAATTGTAAATGGCTACATACAGTGTACTAGAAAACGCGTATAACATAGAGAGGCAATCGGGAGCTTTCCTGTAGCAGCATCACTGTTATAATATATACCAAGCTTCTACGGCATATCCATGTTTCAAAAAACATAGTTTTATTTATATAAATAACTATTTAAGAGACATAACATAACCTTAAAAACATTAAAAAAAATATATACCCGACCTTATGAGTCCATGCCTATTGAGGAGCCAGTTGAATGCAATGTTTATGCAAAGAAGACCTCCCCGGCAGGGGATTATAATAACTTCTACAAGAGTATGACCCGGGTCATGGAATGCCACAGTAACAATAATAATAATAATAATAATAATAATGAATTAAAAAAGTGCCAGTTCTATCATTAATAAATCAATCATAATGTGCAATATAAATATGTGTAGCACCTGAAAAATCTTTTAACAGAGACTCAATCTATTAAGGGTGGATGCTCACACTGTACAGCGGACCTCTTCCCACCTGCCCACAATTGGTTTGTATGGTATCGACCTCAGGGGGCATCTCTCACTCACAGGGGCGTAGGAATAGGCCCTGCAGCCCCTGCGCCCGCGGGGGGGCCCGGCCCCCCCCTGGGGCCCGCTTGGGGCCGTTTTGTGGGTGCTGGAGGGGTGGCAGCATGAGGGGAAAGCCTTGCCCACAGTCGGCGGGGAGAGGGGTAGTTCCCCCCTCTCCCTCACCTCGGGGCTCTCCCCTCTGTGCTCCCCTCCAGCTCTTTAGTGTGTGGGGCTGTGGTGGGCAGCGAGCGGCGGGCAGATACATACCTGCTTCCGTGCGTTCCATCGACGACTTCTCCCTCTAGCGGCTGACGTCACTTCCGGAAGTGACGTCAGCCGCTAGAGGGAGAAGTCTCCGATGGAACGCACGGAAGCAGGTATGTATCTGCCCGCCGCTCGCTGCCCGCTGCCCACAGCCCCACACACTAAAGAGCTGGAGGGGAGCACAGAGGGGAGAGCCCCGAGGTGAGGGAGAGGGGGGAACTACCCCTCTCCCCGCCGACTGTGGGCAAGGCTTTCCCCTCATGCTGCCACCCCTCCAGCACCCACAAAACGGCCGCGAGCGGGCCCCGAGGGGGGGGGGGGGGGAGGGGCCCGCTCAGAAAATCTGCAGGGGGGCCCGGTGGGGCCTAGTTACGCCCCTGCTCACTCACAGGTACTTGAAAAACAAAGCAGATCGAGAGACCCAATAGTGCAATATATCAAACCAATTGGTCAATAAAGTAAATATATGAGAATATACTCACAAAGATGGGTTACCTCTGGTAACCAATCAGTAGGCAGGTGGGGAGATTTGACCAACCTGACCCGATTCAGGTTAAAAAAAAGTCACTCTCCATACAAGGAGAAAAACAGGGGGTAACACCCCTCCACCAAAGGTGGACACTCAGGATAAACAATCGTTTAAAAAGGAGGCACCAGATAAGGATAACATAATTAAAAAACATTTAAAAAAGGGGGAAGTAGTGGTGGCCTTACCTCCCACAAGTGGTCACATGATCAGTTATTCACTGAAAAATATCTTTATTCAAATAGACTACAAAGTAATAGCAATGCGTTTCACACGACATCACACTGCATCAGGCAGTATGTAGAGCACCTAAACAGATTGTGCACATAAACAGTTGTAAAACAAATGCTTACCTTGCTATCCATCTTTTTTAGTTCATTTTGTAACATTTATATTATAAAAGTAGCCATACACTTTTGGGTCATGTAAACGGTTGATATCTACCTGAGATTGATCAGTCATGTGCATTCCAAGATACACCTTTTCATACCTTGTGTCCCTCAAAATAAGACCGTGCTAGGGCTTATTTTTAGGGTAGGGCCTATATTTCGAGCATGCTCAAAATTCCAGCTAGGGCTTATTTTCAGGGTAGGGCTTATTTTCGGGGAAAGAGGGTATTAGCTACTGCATAACTTCCACTACTTCCTTTATACTGTTCCATGCAGTTACTAAGCTATGCTATTTTCAAACTACAGAAAATTGACCTGACATCCTCGGATAACTGTAGTAGTTGCTATCAGGGTGCTGCAGGCTTTTCCTTGTAGAATGGGGATGACCGGATATCCAATTATTTGGGCTCCAGGTGCAGCCTAAGCTACAAAACCTATAGAAGGTTTCGCTAGACAAGCAGTTGGAATCTTTGCTGTTGGATTTTCTATTCCATTTATCTTTGTCAGAATCAAAGACAGATACTCTACAAACCCTACTGTTTTATGCTAGGGAGCAAATTATGATTAAATGGAATCACAGCCCGATTTAAAGGGACTTGATCTCTCCTATGCACTGAAAGCTGTTATTTATCAAGGGAGTATATATTAACAGGAAAAGCAACACATTTTTCTTGAGTAGTAGCAGTAGGGTATTGTACCATGTTAGTCATCAGTAAAAGCAAGTTTTAAATCAGGATGATACAATTTATTGGCTAACTAAAGCCATTTATTGGCTAACTGTCTGTACCATCAGCCTGCAAGCAAACAGGATTTAAGCCCGACGAAGGCTGCAAAGCCAAAAGCTCGCTTATTCTTATTCTTTTTTAGTTAGCCAATAAATGGTATCATCCTGATTTAAAACTTCTCACATTTTTCTTGAAAAAGCTGGGGGGTATTGGATTTCCTTACATGATCTACATTTGGACTTATGCAGCTTGCAGCTTTGGGGTTGCCTTCATTGCAGGGTCGGTGGAAGGGGGGGATATTTAGCTCAAGAGGGAAGACCCACGACCAAGGTACAAGATTTTTGGGGGTTTGTATATGGACTGGTCTGTTCCTCACACTTGTGGAGGACCAAGGCACCAGGTACCCTCTTTTTACATGTAATTTGTAAAGGGAAAAAAAAAGATATACTATTGTTGACCATACGCTTGTTCCTTCTGCAAGCCTTGCTGCATTCAGTCAGGGAAGAACAGCCTTTCCTGATCCATGTGCAATTGATATAAAGGACGATAATGGTGAGGGCTTTAAATATATATATATATATATATATATATATATATATATATATATATATATATATATATATATATATATATATTTTGCTTAGACGCAATGTTTTTGTTTAGTATAACTCTTCATCTATTAAAAGTATGACATATGATATGAACACCTTAAAGGGGACTTGTAATGGCTTATAGCAGAATTCAGCGTACCCACTTTTCTATTAAAACTTTTAATCTAGCAGTGCCACACGCTAGGGACATGGCAAGCTGTAACTTAATGGTGTGATGGCGCATAGTCTTTAGTGGTTGTACCACTGCAGAGGTAATTGCCCATGTGTAGTAATACCCCAGCCAGGCTAAGTTTGACATGTCAACAAAGTCTGTGCAGCGTTTCTCTTTTCAGTTGCTTAACTTTTTCCGGACCGTCGCAGTATAAATCTACTTCGGGCGCCACGCTGCGGTTCTGACCGGACGTAAACTCTACATCCCATTCACCAATCCCATTGGCTTACATTGAGTGACAGGGTCAGGAGCCAATGAAAGCGGCTCCTGACCGGCGCACAGCGCTCTGCCGTCATAGAGACGGCAGAAAGAGCAGCCTGCGGCGGGGACAGAGCGACGTGACCGGCGGGACCGACGGATTATTGTGGCGATTCGTCGGGATACGGCGTTTTACTGTACCAGCAGACTCTGGTCCTTAAGGGGGCAGAGGCTGCTGGTACCGAAGTGGTTAAAGCTGCCTTTAATAAGTTTACAGAAAATGAATGTTAGCATAGCTTCCATTGCAGATATTTGCACTATATTTACCCAGATATTCAGGAGAATGGATTGATTTGCCTGAGCAGGAACGAGGTTAAGCTGTTCTGACTGATCACTGACTTTGAAGCTGCCTCCTTTGTTGATAGTCCATATTGGAAGAGTGTCAGAGTTCTGTCAGACTCAGTCATAGCTGCTTTTCAAGACAGAGCACAGGCCGCTACTGCCATAGCATCAAAGTTTGTCGCTTGGCTCTGCTGTGCTCCGCTATCTCTTAACAGCATGCATTAAGTTAATGCTTTAGGCTAGTCATGCGTAAATTGATGTGGAAGCAACAATATCACTTAAAATTAATTGACCTTTTTTATTACCAGACAAATTATTTTACATGAAGTGGTGTGTGTATACCACCTTTCCCCTAGTCGTTTACAGACAACAAGCAAACCAGGTTGTGCTATAGCAATGGTCATAAGGGATTTGAGCAGTGGGCCAGGTGTCAAAAGCTTCCTGGAAATTTCCCGTTTCCTGCAAAGCATCCTTGAAGCTCCCGCCGGGGCTCCCCTTAGGTCCACCGTCTGGACCAATGGGGAGCCCCGGCTGGAGCTTCAAAGATGCTTTGCCGGGGCTTCGTAATACTGTAATTACAACGTTGGAGCAATTTTGGTTACCTGGAGTCAGAGTTGAAGTTGGTGGTTTTATAAACTGAGGAGTCTGAGATTTTTATACCAAATTCACAAACCCGGTAAGTATTAGACTAAGGAGTCGAAGTCGAGGAGTCTGAGCCATTTTGGGTACCTGGAGTTGGAGGTTTCATAAACTGAGGAGTTGGAGTCGGCTGATTTTTGTACCAACTTCACAGACCTGGTGACAAGAGGGGACGGATGTCCAGCGACTGTAGGTAAATTACTCACGGGTGCCTGGCTCAACTGCAGGGGCTACAGATATGTGTGGACGGCCCGACGGGGAGTTCTCGTGGTCTCCTTATTAAAGGAGATCCCCGGGTGCAACAGCGGAAGGCAGCGGCAGATGTTCGGCGGGTGTGCGCGCATCTTTGTGGAGCGAGGGAGCAGTGCTGTGGTGTTGAACACAGCACTACCGCGCAAAACCTCACTCACCATTATCCAGGTCATGGGAGCATTGCTCAGGCTTTTGCCTGAGTAATGCTCCCTAATGATCAGCCATCGCACGAAGGAAAGCGGCAATAGGATGTGCCAGTAATCCTCGTATGATGGCAAGGTGATAAGTAGCTCACATCAGCATGCTACATATCACCTTTCAATAGCATTTGGCCCACTGTTTGCTCAAATTCAGCTAAATCCAGTCAAATTAATTGGGCGGCGTTTCATGATACAGATGGACAATGACCCAAAATATCATTAATTAGCTTGATGTCATTTGTGTGACAGTCAGAGTGTGTGCTGCAGGCACCTACTATTTGTGTGTGTGCTGTGCACAGACCAGGCCAGCTGCTGCCTGCTGGCCAGCTATTAGCCTTAGGTATAGGTTAGGTTAGGGATTAGGGGATAGGATTACTGTGTTATTGTGTAGTTAGTACTGTAGTACTGCAGTCAGTGCTAGTAGTTGTTAGAGTAGTAGTACTACTGTGTTAGCTTTCTACAGAACTGCTGTGAGCAGTGCCAGTGTGACAGTTAGTGTGCACTAGTGTCTTCTCGTCTGCTGTCTGACTGTCACTCGGCACGTGTCACGTGGCACTTGGAACTTGCTAAGTGACACGTGGCAAGTGCCAATTGCCACGTGCCACATCCGGCATGCTCCTGGCACACGTAACACCTGCTGCTGCTGCATTGCCCTGCTCCTGCTGCATGTGCAGCTCCCACCGCCAGGCCAGGGTGCCACAGGACACTGATACCACCTTTATTTAACCCAAAACACAATTGCTGCGTAATTTTTGGGAGGTGTCTTGCCTGAAAACTGTCATGTCCCAGTTGTGCAAGTTGGACTTTGGACACAATGGCCTCGATTCATAAACAGCAGTGCGATACAAAAATCTTGTCGGTAAAAATACCGCACTCTGTATTTTCCCGCTCTGTGTGCTAATTCATAAAGATTTCCCCAGCTGACCTTGGAGGTCGGTAAATTACCGCAGCCCATTGAGCATAAAAGTATCTTTATTCAAATTTTTTTTAGTTCATTTTGTAACATTTATATTATAAAAGTAGCCATACACTTCTGGGTCATGTAAACGGTTGATATCTACAGTACCTGAGATTGATCAGTCATGTGCATTCCAAGATGCACCTTTTCATACCTTGTGTCCCTCAAAATAAGACAGTGCTAGGGCTTCTTTTTAGGGTAGGGCCTATATTTCGAGCATGCTCAAAATTCCAGCTAGGGCTTATTTTCAGGGTAGGGCTTATTTTCGGGGAAAGAGGGTATTAGCTACTGCATAACTTCCACTACTTCCTTTATACTGTTCCATGCAGTTACTAAGCTATGCTATTTTCAAACTACAGAAAATTGACCTGACCTCCTCGGATAACTGTAGTAGTTGCTATCAGGGTGCTGCAGGCTTTTCCTTGTAGAATGGGGATGACCGGATATCCAATTATTTTGGCTCCAGGTGCAGCCTAAGCTACAAAACCTATAGAAGGTTTCGCTAGACAGGCGGTTGGAATCTTTGCTGTTGGATTTTCTATTCCATTTATCTTTGTCAGAATCAAAGACAGATACTCTACAAACCCTACTGTTTTATGCTAGGGAGTAGGCCTGAACGATATTAGGAAAAAATTGAATTGAGCGATTTCTGTCCGAAATTACGATTTCGATTTGATTCACGATTTCCTTCAAATCAAGCTTTGTTCCCCCCCTTTGTGCCTGTTTGTTCCACCTCTGCCCCCGTCTCTCCTTGTGCCCCCTTTGCGTCTTCATGCCTCCTCTTGGTCTCTCTCTCGCCCCCTTTTGTCTCCGTGCCCACTCTGTTTCGCTCTGTGCCCCTTCTGTGTCTCTATGTGCCCCCTCTGTCGCCCAAGCTGCATTAGTTCTGGACATATGATGTATAGTTACTGCTGTGCTCTCCAGACCTGCAACAAATATAAGCTCCACATAGGTAATAACGTTCATGCAAGCTAATGCAGTCCGACTTCTACTGCCACAAGTGCCACGTGCTCCCCAGGTGACAATCACTTCAAATGCCCTGGTCCCCTATGTCTAGATGCTCACCAGATCTGAGCCACCTCAGCTTTCACGGACACGAACCCCGCGGCTGAGGGTGGAAGCGGGACTGAGTTACCACGGACACTCAAGCGGCATCCAGTGGATGGGCACTGGTATTCGTGACTTGTGATATGCTCAATCAGACTCTGGAGGTGTAAGTGCAATTCCCTTAGCGCACAAAGGTTATTGTGTAACAGTATTATGCTATGTTGGCATTTTTATGTTTTTTTCTGAGTTATTTTACTGGATTAAAAAGGAGAAACCTTGAGAGAGGTATTTTTAACAAGAGAAGAGTCGTGGCCTTTGATTGGTTATCATCACAAAACGCATTATCCACCTGCAGCTAGAGGTGGGCCATATCTGGTGAGAAGTGTGGCATGTAGAGTGTGGGCCAATGTGGGCTGCACGGCCGATGTCTGGAACCTAGGCCTAATGTTAATTGACAGCCATTTTTTCTTTGGGGGGGGGGGGGGGTGATTTTAAGTCCCCACATCATCCATGAGTGTTCCACTTTAAAAATAATGATGCTACATGCCTCATTTACCCTAAAAAACGTTTTTAAAGCAATTTAAAGGGCACTTCTGGTTTTTCTATGTGGATATACGAATCCACCCGGATAGCCCAGATAATGCGTTCGGATTTCCGTATGAATGCGGATATCTGAAAGTTCGGATTCGGATATCCGATCCGGATATCTGGGTATCCGGATCAATTCGGATTTTGAAAAGGGGTATCCGAGCACCCCTGCCCAGGAGTTTAAGGGCTGGTTCAGACGGACGTTTGGAGGCGTTGCGTTTGCTGGCGTCGCGTTCAGCAGCGTTCGTGTGCGTTTGGATGCGGTCGCGTTTTTTTCTTCCCCTAGGGGGACATTAGCCGTCGCAGTTAACCTCCCCTGGAAGCTACATGTAGCTTCCAGGGGCTCCTTGAACGCCAGAGAAAATCGGGACCCAAACGCCGCGTTTGTGTAAACGCACTTGAAAGCTTGGTACAAACGCTCCCATTCACTTGAATGGGAGCGTTTAACACCAAGCCCTGAACGCTGGCTGTAAACGCTCTGCAAACGTCCGTGTGAACCAGCCCTAAAGCAAAAAAGTGGAAAATTCTTCCATTCAGACCACTGCAGCTTTCACGGTTTATTGCTCGCTCATACAACCTACCACCTAAATGAATTTTGGCTCCTTTTCTTGTCACTAATAAAGCTTTCTTTTGGTGCTATTTGATTGCTGCTGCGATTTTTACTTTTTATTATATTCATCAAAAAAGACATGAATTTTGTCAAAAAAATGATTTTTTTTTAACTTTCTGTGCTGACATTTTTCAAATAAAGTAAAATTTCTGTATACATGCAGCACGACAAATGCGAACAAACATGTTTTTAATAAAAAAAAACCCATTCAGCCTATATTGATTGATTTGGGTAAAAGTTATAGCGTTTACAAACTATGGTGCAAAAAGTGAATTTTCCCATTTTGAAGCATCTATGACTTTTCTGACCACCTGTCATGTTTCATGAGGGGCTAGAATTCCAGGATAGTATAAATACCCCCCAAATGACCCCATTTTGGAAAGAAGACATCCCAAAGTATTCACTGAGAGGCATGGTGAGTTCATAGAAGATTTTATTTTTTGTCACAAGTTAGCGGAAAATGACACTTTGTGAAAAAAAAGAAAAAAAAAAAGTTTCCATTTCTGCTAACTTGCGACAAAAAAAATGAAATCTACCACGGACTCACTATGCTCCTCAATACCTTGGGGTGTCTACTTTCTAAAATAGGGTAATTTGTGGGGTGTGTTTACTGTCCTGGCGTTTTGGGGGGTGCCTAATTGTAAGCACCCCTGTAAAGCCTAAAGGTGCTCATTGGACTTTGGGCCCCTTAGCGCAGTTAGGCTGCAAAAAAGTGCCACACATGTGGTATTGCCGTACTCAGGAGAAGTAGTATATTGTGTTTTGGGGTGTATTTTTACACATACCCATGCTGGGTGGGAGAAATATCTCTGTAAATGGACAATCGTTTGATTTTTTTTACACACAATTGTCCATTTACAGAGAGATTTCTCCCACTCAGCATGGGTATGTGTAAAAATACACCCCAAAACACATTATACTACTTCTCCTGAGTACGGCGATACCACATGTGTGGCACTTTTTTGCACCCTAACTGCGCTAAGGGGCCCAAAGTCCAATGAGTACCTTTAGGATTTCACAGGTCATTTTTGTTTCAAGACTACTCCTCACGGTTTAGGGCCCCTAAAATGCTAGGGCAGTATAGGAACCCCACTAATGACCCCATTTTAGAAAGAAGACACCCCAAGGTATTCCGTTAGGAGTATGGTGAGTTCATAGAAGATTTTATTTTTTTGTCACAAGTTAGCGGAAATTGATTTTAATAGTTTTTTTTTCACAAAGTGTCATTTTCCGCTAACTTGTGACAAAAATAAAATCTTCTATGAACTCACCATATTCCTAACGGAATACCTTTGGGTGTCTTCTTTCTGGAATGGGGTCATTTGTGGGGTTCCTATACTGCCCTGGCATTTTAGGGTCTCTAAACCGTGAGGAGTAGTCTCGAAACCAAATGTCGCAAAATGACCTGTGAAATCCTAAAGGTACTCATTGGACTTTGGGCCCCTTAGCGCACTTAGGGTGTAAAAAAGTGCCACACATGTGGTACCGTCGTACTCAGGAGAAGTAGTATAATGTGTTTTGTGGTGTATTTTTACACATACCCATGCTGGGTGGGAGAAATGTCTCTGTAAATGACAATTGTTTGATTTTTTTTTTTACACACAATTGTCCATTTACAGAGAGATTTCTCCCACCCAGCATGGGTATGTGTAAAAATACACCCCAAAACACATTATACTACTTCTCCTGAGTACGGTGATACCACATGTGTGACACTTTTTTGCAGCCTAGGTGCGCTAAGGGGCCCAACGTCCTATTCACAGGTCATTTTGAGGCATTTGTTTTCTAGACTACTCCTCACGGTTTAGGGCCCCTAAAATGCCAGGGCAGTATAGGAACCCCACAAGTGACCCCATTTTAGAAAGAAGACACCCCAAGGTATTCCGTTAGGTGTATGGTGAGCTCAAAGAAGATTTTATTTTTTGTCACAAGTTAGTGAAAAATGACACTTTGTGAAAAAAAAACAATAAAAATCAATTTACGCTAACTTTTGACAGTAAATAAAATCTTCTATGAACTCGTCATACACCTAACAGAATACCTTGGGGTGTCTTTTTTCTAAAATGGGGTCACTTGTGGGGTTCCTATACCGCCCTGGTATTTTACGGGCCCAAAACAGTGAGTAGTCTGGAAACCAAATGTCTCAAAATGACTGTTCAGGGGTATAAGCATCTGTAAATTTTGATGACAGGTGGTCTATGAGGGGGTGAATTCTGTGGAACCGGTCATAAGCAGGGTGGCCTTTTAGATGACAGGTTGTATTGGGCCTGATCTGATGGATAGGAGTGCTAGGGGGGTGACAGGAGGTGATTGATGGGTGTCTCAGGGGGTGGTTAGAGGGGAAAATAGATGCAATCAATGCACTGGGGAGGTGATCGGAAGGGGGTCTGAGGGGGATCTGAGGGTTTGGCCGAATGATCAGGAGCCCACACGGTCAAATTAGGGCCTGATCTGATGGGTAGGTGTGCTAGGGGGTGACAGGAGGGGATTGATGGGTGTCTCAAGGTGTGATTAGAGGGGGGAATGGATGCAAGCAATGCACTGGCGAGGTTATCAGTGCTGGGGTCTGAGGGCGTTCTGAGGGTGTGGGTGGGTGATTGAGTGCCCTAGGGGCAGATAGGGGTCCAATCTGATGGGTAGCAGTGACAGGGGGTGATTGATGGGTAATTAGTGGGTGTTTAGGGTAGAGAACAGATGTAAAAAATGCACTTGGGAGGTGATCTGACGTCGGATCTGCTGGCGATCTATTGGTGTGGGTGAGTGATCAGATTGCCTGCAAGGGGCAGGTTAGGGGCTGATTGATGGGTGGCAGTGACAGGGGGTGATTGATGGGTGGCAGTGATAGGGGGTGATTGACAGGTGATCAGTGGGTTATTACAGGGAAGAACAGATGTAAATAATGCACTGGCGAATTGATAAGGGAAGTCTGAGGGCAATTTGAGCGTGTAGGCGAGTGATTGGGTGCCCACAAGGGGCAGATTAGGGTCTGATTTGATGGGTAACAGTGACAGGTGGTGATAGGGGGTGATTGATGGGTGATTGATGGGTAATTAGTGGGTGTTTAGGGTAGAGAACAGATGTAAAAAATGCACTTGGGAGGTGATCTGACGTCGGATCTGCGGGCGATCTATTGGTGTGGGTGGGTGATCAGATTGCCCGCAAGGGGGTGATTGATGGGTGATTGACAGGTAATTAGTGGGTTATTACAGGGGGGATAGAGGCATACAGTACACAGGGGGGGGGGGGTCTGGGGAGAATCTGAGGGGTGGGGGGGTGATCAGGATGGAGCAAGGGGAAGTTTAGGGAATACAAAAAAAATAGTGTCGACAGATAGTGACAGGGAGTGATTGATGGGTGATTAGGGGGGTGATTGGGTGCAAACAGGGGTCTGGGGGGTGGGCAGGGGGGGGGGGGAGTGAGGGGTGCTGTGGGAGATCAGGGGGCAGGGGGGGCAGAGGCGTAGCTAGGATTTTCAGCGCCCGGGGACAAAGACTATTAATGCGCCCCCCCCAAAGTCAAGGTTGCAGCGCGCCGCGCCAAAAAGGGGCGTGGTCACATAATAAATGTGGGCATGGTTATGGGTGGAGCCAAATGTATATGGAGGTTAGCAGGCTCACGCTCACCCACCCTCCCTCAGTATGTACCTTCCAGCATGTTCCAAGACAAATTCAGCAATCATGAGCCCCCCCCATCAAGACAAATTCAGCAATCATGAGGCCCCCAACATAACCAACTCAGCAATCATGAGGCCCCTAACAAGAAAAATTTAGCAATCATGAGGCCCCCAACAAGACAAATTCAGCAATCATGAGGCCCCCAACAAAACAAATTCAGTAACCATGAGGCCCCCAAAAAGACAAATTCAGCAGTCATGAGTCACATAAATAGACAGCATTTCACATAAATAGGTAGAATGCCCCCTTAATATGGTAGACACCTCTCACCTGGCAGCAGTTCTCCAAAATACACTCAATCTGACGTAGTTCCCCAAAAATAGGTAGCTCCAGGTCTATAGTTGTCCCCAGAATAGGTGGCCAGCAGTATAGATGTCCCCAGAATAGGTGGCCAGCGGTATAGATGTCCCCAGAACAGGTAGCCAGGGGTAGAGATGTCCACAGAACAGGTAGCCAGGGGTATATGTGCCCAGTATATGTAGGCAGGGGTATGTGTGCCCAGTATATGTAGCCAGAGGTATATGTGCCCAGTATATGTAGCCAGTGGTATATATGCCCAGTATATGTAGCCAGGAGAATAATATGTGCCCAGTATATATAGTCAGGCGGATATGTGCCCAGTATACGTAGCCAGGGGTATATATGCCCAGTATATGTAGCCAGGGGTATATATGCCCAGTATATGTAGCCAGGGGGTATATATGCCCAGTCCACGTAGCCAGGGGGTATATATGCCCAGTATATGTAGCCAGGGGTATATATGCCCAATATATGTAGGCAGGGGGTATATATGCCCAGTGTATATATAGGCAGGGGTATATATGCCCAGTATATGTAGCCAGGGGTATATATGCCAAGTATATGTAGCCAGGGGGTATATATGCCCAGTATATGTAGCCAGGGGTATATATGCCCAGTATATGTAGCCAGGGGTATATATGCCCAGTATATGTAGCCAGGGGGTATATATGCCCAGTCCACGTAGCCAGGGGGTATATATGCCCAGTATATGTACCCAGGGGTATATATGCCCAGTATATGTAGCCAGGGGTATATATGCCCAGTATATGTAGGCAGGGGTATATGTGCCCAGAGTAGGTAGCCAGGGGTATATGTGCCCAGAGTAGGTAGCCAGGGGTATATGTGCCCAGAGTAGGTAGCCAGGGGTATATGTGCCCAGAGTAGGTAGCCAGGGGTATAGGTGCCCAGAGTAGGTAGCCAGGGGTATAGGTGCCCAGAGTAGGTAGCCAGGGGTATGGGTGCCCAGAGTAGGTAGCCAGGGGTATAGGTGCCCAGGGTAGGTAGCCAGGGGTATATGCCCAGTATATGTAGTTAGGGGTATATGTGCCCAGAGTAGGTAGCCAGGGGTATATGTGCCCAGAGTAGGTAGCCAGGGGTATATGCCCAGTATATGTAGTTAGGGGTATATGTGCCCAGAGTAGGTAGCCAGGGGTATATGTGCCCAGAGTAGGTAGCCAGGGGTATATGCCCAGTATATGTAGTTAGGGGTATATGTGCCCAGAGTAGGTAGCCAGGGGTATATGTGCCCAGAGTAGGTAGCCAGGGGTATATGCCCAGTATATGTAGTTACGGGTATATGTGCCCAATATATGTAGCCAGGGGTATATGTGCCCAGAGTAGGTAGCCAGGGGTATATGTGCCCAGAGTAGGTAGCCAGGGGTATATGTGCCCAGAGTAGGTAGCCAGGGGTATATGTGCCCAGAGTAGGTAGCCAGGGGTATATGTGCCCAGAGTAGGTAGCCAGTAGCCAGGGGTAAGGTATATGTGCCCAGAGTAGGTAGCCAGGGGTATAGGTGCCCAGAGTAGGTAGCCAGAGGTATAGGTGCCCAGAGTAGGTAGCCAGGTCAGCCAGGTGTCCCCCTCCCCAGCAGGAGGGGAGCAGCGCAGAGAAGAGCTGCTCTCTCTCCCTCGCTGTCCCCTCCAATGTCTGTCCGGTGGCTGGCAGCGGCGGGCGGAACTTACCTCCGTCTCGTCGCAGCGCCGGATGGATCTGCCGCTACTCGGTCTGGTCCAGACCAGAGCAGCAGCTGCGCACCCGAACTTCCGGCCGGCACTGGAGCGAAACGGAGGTGAGTTCCGCCCGCCGCTGCCAGCCACCGGACAGACATTGGAGGGGACAGCGAGGGAGAGAGAGAGCACCTAAGGTGAGGGAAGGAGGGGGGAGATGGCCCCCCTTCCCCACCGTCCGCACAGCTCTCTCTCTCTTCTCTGCGCTGCTCCCCTCACCCCCCGCAAGAAAAAAAAAAAAAAAACGAAGCTCAGCTGGGCGCCCTTGGGGACCCGGCGCCCCGGGGCACTTGTCCTACCCCGACCCCCCCTAGCTCCGCGCCTGAGGGGGGGGGATCAGTGTGCTTGGGTGCAGACTAGGGTGGCTGCAGCCTGCCCTGGTGGTCCCTCGGACACTGGGATCACCAGGGCAGGAGGCAGCCTGTATAATAGGCTTTGTATACATTACAAAGCCTATTATACGCATTGATCGGCGGAATTCTGTATTCCTCCGCCCGCCGGCGCTGCTAAGTGGCCAGGGAGCTGGAGGCTAAATCCCCGACCATCGATCCCCGGCGGAGGATCGCGTCACGGATGACGCGATCGCTCAGCCCATGCCCGTACAAGGACCGCCGCCTCTGTGCATGCGGCGGTCCTTGCGGGATCCACTTTCCAGCCGCCCCTGTGCAGTGGGCGGTAAGTGGTTAATGGCCAAGTCAGTTACCTGACCCAATTGAGCATGCATTTCACTTGTTCAAAACTTAACTTCGGATAGAAAGGCCCACAAACAGCAAGTTAAAGATGCTGCAGTAAAGACCTGGCAGAGCATTAAAAAGGAGGAAACCTAGCATTTAGTGATGCCAATGAGGTCAAGACTTCAGGCTGTCATTGCCAGTAATGGGGTTTCAACCAAGTATTAGAAATGAACATTTTATTTTCAGTTATTTAAAGTGGATCCGAGATAAACTTTTACTCATTGCATAATTGTGTTCCTTTCATATAGTTTATAAGGCATTCCTCAAGCCAAATACTTTTTTTGTTTTGTTTTAATACTCTGATTCCCTATAAACTAAACAAGCCTCGCCCACAGCTTCTCCAGAGAGCCTTGGCATTCTCAGCCTTAGTTGCAAGGGCTTATGGGAGCTCAGTCTGGGCAGGAGGAGGAGGTTACTAGCCAGAGATTTCAGAGGCTGAGGGGAGGAGGGAGTAGGAGAGAGGAGTTGGAGATACAGATCAGTTTGCCTGTGTGTAATGTGACAAACAGAACATGGCTGCCCTCGTATCACAGGAATAAATAATCATAAACTGTTGAAGCTTTTTGCAGCTACATTTGCTGTGTAAACTATCTAAACTTTAGATAAGATATATAGACAAGTTGCTTGTTATAGTAAGTTTTTCATCTCGGATCCGCTTTAATTGGTCCAACTACTTTTGAGCCCTTGAAATGAAGGGATTGTGTTTAAAAAATGTGTGCCTCACATTTTTATGTGATTGTGTTGTTCACCCCACTGAATTAAAGCTGAAAATCTGCATTTCAACTGCGTCTGAGTTGTTTCATTTACAATTCATTGTGGTAATGTACAGAACCAAGATTAGAAAAAAGTTGTCTCTGTCCAAATATTTCTGGACCTAACTGTGACATTGGAAGCCAAAACAGCCAATAACATATAACTGGCCAATAACTTATGAGTCACTGGAGAAAAGTAGCTGTTCAATACCCGAGTTCTGTAGTACTTCTACACACAGCGGATAAGGCATAGGCTTCAATTCATTAAGACACATTCTGTAAAAATGTTGTATTCGGTAATTTACCTCATGTGGTATTTTAGACTTTTTTGTCAAATTCACTAAGAATTTCACATATGCGGTAGTAGTTCAGTAATTTACAGAAAAACTGAATGACAATTTACTAAGATTTTAACCTCATGCAGTATTTCATTAGGTATTTTTATTATACTGACTAGTAAAGTGCAAGTCCAAACTACATTAAATTAACATTACATTTGTATCATCTCAAAACCTTTACTATATAATAATGTTGTGAAATTAGGTACATTTATTATTAACTATTTTATTTTCAAGAAAAAGTTTAATTAGTTTTCATATTTTCTCTGCTTTGTTTCCTCCTTTCTATAACCTTACCAAATGGCTGTTTGTTACTTACCAACAGCTACCGGCTGGATATAAATACCGAACATCTCACTTGGTTTTACTCCATCTTTTTGAATTGACACTTATTGAGGTATTTACCTTAAAAGTCGGTAATTTAACTCCCTACTTTGTCATTTCAGTTTGCCATGCGTTAACAGCCTTAGGGAATTGACTTTTCACAGATCGTTTGGTAAAATCTTGGGTTACAGTTACATAGTTAGTTGAAATAAGACATCCTCCATCAAGTCCAACCAGAATAATAATAATTAAAAAACAACAAATAGTTAAAGAAGGTTATTTTAAACAATTTGTGTAAATCAAGCAAACAGGCTAATCTGCTGGTACTTGTTATTTAACCACTTAAGGACCATGGGCTTAAACCCCCCTAAAGACCAGGCCATTTTTCACAAATTGGGCCACTGCAGCTTTAAGGCCTTGCTGCAAGGTCGCACAACTCAGCACACAGGTGATTCCCCCTCCTTTTTCTGACGATCCTATGATCGCTCCCAAGATGTTTATTTTTGTTTATTTTTCTAATAAAATTTAGTATTTTTTTATTTATTTTGTCTTCCCCCTTCCTCCCTCCCCCCGCCAGCCAATCACTGTGATCAGCTGTCATAGGCTTCAGCCTATGGCAGCAGATCACCCCTGAGCCTGCCAAGGGGACAGCCCCGTCATTTAAGCAGAGATGCACGCGCATCGGCGAGCGCGATCTCCTGCAAATCACCGCCCCAAGACTTTATGCCAAGCGGTGTTAGGCGGTCCTGGGGCTGCTGCTGTGGCCACGCCCATCGGCGTGACGCGGTCGGCAACAAGTTAAAATACAGTGAACACCTTTACAGAGCTACAGAGTACCCAGCAAGCTCATGGTGAACCAGAACTCCGTTAAACACATTTACAATGAGAATCCCCTCAATAATGTAGTTGAACAGAACAATACCTGTTATAACAAGACAGTACTATGATCATTTAGACATCACCCTGCCTGCTATGACATTCCTATACATGTTACGGCATGCATCACGCTAATAACTTGATTGTAACATCGAAGTACTAATAAGACTGAGTCTTAAACTCTATAATACCTTCACTACACAAAATGACTGCTATGTTATCCGGTCTGTAATTCAGTGCTTTTTGACTGACTCCAGTGCATCCTTACAGTCCTCATTATCCAGGGTCCAACCATTTATCTTCTGTGCTTTGAGTATGTTCTGTCTCCCTATTATCCACCATTTCTTTGTATAGGTCACCTATCTAATGTTTCATGGGGCCATTTTCAATTAGGGAGAGAAGTGGGTGGGCAAACATTGGTATAGGCCCAGCACCAAATTGTCTGATCAAAGTGTGCTCCCATGTGATTGGAGAAAATAGATGAGGCACTGTGGATGCTTTGGTACCTTTAATTGCAGATTCATATAGACAGAGTGGTTAGCAGTGGGGGTTAATAAGCCTGACCGTTGTTTCGCGTTTACAAACGCTTCCTCAGAGTCTACAAGGGGCCTGTTAACCGCACTGCTAACTACTCTGTCTATGTAAATCTGGAATTAAAGGTACAAGAGCATTCACAGTGCCTCATCTCTTTTCTCCAATCACATGGTAACTTGTTGTTCAACTGAGAGCACGTATATGTGTCAACGAATCCATAGTAGCCTACATGTATTCCAGCTGCATCTAGTGCCAGGCTTTACACTCTCCAAACCATTGATTGGAAAGCGTGTTCCAGCTGCATGCATCTAAAATAGTGGGGGGAAAGGTTAGATGTGCTGCTCAGTGAGCTTGGCAGATGAGGTTGGTTTTCCCTGGTCCACGTTTTGACCTAAAAAGGACACCCCCACACTTCTGCCAGAAGTGTGCAACAAGTATTGAAGTAAACTTAGGTAGCAAGGTGTTATCTCACAACGGGGTATGGAAATCATGGCTCTGCAATGAGTAGGAACTAAATGCCCATTTCCAGACAAGATGAGCCTGCACCAATATAGTATTGGATCATTTTTTGTTGGTGTTTTTTTTTTTTTTTTTTGGGGGGGGGGGGGGGGGGGGGTGTATTTTGGCTAAGAAGGTCCAGTGCTACACTATATATGTGTGGATCCAAGCTGTATCCCAAGGCCTCCAGATTGTACAAATTACCTGTAGAAAACATTGATGTGAAATAATTTTGATATGGAAGTACCTATAATAACAAAGAAATACTACTGTGAGTATGACACTGCTGCACAGTGCTTGCAGGATCCTTTGATAAACATGACACTTTTTTGTGGGAGCAAGTAATGAGAGGGGGGCTTTAGTGGTCTCTTCTGTGTCATCTTCCTATATGCCCTCTTTATTACCTGTCTTTCTAAATGTCAACCTTCAGCTTCCTCTTCACTGGTCACCTGTCTTACCTACCACCACTAACTGCTCTTCCCACCCTGCTTCCCCATCCTACCAATCTCTCACACCACCTCCCTCAAAGAAGTGTAAAGCTGAGGCCTGCTTGGATAACATTTTGCTGTATATAGCACAGGCTGACTTTTTTCCTCTGTCTGCTTTCCTAGGAGTTCCAATGAATAATGGCTTCTGCAGTAGTAGGTCTTGGATTCTGCAGCTCATGTGTAAAAGGAAGACTGAATGGACTAGCATGGTGTAAAAACTGGCGATGGGTTACATACCACGGACTTGCACGGACCATTTACAGTGAGACGGGACAATGGGAAAAAGCATACAGAATGGAAACTAGAAGAAAAGTAGAACGATTTTGGCGTCACAGAATAAAGGATCAGTTCACTAAAATAAATGAAGAAGATGTAAGCATTTGTGCCAAAAATTAATGCCCAGCATTTTTTTTAAAGTGTATCTGAAAAGACATGTGACATGGGGGCTGATTCACAAAGGTTTTCTGTTGGATTACCTCACCTTACTTATTAACTCCCAATGTATCTCTCCTTAACTGACTTAACCCATGGTTTATATCTCCTTATTTGACTTAACTCATGATTTATCTGTTTGGCTCATGAATGATTTCTCCTTATTTGTTTATGTCATGCATTAGCTCTCCTTAAGATGGGTACACACCTTTGACTAATGTCTCCCGTCAGGGATCAGGACCCGATCCTCTTGGGCAACATTGCTGCCTGGGCTGTACAGACCCAAAGTCAGTTGTATAGCTATGTGGAGGGTAGAGGCACAACAGAGCGGCATGTGCGTGACGGCAGGTGTGTGCAGTGGTGTGCACAATATAATCAGGTGTTGCTCGGCCAAGTTGATCTGCCTGGTGGATCGCTTGTGAGATGGCGGCCGGGGGCTACTGTACACATGCCTGATTATTGGCTGAGGATGCCTCGGCTGACTTTGATCAAGCTTGTGTATGTAGCTTTACAGTTAAAGTGGATCTCGTTCCAAAAATGAAAAACCCGTCAGTGCAGCTGTAAAGAAAAGTTATATTTACCTGCAGAATCTCGTCCCACGAAGCCGTCCCGAAGCCCCTGAATCACTCCACTTCTGGCGCCTGGCCCCGTCTCCCCTCTCTCTTCGGACAAAAAAACAGCAAGCTATTTACGGCGTTTTTTTCTCCGAGGGGAGACGGGGCCAGGCGCCGGAAGAAGAGTGATGCAGGGGCTTCGGGACGGCTTAGTAGGACGAGATTCCGCAGGTAAATATAAGTTTACAGCTGCAATGACGGGTTTTTAATTTTTGGATGGAGATCCACTTTAAGGTGAAAAATAAGTAAGCTTTGAGTATCAACCCCATGATGAGATAAACATGTGTAGGTACAGTCCCAAACCTACTTAAATCTAGGCTGTTCCCTTTTTTTATTCTTTCTCACGGTAAGGCTTAAAGAGACTCTGAAGTCTCGTAAAAATCATGTTTTTATTTAAAAAATGTGTTTAACATTAATGCCCTACCTAAACCGCCGCATCCCCGCCACTGTAATCTAACTAAATCTCCCTAACTCCCCAGGGGGCAATCCGGGCAGCGCTTCTGTGAGAGACAGAGCTCTGCCTCTCAGTGCGTCTATCAGCCCGGATCGCCGCCTCTCCCCGCCCCTCTCAGTCTTCCTTCACTGAGAGGGGTGGGGTAGAGGCGGGGATACGCGTCTGATAGACGCGTAAGGAGGCAGAGCTGCGGCTTAAAGCTTTGCCTCCAACAGCAGCAAAATCCACAACCAAGAAAGTAGTGGATTTTGCGGGGGAGAGGGAGGGTGGGGGTTAGGGGGACTTAGTTAGATTTCAGCGGCAGTTTAGGTAGGGCTATGATGATAAACACAATTTTTAAATAAAAACATGATTTTTACGAGACTTCAGTGTCTCTTTAAAGTGGTATTAATTTATTATGTAAAACTAGGTATTTATTTATTAAAAATGTTTTTGGATGTAGTTTTACTATTTGGCCACAAGATGGCCACAGTAATTTTTTGTTCATGCAACTTGTAAGCGTGCGGAAGTACACTTACAGGAAGCAGAATGAGGCTGGGAAAATCACAATGATCGCGCTGCTTCTCATAGAAGCAGCCGATCATTGCTGGGGGGCAGAGATCAACGAATGGGAATGGTTTTTCCCGTTCATTGATCTCCGGGCGAGCGGGCGGCGGCATGCACAGGAGTGCGAGCGGGAGCGCGGACAGCGGCGGCACCACCAGGGGCGGTACGCATTTCTACTCCCCTGGTGGTAAAGTGGTTAAACAAAAGTGGCTTACTGTCCTGCTGATCCTCTGCCTCTAATACTTTTAGCCATACATCCTGAACAAGCATGTTGATGAGACGTTTCTAACTAAAGATTGACTGGATTTGCCATGTGCTTGTTTCAGGTGGGTGATTCTTTGAATCCCTACTGATACATGAAAGATTGTCAGGGCTGCCAGGCAACTGGTATTGTTTAAAAGAAAATAAATAAAGCAGCTTTTATATACCTCTCACTTCAGGTGTACTGTGTGAACAAAGTAGAGAAAGTTATTTTTGTCCCTCCTGGATACATCAGAAGATTTTCTGTATTGTGTACACAGCCTAGTATAGCTGATCACAATCTGATCATTTTGCTATGGCAATGGCAATCTTATCAGTTAGCTCCTGAGTGAAGTAAAGGTTTGAGTATTTACTCTTCCAAACTATTTATAACATTTTTGCTATTAATTTTTATTAGTAATCCCTTGATTATTTTTAAAAGCCCCCCCCCCCTGCTGGGTGGGCTGCAACTTGCTATGGCTTGTGCTTACCACGCCAAGTATTACAACTACCTTTTGGTTATATAGATGCTGTAATGCTTCATACCATAGATGAAATGTGAGTTTCATTCGACTTTAACCGCTTTAAAGAGACTCTGTAACTTAAAAAAAAACCTATGGGGGATACTTACCTTCGGGAGGGGGAAGCCTCAGGGTCCCAATGAGGCTTCCCCGACCTCTGTAGACAGCAGGAATCCAGCTCTGGCTCCCCCTGAATCCTCCCCTGACAAGCTTGACAAGCAAGGATTTATGTACCTTGCGGGATCCAGCCCAGGCGCAGTAGTGGCTCTTCCTTCAGGTAAGGCAGAAATGGCTGAACCCGACCGTATCTGCATCTACTGCGCATGCACAAAGACTCACGCCTGCGCAGTAGAGCGGATCCAATCGGATTCTAGTTCCGCCTTATCCCAAACAGAAAGCCGCTAGTGCGCCTGCTCAGGATTGCGGTAGTAAATATTTACCTCGTCGCACTTCGGGGGACCCGTGTAATTGAACAGAGGGAGGGAGAAGGACGGGGAAGCCTCATTAGGATGCAGAGGCTTCCCCCTCCCGAGGTAAGTATCCACCAGAGGGTTTTGTTTCCCTCACAGATTCTCTTTAAGAATTATTTCTGTGTATTATATTGATCACAACAGTAGTACTTAACCTCTTCTGGACGCAGGTAGTTGAAATCTAGTTTTTACTTTTATTCCTGCTAGAGCATAGATTTCAACTACTCTCGCTGAGTGCTCCCATCGATTGAGCCATTCACATCACTCCCACTTATTCAGCTGTCTGACAAACAGCTGAGCTCCTTATGCCGTTCAGGAGCAGATTTTATTGCCTCCTGGCCCTGTGTACACTGTGAGCCAATCACAGTGAAACACAGCTAAGTTTTTAAGAAAAAAAAGTCTGAAACCCTTAAGGGGCCAGAGACCTCTGGACGGGAAGGTCGCAAAAAACTATAAAACTTGGTACTTGTCTATTAAACCGATTTTGGCAAATTCTATCCAATCCCCTGGTGAGATCAAAGTGCTTTAGTTTATGTTTGTTTCAGGTCCCAAGTCGTTCCAATGCATCATTCTAGAGTTATGCACTATTGAAGCAGAGGTGTCCACTGTACCTGGCTGGTGTGTCTGCCGCCGGATGTTCCAGAAGTGCCAGCTCATAGCCGGTATATGAAGATGACCTAGTAGACTGGGTAGCCTCAACCCAGACTGGGAGCTGTGAGAAAATTGTCAGTGTAGCAGCTACTAGTTGCCTTGGGACTGAACCGAGGAGGAGGGAGTGGTTAGAACAGAGCCGGAGGTTTGCCTGCTGGTTGGAATAAAGCATAGAAAACAGCAGGAGCATCTCAATTCTGATTGGGTCCCATTGGATGTTGTTTTTGTGCCTAAGCCTCTAGACATGGGGAACTCCATCTTGGAATGGATGCGACTCGGTAACAGAGGGCATCAACTGACACTTCTTGGATGTCAAGGAGTTGATACAGCAACTAGGTACAGTGGACACCACTCTTTCAACAGCGCAGAACTTGGGAACGGCTAGGAACCTGGAGCAAACAAATGCCCAAGGCTTTCAACTACCTCACTAGGGAAGTGAATAAAATTTTATGAGGCTGCCAAAGTCATTAATGGTATAATACATAACTACCTAAAATTTAAAATATGCATTATATGCATATATATAATGCAGTAAAATGAATTATAAATTACTTTATTCACGTGTTGCTGTCACTTGAGAAAGGTAGTAAAAGATTTGACAGTGTAATGCCTGGCAGATATCCTGCTTTCTTTTCAGCTGCTATGCCCCAATCTACCACCACCTTCTTTAGCCTATGTGGCGCGTCCCTGCTTGAACAGGAGGTTAAGAGCAACACCTACCTGACTTCGGTTACACCCAGGCCTTTAAGGTGCAAGGTATAGCAGCTGAGGGCAAGAAAGCCAGAGTTCCACCAGACAACAAGCATATGTAGCTGGGTGATGGAAGAGACTACACAGGTTGTCACTGGAGTAATGAACAAAGGAGTGAGATTCCCAGAGTAACCGCTGTTCTGGACTTCCGATACCGCCACAAATAACAAGACACAATGGCTGCTTAGTGCGGCACCGCACTAAGCCTCAGGCTGAATACAAACAACAGACAGACAGAATGCTTTGCCAATCTGGCAAACATTCACACTGACATAGACAAAGACAAACAGGAGCGTTACTAATGGCAACCGCTGCTTCAGTTACGTCCTCAGGAACAAGGTAAGCAGGATAACTACCAGTCACCAGCGTGGTGAAGGCAGTCTCCAACTAGCAGGATAGTGGACTTCACTGACCCCCGCGGGTGCAGCAAACATCCAGCAGGCAGGGAAATACAAAGCAAGGCAATACACAATACTTTCACAGCATGGACCCAGCAACAACTCAGGGAGCTGAATACTGTCAGGCGGGGTCTGGAATGAGAGGTAAACCTTTATGTGGACATCAGCCGGTGGATGCAGATATGCAAATTCCCACACAGCTGAATGGTAATTGTGCAATCCTGAGCTAGTCTAATTACAAGCTGCTAGCTGACTGTGAATGGAAAGAACTCTCATAACAAATACATGCAATATCATGCAACAACATGCATGTAGGAAATCCAGGGCTATCTGGCTGCAATTCAACTGCAGCAAGCAATAGGTGGAATCATGACAGCATCCTGAGCTGCTCTGAACTGCTGAGAGAGAATTATTGCGAATGCAATCCAAACTGAGCAACTGAATGCAAGCAGATACGTCAGAACTGCCAGGTTGCAGTTCCACTGCAGCCGACAGAACATGCTACAGGAGAGATCCTGGCAGACTGTTCTGGACTAGTCCATCTATTCATTGGGAATTCTCTGTATTTCCTACAATCCTTACAAAAGCTCAACCTGGAAAGGACCTATAAAATATGTCAACCAGCCTCCCTACTCATTTGCACACTATTTTGGCAGCTAAACTGAACAACTGCAGTTCAGTAAGTACTCTTAAAAATAAAGAAATCCCTGAGAATCCACCATGTAGAGATAGGGTAGGCCATAACCTCTCAGATTTCACAGCTGCATAGGAAAAAAATAATTTGTAGTGCTTTCCATCATGTGATTAATGTACATTTTATATCTATGCATTTTACATTTTACAATTTATTTTTTTTTACAATCTTTCTAGAACCTTACTTAAAGAGAAACTCCAACCTAGAATTGAACTTTATCCCAATCAGTAGCTGATACCCTCTTTTACATGAGAAATATAATGATTTTCACAAACAGACCATCAGGGGGCGCTGTATGACTGATTTTGTGCTGAAACCCCTCCCACAAGAAGCTCTGGGACCGCGGTACTCTGGGCAAACTGCCACAATGTAACAATGCTTACAGACAGGAAATAGCTGTTTACAGCTGTCTCTAACAGCCAAAACAGCTAGGAGCAGCTACATAACCTGCCCACAGTAAAAATGTCACCATGTAATAAATGTCAGAATGTAAATCGGGGAGAGGAAAGATTTTACAATGCGCAAACACTGACTAAATCATTTATACATAATTATGGTAAAAAATGAAGCACTTTTTTTACTACATTATTTTCACTGGAGTTCCTCTTTAAGCTTGAAGTGAAACTCCGGACTAAATATCTACTCAGCAGAACTGAAAAGGCTTGGTGTTTCTTAAAGAGGAACTGTAACGACAAAACGTCCCCTGGGGGGTACTCACCTCGGGTGGGGGAAGCCTCCGGATCCTAATGAGGCTTCCTACGCCGTCCTCCATCCGTCAGGGGTCTCGCTGCAGCCCTCCGTGCAGCGGTGACGTAATATTTACCTTCCTGGCTCCTGCGCAGGCGCTCTGACGGCTGTCGGCTCCGAAGTAGGCGGAAATACCCGATCTCCGTCGGGTCTGCTCTACTGCGCAGGCGCAAGTTTCAGGCGCCTGCGCAGTAGAGCGGACCCGACGGAGATCGGGTATTTCCGTCTATTTCCGTGCCGAAAGCCGCCACAGCGCCCCCGCTGGAGCCAGCAAAGGTAAATATTGAAGCTACAGTCGGCTCTGTCGCCGGCTGTTCGGAGGGCTGCAGCGAGACCCCCGTGGGACAGAGGACGGCGTGGGAAGCCTCATTAGGATCCGGAGGCTTCCCCCACCCGAGGTGAGTACCCCCCCAGGGGAGGTTTTTGTTGTTACAGAGTCTCTTTAAAGGGGTTCTTTCACGAAAAAAGTAGGCAGTTCAAAAATGTGACAGATGACAGGTTTTGGGCCAGTCCATCTTTTTATTCTCAGGGCTTTCTTTGTTTTCAACAGCATTTCCTGAACAGCAGTTTAACTGCCAAAATAGCAAGATAACAGCCGGCCTCCCTAATCACTTGCACACTATTATGTCAGTTACATTTTGCAACTATTGTTCAGGAAATGCTGTTGAAAACAAAGAGAGCCCTGAGAATCCCCCTTAAAAAGATGGACTGGCCCAAAACCTGTCATCTGTCACATTTTTTAACTGCCTACTTTTTTCGCAAAAGAACCCCTTTAAACAGTTTCACGGCATCAGAACTTTGTTTTTCTTACCAAAGCATCATTTTTAGCTGCATTTATAGCTAAGCTCCACCCATCAAAGAAAACTGCCTGGGCTTTTTTCCCTGATGCTGTGCAAAGCATGATGGGATTTCCTATGTTGTTATTCACGTTGCCTAGCAACTGGGAGGGGTGATCAGCACACAGGACAGTTGGAACTGTGTCTCATGCTCCTTGCCACCTCCTTTCAACCCAAAAAATCGCTGCCCTCATGAAATCAAACATTTGCCTGTTCTTTTAAAACAGGGTGGGTAAGAGATTATATTACCTATCTATTTTAATTAACATAACTAATGTAACTTAATGACAGTATGCTTGTTTAGGCTGAAGTTCCTCTTTAAGTGCCCATTACCTCGTGTGTTTATATATTAAGTGCTAGGTGACAGGCAATCTTTACTTTTTTAGGTAATCCAGTTCTTCCTTATTTACTCACACAGTACTTTTGGTTGTCCACTGTATTATTTTACACTACTGGAGGCATATTTATTTCTGCACTTTTAGAGACATATGGTCCCATATGCTGACTGGTCAGTACTATATGTGAGAGCCACAGAACATATAGACAGAGACGTGTTTCTATGGTGACTATAACTAAACTTTTAAGGGTAGTATTTTCAGATTATGCTTGACGAAGGGGTGTGACACAGTTGGACGGCAAGCCCACCTATTGCATCGTTCGCCATCATGCGTAGGGGAGAATGTGACATGGGGGATTATGTCACCAATACAATTTCTAAGTGGGGTTGTGTATAAAAATTCTGGGTTTAGAATGTCCCCAGCACATCTAATGTAGCATAAATGTACAAAACTGCTTTAAGATAGGAGCATATTATTCCTTATTCTCTTAAGCTGGCCATACACTGACCCGATTTGCGCCCGTTTTGACAGCAGATTCGATCACTGGGATCGAATCTGCTGCCAATCGTTCACGCTACACGCCGAATTTCGATCCATTTCGTCCGATCCCGTCGATCGTGCCATGCGGAAAATAACCGTCAATCGCCCGCGGGTAAAGAGCGCATCGCTAGCGGCGTTCGAGTGCCCGACGACCGACGCAATAGAGCCCGCATACATTACCTGCTCCGCCGGCGCGACTCCAGTCTCCCGGTCACCGCTGCTCTGTCTGCGCTCTGGTCTCCAGGTCCGGCATGCCTCACTTCTTCTAGCCCGGCAGGAAGTTTAAACAGTAGAGCGCCCTCTACTGTTTAAACTTCCTGCCGGGCTAGAAGAAGTGAGGCATGCCGGACCTGGAGACCAGAGCGCAGACAGAGCAGCGGTGACCGGGAGACTGGAGTCGCGCCGGCGGAGCAGATAATGTATGCGGGCGGGGGCAGCAGCACCACCACAACAGATTGTGAACGGTTTCAGGCTGAAATCGTTCACAATCTGTTTGCTGTAAAGGTAGCCATACGATCCCTCTCTGATCAGATTCGATCAGATAGGGATCTGTCTGTTGGTCGAATCTGATGGCAAATCGACCAGTGTATGGCCACCTTTAGTCTTTGTACTGCTGTAATTGTTGACAACTCGGCTTCTAATCTTCTTGTAGCTTTTGCTTTGGTGATGTGAGCTGCAGTGAACTACAGATAGTAAACAGATTTGATTGGCTATCAGTAATGATTGTCCAAAGGCATTTCCTGAACGTTGAGTAGCTGATTTCTAAGCGACATACACATTACATGTAAGCTGTAATCATTTCCACCCCCTGGCCGTCTTTAGTATTAAAATGTATAGATAAACCAGGAAAATCACCTGCATAAACTTTCATAGGCATCATTGTGGCGTACGTCTAAAAAGGGTGCCAAGGTAATTTGGACAACGGGGAAAGCCACTAGTCGAATACTGGTAAAATGACTGATATTCTACTATTGGGCATTGGCTAATTCCAATAGTAGTATAGTGGTCATTTTTACTGATATTTTACTATCACCTAACCCCCTTCTCACACTAACCCTCCATCTAACTACTCCTAAGACTACCCTACCCTCCACCCAACCCCCTAGGATCCCTCCACTGATATCAGCACCTCCTTCCACCGCTAAACAATCCCTCCACCTATATATCTGCACTGCCTAAAGCCGGTATGTTTGGTGTGCTGCCGGCACTTAAATTACTCACTGTGCACCAATATAGCTGCAATTAACATTGCAGTTTATGCGACCACCATTTTATGTCGCCGGCACCTAAATTATCTGCTTCGCTCATTGTGTTTCTGTCTGCGATCCAACACATTGTATATTTTGCCGTGTTCACCACTCTGAGAATTGCAGAACAGAATAAACCTTTTCTTTTAAGTTCAATCACAGTAGGTGCCCACAATGATAGCCCACCATGATTCCCTCACACCTTTGTGTTATGTAACCACAAGAACAGCTTTCCGGTGATCAGAAATGATTGCAGCAATTTGTTGTATTCCCAGCGCACCTTTTGAGTTAAAGATTTCAGTTCTTTCTTTTTGCAGAGTCGTCTGACCCTTGAAAGAGCTCTTTTATTCGAGCACTTGCAAACACTGTTCAGTGCATGATATCTTCACAATATGCGGATCTTGGCACAAGTTTCGATTTCTGTGATCAGCATGAAAAGAAGTCTGTCTGAAAAAAAAAAAGCAACGTGTTCTTTATACTTGACTTCTTTTAGTTTTCCTTTTGCTAAGGCTACATGCAGACATGAGATGAAAGACGTACCATAACCATACCATAACGTTTACATTTGCATTATGCAGCTATCCTGTGTATGTATGGGAATCCCCCAAGCTCTTATTCTGACCGTTCTCATGGGGAAAAGGGCCCAGTTGACCTGGATGGATCTTCTCATTTGAGCTAACATGTGAACATATACGCTTGGTCAAGCAGTACTGAGCATGCATGTTCTTGTGTCAGTAGTAATACGCTACATTGCTGAGAGGGCTGTCTTAAAAGGCAACTGTAACCCAGTACTGAACTTCATCGCAATCAGAAGAGGATACCCCTTTTCCATGAAAAATCTTTACATTTTGCTCCAATAGATTATTCTATTTTTAAACTTCTCACTTTGCATTGTATTTATTTATTTTTTTCCTCTTTTCACTAAAGTTCCTCTTTAATGTGCCTGGTCATTCAAAATCCCCCACCCATATTTCTATCTAGAATTAGACAAAATTTGTAGTTAAAAATGAATACTCAGCTCTATCTCAGAGCTTCAAGGAGCAGCGGGTGGCAGTGGCAGTACTTCACCCGGGACCTGTAAATCATTAGCAGTCTGAAACTCCTCCCGCTACATCGGCAAGATGGCCACGTCCATTTTTATCCAACGTGTTCTGAAACTCTTCAGTCATGGAGCTTTAGATCACGTTACATAAAAAAACAAAAAAATACTGTGGCAGCGTTGCCAAGGGTGTCACAGATTGTGCGACTGATGGCTGAAATGTCTGCACAGACAAGCAGATAACCACATTTACAGTAATGTACTGAAGACCAGACACTTGGTATAGTGTAATAATAATTGTTTATTTAAGGTTAGTGCACTATTTACAAATGAGAATGCTGCACACATGAACAGAACCACAAATCCCAGCAAGCCCCACAACACCAGCAAACAACAATCCTAACTTATTATCTAACTAATAAGCCAAGTGAACAGCCAGCACAAATATATAAAGCAAATATACAGGGATGTGTGATACAAAATGAGCAGTTAAGTAGCAAGGCCGCAAAGCAGAGTCAAAAGCCAGGTAAATCGGACAAAACAAGAACACGTATATCACATTTTTCTCCTGGCGTACTCAAAGTGCTTAAAGGGAATCAGAGAGGAATGAAATGTGAAAATAGAAAAAGCTTTTATACATACCTGGGGCTTCTTCCAGCCCCATAAGCCTGGATCGCTCCCACGCCGCCATCCTCCGCTTCCTCTATCGCCGCTACCGGGTCCGGTCACTTCCGGCGGACGCGGCCAATTGTCCGCATCACAGGGGCTCCCTCCATACCCTTACGCATGCGGCTGTGCAGTAGGCAGCCGCAAGCGTAAGTGTATGGAGGGAGCCCCTGTGATGCGGAGAATTGGCCGCATCCGCCGGCCGACTAGCGGTAATGACGGGACCCAGTACCGGTGGATCCAGGCAGCGGAGGACGGCGGCGTGGGAGCGATCCGTGCGTATGGGGCTGGAAGAAGCCCCAGGTATGTATAAATGCTTTTCTTTTATCCTCTCTGGTTCTCTTTAAGGGCTGCAGCCACTTAGGGTGCAATCCACGGGCGACCAGAATCATTAGGGAGCCTTGTCCAAAGACTCCTTACTGACAGAGAGATCAGGACAGGAACAGGTACAGGTTTGTCCAGCATCTAGCAGCACTAGGTATGAGCTACCAAAATAATCTGGCAAGGGTTGATTGTTGAACAGACCCTTAAATACACAGGCCCCAGTGGCTGAATAACTAATCCCAGGCTATATGGGAACAGCTAGAGTTAAGTAGTCCATACAGCCTTAAGATGACACCCACAGGTGACACAAAGCATAACAGGCTTATTCCAAGGGCTGGAGAGGGCCACCTCCTGGTGGGCAGCAGATGTCCACCATAGTCCATAGCAATACTACCACCAGCAGGTGAAAGGTGATAATGGTCCTGACAATGGGGAAGGTTACAGGTGATTTATGGGTGAGTGGGTGAGGTAGTGCAGGTGATGTGTGCCGATCCTTGCAGCTCCGAGATAAAGCTTTACATTAGATGTTTTATAAACTAAGTATTCTTGAGGCAGTAAAACTCATAAATGATAAACGCTGTGCTCTAATAAATCAGTGCTGTTTCAGTTAAACTTTTGTTTCTCTTTTTTTCATAGAATTCAAAACCAAAATTTTATGTCTTATCCATGTTTCCATATCCCTCTGGAAAACTGCACATGGGGCACGTCAGAGTTTACACGCTAAGTGATACGGTTGCTCGGTTTCAGAAGATGAGAGGCATGCAGGTAAGGGAAAGCTGTGAGTAGGTTAAAGAATGCCTGTACTTTAATCTACCTGACTACAGTGTAATTTGCACCTGTTGTTTGAGTAGTAATTCTCATAGTTCTTGTAACAAGAGAGTATCTGATTACCGGTGATCTGCAGTATCACCGAGAATGCAGATATATACCAGATTATTGATGATCTGCAGTATCACCGATAATCAGATATATCTCTAACCTCTGGACACCTGAGTGATAAGAGTGTTTTGGTACAACAGTAATACTTTGAGGATCGCACCTGGAGGACAGGTGCAAGAGCAGATAGGAATACTGCTCGGCAACTGGTTCCTTCCGTAGTCTGGACTCTTCATGGGGAGGAGTCAGACTGCCAGTGGGAAGGACAGAACATGAGTGACACCAATGGAGGAGTGTCACTGACAGATCTGCGAGCTATCTCCTAACAGGAGAGATAGTTCTCGAGGTCGGACAAGCCAGGTCGTAAACACACGGACACATAAGGTACAGAGACAGGAGGCAGGTGCAGAATCCAGAGACTAGCCGAGGTTTGGCAACAGAGTATCAGAATGACAAAGGTACAAAATCAGAGATCAGAAGAATGGTCAGAAAAGCAGAAGGTCATAACAAATAATCAACAATGTCTAAGCTAAGGTGTGAGTTCCGTAGCCGTCAACACCTTGGAAACTGATCTAGAATATAATACAGATAACAGACTTACTAGACTAAGGTGTGAGATCCTTGGCCATCAACACCTTGGAAACTGTCTAATAACACAGATACAGACAAGGTCTGAGTGCTACCACGTAGTGATCGCAACGGCAGACAACCAGAGAATGACCAGCACCCAGTATATATAGCAAGGCGCTCTCCAGCGCCTCCCCTAAGTGCTGGACCAATGGAAGTTGCTGAAATTGTCAGCTGACTGGCTTGGTCAGCTGACTCCCTTCTGACTGTCATAAAGGCCCTGCCTCTCTGCGCACGCGCGTCCTCCTGAGCCAGTGTGGACTATCAGTCCCAGCCACACCAGACATGTGTTGTAATGTGTCAGCCTGTTCGAGCGCGGGGGTAGCCGCACCGCCAACCGAGCATGCGGCGGTTTCCCCGCGCTCAGCCACTGTGTCAGTAGTAAGCCTATGCGTACCGACTGCCGCGTTGGACGCGGACTCCGCCGCCCTGACCGCTGGGCATGCGGTGGTTTCCCCGCGTTCTGTCCCGCTAGTGGATGCGTGCCTAAACACTCCAGATGCCATGCTAGACGCGGAATCAGCCGCCTCACTCTGAGTATTTGCGGTGGCTCTTCCGCGTTTTCTCACAGTTCTCCTTATTTTCTTAACTAATCTATTACGCTGTGAAAGCTTTTATATGCTTATGCATCGCCTTTAATATTTAAGGTTTCTATACAGACTTGTACTGAGCTGACACATAGTACATGACGTTTGTAGAAATGTGTCATGTTCCAGAGACATAGGGACTCTATGGCAGTTGATATGGGAAAAGGCTTGTGCATCACCTTCCCTAAACTATACCCCTTCCCTCTGATTCCCCCCCTCCAAATTCCATATCTTACTCACATTTACTTTTGTTATTATGTTTACCCCTTCCTATTCACCATATATTGTTTTGCTTTATTAGCTATGCCTATTAGATTTTGGAATTAGTTGACACATTAAAGATGTGAGCAGAGCATTCTCTTCCTTCTCCTGACCTAAACTACATCTTGCAGTGGATTGTTCTTACCGGGGTATGTTTCATCATTATTTCTTTACTCACTTGCAACCATTCTTGCCCAACATACACTGCTCAAAAAAACAAAGGGAACTCAAAAATAAGACATCCTAGATCTGAATGAAATATTCTTATTAAATACTCAGTTCTTTACATAGTAACATACATGGGCAGCATGGTGGTGTAGTGGTTAGCGCTCTCGCCTTGCAGCACTGGGTCCCTGGTTCGAATCCCAGCCAGGTCAACATCTGCAAGAGGTTTGTATGTTCTCCCTGTGTCTGTATGGGTTTACTCCAGGCACTCCGGTTTCCTCCCACATCCCAAAAACATACAGATAAGTTAATTGCCTTCCCCCTAAAATTGGCCCTAGATTGTAATACATGCACTACACGATACATGCATAGACATATGACTATGGTAGGGACTAGATTGTGAGCCCCTCTGAGGGTGTTAAGCTTGGAGGTGTAATCTCCACAGTCAGCATACAACACATAAGCTGACGTGAAGGAGGTACACACACCAGCACAAGGGATCAGGATATCCCCAGTTTAGTGGAGGAGAGGACTGACTCCAATAGGAGATTGTGGTGCACAGAGCCGGTGCAGATCCGAAACGGCCACAAACAACACTTTCGTAATAACGTCTCAGCGCAAAGTAGCGCTGAGCGCATAAACCAGGACTGAGGAGATCAGGACAGGTAGACAGAATGAACGCTTGCTTAACTAGCCACTACTTAGTGACAGCAAGCGTCCACAATAAAACAGACTGGAATGAGGCAGCCAATGCGTTTGCAGCAATGGCGTGCCTCACAAAGACAGGACAGGATAGTCAGGAAATAGCAGGATCAAGATAGATGAACGTAACACAGATAAATATACAATAAGTATGATTTCCTAGCGTATTACAATTACAGCTATCAATGAAACTATTTGTAACGTCTGACTAACATATGTATATATCGGCAATGAACCGATATATGACATAAGCAGGAACTCTGACTAAGACTGGAGTAATACAGGGAACAGGACTCAGAAGGATTCGCTATCTCTTCGCAGAGATGAACGCAATCCACAAACAGGACCAGGAACAGGATACTAGCTCAGCACGGGTGCTCACGATACGCGCAAACTACCAAAGCGTGCTGGAAGGCTGACTGACTGAACACAGGAAATAAACAGTTCGTGTACGTATATATCAGCAACACTGATGTATCAACGTAACACGAATACAAAGAAAATAACAAAATGCGCAAGTATGCGTATATATTGGCGATGAACCAATATATGACACAAGACAAGCAGAGTAACAACTTCTAGAACAAGAGCAGAACTAGGAGGACTCGCTGACCCCTTCGCAGGAGGCAGCGCAGTCCACACGGACTAGGAACGAGGTGGGGCACGGGCAGAGTAACAGACAGAATCTGAGACTATGGTAGCCCATGAGGCATTGCAGGAAGCAGTTCTTTATACTGAGGTCATCCAATGGGAGCAGACCTGCAGATTCCCACACAAGTGAATGGTAATTAATCACAGGCTGATAGCAGGAAAAGGCCGACAATGATATGCAGCCTGCAGGAAAGGGATTGCCCCTCCATTGCAGCAGACAATGTTTGTTTACACAAAAGCATATTAAACTGTCATTAACTTCAGAGCGACTGCAGATGGAATCAGCAACTAGTTTAAGTGCAAACCAAACTATGCAAGCAAATGCATGTAATGACATTAGAACTGCTTGGTTTGCAATACCACTGCAGTCAGCAGTAAACGCTGCAGACATGATCATAACAGAGGGACAGTTAGTGACAAGACAATATACCCTGTACAGCGTTACGTAATGGGTTGGCACTATATAAATACTAAAATAAATAAATAGTTGAATGTGCTGTCAACAAAATCACACAAAATTTATGAATGGAAATTAAATTAATAAACCCATGGAGGTCCGGATTTGGAGTCTCACTCAAAATTAAAGTGGAAAAAACACTACAGGCTGATCCAACTTTGATGTAATGTCCTTAAAACAAGACAAAATGAGGCTCAGTAGTGTGTGGCGTTGGTGGATGCAGCAAGACATGATGTCCCAGATGTGCTCAATTGGATTCAGGTCGGTGGAATGCCGTGGGAGCCGTCCATAGCATCAATGCCTTTGTCTTGCAGGAACTGCTGACACACTCCAGCTACATGAGGTCTAGCATATGCATTAGGAGAAACCCAGGGCCAACCATACCAGCTTATGGTCTCACAGGGGGTCTCAGGATCTCATTTTGGTACCTAATGGCAGTCATGCTACCTCTGGAGAGCACATGGAGGGATTTTTAGGAGAAGGAAGATAGATACAGTTGTTTATTTTGTAGGTACAGACTAACCAGCAAGCTCATGGTGAACCAGAACTCATTGGAGTGTGTAAGGGGCTACAATGGTCCTAAAAGCCCCCTCACTAAGATGTTTATTTCATTCGATTATTTTTGCCTCGGGTGTCCTTTAAAGGGACCCTGACCTCAAAAAATAAACGAAAATGGTAGTTACCTGGGGCCTTCTGCAGCCCACCGTAGGTTGGGAGGTCCCCCGGCATGGTCCTGGCTCCTCTCCCAGTCCCTCCGCCGCATACCGCACTGCGGACACCCAGGCCGGGTGTTGAGCTTCCACTTCCTGAACTGGGACGCTCTTCGTCATCACGTCGGCCGCTGCGTGTCATTACGGCAGCCGGCGTGACAGTACTGCGCATGCGCGGTTAAATCGTGCATGCGCAGTACTGTCACGTCAGCCGCCATGATGATGCGCAGCAGCCGACATGATGACAAAGAGCGTCTCGGTTCAGGAAGTGGGAGCCCGCCACCCGGCCTGGGTGTCGGCGGTGCGGTATGCGGTGGAGGGACGTGGAGAGGAGCCAGGACCACGCCAGGGGGACCTCCCGACCTACAGTGGGCTGCAGAAAGCCCCAGGTAAGTACCAATTTCGTTTCTTTTTTAGCTCGGAGTCCCTTTAAGTGTTCCCTTTATTTTTTCGAGCAGCGTATATATGTTGGTCTGTTATTCATACCATAGTATTATAGAATTTGCTACTCATATCACAGCATTATGTTATTTGCCAGTGATTGTCCATGAGTATATCCTTCTAATTTGCAATGACACTTTGGTGGTTCACTTGTCTTTTATTGCACCCAGGTCGGGTTAAGGGAACTGTGCAGGACTGAGGTCCCACTCCATTTTTGGATCCAATAGATCCAACTTTGGATGTCCATGCAGATAATAGGTAGGCATAAGGCAGGAGGTTACCGGTAATACTCTTTATCCTACATGTTATAGAGGTGGCTGTTTGTTGTGTTTTGCAACATTTTAATTTAATTTTATTGTTAACTTTTTTACATGTGCCTACTTTTTGAAATTTGATGAAATTATTATTGTTACTCATTGGTGGTTCAGCTAATTTAGCTAGATTCTTTTTTGTTTTTTTTTCTGATTGTTGCAATTGTCCTGCAGCTTGCATACCCTTAATTCATTAACTTTGAATTTGATGTGCAGATATGCATTAATACTATTGAAAATAAAAATATTACACTCTTTTCTTTGCTACTTCTGTTCTATTTATTATCCATACTACATATACAACTCAATGGCCTCAATTCACAGAGCTTTATCAAACACTTTATCAAACGTTTGATAATTTTCCTCATGGGTAAAATCTAACTTGGAATTCACTAAGGGGTTATAGATTTATTGAACATTTCATCGATAAAACATTCGATAAATCTATAACACCTTAGTGAGTTCAAAATTAGATTTTACCCATGAGGTAAATTATCAAACGTTCGATAAAGTGTTTGATAAAGCTCCGTGAATTGAGGCCATTGTCTCATACAGGGAGTGCAGAATTATTAGGCAAGTGGTATTTTTGAGGAATAATTTTATTATTGAACAACAACCATGTTTTCAATGAACCCAAAAAACTCATTAATATCAAAGCTGAATAATTTTGAAAGTAGTTTTTAGTTTGTTTTTAGTTTTGGCTATTTTAGGGGGATATCTGTGTGTGCAGGTGATTATTACTGTGCATAATTATTAGGCAACTTAAGAAAAAACAAATATATACCCATTTCAATTATTTATTTTTACCAGTGAAACCAATATAACATCTCAACATTCACAAATATACATTTCTGACATTCAAAAACAAAACAAAAACAAATAAGTGACCAATATAGCCACCTTTCTTTGCAAGGACACTCAAAAGCCTGCCATCCATGGATTCTGTCTGTGCTTTGATCTGTTCACCATCAACATTGCGTGCAGCAGCAACCACAGCCTCCCAGACACTGTTCAGAGAGGTGTACTGTTTTCCCTCCTTGTAAATCTCACATTTTATGATGGACCACAGGTTCTCAATGGGGTTCAAATTAGGTGAACAAGGAGGCCATGTCATTAGTTTTTCTTCTTTTATACCCTTTCTTGCCAGCCACGCTGTGGAGTACTTGTCGTGTGATGGAGCATTGTCCTCCATGAAAATCATGTTTTTCTTGAATGATGCAGACTTCTTCCTGTACCACTGCTTGAAGAAGGTGTCTTCCAGAAACTGGCAGTAGGACTGGGAGTTTAGCTTGACTCCATCCTCAACCCGAAAAGGCCTCACAAGCTCATTTTTGATGATACCAGCCCAAACCAGTACTCCACCTCCACCTTGCTGGCGTCTGAGTCGGACTGGAGCTCTCTGCCCTTTACCAATCCAGCCACGGCCCATCCATTTGGCCCATCAAGACTCACTCTCATTTCATCAGTCCATAAAACCTTAGAAAAATCAGTCTTGAAATATTTCTTGGCCCAGTCTTGACGTTTCAGCTTGTGTGTCTTGTTCAGTGGTGGTCGTCTTTCAGCCTTGGCCATGTCTCTGAGTATTGCACACCTTGTGCTTTTGGGCACTCCAGTGATGTTGCAGTTCTGAAATATGCCCAAACTGGTGGCAAGTGGCATCTTGGCAGCTGCACGCTTGATTTTTCCCTGTTCATGGGCAGTTATTTTGCGCCTTGGTTTTTCCACACGCTTCTTGCGACCCTGTTGATAATTTTGAATGAAACGCTTGATTGTTCGATGATCACGCTTCAGAAGAAATTTTAAGAGTGCTGCATCCCTTTGCAATATATCTCACTATTATTTACTTTTCTGAGCCTGTCCAGTCCTTCTTTTGACCCATTTTGCCAAAGGAAAGGAAGTTGCCTAGTAATTATGCACACCTGATATATGGTGTTGATGTTATTAGACCACACCCCTTCTCATTACAGAGATGCACATCACCTAATATGCTTAATTGGTAGTAGGCTTTCGAGCCTATACAGCTTGGAGTAAGACAACATGCATAAAGAGGATGATGTGGTCAAAATACTCATTTGCCTAATAATTCTGCACTCCCTGTAAGTTTATTTTCATTTCAGATTTGCTTTAACTCGTTAACTCAAACTGGGCGTTTTTATGCATCCAGTTTGAGCACTGTTCTCACTTACAGGACGTGCTGGTGCATCCTGTCAATCAGCATCGGGTGCACGCACTCCCATTGCTCACTCACAGCTGGACTTTACTGGTTGGCAACTGGTGAAGGTGAACATGTGTTCTCTGAGCCAATTAAGTGCCTAGAATGAGTGAACATGACTCCAAACAGGAGACATGTTCATTCATAATAATGAAAGTAAAACCTAAATCACAAAAACAAATTAATACAGTTTCGCTATACATTGTACTGGAAAGATCATTTAAATGTTTTGTGGTAGCCGGGACAAATGGGCAAGTCAAATGTGGGATTTATCTATAGTAGCATTGTTTATTTTAAAACTATGGGGGTGGAATTGAAGAAATGATGTATTTTTTCATTTTTTCCTTGTATTTCCCTATTAAGTGCATAGAATATAACGTAATTACTGAAAACCAGTATCACTCCTGAAAAGCCGAATTTGCAATGAAAAAAACAAGATATAGGTCATATAGGTGTAATAAATAATTATAAAGTCATGGCCAAATGAATGGGAGGCGCACTGACAGGGGAAAATGGCTCTTGGCAGTAAGGGTAAAATAGACTGTGGGGTTAAGTGGTTAAAGGAGCACTATCTTGAAAAATTGTAAAATTTAAAATTTGTTCATAAAAGATTTCCATTTGTCCCAGAGTGAATTTATTTTTTCCAATCTTGCTGTCACTTATAATGGGTAGTAGAAATCGTGACAAACCTGGAGGAGCACCAGGAATTAAAAATGTGTTAATTGAACATCCCCATAAGGGAGATTTGTAATAGAAAGTGCATGGGGGGGGGGGGGGATGGTCAGGGTTTGCATAGACTACATTATTTACTTACAGGGTACTGGCCTCCCGTCTGTATGGGATCCACTAGCTTCTCCACGGATATATATGAACGAACATGTTCGCCAGCGTACAGTACGTGGCAAAATATGTTAATGACTGCCGACTTTAGCGGTTAATAACAAAGCCCCTGTGCATGCCATAATCACTAAATTTGCAGGGTATGTTAAGGAGAATACTAGGGAGGGGGGAACTGCATGTCTTTTTTTCTTTAACTTCTTAATGGCCGAATAATGCATTAACCACCCTGGCGTTCTGATAAGATCGCCAGGGAGGCTGCGGGAGGGTTTTTTTTTAATAAAAAAAAAACTATTTCATGCAGCCAACTGAAAGTTGGCTGCATGAAAGCCCACTAGATGGCGCTCCGGAGGCGTTCTTCCGATCGCCTCCGGCGCCCAGAATAAACAAGGAAGGCCGCAATGAGCGGCCTTCCTTGTTTTGCTTAGATCGTCGCCATAGCGACGAGCGGAGTGACGTCATCGACGTCAGCCGACGTCCTGACGTCTGCCGCCTCCGATCCAGCCCTTAGCGCTGGCCGGAACTATTTGTTCCGGCTGCGCAGGGCTCGGGCGGCTGGGGGGACCCTCTTTCGCCGCTGCTCGCGGCGAATCGCCGCAGAGCGGCGGCGATCGGGCAGCACACGCGGCTGGCAAAGTGCCGGCTGCGTGTGCTGCACTTTATTTCATGCAAATCGGCCCAGCAGGGCCTGAGCGGCAGCCTCCGGCGGTGATGGACGAGCTGAGCTCGTCCATACCGCCAGGCTGGTTAAACAATTCCACCTCCTAAGCGTCTTTAAACCCTTGTCATCCAAGCAAGCTGGGATAGCTAGAATGTGGAGCAGCCTGAGGTATACCAGCCCACATGGTCCATGTTAGGAGGTGGCTGTGGAAGAGGGGGCAGCCAAGGCTCTCCCTCTCATCCCCCGACCCCTTGTCCAGTCCATGTGCCCAGGAGGAGGTGGGGGTGTCGATACCTTGAGGGGCGTTCATGGTGGCTTCTGGGGGTCAAACTGGAATTAACCTCCCTGGCGTTCTATTAAGATCGCCAGGGAGGCTGCGGGAGGGTTTTTTTTAAATAAAAAAAAAAACTATTTCATGCAGCCAACTGAAAGTTGGCTGCATGAAAGCCCACTAGAGGGCGCTCCGGATGCGTTCTTCTGATCGCCTGCGGCGGCCAGAAGTAACACGCAATGAGCGCCTTCCGTGTTTCGCTTACCTCGTCGCCATGGCGACGAGCGGAGTGACGTCATGGACGTCAGCCGACGTCCTGACGTCAGCCGCCTTCGATCCAGCCCTTAGCGCTGGCCGGAACTTTTTGTTCCGGCTACACTGGGCTCAGGCGGCTGGGGGGACCCTCTTTCGCCGCTGCATGCGGCGGATCGCCGCGTTGCAGCGGCGATCAGGTAGCACACGCGGCTGGCAAAGTGCTGGCTGCGTGTGCTGCTTTTTATTTTAGCCAAATCGGCCCAGCAGGGCCTGAGCGGCAGGCTCCGGCGGTACTGGACGAGCTTAGCTCGTCCAGACCGCTCAGCAGGTTAAAATGCAACCACAAAAAAAAGTCCTTTAATGTTCTTAACTAACCATAAATACTTACCTTTTGTTCCTCCCACAACAGTATCCTCAGAAAAATTATCTAGCTCAACATCCTCTTGATACCCGCACGCATCGATCCCTTCCCCCACGACCTACAAACAGCACCGCACACGGCGATCACATTCCCAGCCCTGGATTCGCAACACTAAATATAGCAAGCCCCAGATCAATGGCATTCTGAATTCTGCTGCAGAATGTCATTTTGTGGAATTTTTTCTTTGAAGTATTCAAAATGTATTTTCTCAAAAACTTTGAAAACATTTTTCCCTTTTGTGCCCACTTAACATACCCTGTAAATTTTGTGAGTCTAACATGTATGGGGGCTTTGCTATTAACCGCTAAAGTCGTCAGCCATTGAAATCTCTTTTAAAAACCGTTAAAGCATTTGCATATGTACTTTTGGCAAATATTTTGCCATTGTGCCTCCTCCGCCTTGCCACTGTATGGCTTTTTAGAGATTTTGTACATCTTTTTGAAGCTTAATCTACCAATACAGAATATCTACATCCTCTGTGACTTTAGCCAAGCCACGGGGATGTAACTTTACTATTTTCATTTGAGGCACATCTTTGCATAATCGTGGACAACCCTGTGTGCACCCCGGCACAGCACTAATTGGTATAAGGGAATATATGTTCCCTTAGCTAATCTGTTACTCCTTCACGGATGAGCGGTCACTGCTGTAGCCAATAGCAGTAATCATTAATTCCTCCCTCTTCTGCAGACATCGTGGAAAAGCCTTGTCTCACCTCTTCTGGTTCCAGTAGCGATCGTGCTGCAGGAGCCACTGTGCACCGCTCTTCACTCAGCCCTGTACTGCCGAAAACAACGGGTCCCGGCTTATTGATACCATCAGCACAGGGCTGAGTGCAGTGCTGTGCACAGCGACTACTGCAGCAAGATCTTTAATGGGGGGGGGGGGGGGGGGGGCTGCCTGATTGATTAGGGGCACATCTGGCTGGGGGTAAAATTGGACTATCTATGGGGGTGGGGGAGGTAGGTGAAACTGAATACTGGGGTAACACCAGTAGAAAGAAGCACTTGTGTACGGAGGAAAAAAAGCCATGCATGATCAGCTTCGTTCCATTGTGCATACATGAACCTTACTCATACATGCCCAGTTGGCGAGGCTTCTCCCCTCCGCACTTTAGGTTTGCTTTAATTCCACACATTTGCAAATAACTGGTCCTCTTAACTTCATTTACCCTGTGCCAGGGGGAGAAGTGATATGGAATGTGGGGTGGAGAGATAGGGGAAAGAGCAGAAGAAACAGGAGGAGAGGAGATAGAGAAAGAAAAGAGAGAACAAAGAGGAAAGGAGCAAAAGAAGGATTTACACAGTTTTCGCTGAAGTATTCTAGATAACACATGGTTCTGGGTTTCATAAGTGCTTTGTATTCATCTGCGCATTGGAAATCCACCCACACTGACCAAGTCAGTGTATACTGTTGAGAAGACCGATCTTGCGACATGAGAATTTGTTCCACCATGGCTTCAGTTGCTTCCACTCTTCTGAGCCATGCTTTAATGGAGGGTGGTATAGGTGATTTCCAGTGCTGAGGGGATCATTGCTCTTGCAGCATTAATTAAGTGTACAACAAGGACCTCTTATATGATATGATGGACTCATGTAAATGGTATCTTATCGCAAGATTATCTGCTCTGTAAGTTTGTACTATATGGAGTACCTCTATGATAGAATTTCCTCATTGCTTGCTAAAGCTGATGTCAGGTTCCCTTTAAGCTGTCTATATTAAATATCTTGATATATCTACAGAGAGAGCAAAACATTTTTAGTAAAGGAGAGAGAGAGAAAAAATCACTGATTTATTGTATGGTGCATTTTACAGTTTAGAGCTTTTGAAAATGAATTGTAATTGAAAATGTGTTTTCATGATGGATAGGAAAACGAAGAATATGAACCCCAGGCATGTCATCCACTTTTATTTGTGTATCGGAAATAAAATTACTTTCCAGTGTTTCATTTCTCTGTAGGTTTTCTGTGTTTCATGGCTTTCCTTGTTGCTTCTGTGCTTCTGTGGAAAACAGTTGGAATTAGATATGTAAAGGAAAAATGCCTGTGCCATGCTCTATATATTTATATTTTTTTCTTCCTGAAAACAAATCTGTAGATACTAAGCATGTGGGAGTAGAAGAGCGGTTCCCCTGGTATTGTTTGCGTCTAACAAAGCACTATTTGTTAGATGAATGCCCAACTAACTCCAAATTGAAATGATTGAATTCTTAAAGCGGACTATAACCCAGCATTTCATCTTTGCTCTAAAACATTATTTACAGCATATTATATGCAACCAGCATTTTTTTTTAACTAGACCAGCATTCAAAGGGTTACACACAGGGCTGGAAAGGTCAGTGCAGTAAAATGTGGACGCATCCGGAGTTGTAGATTATGTTATCTTGTGTTTTCTTAAATGTATCAAGTGAGGAATGTGACACATTCTCTGACTGTGGAGAAGCAGCTCGACACAGACAAAGAGTCAAAACATTTCTGCCTTCAACACATAATGAATAAAACCAGTTATTAATAAAATGCAAAGTCAGCTCACAAAGCAAAAAAACTGTACTTTTGGGAACCTATAATTTCTAAATGAATAATAATACTTATGCACAAATGCAAATATGATAACCGTATGGCATATAAAAAGTAGGAAAACATGTTTTTATTGAATATTATGTCAGGGTTTTAAACCGCTTTAAAGCACACATTTTATAGCTGTGCCTACCTGCATCAATCCAAACAACATCATTAACTCTGTTCTAGCCGGTTTCCTGATTAACGAGAGGAATCTTGAAAATTCCACTTCCTGTAAATTCCAAGTCTGCAGCTTGATGACTGGCTCAAGCTCCTGCCCTTCTCTTGAGCATATAACTGAATATGGATGTGGTGGACAGTAAGCTGTGTAGCTAAAGAACAAATTAACAAACTGATTCCATGCTCCACACTTGTCACTGCCTCCATCGTAGCTCTTTGCAACCAGCTTCAGCCACATGTTCTCTACTTGGAAATGTAGCCTGGCTTATATAGTTCTTCCTACATTTTGAATAGACATGGTCAGTAAGATGCTAATAATTCTGGCTTGCGCTCAAATTTAACCCTTTACACTCCTATGTTAAACTATGCCTGGTATTGGCATTTTCCTGCATAGGTCCAATGTTGGACATAGTCCAACAAAGGAAAACTGGCTACTGCTAGATAACGCTGTTGCCTGATAAAATTCTGCTCATCGTCTTCAGATCAATGTGTAGGACTAAGTCTGACACTTCGATCACTTACAGCACCATGCTCTTCCTCTGCAGCACGCGCATTTGGGCTCCTCCCTCTGATTCCGGATTGCCTCCTCGCTCTAGAGTGAGGAGGTACAGACCCTCTGGATAACTGCTGCAGCTGCATTTGTGCAATCGCCCACGTCCCCCCACGGTTGCCACTGTTTGCCACAGTGACTGACAGCATGTTTGGACCAGTGGTAGCCGCACAGTTCGGGTTCGTTTCAGAGTGACTCATCTGCTGTGGCCACGGCAACGCATCAGTTCGAGGATAGAGGTGGGGTGGAGTTAAAGTAACAGAGGGCTACTTTCTGCTGGGCACATTCTAGTACGAAGGCACTGCAGGGACAAATAGGTTATTGTATAAATATATACATTTATTAAAAAAGGTGGTTTGGAGGAACTATGTTACTAATACTCTTGTACCTAGCAATTGATGCAAGAGTTTTCCAAGTCCGGTTTCATCCCCCTTTGCTTATTTTTTTGCCCTACTCTTTTTTTCCCACCCTTTTATCTTTCTAACCCCCACTGTTTACTATAAAAGTTTAATAATGACAGGTAGAAAGTGGTGACAAATAAGAAAAAGATTAAATCTTATTATCGCCAAACTTAGCTTCTGTGAATTGGTTCTGTGCTATAAATGAAAGCACACGAGTGGTAATTTAAGAATTCCACCAGTAATTTATCTTTTCAATCAGTAATTTAAGAAGTTATTTTATCACACACGGCTTCCACTGTTGGTAAAATAAGAATAAGTAGCTTTGTGGCTTAATCCAATGAAGAAAACACATATGCAAATTGTAAGTAGTAAGTAAGTCAGAAAATTATAACTCCACTACAGAGACTTTGTGAATTTACCCCAAACTTCCACACGTATCTAATTACTCATACAGCAAGGCAACAGTTTGAGAGCAGCCTATGCTCTAAATAGGGTAATGCTGTCATGTTTACTAAAGGAGTTCAGTCTGATAAATTTCAATCATTCTTAACAGGCTTCAGAATGAAATGATTATTTCTAATTCAATTTTATTACAAAAATACTTTTGTGGTGCTGATATATGTTTTTGGCAAATTTATGACAAGAGTACAGTTTCCCTTTGAAGATTAACTTAGGGCAAAGAGGTAAAATAAAGCATGAAAATAAAGCTGCCTGCTCTCTCGTCTACTAGCACTGGCAGGTTCTTGATATCTTGCTCTATACTAATTTCTATAAAACAGCTGTATGTGCTGGTGCACCTATTCCCTCTAAACACATGCTGCTGGAAGCTCTATTTATGATCACCAGCCAGTTCAAATTGCCACAAAGCATATGGCTGAGTAAATTTTAGTATATGTTATAGTGGCCATCCCTATGAAAACTACTGGGCCAGAGACAGAATTTCTGAAAAGTCTAGTTACACAGTCAGGGTAGGTTAACGGTGCTTGTGTGAGCAGAGTGGCCCCAACTGCCATGAAGCTGAACCATTACACATCGCCTAGTGTTGAAAAATAAGGATGGACTGGGGTCTCCACTGTAAAAGTGAAAACACACACAATATAATTTTTTATATTTGTTTTTTTTTCGGTTTAAGTATTACATTTGATTTTTTCAATTCATTGTAACTTAAAAAAATTAACCAATGTATCATATATGTAAATCAACAAATTTGCAATCTATCCTACAACAATTTTCTGAAAAACTGATTTGAAGTTTCCTCCACTACAGACTGAAAAGTATTGGAAAAAGAACAGATAGATCCAATCACATTTCTCGGTCTAAAAATATATAACCTTCTCTCTCCCTATACAACTGATGTTTTAAAAGTGGCCACACACGATACAATTGTTCAATAAAAAAGGTGAAATTCAATTACACCCCCCCCCAAATTTACGACATAAAATTTTTCTGTACCACTTATCATTTTTATCATACAAATAGGAACATTAAATGTTATATTGTATCATGTGTTTTGATGTTAAAGGATTACTATCAATTAAAACAACTTTTTTTTTGAATGCTGTATGTTAGGGCACACATTACCACAAGTACTAGGAGCAATTTCCTTCCTCACACAACTCTGCCTCTCTGCTGTAAAATCAACTGTCAGTTTTAGATACAAAAGTGTCGGGCTCTGCAGGGCTAGACCATGTTCCTGCACAGGGGGGTTGCAATCAACTCCTCCGTGTATTGTTTATTAATCACCTTGCTGAAAGAATTTTATTCAGATGGTGGTAAGGGGTTAAAGATTCCAGCAATGTGTGTTTATTATCTCTGCTTCTCTGACGCAGCGTATTATCGCAAGCTGAAGCAGCCAGTCAGTCAGGAGTAGGGTATACACATCTCCCTGACTGATAGTTATATTACAACAACATTACAGCACATCTAGAAACCTGTTACCTCCTCTGATCAGCTTGTCTACCTCCTCAAACCCTCCTGCATGTTGTGACACAGGGAAGTATATTTGTTAGCTGTGTGAGGAATGAGGGAGGATTTTTAAGTAGGGAGAGAGGGAGAGAGAACTGGGTGAATAAGTAAAACGCCCCCGGCATTAGTGGTAATGAG